>NC_138976.1:16741108-17389873 GCF_964341445.2 Mesoplodon mirus
TACATGGAAGTTATTATATACACATATATATGGAAGATATATACATATATATATATATCCCAGAAAAAAACATTTCAGTAAACTGGGGATGCGGTATTATAAGCCTTCATATCAGAGCTAGATTTTTCCCATATGATGAGCTGTGTGTCCTTGGGCAAGTCACCTTTCCTCTCTCAGCCTTAGTTTTCCCAACTGCATAGAGAAGAATGAGTCACACTATCACTAAGGTCCCATTCAGACAGATGGCACGGGGCATTTTAAACAAACCTATGACATAACTAGTGGAACTCTGAGTGTACAAAGAGAGATGAGATGCACCATGGTTTTCACCTTTCTCCATTTACCCCAAGGCACAGGGCTTGGATACACAAAATAGGCACTCAATACCTGGAAGAGGATATTAGATGGAACAAAACACATAGCAACATCATCAACAACAACAACAGAAGGAAAATGGCCACAGAATAGATGTGCACAGCAAGCATCACAGCTCCATTTGTAATTCACATTTAGATTTTCTATCTCCTGACACAAGCATGCTGCAAAAAAACTATGTCAAGAGCTGGTGACATTCAGTGAAGGCTGTGGTGGACTTTTCAGAGAAAGCTTCTTAGGGGGCAAGTTATATTCCCAGCCAAAAGAAGCTGGCTCTAGATAAAAGGGGAAGATGGTGTTTGACATGCAGTGAGGACAGCCCAGGGAGGGAGTGACGAGGCAGACATGAACAGTGAGCAACAGCTACACAGCCACGGACCCTCATCCTGACTTCAGAAGCCTCTCTCCAACTGTAATCCAGATGGGTCTCACCTGAAAAATCGCCCTGCTCCTGCGACCAGAAACCCGAGCGGAAATCTGTGGTTGGTCACATTCTATTTCATAGATTGCTAGACATGGTCCAGCCCAACCTCTTCTTTTCACAGATGCACAGAAAGCAGCAAAGAGCATGTGGTGTTTAGGGAAGCCTCTTCCTATGCCTTGCAGCGGCTCAGGCGCTTTCTGTGTGCTTCATAAGTTGTTCAGTATCATGATCTGTTGGCACTCTTCCTTCTACCAGTATTATCAGACATTCTAGTTTAAGCCAGGAACGAGGCTGGGCAGACATCTCCTCCCAATGCAACCACTTGAAGAAGCATTACCCTGGAAGCGCAGAGCCAGGAGCTTGGATATTCATGGTCTCAAGTAAAACAGTCACCATGAGGCCCTCTGAGTTAGTCTATGAAAGGCTGGAAGCCTTAATACTAGTTGCTGGCTTATGCATCTCTTCTGTGTGTGTTTTCCTGATGAACAGAGTTATGATTATTTAATTTGCAATGGACCAGAAGGAACTGATTTTACCATGGCTGATGGTCAGGAACTGAGGATGCTGAGACTAAGGATTTTTCAAAATGTATCTCAAAAAAAAGAGAGTAATCAGGAGTTTTCCTTTCTTCTTGCCAATATTGTATGTGCTTCTTTCCCTATTGAAGTGGAATAAATTGCTGCATTTCATCACCCTGCTGTCTTTTGGGGTTAAGCTACAGTCCAGAGGTTGTGATGGGAATCCTAGGGGTATGAAGTTTACAAAGACCTCAGAGGTGGACTCATCTGGGAATGGCAAATCTATGGCACTGGCGTTGCTGTGCTCCCAGCTCCCACGTGCGACAGATCTTGCTAATCCATCAAGCCATTTGTGTCCTGCAGCATCTCCTCAGCACACTCCTCCAGATGAATCAGGGTAGGCACTTAAGATGCAACCTATTTTTAACCTTTGAACCTGAGATCTTAGGAGGCTGACTTCTCAAGTTGCAGTTAGGATCAGAACTAGAACTCAAATTTTCTGATACCTAAAATCTTTCTCCTTTCTCTCTTTCAATTGTAAGCTGCCCGAGGATGAGCATTATTTCCTCTTTTACCTTGGTATTATTTTTTACATCTTCAGTCAATACATAGGTTGCATTCCTGTCTAGCATCTGACTATCCACAATGGGATCCAGAACAGAAATCTACACTCCATCTTCAGAAGGTTACCCCACTCAACCCTCTCTATGCCTGATGCCCTTTCTCAAGTGGTTGTCATCACTAAAAATGTCTCCTTCACAACCTGTACCTGAAGCTCTGCTCAGATGCTGTGTTATCTGCAGGGCTTCCAGGTTTGTCTTAACCCAGCACCATCTTTATCCTTAACGGGCATTAACTTTCGCATCCTCTTTTCTTCCTTAACATTTGCTTTGAATCTAAACTAGACTTCTGCTCAGTGGTTATGTGTCTGCCTATCACTTCTACCAGACTGTGAGCATAAAACTAGAAAACATATTTTATTTCTATGATGAATAGAGGGTGCCTAGGATGCCATAGGCTTCCAATAAATCTTAGCTGGATTCAATGGAGTTCCTCTAGAATCATCACCATTAAATACAGAATCACAGAACTTAAAGCTGGAATAAACCTTAGAGATCATGTGATCTACGATGGGAAATGGGGTTTATTTTAAAGCTAATCCTAATTCATTGTTAGTGGCTGCCTAGAGTAGTAGGCAAAGTCCAAGTTCAGTAAGAAAGAGTGTTGAGCTGGGTTTGGGATGTCTGCCAAGAGTGAGCAAGGAAGCAGCACAAAATGTATGCCTCTGCTGCCATCAGGGATCAAGGCCACTCCCTACTATTTAATTTTAAAGCCTGAGTAATGTAGTGGATGATCTGGGATTTGGACTAGAATGCTGAATTTGAATGCTCTACCGCAAGATGTCTGTATGGTTGTATTCAAATCTCTTATTCTCTCCGAGCTTTAGTTCCATTGTTTATGAGATGAGCATAGTGGCTCTCCCCCTCCTTGCCTTGCAAGGTTCTTGTGACTGTTGAGGGCATGGCCATGAAAGGAGTTTACAAACCATGAAGCAATGTACAAATGGGTAATGTTCCCTTAGAGCACTGACCTCAGCGATCATTCCATAAGTGGAAAGAGAGAATCCAATCCTAAAAAAGATGACTGGGCACTTTGATATTCAAGCATGCTCCTGGTCTGAAGCTATGATTTGTTCACCTTTGGGCATCATACACCCATTAATTTGGGCACGTATCAGGATCAGAGACCATTCAGTCCAGAAAATAAGTGTCTTGTCATGGTCTTATTCATTGGAAAATAATTATGTCACTGGTTATTAACCCAGGGTATTTGTACCAGATGAAAGTTTCTGTGTTCTGTGTCTTCCTCTAGTTTCTTTCCCTTTCTTGTTCATGTCCTTTCCATTTCTTGTTCATGGTCTTCTTACCTCTATTTCAAGATACGACTATAGTCTTCTAACTGGACTCCTCTCTTTACTATGATCCCGCTGAATATGGCCTCCACAGAGCTATCAGAATGGTCCTTCAAAAGTACAATAGGTACCCTGTTATTCCTCAGTTCATCAATCTTCAGTAGCTCCCTACTGCCTTCAGGTAAGGTCCAGAATGCTTGGAATGGCAAAAAGCCTGTTACAAAGCGACCTCTGTTTAGTCTTCCAGACTCGCCTCCAGCTATTCTGTACTCATTTAATCCTCTACAAAGAGCCTTCTTGTCACCTTTCTCTTAATGTCCTGCAAATTTCATGGTTCTGGGTGTTAGTTAGAATTGTCCTCTCTGTCTCAAGGTCCATCCTTCCCCGTCTAATTGGTAAAATCCCATTAATTATTTAAGATAAAGTAGGAATGCCATAGCTATTAGGACTCCATTGTTAAATTCCCCTAGACAGAATTAATCACCCCTACCTCTGTGTTACTCCCATCACTTTGTATACACTCTACCCTGTTTTTCACTAAGTTTTGACTCCTTATGGGGTCCACTTATCAGTCAATATGTCGTATTGTTCACCCTGTATTTTCGTGTTCTGGAAAATTCTTTCAGCATATTTTGAATCATCCCACTGTAGCATAGTTATTTATTCCAATGTTTATCTTGTCTATGAGACCATGATCTTACTAAGATGAGAGACTTCTTAATTTGCAGTCAGTGTCTACACAGCAGCCAACCCTTGATTATAAGTTGGATTAGGCTACTCTCCTATGCAAAACCCTCCAAACTTAAAATAAAATTCAAACTCCCCACCATGGCATCAGGCATCGGGCCCCACACAGTGGTGGCCCCTTTCTGGTCTCTTAGCCTCCTCTATTCTCACCTTTCTGTCACACACTGAGCTTTGTGTTATTTCCCAAAGTAAATTCTGTTCCAGCTCAGGCCTTTGCATTTGTTGCTTTGCTGCAACCCCCTGCCCAGAAAGCTGTGCCCCAAACTTTCACAAAACCCAGTAGATGCTGATCCAGCTCCAAAGGAGAGGCTAGATATGAAAGAAAAAGTTAACAGAAATCAAATTGACCCAGGCTCTGGAGGGATGGATGAGTCAGAAGAGAATATTTTTTAATGACTAGAGATAGACTGGAAAGTGAGGTTACTTACTAGTTTTTGGTCCCAGCCCTTTCTCTGAGTGGCTCAAGGAGCCTTAGCTTTCAGCTCTCATTTCAAACACCATCTCCCTGGGAAGGGATCTGCTGACCACCATGTCTAAACCAGCTCCCACTCTAGTCACTTTCCACCTGGTTTATTTTCTGCAGATCACTTACCACTCTCTGAAATTTTCCTATGTATGTACCTGTTCACAGTCTATGCTTATCTCCTTAAACTAGAATTCAAGCGCCATGAGGGATGACACTGTCCTTGTCTTGTTCATCATTGTGTTCCCAGGGGCCAGAAGAGCACACAGAGGGCACTCAATGCATAGGTATTAGTTAAATGAGAAAATGACTTCATCTGGTTGCTCAGTAAATGTCCCTTGAACAAAATTAATAATTACTTTTTAGGTGGCAGCAACTGACTTTTTTTTTTTCATTTTAAACCTAAATTGTTTTCCGTAATCTAGGGATAAATTATTCAAGTTGTAGAATATCCAGAAAGGTTCCTTTGGCTCCCTCATGTCTGTCCTATCTCTGTTAATTCATCTTTTTAAGCAGAGAATGAACAGAGCAGGTAATTCAGTCCAATCACAGGAATATTTTCTTAGCAGTTCTGGATAGTAAATAGATAAACTCTCTTATTAGTGCCAGGATTGAACCTGCAGCAAGAAATAAAGTTCTTACATTTTCCAAAGACTTTCTTTCATTTCCCCCTTTTTCCTCTTTTCACCTGCTTTATCCTACCCTCCTACCCCACCCATATGTAAGCCTAGAGAGAGTTTATTTCACTGAATGTTTCACGAGCCAAAACCAGCAACTCATTACCTGAGGACAGCAGGAACAGGGGGGAAGCAGGGCACCAGGTGAGTGTAGGTGAAAAAAGGAGTCATTTAAGAGCATGCAAATCATCCATCTGGCATGCAACACGACTTCCTGCCGTCTGAGATTTCTCTAGTCCAACTCTGCATGCAGGGAGAAGGTTAAAAATGGATTAGTTCGTCTTCAAAAGCAGGGAGCAGGAAAACCCAGAGAGAGAAAGTAACTGGCCCAAGGTCACCCAGCACTCCAGGTGGCCAAGTCCAGCTGTGAGACCTGAAACTGTCCCTTCAATCAGCAGGTCCCCCTAAGGCTGTTCTGTCACTTGGCTACTTGCTTGTAATTTTCACGGCTCTGAATGGGAGGAGGATTATAAAAGAAAAACAAATTTAATAAAAATCAAACTCACCCAGACCCTGAAGGGATGGACAAACCAAAAGAGGTTGTTTATTAGAGCATGAGATGGCACAGAAAGTGAAAGCACTTATTAGTTACTGGTTTACACTTACCTGAGTCTTTCCCAGAGCTGCCCAAGGCTCTTGCTGACTTAATTTTAAAGTTCTAAATTCTCTCGTGGACCTCTATGAGCCTGGGAGTATCCAAAACGCATAGCAAAATAATGCTGCAAAGATTGTGGGAACAAAGTCTGTTGTGGAATGTTAGGCATGCTATTTGGATGTGGGGGCTGAACATCTTCTCCCATTCAAGCCTGGAGGGGGGTCCATGGTCCAGGCCAGGTCAGTTAGAGACACCTTAGCTTCTGTCATCCTGGCCACTGTGACTGGTTCAAAGACAAGCACATGACCCACACCAAGCTAATGAGAACACTCCTGGGACATTTTAGAATTATCTACAAGGATGCTTTCACCTCTCTGGGATTTTGAACTGTAAGGACCATGCAGGCTTGGAGCTCTGAGGTGAAATCCCAAGGTTCACAAAAGCTCACTGCGGGATGTAGAGATGGGCTTCAACCAGGCTAAAGAAACAACATCAGGGATTTGGGATTCTGAAGGACTACGTAAGTGCTTTTTCTATAGAGCTGTAGATCCTTCACCACCCGTCTCACACACACACTCCCAGAAGTGTCCATCTTCCTTGTCAGTGGCAGAGGCGCCTGCTCCACTCTCTTGAGGACGTGGCTCTGACAGTACCTCTCCACGCTTCTCATCCTGCGTCCCTTCTGGTCAGTGCCCTTGTCTTCTTGCTGTTGCCTCTGACCTCTTCTCAAAAGTTCTTGTGTCCTCACAGTCCTCATCACTGCCCCTGACCTCCTACCACCCTCTACGTCTGCTTCTCACATCCCCCAGGAAGGCAACCTCTTTTCAGGTCCTTTTGGGTACTGGCGCCATTCCTTACACCCTGTCCCTGTCTTTAACTGCTTCTCCCACAGAGTGGTAATGCCTTCTCCCCACTCAAGGTGGAGGTCACCAAGCACAGCCCGGAGGGGTCAGGTCAGGCTTCCAGCTGAAAGCGACTTACAAGCTGAGCCCTGACAGATGAGTGATAATTGCCCACTGAAGGATACGGGGACTAGCAGAGCATCCCCGATGAAGGGGACAGGATGTTGTGAGACCTTGAGCGGGGAGAGCTCTGAGTGTTCCCTACATCGAGATTGATAGGACATAAATGAGGAGAGGCTGAAGTTCCGGATAAGGAGTGGATTTTGAGGGTCATGCTAAAGTGGCTGGCTTTTATCTTAAGGGGAATGGTGAGCCGCTGCAGTTCATGTAGACAGAGCCTTCAGCAGACTCGTCCCGCTCACTTCGGGCTGTCATCTCTGGTCCTCATCCGGCAACCTTCCTCTTCTTAGCTCCCCTTTTCTGTCACTACCTGTCAATACACCCTGGGTCTTTTTATTATCTCTTGCACCTTTCACTGTCTCTCAGGTCCTACCAAACTAGCTCTGTGTCTCCAAGTCTTATGAATTCTGGTCTAGACTTTTTGATCAATCACCACCTTTCGGAATCTTTTGGAGCCTGACAATCTCTCAGGGTCTTTTCAGAGCCTCTTAGGACAAGTCACAGGCTATCATGACTTTTCATGTCCTATCAGTGACTCTTTCGGCTTCTCAGGGCTTGTCAGGGTCTGTCACATATCTAGGTGTCTTTTGGGGGCTGCACTTACCTCTGAGGTGTCACCACCCTCCATTTTGGACTGTAACCCTTTGGTTGGTAAGTCTGTTTCTGCTCTCAGAGGCTGGTTTGGTGTTCCCTCATCCATGAATCAGTTAGAACTGACTCTCTTCCTCTGTCCATAGGAGATGGAGCTCCAAGAAATTAGAAAAAGTCATGCATTTCCCAGGACAACCCTCCAGGCATTGAATGTTCTTTGCAACCTACCATAGGGCAGGTTTCATCACCCACTGGGTTAGGTGTATGTCAATCATAACATCTTGGCCAGTGAGCTGTTAAGAAATGTGGAGGCTGAACTCTTAGAACAGAACCTGAAAGCTCATTGGGCAGGTGAAAGTTAGCAGGGGTATTTTTCTCAGAGACTTTGCCAAGAGACAATATGTGGAGATTACTTTGCAGTGGGTCAGGAAGCCACCCTTCACCCAGGGAAACTGAGACCCAGAGGAGCTTCAGTGGGGGCAGCATTTAGTGATACCTTCTGGACACAGATCCAGTGTGGGGAGCCAGGAGCACAGAGATAACCATCAAGTCCTGTGGTAGGATTGGGATGGAGTCAAGGAGCTACAGAAGGGAAGACAGGAAAGACACACAAACATTCAGTCAACCTTTGTTTTAAGGTTGCTCTAGAGGGACAGCAGAGATAAGATAGACACAGTCCAGTCTTCACGGGGGTACAACTGCAGGGGGAGATAGACATGCTGAGTGAGGAGACAGAAGACTGAAATGGAATCCTAGGAGGGGCCACGTCTGTTTACTACAGTGGAGAGCCACTGACAGTTTAAACAGGGAAGTGACTTTGGAAGGACATTCTGGCTGCCTTGTAGAAAATTGATAGTAGAGGTCAAGAGGGGAGCCAGGGAAACTGAGAGGGCTGTTGTGGGTGGAGGCTAGAGATGATAGCCCTAAGTGAGGTGGATGCCTTAAACCTCAGCTGTCTGCTGCCCCCTTTCTGCAAATCGTTTTTTCGTATGTTCTGTCTAGTGGGCTGTGGTGAGAGAGTAATTCTGCACTCTTATTTCCTCATGGCTGGAAGTGGAAGTATCCTTAAAAATATTAACAATAAACTGTATTTTTTTAAGATTTTTTTTTGATATGGACCATTTTTTAAGTCTTTATTGAACTTGTTACAATGTTGCTTCTGTTTTATGTTTTGTTTTTTTGGCCACGAGGCATGTGGGATCTTAGCTCCCCAACCAGGGATTGAACCCACACCCCCTGCGTTGGAAGGCGAAGTCCTAACCACTGGACTGCCAGAGAAGTCCCTAATAAACTGTATTGATTATATTATTTTATCCTCATGATGACGCATAAGATATATACTTTATTTTCCCCATTTTAAAGATGAGGACACTAAGACATAATGAGTTTCAGTACTTGCCTAGTGTTATTCAGCTAGTAATAGCAGTTCTGAGATTTGAAACAGGTCTTCTGACAGTAAGTACCATACTCTTAACACTACAAAAGTAATCTCAACACTGAGAAAGAGATCCTGTTTTTTTTAAATTATTATTTCCTTTACAAAATTGTTAAAGAATAATATGTATTATTTGATAATATTTTATTTTCTCTTCGCGTTAGAAGAAACATGTTCTATAACAGAATTTAATAAATTTGCCTGATCATTAAACTCACCTGGAGCACTTGATAAAAATTCATATTTCCAGTTCCCTCTCATGGATATTTTGATTCATTAAGCTTAAGGTGGAGCCTATGCTTTTATAAATCATCCCAGGAGAATCCTATGATCAGATAAGTTTGTCAAACATTCTATATAAGATGCTTTTTATTGGCTGTATATGATTTAATCATGTAGATATTTCACAATTTATAGTTCTCTGCTGGTAGATTGTGTGTTTTAATGACATTTTAATACTGAAACAACACTGTGATGATAGAGAAGTGCACGGCTCTGATTATTTCCTTAGAGAACCATGGCATTTAAACCAATCTCTCCAGCTCTGTGATTGAGTTTCATATGCTTGGGAACCTAGCACAAGTGCTTCTCTACTGCAAATAATTCTAAGAATATCGTCGTTCAGTGGGTGGGATGCAGGCTACAGACTGGGGAAAAAGAGGCACAGAAAGCATAAATGTATAAATTTAATTGTTTGACTTTGTCTTAACATTTGTCAATTTACATACATTAAACACCCATTAACATTATACTAGGTGCTTTCCTATGTATCACATTTTATCATCTCTGCAATCCCACGGGAGAATATTATCCTTATTTTACAGATGAGTAAAATAGAGTTTAAAAATGTTAAACCTCCCTAGCTAGTAGTAATATATATATATATATATACACGCACACACACATACACACATATGTATACATATGTTTGATATGTATATATATACATACATAAGGCATACTCTGGGTCAGTTCTAAGTATGCAACTATTTTATATCATTTAATCTTTAAGACAACAATATCATTAGGTGTGTGTTATTATTATTATATCAAAGACAGAGTCACTACTGTTGTCCTTTTTTTTTCAGATAAGGAAATAAAAGCTCAGAGTGATTGAAGATTTTCTTTACAGTAACCAAACCTAACCTAACCTAACCTAACCAGATATGGCTCATTCCTAGACCATTTCTGTTTTCCAAAACACTATAAATGCCTTCAATTCAGCTATCATCAAATTCTGTTGGTTTTTTTTTTTTTTTTGGCCGTACCACACTGCTTGAGGAATCCTAGTTCCCTGACCAGAGATCGAACCCAGCCCCCCTGCAGTGGAAGCCTGGAGTCCTAACCACTGGACCACCAGGGAATTCCCAAATTCTTATTTTTAGTTTTGAAAAATATTCCCCACACCTTCCCTAAAACTCTCATAAAATTTTTAACTTATCAAGGAGCCTTCAGCAGGCTTGTATTTCGAGAAAATGAGAGATGCTGAGGCTGAAAAGCAGATGAGAGGCGAACAGGCGGCAAAGTAACTGTATGGATTTAATCTTAATTTTAGTAGGAAAATAAATCAGATTATCTTCATTCCTACTCTGCTGCTCTCAACGGAGTGGTCCGGAGGGAGCATAGGGCAAGCGTAGACTTGGCACCACAGAGGAAAAGATTCAAATCTCAACTTAATACCTGCATGAACTTGAACTGATCATGACCTCTCTCTGAGCTTCTGTTTCTTTATTTGTAAAGCAAGGCAGAATCTAATCAGTGGATGATTGTGATAATTAAATGTGATAATGTGACTAAAAGGCTAAGCACATTTGAGTTCATGGTGTACTTTTATAATTAGATCGTTCCTTGCCTTCCCCAAAAGCTCCTTCTCAGAGTCCGTCTGCCTTGGCTCTCCCAGGAGACTGCTTTCAAGGAAGCCCACTGGGGTACATGGGACGGTTTCTGAGGAGGGTTCATTAGGCAGAGGAGTGGTTACCAGTCCCAGAACAGGAAGACCCCCTTAGTTTTCAGCTCTTATTTTATAGACAGTATTGAAAAAAAAAATCTGGGTTTGTAACAGGGAGACCAATTCCAGCATTGTGATTTCATCACTGATACTGACTAAAGGATTCTGGTTAAGTCACTTTGGATACAGATGGTATTGTTCTAAAATGGAGATAATAATAATAATACCTGTATAGTAGGAACATCATGAATACCAAAGGAAATACTGGTTTGCAATTGCAGTGTTAACACATCTTGATTCTAATCCTGACTCTGCCACTCCATAGTTTTGGCCCAGAACTGTGTCCCTCTGGACCAATACCTACACCATCACAAATAAGAGGCTTGCAACTTATGGTTAAAATCTCTTCTTTCTCTGATATTCTGTGATTCTGTGACTTGACTAAGGTCTTGCCAAAGTCTAGGTTGCCACACACCTAGTCTGAGTAGGCATAGTGAAGGCTGGTTAGAATTCATTTTGTATGGTTATCCCAGCTCACAAATGTGTGTCTTATGGCTTTGGGGAAAGTCTTGTTCCATAAAAGAGCTGCTTTGTATGGTATCCCCAAATTACAACCTTTTCTAGATCCCTAGAAATCCCTCATCTGATCTGTATTCTAGGGAATTTACCTACCTGCCCACCCAACTGTGGTATTCCCTTCCTGTGAAGTTTATTGAATTTTAATTTACACTATATTGATAAAGAAAACTGATCACTCATGTGTCAAGAGATCTAGTCCCAGCTATTTTGCTGTGTGGTCTATGGCTAGGCTTTCCCTCAGGAAAAACAAAATAAAACAAAACTCTAAAAGGACATAAGTTAAAAACTCCTTGGCCTACTAGTCCGTCAAATGTAAGAGAAGAATGATTTATCACTGGTGCAAAGCATAGTTCAAGACGCAGAACCCAGACATTAAGTTTGGGTGACCAGGATCAATGAATAGCAGAATTATTTACTAAATTAAGTTATTCTTGGGAATAGATATCACTGGGACTATAAAATCACACATTTCTAGATTCTTTCATCCTGGAAAACATTAAACTTTGCACAGGATCTAAAAGTGAGTGAATCTTGAGTACTTTTATGTGATACAATAGAAATAATAAGGATCCACACTAGCACCTGAATCCTTATCTCAGGATTCAGGTGCTAGTGTGAATCCTGAGAAGCATTTTCTCTTCCATAAGAAGCATTAGAACTGAGGTTAAAGCAAACTTGAATAAAATTCACATTGTTATTTTCTTCCATCCTCAATCTCTGCCTAATCCTGGACTTTGGGCAAGTTCACTAAAATTCCTTTAAAATTTCTCAACACCTAAAAATTTCTGAATACCTAATCTGAACTAACATTTCTCCTGCCCAGGATCTGTTCACCTGGATCCACCTATGCCTGAAGTCTAAATCTGGATTTTTTTTTAAATCTAAATACATGAGCCATAATATGTCTTATTTTTCCCAGGCCAGTTTGAGTTATCGTCCTGTCAGTTGCAATTGGAACTACATCTGCCCAATGGAAAAATTATCTGCCTAATTAAAAAATAATATTTGCTCTTTTTACATCATGGGACTGATATAAATATCAGATAAATTAACAGATTTTGATCACTAACCATAGTTCCGGTGCCAGTTACTATGCTAGGAGATGAGAATGCAGTGATGAATAAGACATGATCTTTTCCCTAGAGAAGCTCAGTCTAGTTGAAGAGACAAGCATTTACAGAAATAACTACAGCAGAGCATGCCTGACCATAGAATAAAGTTATGGGAGGAAATCAGTCAGTTTTCCTAGAGAAGTTAGAAAGCCTCTACAGAAGAGGTGACATCTGAACTGCATAGTGAAGGCTGGTTAGAAGTTTTCCAAGTAGAGCAATGGCTCTCAATCAGAGACATTTTAAAACTCCAGTGGACATTTTCATTTGTCATACTTGGGATATGCCAGGGATGCTGCAAAACATCCTGCAATGCACAAACAGCTCCCACACAAAGAATTATCTGTCACCAAATGTCATTAGGCGTAAGGTTGAAAAACTCTGAAGTAAAGCTATTAAGAAAGAACATCCCAGAACAAGGTGAACATAAAGCCAGGGGTCATGATTAGTTCAGAGTGATGGAAATATCTTGATGCAGAGAAAATAGGTTGAAGGCATATGACAATTTTTGATCTTTGAAAGTGAGGGCTTTGAACATTATCCTATAGGTGTGGGAAGCTATCAAAGTTCCTTTAAGGTTGGGATTAGAAAGGCCTCCTGAGTTGAAAATCTTGGAAGAGAAACAGGTCTGAAAGTTTCTTAACTTTGACTTTGAATATGTGGGGCTACCAAAGATTAGAGGAGATAAGGATTCCCACGGGAGACAAACTTAGAGAACTGTGAGGCTAGAATGGGTTATTAACATTACTGCTGAATTTGACCAAAATGCTACTGATATTGGTGATGAAGAAAACCATTGGGTTTGGCTTCCCTTCTAAAAATGTTTATTGGATTCTGAGCCAAGCAGAAGCCCTCTCTGAAAACAGCCTTTTCCATCTCTCCTGTGCCTTTTATTCCCTCTCTTTGGACATTCTGCCAATTCATCTTGGAAGAATTAAATATTTTTATAATGAATCAGATGCTGGTGACAGGTGTCAGACTGATGACTCTGGAGGAGGAAGCTTGAAGTGCTCACGTTCCTCACACTGAGATGACAAGGAGAAGAGTTATGTGTGTTGAAAGATTTATCATCAAGCTGTCCACAGGCACCTCTTTGGCCTCCAGAGAGTGGTTTAAAATTAGACACAATCTGGAAGCTTTTTAGAGCCAAAAAGGAGTGTCATCATGTTGATGTTCTTTCCTCTTGTTACCTTAGGTAGAAGTAAATTGGAGCTTGTATTCAAACACAGTCTACAGTTATGCTGAAAGGGTTGCATGTGGCATTCTCCTACCTCTATTCTGTGCCATCTCCACTTTGGAGAGTCACTGAGTTTTAGAACTAAAAGAGATCCCAAAGGTCACGTAACTCACCTATTCCATTTTACAGATGGGGGATGTGAAAACCAGAATCAGATTCATGACTTACCCAGGATTATGCAAGATGTCATAGAATAAACTAGAGAGAACTTCTATTGCTTTCTTCTTTTATGAACGCTGTCCTACTCCATTTCATTTTTTTCTAGCTTTATTGAGATATAATTGACATAACATTGTATAATTTTAAGGTATAAACATGATGATTTAATACACATATATATTGTGAATTGATTACCACAGATCATCTCACATAATTATCATTTTTTTTGTTGTGATGATGGTGAGAACTTTTCAGATCTACTCTCTCAGCAACTTTCAAATATACAATATTGTATTGTTAGCTATAGTCCCCAGAACTTATCCATCTTATAGCTGAGAGTTTGTACCCTTTGAACATCATCCCCTATTTCCCCATCCCCCAGACCCTGGCAACCACCATTCTACTCTCTGATTCTATGAATTTGGCATTTTTAGATTCCACGTATAAATGAGATCGTACAGTATTTGTCTTCCTCTGACTTATTTCTCTTAGCATAATGCCCTCCAGGTTTATCCATGTTGTCACAAATGGCAGGATTTCCTTATTTTTCTATGACTTAATAATATTCCATTTTGTATATACACCACATTTTTTTAATCCATTCATCCCTTGATTGACACTTAGGTTGTTTCCATGTCTTAGCTATTGTGAACAATGCTGCAGTAAACATGGGGATGCAGATATCTCTTTCCGATAGTGATTTCACTTTTTTAGGGTATATACCCAAATCCACATCTTAAGTGGGTGTCCCCCTAGCCAAGCTAACTCCCCTCCCATCCTATCATCCTGCTCCCCATAGCTATGAATAATAGTAAAATTATTATTAGGAAGTGCCTAATCTGTGCCTGACTGTTGACCATGCTAAGCTCTTCACACATACTAACCCTGACTCTGTAACAACCTTAGCAAATAAGAATTATTATAATAATTCTACAGATGAGGAAACTAAGTATCACAAAGCTTAAGATGCCCAAAGATCATACCGCTAATAAATAATCATTCAAAATTTAAACCAATACTTGTATAATTGTGTTATAGCATGCAGTCTACCCAGTTCTGCTTCAAAAATTTTCTCTCTATTCCTTCCAGCCATAACAATTTCTGTGTCCATCAAATGGCTCTTTTCAGGGTAGGATCAGAAAATCAAGGTAATTGACAAAATCCACACTTTTGTTTAATTTTTAGGGAAGAAATTTTTTCCCTGTTTCTGATGATGTTTCCTTTCGTGTGAAGAAAGCTCCAATTGCATTTTGCGTATGGTTTTTCTCCCCTAGTTTGTTGAGTGTTATTATGAAGAAAGGGTATTGAATTTTGTCAGATATTTTCTTCTGCATCTATTGAGATGATCATGTGGTTTTTCCCCCTTTATTCTAGTAATATGTGTACTAAATTGATTGCTTTTCATATGTTGAACCAACCTTGCATTCCTGGGATTAATCCCACTTGGTTATAGTTTATAATCCTTTTTATATACTGCTGGATTCAGCCACTAGTATTTTGTTGAGAATTTTTGCATCTATATGCATAAGGGATATAGGTCTCTCATTTTTTTATGTGTGATGTCTTTGTCTGGCTTTGGTATCGTAGTAATAGTGGTGTCATAAAATGAATTTTTCCTTTTCTTTTTTTTGTTTGTTTGAGAAGGATTGGGGTTAATTCCCATATAAAAGGAAGTGGAGTAAACCATGTGCTGAGTTTGAAAAGAACACCTGGACATAAACAACCTCCCCTTCTCTCTCTTTCACTTGTGAGTGATCCACTTTCAGGGAAGGAGGGGCAAGCTCTTCTCAGTTTTCAGTGCCCTAAGTTTCAACAAAAACTTGGCCTAACATACCTGTCACTGGATGCTGGACTCAGCATTAGAAAGATTACTTAATGCAGCACAAACCATTTTCTTAATATTAACTTTATCTATAGCAAAGTTAATATTCTGAGCTCGTTTGCCTTAAGTCCAAAACCTGGTCTGGGAAGAAGGACTTTACAAATCTTTCATGTTCTCTGGGAGTTTAACAATATGAAAGCAGAAACCTCTGAATGTGTGTTTCAGGAAAAGGATTGAAAATAATCAGAGGTGCCTAAAAGTTATCACAGAAATTAACAGAAAGAATATGGGATTTGGAACCTAAACACTTGAATCAAGATTAAAAACAAAATATGCAATGTAGTGTTTTGTATGTGTAACTACTGTTTTTAACTGCCTCTCTCCCCTGTGGGCTAGCTACATAAAATTAGGCAAGATTTTTCATCCTGCTAAGCTTCTGCTTCCATCTCTGAAATTGGGAATCAAAATATTCACTTTCTAAACCACAAGTTTCCTTCACAGCAAGTGCTAGAGCCTGCTCATGCTGGCTCACAAGGCTGATTGTTTACATCTCTTTCAACTCCACTCTCACTTGGTAGACTGAAGTCCGCCACAATGGAAATAATTTTTCCAAGGCATCAGGAAATGTTATATAAGGGTTTTTTCTACCTGGAGAGCTAGTTGTTAAACATTTTACCAACATACCTAATTCAACCTTGCTTCCCACTAGTATGTACATGACAGCTGATACAACCCCTTCTGTCCTCGGCTGGAACTTTCCTGGCTTGGAATTAGCTCTTGTCGGAAGACAGGCAAAGGCAGGAAGAATACAACTCCACTTAGTTTCCCAAGAAACACAGCTTCTACAACTTAAGATCCCCTCACTATCTCTTGTCAACTGCAGCTTAGAGAACTGTCACCCACATGAGCTGATATCTTTCAGCTTCTTTGTGGTCCCTTACCAACCAATCCATCTCCTCTAGATATCATTTTAAGGATAACAAACCAGTAATTAGTATGGTAGTTAGTTTACACCGTGCTCCTGGAGCTTTATTTCATTTAATCTGCACAACTCTCCTGCAAGGGACAGGTTTATTGTCCATATTTTTCAGTTGAGGAAACTAAGATTCAAGAGCAAGTGCAACCACCTGTGCATTTGAACCCCTCTCCTCTTCCACAACCTTGAGGTAATCAATCAAAATCTCTCTTTATAATTAACCCTTTCCTTTTAGAATCCTTCTCCTTATACTATAAACATGCTTAGGGCTCACATATCCTTTAAAAAAATCATCTGGCCTGTGGTTACTCTATATTAACCATTCAGTCTCTGTCTTTTTTTCCTTTATCAGCCAAACTCTGGGAAGACCAGTGAACACTTGCTATGTTCATGTCCTCTTCTCCCCTCCTGTCCTATTCACTAGCCAACCACTCTTCAAAAGAAAGACAGAATAGAGATTGCCTAAGATCATATATTCTCAAGTCACACAGATATGCATTTGGATCTGAGCTCTAACATGGGCTAGCTTTGTGATCTTGAATCAAAAACCCTTCCATAAGCTTTAGTCCCTATCTAAAAGTAGAATCATTGCACCTACACCACAGGACAGTTGTGAGGATTCTAGGATGTATGTAGAGTTTTGGCACAAGTCCAGATAGTCAGGAAATGACAGCTATAACTTTTGCTTGGCATCTGTAGACTCAACTGGTCTTCCCATTTCATGTATGACCATTTTTCTCTTTAAGTGTCCACTTTGTCTGTTTATACTTCGTTGAACATTCCTGCCTCTCTCAAGGTGATGTTCCCTAGGGTTACATCATTGCTCTACTGCTTATGTTACTACGCATTTGTTCTAAGTTATCTCATTGGCCTCCAGGCTAATTTATAGACACTGGCTCCCAAATAGGTGTCTTCTATCAGACCCCTTTCTTTAAGTTCAGGATCTTATGTCTTCACTTGGATGACCAAAAGTATCTCAAACTCATTAAGTCCAAAATAAGACTCAGCATCTTAATTTCTAAACTCACCCCTCATTTGCTATTTTCTGTTTCAGTTGGTGGCACTACTATTTAACCAGTTATACTGCTATTTACCCAGTTATCCATGCTAGAACTTTATACATGAAACTTGACTTTTCCCCATGATCCTTCTTGATCACAATTTTTTCCATCCTGTGTGTTTCTACTATCTGTCATTGTAGTGAGCAGAATGGTGCCCCCAAAGATATGTAAACATCCTAATTCCTGGAGGCTGTAATGCTACCTTATTTGGAAAAAAGAGGCATTTGCAAATGTGATTAAGTTAAGAGTCTTGAGATGAGGAGATCATTCTGGGTTATCCAGGTGGGTCCTAAACACCATAACAAACATCTGTATAAGAGAAAGGCAGAGGGAGATTTAAGACATGCCAAGGAGAAAGTGATGTGAAGGCAGAGGCAGAGTTTGGAGCAATACAACAGCAAGCCAAGAACACCAAAGAATGCCACCATCCACCAGAAGCCAGAATAGGCAAGGAATGGATTTCCCCCAAGAAACTCTGGAAGGAATATGGCCCTACCAACACCATGATTTCAAACTTCTGTCCTCCAGAACTCTCAGAGTTGCTTTGAGCCACCAAGTTTGCGGTACTTTGTTACAGTGGCCACAGGAACTAAGATAGCCATCTTTTCTTTATCCTCACTTTCATACCTTTGGTTCTTCCCTTTTCTCACTTGGATGACTGTAATAGCCTCTCTCTCTCCCTGTTTTCAGTCTAGTCTTCCTCCAAGTTTTTCTCCAGTAGATGCAAATTAAGATCATGTCACCCCTCTGCATAAAACACTATAAACACCAATATCTTTAACATTGTTTTTAAGTCTTTCACAATCTGATGTTTCTACCTTCTCTTTGGTACCAGGACCCGGTTTCCTGGAAGACAGTTGGTTCAGGCAGTAATGCAAGTGATGGGGAGCGGCAGTTGAAGCTTCACTCACTCGCCCACTGCTCACCTCCTGCTGTGCAGCCCGGTTCCTAACAGGCTGCGGACCCGTACCAGTCTGCGGCCCGGGGGTTGGGGACTCCTGCTCTAGGCTCACCCAGTTGTCTCTGTTTCTTGCCATCAAGCTTTTCATGCTGTCTGTTCTTTCTGTGTTTATTTCCTTCTCCACCTCTTCTTTGTTACTCTCAACTTAGTACACATTTTAATAAATACATCTTTGTTTAATCTTTATTCCTCATCATGTTGTCAGCTTCTTGAAAGCAGACACCATGTCTTATTTTTCTATCACTTACTTTCCTAATATACCTTACTTATTTTCCTAATTTCCATGTATTTCTAGCACTTAGGTGAAAATAGTAGATTGCTGAAACATAGGTAATACTGAAGTGGTCTACTAATCCAACTGAAAAATCCCTGCCCATGGCCATTGTCATGATGACTTTAATGCCATCTTAAAAGGATTGTCCCACTCAGATCCAAGTCTGCTCTCAAGATTATTTGTGCAAATGGCATGACCACACATGACCCATCACCATCAATACATCTAGAATTTAGCACTCCCTCATTAAATAATTAATAAAATTATACTTCTTCCAGGAAGCCTTCTTCAACTGATGAAAATGAAGCGATTCTTTTCCCACGTCTAACTTGTTTTGAAATCGTATCCCTCTGTGAGATATTCCTCATTCTGCTTTCTTATTTTTTATGTATATACACATGTTATATTTATGTGTATGTACAGAGACGTGCACACACATATGATTGTGTATATTTACTTATAAGTGTATATTTATATGAATACAACCATCTATATACATATACAAACAGGTATGTAAACAATATATATACAAGTTTGTATATATATAAACATATGTGTTTATATGTATACTTGGCATATGGATATTCATCTCACATTACTGAGTGAATGTATAGGAAAAATGCTTTGGAAAAGGATAATAATAGATGCAGCTATAAATTACAATTTTAAACCTGAAGGGAATTTAGCAGTCAATGTTTCAATCCCTTTACTTTAAAAATGAAAAAAAATTGAAACCCAGTGAAGGGAATCTACTTACTTGTTGTTTCCTAGTGAAATAGGAACACAATTGAGACAAGAACTCTGGTCAGCTGATACCATGGCTTATGTGCTATTTTCTTCCTTCCCCTCAACACTGAAACACAAGATTTAGCTCTGACATTCTCTGAAATGTCTCTAACTCCATTGCTTAAGATTCTAAATGATTCATTAGCTTTCTTGTACTTTTTGGCCAATTCCTAATCTCCATTAATTACCCTTGCCAGTTTCCACATGAAATTTTAGAATCCCATTCTGTAGGGAGTAAGAAAGACCTGCTAATCAAGTGCCCAAGTCAGGTTGTTCTCTTTCATGAGTATGACACTAATAAGATTTGTAACATAACCAGGGTTTGCAATTGGTGGTAACAACTAGAGAATTGCCCCAATAAATATTTTACATGACTTTGAGAGCAATAAAATATTTTACTTTTTGCTCAGTTTTCTCTGGGAAGAGAGGAGAAAGAGCCACTGGAGGGCAGGGTAATGGTGCCATAATTCTTCCTAGGGGAGATTATGGTTGTTCATCTTGGATAAATTTCTCTTCAGGTATGAAGAGGTGTCAGACTGGGCTATGAGTCACCGTTCTCCACATCAGCAGTTTCAGGATCCTTTGGAAACTATCTTGTGAAATGAGTTATGAGTTTTTGGATAAGAAACAATTTCCTTAACTCAGTCGTCACAATTTGGATAAAGTTTCTTTTCTGTGATGTATCAATTCCTGACATTTGGTTTGTTTGCCTTTCCCAATGCTTCAAGGTTTCTTTATTTAATCCCCAGATGCAAGAATGCAATAGTGTGAAGGAATCTTAATGCATATGCAGGTCTAACTTCAGTCAGTTGATTGCATACTCTTTAATATCCCTACCAAGAAGTCACTGGTCAAATTTCATGTGGATATAACCATAGACTAGGAGCTCACTGACTCATGAGGTAGACCAGGTTAATTCATGATAACTATGACTATGAAAACTGTCTTTCTTATCTGAGCTATACTTCCCATAATGCTTATTTGATTATCCTATTTCTGTCCTCTAGAGCCACTTGGGTTTAAATCAAATCCTTCCTCTATGATAAATCTCGGATATTTGAAGGCAACATTCACGTGTAACCATTCACAGACAGATCCCACTGAAGACCTCCAAAGCTCTCATTATGTGTCTTAAAAGGGGACCGGCATTGGACACTGGTTGACACAGAGGGTCTGGATGCCCATTATCTTGTTTTGTATTGCCCTAGAACCAGACCTTTAGGCAAGGATTCAAGTTCAAGTACTTTATTAGGGAGGTGATCCTCAAAAACATCTATAAGAGAGTAAGGAAGTGAAATGGGAGGCAACGAATAAAGAATGAGTTATCAAGCAAGTTGCCACTGAGGACAACTGTATCTAAATCCTGCTAAGGCCAATGTGGATTATCCTTAGGATAATTCTGGAGGAGAGGGAGCTGGGGGTTTTATCTGCCTTCTCCTGTCAATCATTGAGGAATACTTGAGGGCTGCTCTTGAGGAATATTCCCTACCACTTCCAACCTACTACTGCATAAGAAGAGGGTGCTCTGGAAGCCAAGGAAAACTATCAAGCAAAGAGATATAGGTTCTGGCAGTTGGAAGTTAGTCAATGAAAAAGATATAGGCTGAGGGGATACGGACCGGTATTGACAGTTTCTGCTACTCCCATTCAATGTTAGCCTAAAGAAGGGTGACAGCCAGCAGTGAAAATACAGCAAAAAGACCATGGGTCGGCACATAGAAGACTTCTATCATCCCTGGCTCTGCTCACCAGATGGAAGACATAAAAATAGAGGAGGGATAAATTTTGTATAAAAAGTGGACCATGGGGGCTTCCCTGGTGGCACAGTGGTTGAGAGTCCGTCTGCCGATGCAGGGGACACGGGTTCGTGCCCCAGTCCGGGAGGATTCCACATGCCGCAGAGCGGCTGGGGCCGTGAGCCATGGCTGCTGAGCCTGAGCGTCCGGAGCCTGTGCTCCGCAACGGGAGAGGCCGCGGCAGTGAGAGGCCCGCGTACCGCAAAAAAAAAAAAAAAAAAAAAAAAAAAAGTGGACCATATACTTCATATACCTCCTCTAACTCCAAATCACCAGAGAAGGCAAAACTATCCTGTCTGTTTCTATTTGACCTATGAGCCAAGATAGAAAAGAAATGAAAATGAAAAGAAGAATAAAATTTCAAGACATCTGAAAATTACATGAAATTCAAATTTCACTGTGTATAAATATTGTTGGAATACAGCCACGCCTGCACATTTCTGTATTGTCTATGGCTGCTTTCACACTATAACTGCAGAGTTGAGTAGTTGCGACAGAGAACATATGGCCTTGCAAAGCCTAAAATGTTTACCATTTGCCCCTTTACAGAAAAACATTTCTGGCCCCTACGCTAGAGCTTTGGATAGAGCTAGTCTGCACTGGGGAGGTGAGAAGACAAAATCTTAAAGAGAGTTTTAGATTAGCATTAAAGTAACCAGGGCTAAGAATTCAGTAGTATAGCTAGAGTGCTCTAATATATGAAAATGGCTCAGAAGCAAAGGAGCAAGACCAAAAGATGTTGTTAATGAAACTTACATAGAGTATAGTTGAGGTAAGTGTTGAAAGATTTAAAACTATTTCATGTTTAAACTCTAGAGAGTGTGTATTCACATACATACATCTTGGTTATACAAATTTACATTCTTTTGATGTCTCGTCACACTTAAAGTGGAGCTGTATGACCTCACAGCACTTCCAAGGCTGTACTCATCTGGTTCCTGTCTACAGCTCTGGCCAGATCATCTTTCACCCTTTGCATTGCTCCCCAGAACTCATACCCCCTCACCTCCACTCCACTTGCTCTCCCTCAGAAATACCAGCTCCTTCCCTCCGCAGGACTCTGTTCTTGTTCCTCCCTACCTGCCACCCTTCTCCCCCAGCTCTGTGAATAGCTGATTCGTTCTTCTGTTTCAGGTCTCAGCCTAGATGTCACTTGCTCAGGGAAGCCACCTAAACTGGTTTTATCCCATCATCCAATTTTTTTCTTCAGAACATTGATTTCTACCTAAAGTTATGTGCATATTTATCTGATTATAGTTCCCTGAATACATAAAATAGACTGTGAGTTTCAGGAGGACAGGGGCTTTGTCTCTTTTGTTCATCACTGTACCCCCCGCTTTTTAAAAGTTGCATGTTATTCCTTCTCTTAATTTTGCTGTGACCCTAAAACTGCTCTTAAAAAAAATAAAGTCATAAAAAAGATAAATGACCATTTAAAGCACATATAGTAATGTATTTTGGGGTTCATAATTAGAAATAAAATGTATGAGAAAAAAAGAACAAAGGTCAGGAAAGAGAGACATGAAAACATACTAATGTAAGCTTTTTATACTATACGCGAAGTGATATAATGTCATTTGAAAATAGACTGTGATAAGTTATAGTATAAACCCTAAAGCATCTATTCAAACAACACAGCATAGAGCCTTATCTAATAAACCAACAAAAGAGATAAGAAAAAATCATGAAAAATACTAACCCAAAAGAAAAACTCATGAAAAATACTAACCCAAAGGAAATCAGAAAAGAGGAAAAAGGAAACAGATCAAGCAAATATTAAGCAAATAGCAAGTAGCAGCCTTTAACCAAATCATACTAATAATTACATTAAATATAAGTTGTCTCAATATTCTATTTAAAAGGCAGAGATTGTCAGAATGGATAAAATAACAGGACCCAGTTATATACTGTCTACCAGAAATATGCTTTAAGTATAAAGACACAAATAAGTTACAAGTAAAAGGATGAGAAAAGATATACCATACTAATCAAACAAAAGCTGGAATGGCTAAAATAATATCAGAGTACCATCAAAGAGACTATTTACTTTCAAGAGAGGTGATAAAAGTATTCATTCCTTTGTGTAAGTCTGAAATAAAAGTATTACAAAGAAAAAAGTGCATGTATTAGACACAATAAATATTCATTGAATAAATGAATATATGGCTTCTAAAAAGTCAGAAATGATAGTAAAATCATAGACTCTTCAAAGACATTGTCACTTGGTAAAGTGGTGTTGGACCAACAGACCTGGGCATGAATCCTAGTTTTGCTGTTTAAATTAGTATCTAATAACCCTAGACAAGATCCTTAATCTGTTCGAATCCATTTCCTTATTTCTAATTTGGGATAACAGTTCCTACCTATGTGAGAGGTTATGAGCATTAATGGGATAATGATGCTTGCAAAGTTGCTGGGTACACAGTAGGGCTAAATAAAGGGTAGCAATCCTGCCTCTGCTATTATCATTACAATTAGGCTGAAGTTGGAAAAGGTGTTCTAGAGGATAGATAACCTTGGCCTACAACCTGACATCACAGACAAAGACATAGAGGTCCAGGAGGGGAAGGGGTTTAATCACAGCTTCAGAGCAAGGTTGGCTGCAGAGCCCGGACTGGGGTCCAGGTCAACAGTCTCCAGGTTCTGTATCCTTTCTACTTTACCAGCCTGCCTCTATCTTAACACCAGACATCGATTGTGGGCATTCTCCAGAGATCTTGGAAGTTGAATGGAATGTCATGTGTAAAAAATGCCTTTGCTAGCCAAATAACATTTGTGTGAAACATTTTTGCAGCAAACCCAGAGATGGTGTCTCTCATTCCGCCAGCAGCCTGCAGCTCAAGCAGAGTTCAGCAGGGCAGAGTGCAATATTCTGATTTTTCTAGCACTTTTTTATATACCCATTTCGAGCCTTTCCATGTCCTGGGACTTTAATGCTCACTCTAAATAAAGTAGAAAGATGACTAAGCCATCCTGGCCCTGCACCCCTCCAACTTGAGTATATCATGAGAATGAATCCTCTGAAGTCTCTGGGGCAAACCAAGTTCTGCAGAGAAAAACACTCCGTGAAAGCAAGGATTACTCTGCATTAAATAATAATTGGCATAGAGTTGAGATTTGACTGTACTTCTGTGTGGCAGAGAATTAGCTTAAGAAGTGAGGGGAAAATATGAGAGAGCAAGCCCATATGCTAGAGGAAGCAGTGGGCTGGGAATTCAGAGACACGAGTTTTAGTACTGAGGCTGCCAAGAGAGCTCTGAGTGGTTTTGGGGAGTTCCTGAAACCACTTTGTATGCCAGTTTTCTTGTCTATAACAGGAGGAGGTTGGAATAGATTGTCTCCTTCTTTTCCCAGTCTATCTTGCTAACATCATTCTTTAGATATGGAAGGGGAGATGAGAGAAAGCAGGCAGGCATAAAAGGCTAAGGGTCACATACAAGAAGAGCAAAGAGAGGGGCAGAAAACCAAAATAGAAGGAAGATGGGGATGAAATTAAGACTGAGTCAGGTAGGGGGAGGCTGGATGGATTTTGCAGATCACTCTTGGAGATGAATACACTAGAGGCTTAGGAACAAGGCAGCAGAGAAGATTGGCTTGCATGCTTGAAGAGTCTCCATGAGAAATTGTGTTAATGAAATTTGCACATGGTTTGCCCCTTCCTCATGCCTTCTGCCACCTGGTAGATTATCATCCAGACTGGAGTGTTTCTGATCTCATCTTATTTTCTTCCCAGAGAGAGGCAAGGGCATTGAGACCATCTGGTCTGGTGTTCCCCTGTGGATTATGCCTCACCTAGGGGCCTGCTGTGGGAAGAATGGAGCCATGTCCCCTCAATTTCTTTCCTCTTGAAAAAAAGAGTCCTAAAAATCCAGAGTCCCACACGTACTAGCCTCTTGTCCCCAGTCAAGAGCACTGCCTCCACCCCACCACAAAGCACACAGCTGGCAACAGTGCTGTTTCCATGGTGATAATGAATGGCAACAGGCAGTAATCAAGAAGGGTCGCTGGAGTCATAAGTCATATAAGTCATTACAGATTGCATTTAAAGGGACACAGCCACCTTTAAAATGATAAATGACTTCTTCATAGCCTCCCCCTGCTCTGGTCTCCCAGAAACAAAGGTTTGCTAGACATTTGTTTTTCATGTTTAACTTCTTTGTATTTCTTTCCATTTGGACAGTGGAATCAGATGGGACAGTTTTTTCATTAGGATATCCTAAGCACAGCTGCTCACATGCTAGGGTTTATGGCATTTGGGAAGGCAGCCTAGCCAAAAATGAAGTCCTTCCTCTATCCCTGGAAGAGCCTGAAATTTCTATATGACAGATTCATCTGTCTGGTTCTTTAAAGACACTGGAGTTCCAAGTGTCTCATTGAAAGTCAAATAGTCCTAGGAATCTGACATCCACTAACAATTAAGCTGCATTTCAGAATAAATATAGAAACTCACCTTGAATTTGGACTCAACACATGGGCTTGAGTTCCAGCCATGTCCTCAAAATGGTGACCTGGGACAAATCCCTTAAACTTTTTGAACATCTATGGCTTCATCTTTAAATTAGAGATAATAATGCTTAGCTTGGAGGGTTGTTATGAGGATCAAATGAGATAATACATTTGGAAACAATACAAACCATGTAATACTTTCTTAATGTAAAATACTTTTTAAACATATTTTAAAATACCAAGTTTAGGAGAGACTGTAATAGTCATCTAGTTAAAAGAAAAAAATCCTACTTTAGATAAAGCTGTAAAGAGGGGGTATTTTACTGGGTGACTTTAAAGAAATCACTTGTCTTTTCTGAATGATTTGTTTCATAATCTGTAAAATGGGAATGGTAACTTCTGCTCTGCCTGATGGCTAGGTTGCAGTGAACATCAAACAAAATAGCCCATATGTAGGTGCTCCATATGTAGGTGCTCCACAGTATTACCCAAATGTAAGCTATAGTCATTTAGAAAGAATCTTGTAAAGACAAGATCGGGTTAATAATCACATTCAACTTTTTTTTTTTTCTTGCTGCAAACCTCCCATTTCAGACCTAAAGTAGTGTCTCATTAAAGTCCAATCCTCCATGAGGTTAAAAATAAATTCCTCGCTTCACCCTGTACTTTACACTTGTATCTTTACCGTGCCGTCTCGGTCTTCGAAGCTAAATGTTCTCTAATGGTCTTATTGACAACCTGAGACCAAATAAACATGTTAATATGGAACAGACATTGACTTAATCTGAAGAGCAAGGGAACTGGTCCAAAACAGTTTTTGCATAACAGGTATTCCTCCTGGCAAAACATACAATTATTTTTGAGATCTCTTTGCAAACTAAGATTTAAACTAAATTGCATGCCATTAATATTTCTCTCTGACTGTTGGTCTCAGCTTTTTAATAAAGTAACAGCTGAGGCAGGGTGCAATTTAGATACACCATGATCCATCTTCTATATTAAGAGATATTAATGATAATATTAGTGATTAATCATGCATGTCACCTCACCGACATCCTAATACAAGTGTAAATCAGCCACAGCAACCTAAGAAAGTGAAGGTATGTGTCTGTGGCCCTCTTGGTATCTTTACTGCATAAATCTTATCATTAAATTCTCCTTTGAAATTATCTCACATTCAGTGGCTTATTGCAAAAACAAAAACAAAAACACTTTTCACTGCTTTGCATCTGGAACTTTAGAAATTTATATTTTATCTGAAAATAACATCACTAAAGGTTTTATCACACAGTTTCTTATATCGCTATAGAAACTTAATTATGATTTCTTTATTTCATCAAACTCTTCAGATTAAAAGTGACATATGAATCTAAATCACTGTTATAATTGTTAGTATTATCATTGTTCTCGTTAAATTTCTGTTACTGGAATTAATTTGGTCTCATATTTCAATGATATAAAGTGTAGTTCCAGAGATGATTTTAATGTATTTTTGAATTTACATATCAAAAATCTCTGTTCCTACCTCTGAGAGAGAGATGAGCCTGTTTATCACATGTACTTTGTCTAGGAGGTGCCCTAGAGAAAATGCAACATTCCTCTCCTTTCCCAAACCCTCTACCTCACGTGTGCATTGCTCAGTGTTCTCCTGAAGGTTCCCCTATACCCAGCTGTCCAGTGCAGCTCAATTTCTTTATCATTCATGCTCATTTCCTTCTGTGGAGCAAATCATATATAAGAAGGGCACATCATTCTTGAACTACTCCTCTTGCTTTCTCACATTCTGTCCTGCTTTCTCCCAACTTCCCATCTGTTAACTAGCAATTGCACCTACTGTTTCTGTTTCCAGCCTTGTTCTGATTACCTCAGCTGTAAAGCAAGTTTTTTCAGTCCTGGTGTATTGACATTTTGGGCTGAATGATTCTATGTGGTGTGTAGGCATTGTAGGATGTCAAGCCGCATCCTCAGCCTATACCCACTACATGCCAATAACATTCCCCCTTCCCAGTCTTGACAACCAAAAATGTCCCCTGGAGAGCACAGTCACTTGAGATCCACCAGTAGGAAGGGAGGTTAGAACCAAAAGGTTGACGATCCTGGCTACCAAGACAAACTATAAAACCCTGCTTAGTAAACAATATAGGATAATCAAACATAGATTAGAATTTGAGCCATCTCAGAAACATAACTTGCTTGGAAAACAAAGTAATGTGGAAAAAGTTTAGAAGAACTCAGTTAAGAAAAGATGCAACAACCTGGGACAGAGAAGATTAGGTTCAGAACTATGGCAGGGGTAGTAAGAAAAGATACAGAAAGAAGAGGCTTTGATGTGAGAAATATTTTAACAATGAAAGCGGTAGGACTTAGTGAATAATCAGATGTGGGGATAAAGAGATGGAGAAGAGTTGAGATAACCTCAAGCTATCTCCTTGGAAGATGGGAATAATTGTAATGCTGTAATCAAACATGGATTTATAGTCCACCTTTATTAATGGTATCCAGGAAACATGATATTTCATTTCCTATAGAGTGAACAGCTAGAGAACCAACTGTGTATCCTATTTATCTTTATATCTTTGCATCTATTCAATATCTAGAATTAAAGAATGCTAGTAATTGTCTTTTATTGAAAGCCAAGCAATGTGCTAGCACCTATATGAGGTACATTACCTATAATCCATAGAGCAACCTTTGAAAGATCAAGATTTTACCCCCACTTTACAGCTGAGAAAACTGAGAAGCTGAGAAGTGAGGAAACTTGTCCAGAGTAACAACAACAGATTAGTGATAGAGCCAGGTCTCAACTCTCGCTCTGTCTGTTTTCAAAGGCAATGTTCTGTCCTTTGTGCCAACCTGTCTCTTTTTGTTTAACATTTTTTTAAATTAATTAATTAATTAATTTTTGGCTGTGTTGGGTCTTCGTTGCTGTGCACAGGCTTTCTCTAGTTACGGTGAGAGCGGGGGCTACTCTTCATTGTGGTGTGCGGGCTTCTCATCGTGGTGGCTTCTTTTGTTGTGGAGCACAAACTCTAGGTGCGCAGGCTTCAGTAGTTGTGGCATACGGGCTCAGTAGTTGTGGCTCACAGGCTCTAGAGTGCAGGCTCAGTAGTTGTGGCGCACGGGCTTAGTTGCTCCGCGGCATGTGAGATCTTCCAGGACCAGGGCTCGAACCCATGTCCCCTGCGTTGCCAGGCAAATTCTTAACCACCGCAGCAGCAGGGATGTCCCCAACTGTCTCTTAATTAAAAGTTTTCCCTGGTTCCATTTATCGCCTCACCCCTCAACCAGATGACTCCCCCAACCCCACCCCCATTTTGGAATGAAAAAGCTGAGCCAGGGCACAAAAGGGTTTGGGGCACTCCCCTCCTCCTCCCCCTCCTCTTCCTCTTTCTCTTCCTTCTCTTATTCCTCCTCCTCTTCCTCCCCATCCTCTGGATTTAGGAATTTCTGTCTCTTACACAAAGGGATACTTTTCCCCTCTCTGGAACACAGGGCAACAGCTTAGCAACTGCCTGCAGGCATTGGGAAACTGGACTGTTCTTACAAGGCCAGAATATTTGGGCTGAATGTCAGCGAATCTAAAACATGATCGATTAAAGTACCTTTCCCCACCACATGTGAGTTAAATGATTAGGTGCACAATTGCTTGAAGCAAAACTGGAATATTTGATCAAAGCCAGAATGTTAGAAAAATGGCTGCAGTTGGTTTTTCTGACTCCAAGTCTAGTTGGTTTTCCATTTCTCCCAGCTGAAAGCTCAGCACATCTATCTGTTTAGGAGCCTCCCAGAAAAAGTGGGATTGCATAAGCACTGAGAGATCTTTGTCATCCTGTGTTTCATCCAGAACTGTAAGTAAACATGATCTGTTTGCATTGTGAATGATCCCTTGAAAGGAAGAGGCGGGTGGAGGCTGGACTATGTCAGTCATGTCTGAATGACAGAGAGGTCTGTGCCTCTGGGCACTACTCAATATACCAAGCACGATGCTGCTGCCATGGTAGGATATCAGTCAGCAGTGGTCAAGGCTTTTAGTCAGTAGTAGTCAAAGCTTTCTAATGTTGAGAATAATGATAATTATGGTGACAGTGATAAAAATGAGATGACTACAATGATGGTGGGATATGAGCATATAACAGATGGTCCTCTGGCTAGGCAATTTATATGCACATGAGCAGTAGGCAAGCAGAAAACCAATTATGACTTTCTTAACAAAAGCTGGACTGGAGTCTTCAGTAGCATTTCTAACTCTTTCCCATTGAAGCTTTATTTAAGGTTAGGATCTTGGCCTTGCAATGTCATAAAATTAAGTCAACATGACATCCATCAGTGTCACAGCATTAAAAAAGGAGCAAGAGAGACAAGAAAGAATACGTTTTCCCATTTTTCCACAGTCTCTAGTGTTAAAGCGACCTAAACTGTGCAGCCTATATCCAGAGCTCCAAAACAAGCTACAAAGAACAGAGTATAGATTCCTCACCTCCTACTCAAGGAAAAATTCTTGGTTCTTTCAACTAGATGAACACAGGTTAGTGGAAATGAATGACATATAAGTACAGGAAGGGGGAAAAAGTAGGTCAGTGTCTGTTTCTTTTCTCTAAGGTATGAGGACCCTGCCCACTAATAAAATGTGGTCCTGATTTTTAACAAATGACGGTGAACTAGTAAAAGTTGTAGGCAGTGAGACTGAAGATTATTCTACTCTATGAGCAAAAGGGGTCAAAAATCACCCTCTTCACTCTAACCTGAGACAGAAGCATTCTTGCTCTTTGACAATAATGATGAATCAGTGCTCATGACATCTGACATTGCAAAATAGTTTCTAGCCACCACCTTGACTCCCAGAGATATTACTTAGCCACGAAAAAGGACAAGAGAAAGCTCTGTTTCAAACAGGGATTTTCCAAGAGCTACCTTCCAAAAAGACTAAAGAATTTCCCCAAATTTGTGGTAAGGCTGCCTTCTAGCTTCACCAATCAGTGATGACAGCAGCCCAAATAAGATGTGTTATCTGTGTGAGTAAATGACAGAGATTACAACTCTCCTAGACACTGGTCACATCAGCATCCGGTGATCTCCCTTCCCCCCACCCCTGTCATGTTCTATTTAAAGATGGAATCAGGGAAGTATGCAGCCTACCCTAATTGCTCAGAGGTGACGATACTCAGTAGGAAAGAGAGTGTATATTAAAGACCGGGCATATGAAATGTAAAGATAATAAAGTCTGTGTTCTGTGCTCCTGGATTTGCCTTTCTTCTACCCTTCCTAACCTGTGGCAGAACCTATGAGAAATGAATCCATCAGAGTTTCCTGAGTTAGATTGACCTGGCTCCACCTCCACCATTTCCTGGCTAAATGTCCTTGGGCAAGTTACTTAAGTTCCTGGAGCTACAGTTTGCTCCTGGGTAAGATAAACATAATGGAATTTACTCCCCTGACTGGTTATTAGCATAAAGTAAGATAACATATAAAACATTTGCTTCCAGCTGCGACCTTAAATAAATCATTTTCCTTCACTACACCTTGGTTCTTCATCTATATAACGGAGGCAACTACCTAAAAATAAAAAGAGCTACCATTTATGTTCATGTTATATGTTAAACATGATATCAAACTCACTCCTCAGGACACATACCAGTCAATATATGTCAATGGCTGATTATATAATCATCTATTTAAATGGCTATTGTTCCAGTACCATCCTTTAAAGATTTTAACTCATAAGACCTGAAGTGAGATCTGGTGATTTTCTAATTTTAGCAAGTGCCATCTGTGAGTTTTATTATTAGGCAAGCTATGAAAACCCATGGGGTGTTGCAAAGATTAAATGAGATGCTGAGTAAAATGTCTGACACATAGTACTTGTTCATTAAGTGTTTTGTCTCTACCTCCACTTATAAAAATCTATTTTTCAAGTTTTATTAAAGTATAAAGTACACATAGAAAAGTGCACAACTCATAAGTTTGCAGAAAGTGAGGATGCTGTGTAACTACCCAGATCAAGACCAGAATGTCACCAGCCTCCTTGAAGTAGCATCAGGCCCATTCCAGTCACTGTTGCCCCAAGAATAAATATTCTTCTGAGTTCTAGCACTATAGATGTTGCCTGTTTTTGAACTTTATATAAATGAAATTATACAGTGTATACTCTCTTTTATGTCTGGCTTCTTTGGCCTAAAATTGTGTTTATGAGAGTCATCTATGTTGTTGAGTGTAACTGTAGTCCCTTCATTCTTGCTGTTGTATAGTATTCCATTGTGAATTTAGTCATGCTTTTTAAATTCTATTAGATGGACATTTAGTTTCTTTCATCTCTTAGGCAATCAGAGATAACTGTCTCATACACATGTAATTTGGTAAACATGTGTAGACATTTCTGTTGGGTATACATCTAGGAGTGGAATTCTTGGGCCTTAACATTGGCATATATTCAACATCAGTATATTCTACCAGATAGTTTTCCAAAGTGGTTGTACTGACTCTGTACATCCATCAGCAGTACCTGGAGTTCCCATTGTTCTGCATCTTTGCCAACATTTAGTACCATCGGTCTTTTACATTTTGGCCATTTTGGTAGATGTCCAGTGGTATTCCATTTTGGTCTTAATTTTCATTTCCTTGATGAGTAGTGATGTTGAACATCTTTTCATATGTTCATTGGCCATTTAAAATGTTTTTCTCTTGTGAATTACCTGTCATCGTTCTCATATTAACGCCCCAATTCTTAAAACGTATGTGCAGTCGATCCTCATTATTTATGGACTCAATTTCTAAATTCTCCTACTTTCTAAAACTCATCTGTAACCCCAGGTCAATACTCATGTGCTTTCATGGTCATTCACAGACATGTGCAGAGTAGTGAAAAATTGTATTCCGACACGCACGTTCCCAGCTGAGATCAAACAGGGTGATGCCCTGCCTTCTTTTTCTTTTTTTAAAAAAATTTTTTAGAACAATTTTTTTTTCCTAATTTTTATTGGAGTAGAGTTGATTTACAATGTTGTGTTAGCTTCAGGAGTACAACAGAGTAAATCAGTAGTACATATACATATATCCACTCTTTTTTATACTCTTTTCCCTTCTTAATTCAGTTTCATCCTATAAAGTGTCCTTTTTGTAGTACATTTGCTGCCATGTTTGTTGCATTTTTGTGCTTTTGTTGATGATTTCACTGTTTGAAACGATACCCAAGCATAGTGCTAAAATGCTGTCTAGGGTACCTAAGCTCAAGAAGGCTCTAATGTGCCTTACTTAGAAAATAGATGTGTTAAATCAGCTTTGTTCAGGCATGAGTTATAGGGCTGTTGTCTGTAAGTTCAATGTTAATGAATTGACAGTGAATATTAAATAAGCTGTCTTTAAAGGGAATACCCATAAACCAAGTTTATATACTGATTGGTTGATGAAAATGTGATCGGAGGCTCACAGCAACCCTACCGATATCTCCCTTAGGAGCAGTGGTTCAGTATCCACCAGGTCAGTGTTTGCAGTGATTTTATGGAACATAACTACTATGAATAGTGAGGATTAACTGTATTTGGCATCTGTTTCCTCAGAGCAACCTGTGGTCTTGTTAGGATGGGCATAATGTCCCTATCTGACAGACGAGGAAAGTGAGGGGCAAAGAGGCACCATATCTTAGCCAATGCTGCACCACTAGCTAATTCAAGTTCTGGCCTCGTAACCAGGTGCCTGGACTCCCTGCCATGTATCTTCTCCATGGATTGACCTTCGTGGTAAGCTCTCTCCAGCTCTCTTTTGTGGACACCACAACAGGCATCTCCAGATCAGATGCACATTGGAACTTATTTCCTTATCAGTTTTGCTTGTTGAATCCAAAGGTTCTCTTAGAAACTTCTTTCTAAAAGAATGGGCTACAGTTCTGGTGGTTTGTAATTGATTACATAAATAACAGCTAAACAAGCTTATGCTGGAATGGAAGTAAGCTCTTAGTACAAGCCCCGTCATTTATAAGTCATACAGCTGTAAATAACTTGGTCACTTTGAGCCTATTTCCTCAGCTATAAAATAGGCATAATAGTTCCTGCCTTCCTTTCCTCAGAAAATTGTCCAGTTTCTCAAATTCAATGAGTATGGGCCAGACACTGTACTAAATACATGGGGAGATACAAAAGAAAATAAACACAACTGATTCCCTTGGGAAACTGGCAACTTATTAAAGAGGATAGAGAATATGTTTAAATGACTATAATAAATGGTATCAAATACTAAAGAAAGTAAGCAGTTATTGAAAGAGATGAGGGAACTACTACTTCTATCTAGCAGGTATCAGGAGTAACCTCAAAAGAGGAGAGGCAGAGTGTGAACTATGTCTAGAAGTAGCAATGCTAACAAGGATAGCTGGCATTTATTGAAGGTTTGTTATGTGCTTGGCCATTCGTATGCATCGTATTATGTCCATCCAGCAGAACAAATTATGGTAAATTCATATAATGGGATGCCACACAGCAGGGTTTCTCAATCTTGGCACTATTGATACTTTGAGCTGGGCACTTCCTTGTAGGGCACTGCACTGTGCATGGTAGGAAGCTTAGCAGCATCCCTGGCATCTACCCACTAGATGCCAGTAGCACCTCTGCCCAGCTGTGAAACCAAAATTATCTCCAGTCATTGCCAGATGTCCTCTGGGGGTGGGTGGGCAGAGTCGCCCAGGTTGAGAACCAATGCTACCTAGTAATTCATGTGGTGAGCTAGAAAAAGGTATGGTTCTTTGAGTTAGACAGACTTGTTATTCAAATGCTCTACCCCCTGGGTAATTCTGGGATTTCTCTGATCCTGTTTTCTCAGCTGTAAAATGCAGGTAGTAATGAGAACAGTTATGATAAGTGAATTAAATAAGATGTGTAAAGGGCTTCCTGTGGCACAGATAGGTGATGGAGAAACAGTAGGAATTATTTTTATATGTAGCCCTACAATAACCTAAGAGTTAAGAATTACTTCTATCTCCATTTTCCAGAAAATCAAACTGGGCACAGAGAGGTTGAATAATTTGCTGAGGGTTACTTTGCTCTCAAGCCTGCCTGGATTGCTTTCACCAATAATGATGTTCCAATAGATCAGGGTGAGGTTGGCAAGGGTGTGGGCGTAGGGTATAAATCAATCCAGAAGGGTAAGGCATTGTATGGGGTGGGGGACAAGAACCATTGTGAGAATCCAGTGAGATATTTTAGGTACAAGCAGGGAGAGCAATTCTCATTATTTTCACTGGAAAGAGAACTCAGACCAGGTGGAGAGTGAAGAAGAAAAAGAATGGAGGAGAGTGTATTTAAACTGAAAATCCAAACCAAAGGTATAATTTTGTCAACTCTCATTATAAACACTTAATCATTTACAAAATAACTCTTAAAAACATACTAGAGATTTGATGAGTCACATCTTGAATTTTTAAGTGTCAGATTCCATGCTGTCAAGAAGGGATAACTGTTATTATCACATTTTATTCTGAGATGCTAAGCAAGTAGCAGATGGAAGAAAAAGAATCATTTCATTAAAGGTGGCAACAAGCAGAACAAAGGGGAGGTGTGCTTTGTTTTAGGCAACAATGGGGAGTTCCTGGGCTCTCTTCATGGCCCTGCTGGCTGCAAGCTCTGTGACCATGGGCATGTCACCTCTCCTAACCACACCCTCTGAACCTCGGTGTCCTTTATGTGCAAAATAGAAGGAGGGAATTGCACAAACGTGATCAGGTCCCTTTCTGTTCTGACATGCCATAAATTGAGTTTGCCCCACATTCTCCAGCTTGGTGGCAGCCTCTCTGACTGTCTGCTTTTAAAGAGACCCCATGTTGGGCTTCCCTGGTGGTGCAGTGGTTGAGAGTCTGCCTGCTGATGCAGGGGGCACAGGTTCGTGCCCCGGTCTGGGAAGATCCCACGTGCCGCGGAGTGGCTAGACCCGTGAGCAATGGCCGCTGGGCCTGCGCGTCCGGAGCCTGTGCTCCACAATGGGAGAGGCCACAGCAGTGAGAGGCCCACGTACCGCAAAAAGGAAGGAAAAAAAAAAAAAAGAGAGACCCCATGTTGCAGCCCTGGCTTGACAGTGCACTGATCTTTTCAGAAGGAAATACAGCCCACGACATACTGCACACACCAATCCAACCCACTGATGAGTCTTGCTCCTTCTCTGATGAGAAACCAAGCTTGTGTCCTGCCTTTTACCTTTCCTTCCCCCTACATCCCACTCAGCTAAGAACTGTTTGGTTCCCAGAGCCAAGGTGGGCAGCTACTAATTGTGGGGGTGAGTTTCCTCTCACCATCTGTATCTCACCACCTTGCAATTATAAAAGTTTCTCTCAGACAGGCTTAAAGCCCTTAGGCATCCCTTGCATTTTAGGACAAAGAAGGAGCACAGAAACATACAGACTGCTTTACAGGTGAGGAAGCTAAGGTCCAAGGAAAAGGAATACCACAAACAACGGAGTTGGTACTGGGGCACTGGGTCTCCCAACTCAACCTGGTTTTGATTAGTCCTCTTCTGAACAACCATGCGATAGATGACTTACTTGGGCCTTATTTCTTTGGCTGAGATGGGAAACAGAGAGACTTCAAGTTTAAAATGTTTTTAATGGAAGAAGAACAACAACAACAACAAAAAGAAATGAAAATTAGTGGTTAGCTAGTGATGGGGGATGAGGCATGCTTGTTCAGTGTTAACTGACATAAAACCCTACCTTTGACAACTAGTACTTAGGATGCTGCCTGCTGGATTGTAGTTTTTCATTAAGCACCTGAATCAACAGTTATGACCAGAATATGTTCTGATCCAGGCTTTCAGGCTGGGAAAACACTGACCTCAGTTTGGGTCTGGAGCTCCACAAAAGCAGGAATATTGACTGTTTTTGTTCCCCGGTATATGCCAAGTGCCTCACACAGAGCCTGACACAGCCAGTACTCAGTCTATACTTGTACAAGTGTTTTCTGGCTCATGCACGGCTTGGTTGGGTGAACATATGATAGGAAAAACAAACCGTTCAACTTGCAACCAACACACCTGACTTCTACTCTAAATATGTTGCTACTTACTTCTCCCTTGGACAAGGCATATTTTCTCAAGAAAGCTCAGTTTTCTCAAAATAGGAATAAATTATTACCAATTTCAGAGAGTTGCAAGGATTCAACATATTAATGGATGATAAAAACCTTCAAGTTAATAGATGATAAAATGCAAATGTGAGGTATCCAGACTACATGAAACAGGTTTTCTTAACCTGGGGATTGGCTTCAGGGAAATCTCTCAACCTCTGTGATTATGTGTAAAATTTTATGGGTTTACTTATTTTTCTGACAAACGGGTATTTCAGCTGTCATGCAAGTCTCAAAGACATTCACAATATCCAAAATTGAAGCACTACCCATATAAAGCAATAGTGGTTATTCAAACTTATCCCACACATCCTCATTGGTGTGCAAACTCTCTGAGCACCTGGCTCCTCATCCAGATGGGTCACTACTCCTTGTCCCCTTACCTGGGCTCCCAAGCTCCCATCTTACAGCTTTGCTTCCATAACTGCCTGTCTTCTTAAACAGTGCCCACTAGTAGTCCCTCAACTTGCTCAGTCTCCCTCTCTGGTCTGCGTCCATTCCCAATATCTGGTCTGAGCCTCAGATGGCCTTAAGCCTCTGCTTCATCCCTATCTTTAACTCCTTTTGTAAAGTTTCTACTGCCTTGCTCTGATTCTAGAGGCCCATAACCATAGTTGCCATCTATCTGTGTAGCTGCTTGTTTTAATACAGCATCACCTTTCTTCCCTGCCTGTCTCCCCTCACCCTGACCTTCAACAAAGACTTTGGGTACCTACCATATACTGTGCCATACACTATTAAGGAGTTAATTAATGTGTTCATCCAACAATGATCATCTGAGAGCTTATTATATGTCAGCAATGAAGAATAAATCCTATTTTTTCTCATAGAGCTTATGTATCAATATTGGGGACAGAAAGATGAATAAGATTTGGTTGCAGCCTTCACAGTGGACACAGAATGTCTCAGGTCTTGGCAGCATTGATTTCTAGACTAAGATTTTCAGCCTTTGCTTTGCAGACAATGGGGAGTCGTTGAAATTTTTAAGCAGGAAAATAACATGTTTAAAGTGATATTTTAGGATGTTCAATCTGGTGACATCTACAGGGTAGACTAGAAGTGGCAGAGCCTGGAGTCAGGGTGTCTATAACTGTAATTGTCAAGGAGAAAAGCAATTAAGGTTTAGGCTAGCCTGGTGACTTTGGAAATAGAGAGGAAGTGGAGAGCTACTGAAGGCGTTATGAAGCATCAGTATGATGGTGTGCAGAACAATAGAAGAATGAACAAAAGACAATTCCAGCCTCTTAACCAACAAGCAGCAGAACTCCTCTCCCATCTCCTCTGCTCTCCTGCCTGTTTTCCCCACCCCCAGCTAGTGCTATGGCTTTTAATATCTCCTAGGCATATATTTTAAGCTTCAACTGCCCTGTCTCCATCCATCGCCCACACTGTCATTAGGGGACTTATCTGAAGAGGCTGAACAGTCACAGAGGAAATTGCAGGCTTGGATTGCTCAGGTGTCACTCAGAAAAGACTGTCTCAAAGGTCATCCCCTCCTCCCCTGGTGTCTAATGACCCCTTCATTTCCCTCCATTCCCCTTCCCCAGCTGTAGTTCAGTGATTCCATGGGGAAAAGAGAAAAGAATCAACAGGATGATACCTCTGTTTGGTCTTCTGCCTCACCAGGGCCAGCAAGAATCTGAAGAAAAAGTGGCAAGGACACCCAGGGAGAGCCAGCCAGCAGGAGGAGAGAGGAGGGGGGAGGGAGGCACCATCCTCTGACATCAGAGTCTGCTGAGCAGCTGAATGTATCTGGTAATTACCAGTGAGCAATGGGATGCCCAACCCTCCAGAAAGGCCAGGCTCTGGGAGAGTTTATAGTGATGCTTGAGGCTTCCTTTTGGATCCCTCCTTACTTCTCCATGTGTGATTCCCCCAAAGGACCCTCCACCCCACCCAGCAATACCTGAGCCTTTCCTGTCCAGGGCAGAAAATATATTATTAACTTCAGACTCCACATTTGGGGTGTCTTGGCTAAGTCATGGGTACCTAGGCAGTTTCAGAGTTGTGCAGTTTCCTCCCTTCCCCGACACCCAACTTCTCAATAAACCAGCATTTGTAAAATAGATTGTCTTTATCCACCTTTGCTAGAAACTGCCGAATCTAGCAGTTTATCCATAAGAAGAGTATTCCTGACACAGTGGCCTCTCTTCTCTCTATTTTCCATACTTCAGACTCCCTCAAGGACTGCTCACCATGACCTTCAGTCACTTTTGGGGGGTTCTAGAGACCAACCCTTGCCTGTTTCAGCCCCAGGAGTCTCCTGTTTACCATATCCCGAACAGAAGGATTGGTATTTTAACAAATGGGCAGATCACAAAAAAATACGTTGCAATTCTTCATGAATCTTTATTGTTACTATCTGCCTGGAACATTTTGCTATCTGGTTCCTGGTTTAGGAATGTGTTAGAAGTAGGGAAGGCAGCCAGGCAACAGTGTCAAAGCATGATTCCCTCAATAATGTGGTCACTTCTAAATCCACTCCACCTGTAAAGTGCTTTCCTATGCATCATCTGATTTAGACTTCACAGTAACCCTACCCAGGTTCAATCCCTTACTCCTACTATGCAGATGAGTGACAAAAGCCTGAGGGAAGTCATAGGATTGCTCCATGGAATTGGTACAACTGTGACTCTCAACCAAAGCTTCTCTCTAACTCTTAATGCTTTTCCCATTCAAAAATTCCTTAGGGAAGTGGTGGGTGAGGAAGGGATGACTTTCCTGACCTGATCATTTTTCCTAGTGCTCATTCTAAACAGTCTACCCCTCTGCCTCCAGTGTATCTGGAGATCATGACAGACACACACACACACACATTGTTAAATAAGGGAGAATAAAGATCAGTACTCTGTTGTACAGTTAAGCCTGTGCCTATTATGAAAGTAAGGAGGAGAGGAAGAGGAATCTCATATTACCTACCTTCCATGTGTCGGGTACTGTTCTTTCTTTTTTTAAATTTATTTATTTTTGTCTGTGTTGGGTCTTTGTTGCTGCACACGGGCTTTCTCTAGTTGCGGTGAACAAGGGCTACTCATTGCAGTGTGTGGGCTTCTCATTGTGGTGGCTTCTCTTGTTGAGGAGCATGGGCTCTAGGTGTGCAGGCTTCAGTAGTTGTGGCTCACGGGCTCTAGAGCGCAGGTTCAGTAGTTGTGGTGCACGGGCTTAGTTGCTCCATAGCATGTGGGATCTTCCCGGACCAGGGCTCGAACCCATGTCCCCTGCATTGGCAGGCGGATTCTTAACCACTGTGCCACCAGGGAAGCCCCAGGTACTGTTCTTGATATGTGATCTCATGTAACTGCCTGTATTAGTCAGGGTTCTCTAGAGAGCAGAACCAATGGCAGACAGATAGATGCCAGATAGGTAGATAGATAGATACATAGAGATTATTTATTAGAAGTCCCACGATCTGCCACCTGCAAGCTGGAGAACCAGGAAAGCTACTGGCATTATTCAATCTCAGTCTGAAGTAGAGTTCTGAGAATCAGAGCAGTTGATGATGTAGGTCCTCCCAGTCCAAGTCTGAAGGCCTGAGAACTAGGAGCACTGATGTCCCACAGCAGAGGATGGATGTCCTAGCTCAGGCAAAGAGAGCAAACTTACCCTTCCTCTGCATTTTTGTTCTCTTCAGGCCCTCAATGGATTGAGTGTTGCCCACCCACATTGGTGACGGTGGCCTCCTTTATGCACTCCATCAATTCAAATGCTACTCTTCCTGAACACCCTCACAGACACACCCAGAAATAATGTCTTACTCAGCCTTCCTTAGCCCAGTCAACTGACACATAAAAGTGACTATCACACCTCCACAGTGTTCCTTAGATTCACAGTCATTCACTCCACAAATATCAATAATTGGTTGCCAGAGTTGCACAAAGTACTAACAGACAATTATAAACCAGTGTCCTAAGTGCTGTGCACTCAGGGACCAGGTATGTACCCAGAGTAGGCACCCAAGAGCAAGGCTTGAATCATTTTATTATGCCACTTCACCTATAAAGGCACTGATGCTCAGAGAGGTAAATTTTATATGTACTGATATGGAACAATCTCCCAGATACTTTGTTCAGTCAGGGGTAAAATAGTGTGCCTAATATATTACTATTTGTGTGGGGGGAAATTTTTATTTATTTATATTCTTGTATGCACATCTTTGGAAGAAAATAAAAAATATTGTTAACTGAGAATGCATTCAAGGAGGATCCTGGTAGCTAGAGAGAAAGGGAGATTTAGGTTTTACTGTATAGCCCTTTGTAGTATTAGAATGTTTTTGTCTGTGTATATGTATTATATTATTTGAAAATAAAAACATAAAGCATGCCTAAATTGATGATTGATTGAAATGAGGTTCAAACCCAAGTCTCAACACAGCTCAACAATTATTTGTTGAAATAAGTATTACTGGAAATATAATATGGAGGAGCTTAGACTAGACCATAGAATAATCAGGAAGGCATGTGGGCTTGACCCTGCGGGTTCCTCCTGGGTACAAAAACCTTCTCTGTGTAGGCCTTCCTTGAGTTACAAAGGGCAGATTCAAACAGTTCCTAATTAGGGAAGTAAGGGAATGCAGAACCGAAGAAAAAAGCAGTCAATAAATTATAGTGCAGCTATAAAGCAGAGACCTAGCTCCCCTCCAGTGGATATACATAACGATCTGATACATATATTTGAGTTCTTCTACAGGAACTAAGGACCCCCCACCCAGGTGAAGAATAGTAACTCCAAGCTAGGCACAGAATTCCTAGAATACTACCTGTTACCTCACCACCAACGAATCAGAAGAAGACACTCACCCTGCAGCCCTCACCCTAAATTTTGCCTTTAAAAACTCTTCCCTGAAAGCCATCAGAGGATTTGGGTCTTTGGGGCATGAGCTGCCCATACTCCTTGCTTGGCCCTTGCAATAAACCTTTCTCTGCTCCAAACTCCAACATTTTGGTTTGTTTGGCTTCACTGTGTGTTGGGCACATGAACTTGGGTTGACAACAGGCTGTGGGTTCAAATGGACAAGGGTACAGAGGTGTGAGTGACAGTGGTGTGTTCTGGAAAACTGGTCTTGCTAAGGCAACTGGCATGTGATGGGCATCCAGGGCAGTGAGGCTGGGTGGAGAGAAGGGGTCAGATTGTGGAGGTGCCTGAAGCCTGTGCTCCCTCTTTGGACAGGACTCTGGCTGTCACCAGGAGAATGTTATGTTTGGGAGCCACTTTTCTAAATGTGAGCATTATTAGCAATTGTGTCAAATTGCCTTTTCCTAAAGGTCTCCCCATGGCTGCCAGAGCTTTAATGCTAATTGGACAGATTGTCTTTGGATTTGAAACACAAACTGTGATTAATGAAACAACTGTTAACGAGTTTGGCCTGAGGTGGTTTCTCTACCTTTGCTTCTCCTGCTGATACAAATTTGACAAGGTCCTGTAGTGCATTTTTTGGCCACTGTGCCTGGCATGGGGAAATTGGCAGCCTGGTCTGAGAAGGATGGAAATTTTGACCTGGATGCCACCTTCAAAATCTGTCCCTCTACTTCCCTCATTTTATGGATGAGAAAATCAGGTGTCAGAAAGGGAGAGAGTCTTGTCTAAGGCAACCCAGGGAGTAGGTGAGAGCCAGGCTACAATGTAGCACCAAGGTTTTATTCTGAAAAGATGTTTAACTGTTTTTTTCTCTTTCCTCTGCCTTTTCCAGTTTCTTTTCCTTGACTCCCTCAGTCATTTTAATGATCAGACTTGCATGTCACAGTTGTGCTGTGTCAAAGATGCATTGTTGTTCCTCCATCTTCCTTAGCATAGGTCTTATTTACTCATCACTGGTAGAGGTTCGTTTGGTGATATAGAGATACAGACTTTAGAGTCATGGGAAACAGAATCTGTAGCTCATATCTACTGTCTATAAGCTATGTGATCTCAGGCAGTATCCTCAAATCTAAAACTAGCAAAATGATACTTACCTTATAGGATATTGCAAGAATTAGGTATGTGATGTATGTAAAGTGTTCAGCATGAGCCTTGGTGATAGTGTGGGCTCACTACATAGTAGTCATTTTTCTTACCTACTTTCACCTGCTTGCAGACTCTAGTTTTGCTCTCCACCCTTTAGAAGCTGTCACAATGCATCATATAAGATTTGTGTTGGTCCGTGATTTTTAGTTCAGGCATACTGGCAGTCTGAACAAATGCACACTGCCCCACTTTTGTCTATAATACCTAGAAATGCACAATTATTTTTAACAGGAAATAAAGACAAAACTAACTCAATAGGGAAAATAAGCTAAAATTAAAAATATATTCCTAAATTCCAGAAACAAACAGTCATAAATACTCTAAGGGAATACCAAAGAGAACTTCAGTAATATTTGGTCCAAACATTTGCTCTTTGGGATAAAGGCTATAGTTTTAACACCTTTGCAGGGGTAGAAAATATAGCTTTGGTCCTATTTCTCCCTATAGATTTATCAATGTATTTGAAATTTCTCATTAAGAAGATACGGGGCGGGGGGCCTTCAAGATGGCAGAGGAGTAAGATGTGGAGATCACCTTCCTCCCCACAAATACATCAAAAATACATCAACAACATGGGGAACAATTCCTACAGAACACCTACTGAATGCTGGCAGAAGACCTCAGACATCCCAAAAGGCAAGAAACTCCCCACGTACCTATGTGGGGCAAAAGAGAAAAGAGAAAATAGAGACTAAAGAATAGGGATGGGACCTGCACTTCTGGGAGGGAGCTGTGAAGGAGGAAAAGTTTCCACACACTGGGAAGCCCCTTCACTGGTGGAGATGGAGGGTGGACTGGGGGAAGCTTCGGAGCCACAGAGGAGAGTACAGCAATAGGGGTGCAGAGGGCAAAGCAGAGAGATTCCCGCACAGAGGATCGGTGCCGACCAGCACTCACCAGCCTGAAAGGCTTGTCTACTCATCCGCCGGGGCAGGTTGGGGCTGGGAGCTGAGGCTTCTGCTTCGGAGGTCAGATGCCAGGGATAGGACTGGGGTTGGCTATGTGAAAACAGCCTCAAGGGGCTAGTGTTCCACAGCTAGCCAGGAGGGAGTCCGGAAAAAAGTCTGGAACTGTCTAAGAGGCAAGAGACCATTGTTTCATGGTACGTGAGGAGAAGGGATTCAGAGCACTGCCTAAATGAGCTCCAGAGACAGCTGTGAGCTGCAGCTATCAGCAGAGACACAGAGATGGGCATGAGACGCTAAGGGTGCTGCTGCAGCCACCAAGAAGCCTGTGTGCAAGCACAGGTCACTAACGACACCTCCCCTCATGGGAGCCTGTGCAGCCCGCCACTTCCAGGGTCCTGTGATCCAGGCACATCTTCCCCAGGAGAACACATGTTGCACCTCAGGCTGCTGCAACGTCACGCTGGCCTCTGCCGCCACCTTGCATTCCGTACCCCTCCCTCCCCTGGCCTCAGTGAGTCAGAGCCCCCTAATCAGCTGCTACTTTAACCCCGTCCTGTCTGGGTGGGGAACAGCTGCCCTCAGGTGACCTACATGTGGAAGCAGGGCCAAATCCAAAGCTGAACCCCAGGAGCTGTGCGAACAAAGAAGAGAAAGGGAAATCTCTCCCAGCAGCCTCAGGAGCAGCAGATTAAATCTCCACAATCAACTTGATGTACCCTGCATCTTTGGGATACCTGAATAGACAATGAATCATCCCAAAATTGAGGTTCTGGAATTGGGGAGGAACTGTAGACTTGCGGTTTTCTTTCTTTTTTTTTTTTTTTCCGTACGCGGGCCTCTCACTGTTGTGGCCTCTCCCGTTGCGGAGCACAGGCTCCGGATGCGCAGGCTCAGCGGCCATGGCTCACGGGCCCAGCCGCTCCGCGGCATATGGGATCCTCCCAGACCGGGGCACGAACCCGTATCCCCTGCATTGGCAGGCGGACTCCCAACCACTGCGCCACCAGGGAGGCCCCTGCGGTTTGCTTTCTGCATCTAATTTGTTTCCAGTTTTATGTTTATCTTAGTTTAGTATTTAGAGCTTGTTATCACTGGTAGATTAGTTTATTGATTTGGTTGCTCTCTTCCTTTTATATATATATATATATTTTTTCCTTTTTCTCTTTTTATGAGTGTGTATGGGTATGCTTCTTTGTGTGATTTTGCTGTATAGCTTTGCTTTCAACATTCGTACTAGGGTTCTGTCTGTCCGGTTTTTTTTTTGTTTGTTTGTTTGCTTGTTTTGTTTTTTTAGTATAGATTTTAATGCTTGTTATCATTGGTGGATTGTTCTTTGGTTTGGTCGCTCTCTTTGTTCTTTTTTTCTTTTTTCTTACTTTTTTTTTTTTGCCGTACTTGGGCCTCTCACTGTTGTGGCCTCTCCCATTGCAGAGCACAGGCTCCGGATGCGCAGGCTCAGTGGCCATGGCTCACGGGCCCAGCCGCTCCGCGGCATGTGGGATCTTCCCGGACCGGGGCACGAACCTGTGTCCCCTGCATCGGCAGGCAGACTCTCAACCACTGTGCCACCAGGGAAGCCCTTTTCTTACTTTTAAAATATTTTTTTAATAATATTTCTGTCATTTTTAAATTTTAATTATTTTATTTATTTTTTCTTTCTTTTGTTTTCTCCCTTTTCTTCTGAACCGTGTGGCTGACAGGGTCTTGGTGTTCCAGCCGGGTGTCAGGCCTTAGCTGCTGAGGTGGGAGAGCTGAGTTCAGGACATTGGTCCACCAGAGACCTCCTGGCCCCATGTAATATCAAACTGAAAGCTCTCCCAGAGATCTCAATCTCAACGCTAAGACTCAGCTCCACTCAACGACCAGCAAACTACAATGCTGGATACCCTATGCTAAACAACTAGCAAGAAAAGAACACAGCCCCATCCATTAGCAAAGAGGCTGCCTAAATTTATAATAAGTTCACAGACACCCCAAAACACACCACCAGATGCAGTCATGCCCACCAGAAAGACAAGATCCAGCCTCATCCACCAGAACAAAGGCACTAGTGCCCTCCACCAGGAAGCCTACACAACCCACTGAACCAAATTACCCACTGGGGGCAGACACCAAAAACATTGGGAATTATGAACCTGCAGCCTGCGAAAAGGAGACCCCAAACATAGTAAGTTAAGCAAAATGAGAAGACAGAGAAATATGCAACAGATGAGGAGCAGGGTAAAAACCCACCAGACCAAACAAATGAAGGGGAAGTAGGCAGTCTACCTGAAAAAGAATTCAGAATAATGATAGTAAAGATGATCCAAAATCTTGGAAATAGACTAGAGAAAATACGAGAAATGTCTAACAAGGACCTAGCAAAACTAAAGAGCAAACAAACAATGATGAACAACACAATAGATAAAATTAAAAATTATCTAGAATGAATCAATAGCAGAATAACTGAGGCAGAAGAATGGATAAGTGACCTGGAAGATAAAATAATGTAAATAACTACTGCAGAGCAGAATAAAGAATAAAGAAAAAAAGAATTGAGGACAGTCTCAGAGACCTCTGGGACAACATTAAACACACCAACATTCGAATTATAGGGGTCCAAGAAGAAGAAGAGAAAAATAAAAGGGACTGAGAAAATATATGAAGAGATTATAGTTGAAAACTTTCCTAATATGGGAAAGGAAATAGTCAATCAAGTCCAGGAAGCACAGAGAATCCCATACAGGATAAATCCAAAGAGAAACACACCAAGACACATATCAAACTATCAAAAATTAAATACAAAGAAAAAATATTAAAAGCAGCAAGGAAAAAGCAACAAATAACATACAAGGGAATACCCATAAGGTTAACAGCTGATCTTTCGGCTGAAACTCTGCAAACCAGAAGGGAGTGACAGGACGTATTTAAAGTGATGGAAGGGAAAAACCTACAACCAAATTTACTCTACCCAGCAAGGATCTCATTCAGATTCGACAGAGAAATTAAAACCTTTACAGACAAGCAAAACCTAAGAGAATTCAGCACCACCGAATCAGTTTTACAACAAATGCTAGAGGAACTTCTCTAGGCAAGAAATACAAGAGAAGGAAAAGACCTACAATACCAAACCCAAAACAATTAAGAAAATGTTAATAGGAACATACATATCGATGACTACCTTAAATGTAAATGGATTAAATGCCCCAATCAAAAGACATATACTGGCTGAAAGGATACAAAAACAAGACCCGTATATATGCTGTCTACAAGAGACGCACTTCAGACCTAGGGACACATACAGACTGAAAGTGAGGGGAAGGAAAAAGATATTCCATGCAAATGGAAATCAAAAGAAAACTGGAGTAGCAATTCTCATATCAGACAAAATAGACTTTAAAATAAAGACTGTTACAAGAGACAAAGAAGAAAACTATAGAATGATTAAGGGTTCAATCCAAGAAGAAAATACAACAATTGTAAATATTTATGGACCCAACACAGGAGCACCTCAATGCATAAGGCAAATGTTAACAGCCATAAAAGGGGAAATCAACAGTAACGCAATAATAGTAGGGGACTTTAACACCCCACTTTCACCAATGGACAGAGCATCCAAAATGGAAATAAATAAGGAAACACAAGCTTTAAATGATACGTTAAACAAGATGGACTTAATTGATATTTATAGGACATTCCATCCAAAAACAACAGAATACACTTTCTTCTCACGTACTCATGGAACATTCTCCAGGATTGATCATATCTTGGGTCACAAATCAAGCCTTGGTAAATTTAAGAAAATTGAAATTGTATCAAGTATCTTTTCCAACCATAATGCTATAAAACTAGATATCAATTACAGGAAAAAAGCTGTAAAAAATACAAACACATGGAGGCGAAACAATACACTACTAAATAACCAAGAACTCACTGAAGAAATCAAAGAGGAAATCAAAAAACACCTAGAAACAAATGACAATGAAAACACAACAACCAAAAACCTACAGGATGCAGCAAAAGCAGTTCTAAGAGGGAAGTTTATAACAATAATATCCTACCTCTAGAAACAAGAAACATCTCCAATTAAGAACCTGACCTTACACCTAAAGCAGTTAGAGAAAGAAGAACAAAAAACCCAAAGTTAGCAAAGGAAAGAAATCATAAAGATCAGAGCAGAAATAAATGAAAAAGAAATGAAGGAAACAATAACAAAGATCATTAAAACTAAAATCTGCTTCTTTGAGAAGATAAAATTGATAAAACATTTAGCCAGATTCATCAAAAAAAAAAAGGGAGAAAACTCAATTCAATAGAATTAGAAATGAACAAGGAGAAGTAACAACTGACATTGCACAAATACAAAGGACCATGAGAGATTACTACAAGCAATTATAAGGCAATAAAATGGACAACCTGGAAGAAATGGACAAATTCTTAGAAAAACACAACCTTCCAAGACTGAACCAGGAAGAAATAGAAAATATGAACAGACCAATCACAAGCACTGAAGTTGAAACTGTGATTAAAAACCTTCCAACAAACAAAAGCTAATAATAAAGGCCATATATGACAAACCCACAGCAAGCGTCATACTCAGTGACGAAAAACTGAAAGCATTTCCACTAAGATCAGGAACAAGACAAGGATGTCCACTCTCGCCACTCTTATTTAACATAGTTTTGGAAGTCCTAGCCGTGGCAATCAGAAAAGAAAAAGAAATAAAATGAATAAAAATTGGAAAAGAAGAAGTAAAACTGTCACTGTTTGCAGATGACATGATACTATACATGGAGAATCCTAAAGATGCTACCAGAAAACTACTAGAGCTAATCAATGAATTTGGTAAAGTAGCAGAATACAAAATTAATACACAGAAATCTCTTGCATTCCTATACACTAATGATGAAAAATCTGAAAGAGAAATTAAGGAAACCCTCCCATTTACCACTGCAACAAAAAGAATAGAATACCTAGGAATAAACCTACCTAAGGAGACAAAAGACCTGTATGAAGAAAACTATAAGACACTGATGAAAGAAATTAAAGATGATACAAACAGATGGAGAGATATACCATGTTCTTGGATTGGAAGAATCAACATTGTTAAGATGACTATACTATCCAAAGCAATCTGCAGATTCAGTGCAATCCCTATCAGACTACCAATGGCATTATTCACAGAACTAGAACAAAAAATTTCACAATTTGTATGGAAACACAAAAGACCCCAAATAGCCAAAGCAATCTTGAGAAAGAAAAATGGAGCTGGAGGAATCAGGTTCCCTGACTTCAGACTATACTACAAAGGTACAGTAATCAAAAAATTTGGTACTGGCACAAAGACAGAAATATAGATCAATGAAACAGGATAGAAAGCCCAGAGATAAACCCATGTACCTATGGTTAACTAATCTATGACAAAGGAGGCAAGAATATACAATGGAGAAAAGACAGCTTCTTCAATAAGTGGTGCTGGGAAAGTTGGACAGCTACATGTAAAAGAATGAAATTAGAACACTCCCTAACACCATACACAAAAATAAACTCAAAATGGATTAAAGACCTAAATGTAAGGCCAGAGACTATAAAACTCTTAGAGGAAAATATAGGCACAACACTCTATGACATAAACCACAGCAAGATCCTTTTTGACCCACCTCCTAGAGAAATGGAAATAAAAATAAACAAACGGGACCTAATGAAACTTAAAGGCTTTTGCACAGCAAAGGAAACCATAAACAAGATGAAAAGACAACCCTCAGAATGGGAGAAAATATTTGCAAACGAAGCAAGTGACAAAGGATTAATCTCCAAAATATAGAAGCAGCTCGTGCAACTCAATATCAAAAAAACAAACAACAAACAACAGACGTTTCTCCAAAGAAGATATCCAGATTGCCAACAAACACATGAAAGGATGCTCAATGTCACTAATCATTAGAGAAATGCAAATCAAAACTACAATGAGGTATCACCTCACACCGGTCAGAATGACCATCATCAAAAAGTCTGCAAACAATAAAAGCTGGAGATGGTTTGGAGAAAAGGGAACCCTCTTGCACTGTTGGTGGGTATGTAAATTGATACAGCCACTATGGAGAACAGTATGGAGGTTCCTTAAAAAAATAAAAATAGAACTACCGGTGACCCAGCAATCCCACTACTGGGCATATACCCTGCGAAAACCATAATTCAAAGAGAGTCCTATACCACAATATTCATTGTAGCTCTATTTACAATATCCAGGACAGGGAAGCAACATAAGTGTTCATTAGCAGATGAATGGATAAAGATGTGGCACATATATACAATGGACTATTACTCAGCCATAAAAAGAAACGAAATTGAGTTATTTATAGTGAGGTGGATTGACCTAGAGACTGTCATACAGAGTGAAGTAAGTCAGAAAGAGAAAAGCGAATACTGTATGCTAACACATATATATGGAATCCAAAAAAAAAAAAAAAAAGGGTCCTGAAGAACTTAGGGTCAGGACAGGAATAAAGACGCAGATGTAGAGAATGGACTTGAGGTCATGGGGAAGGGGAAGGGGAAGCCAGGACCAAGTGAGAGAGTGGCATTGATATATATACACTCCCAGATGTACAGCCGCTTAGCACAGGGAGATCAGCTCAGTGCTTTGTGTCCACTTAGTGGGGTGGGATAGGGAGGGTGGAAGGGAGACGCAAGAGGGAGGAGATATGGGGATATATGTAGATGTATAGCTGATTCACAGCAGAAACTAACATGCATTGTAAAGCAATTTTACTCCAATAAAGATGTTAAAAAAAAAAGATGATACACATTTACGTCATCATGCCTTCCTGAGAATTGACTTTTTAATCATTTGAAATGTCCCTCTTTATCTCTAGCAGGATGTCTTGTCTTGAAATTGACCTTGTTTGATACCAATATAGCAACTGCAATTTTCCTTGGTTTGGAGTTTGTGTAGTAGATCTTTTCCTATCCTGTTACTTTGAACTTCCTAATGAACTGTGACTCTTCTAAATAGCATATGTTTGGGACATTGTTTTTTTAATCTATGCTGAAAAATTTCCCCATTTTAACCAAAGTATTTACTCCATTTACATTTAATATAATTATTAATATAATTGAGTTTAAGCCAACCATCTTGCTATTTTTTTCCTCTTAATAGATCCTGTTCTTTGTTCTATGTCACTTAAATCCATTATTCTTTGGAGTTAAGGAAGTACTATTAGTATCCCATTTCATCTGTCTGTAATTACTTAAAACCTATGCTGCTTTTTCTTTGGCCATGCTGCGTGGCATGTGGGATCCTAGTTCCCTGACCAGGGATCCAACCCGTGCCCCCTGCAGTGGAAGCGTTGAGTCTTAACCACTGGACAGCCAGGGAAGTCCCTAAAACCTATGCTTCTTTGTTTTATTTATTTATGTTTTACTAGTTACTCTAGTATTAAAATATGTAACCTTAACTTCTCACAATATATATTAAATTAATACTGTACCATATCATATACATTGTAAGAACTTTACTACAGTATAATTTCATGTACATTGCCTCTCATTCTTCTTTTGTCATATATTTTCCACTTCATATGATATAAACACCAAATATATTATTATTTTTTCTTAGTCAATTAACTTCTAAATAATTTAAGAAAAAATAATTTTATATTTGTTTACCCACATATTGACCATTTTCAGTTCTCATTATTACTCTCTGTATATATGAATTTCTATCTGTTAGCATTTTTGTTACGCTTAAATAATTTCCTTTAGTATTTTTTGGAGTGGAAAAAATGGTCTCAACCTATATTTGTCTGAAATTATATTTATTCCAAGTTCAATTTCAAAATAAATTTTTATTGGATTAATAATTCTAGTTGACAGTTATTTTGGTTATTGTTTTTCTCAACACTTTAAAGGTCGTCACATTGATTTATATCTTCCATTGTTTCTGGCAAGAATTTAGCCAGCATTCCCTGTATGTATATGTACATTTTTTCTCTGCCTGCCATTAAGATTTTTTCTTAATCTCTTTTTCTCTTGCTATCAGTAGTTTGACTATGATGTGCTTATGTTTGGTTTTCTTCATGTTTTTCCTGCTTGAAGTTTTCTAAATTTTTTCAATCTCTGTTTCTATTTCTGTTTAAATGTGGAATAATTTTTACCAATATTTCTTCACATATCATTCTGCCTTATTCTTTCTCTTCATTTCCTTCTGAGATTTCAGTTAACATGCTAGATAAAATAACACTTGATATTTTATCAAAAGTCATTGAGGCTCTGTTATTTTTCGATCTACTGCTAAACCCATTTTTTTTTAAATTTCAGGCAGGAAGTTTTAATTTTTACCTTTCAGTTTTAGAATATTCATTTTGTTCATTGTTACTGTTTTAATATTTTCCTGAAATTCCACAACTTTTCACTAATTACATTAAAGTTTTCCTGAAAATTGTTTATCATATTTCTCTTTTTTTTAAGTCCTGTCTGCTAATTCCAATATTTGATTGTCTGTGTTTCTATTGAATGATTTTTCTTTTGACTACAGATCATATTGTTATATTTAGTATATGTCTAATAATTACAGGTATACCTCGTTTGATTGTGCTTTGCTTTATGCTTTGCAGTTACTGTGTTTTGCCACAATATTGAAGATTTGTGGCAACCCTGCTATCAAGCAAGTCTATTAGCGCCTTTTTTTCCAACAGCGTTTGCTCACTTCGTATCTCTGTGTCACATTTTGGTAATTCTCACAATATTTCAAGCTTTTCCATTATTATTATATTTATTATAGTAATATGTGATCAGTGATCTTTGATGTTGCTATTGCAAAAAGATTATGCCTCACCAAAGGCTTAGAAGATGGTTAGCATTTTTTCAGCAATAAAGTATTTTTTTTATTAAGGTATGTGCATTTTTTAACAAAATGATATTGTACACTTAATAGACTACAGTATAGTATAAACATAACTTTTATATGCACTGGGAAACCAAAAAGTTTGTGTGACTTGCTTTATTGTGATACTTGCTTTATTTCAGTGGTCTGGAACTAAACCCACAGTATCTCCAAGGTATACCTGTCTTTTATGGTAAACTAGATATTGTGAATAATAAACAGTGAAGATTCTAGATTCTGTTATCTTCCTCTATATAGTGTTGAGTTTTGTTCTGGCAGACAGTTAAGTTACTAGCAGATCAACTGGATCTTAGAGGTTTAGATTCGGGTCTTGGAAAGGTGACCTACCTATTCCAGTTTTTTCCTGAGTTCTAAAACAAATCCCTTAATCTGAAACCTGTTATTTTCTTCTGTGTCATCCTTCTAATATAAGCCCAAGGTGTTTACCAATTCCCTCTGTGTAACTTGACCTAAACCCAAAACTCTGCCTTCCATAAGGTAGGGAGCTGCTGAAACCTCTGATCAGAAATCTAAGGATTCCAGGTACTAGTTTGCCTGTGGACCACTTGCATTTTCACGCCTCTGGCATGCATGTCAGGAGTCAGCCAAGGATTCGAGGGAAGCTAATAATCAGATTTTAGAATTAATTTTCTGTGGCTCCCCCGCTTCTAGCATTTCCCCCTTTTAATTCCCAGTTGCTCTGGCACTCCCAAACTCTGTCTGATTTTTTTAGGCAAATAAGACTGTACATTCTGTTTGGTCTCCAAGGCATGTGATTGGAAATGGTCTGTTTCACTTCCATGCTGACTTATATAAGCTTCTGAGTTCTTTCCTTCTTTTTGCTGGATGTAAATGGTGATGTTGATGAGGCTCAGAGAATGGCAGAGTTTCAAGATAGAAAAAAACTGAATTATCGTATGAAGTTGAGCCACCTATGACCTTGGATTGTTATGTTAGTGAGAAGTAAACATTGATTGGGTTAAAAACTAAGATTTTTGAATCTATCAGTTACTATAACAGAACCTACCTTGGTAGTAATACCTTACAATAGGTTAATAAGTATGTGCATGTATATTTATATACATTTACTTATATACACATGAATTCTTCCTAATGTTTTTACTCACAAATTTATTGCTAAACTCATATTAAATAATATAGATAAAGAAGAGCTCTATGTTCCAGTTTTGCTCAAAACTTAATTATAACAGTAAGTGCAAAGGCACATGTTTTGTTTTGTTCTCTTTTAGGAACATCATTGTGTGCCTTCTGATGACTCAATTCTCCCTCCACTTTTCTTTGTTCAAACTGCCAAGGACTATTTGTCCCTATAGCTTGTCATGAGGTCACTTGGCTCTCAAATGCATCATTTATTCTGAAGTCTTTAGCCAGTATGGTTTTCTCATTAGCCTGCAACATTCAAGATAGTGACACTCCCCTTCACTGAATCATTTTCATGATGTAAAATTAAATTCTTAATTTATCAACTAAGTCAATAAATTAATTTCATAGTCCATGAAAATATCTTTTGAATACAACCCATTGCTGAGAAAGAGTAATTTTGTCATAATAAGTGTTAAAGGATTAATGAATACAGTGGCAGATGTAGAGCAAATATTGTCATTGTGACATTAGGATGTGAAAGCTACATGCTGTCAAACTTGCTTACCAACACATTAAAAGTTAAATGCTGCCACTTGGCATCATAATCTAGCATTGACATAATTATGAAAAACAAATAGAAATACAGGTTTTGAAATTAGATGGTAGTCTTGATTGTAACGTAATTTAGAAAAATCTAAGGAATGCAAAATTATTTTTAAGTCATTATCAAAATGATAATTAGCATGTGGACCCAAAGAAAAAAATATTTTCTGTGACTTTGTTTATAATATTAAATAATTAAAAACGAGGTAAATGTCCATCATATTAAGAACACTACCTCTGGAGTTAAGCTTTCTGAGTTCTAATGCTAACCACTGCTTCCTAGATGTGTGATCTTGGGCAAGTTGCTTAAAATTGTTTCTGTTCTGTAAATAATAATGGCAATTGTGCTGAATAATATCTGTTCATATTTACACTCTCCCTGCTCCTCTAAGTTCTTCCCTGTATTACAAGGCCTAGAAGATTAGAAACTACATTTCCTCTGCATCCTTACCAGTAATATTCCAATGTAGGTTCCACCAATGTAAAGCACTTCTGCAAGATGATATGGTAAAAGAAAGGAAGGGTCATTCTTCTTTTGATAGCAGCCTCAGTGGTGGCAGCAGACTAAGACTGACCCCTACAGAGATGCTGGTAGCAACAGACAAGGGAACTTCCCTTCCATGGAATTGGTGGCCATAGCAGGCTCTTGTAGCAGCTGTGCAATGGCCAACTCCTGCAATAGTAGCAGTCGATGACCTAGTGAGGCATTTTAGGATAGTAGTGGCTTCTCACAGTTCTTTATATCTGGATAACACTGCCCTTTGGAGGGGAGGGGGAGTGCGATTCTGGTCCTTCTAACTATTAAATAGCTCAAATTTCTATATTTATATGTTTGATGTCTCTTTGCCTGAAATACCTAAACTGGTTTCTGCTTTCTTAATTCCATATTGACTGATAAGGTTATTGTATCAACATAATAGAGCTGCCATGAGGATTTACATAATATGTGTAAAAGTACATAGAATATGTCCTGAAGCATAGAGTCATTCATTAAATGGTAGGTTCTACTGTTGGCAAAGCCATTATACCTTTGAGGATGTGTCTCATGCTCTTGTCTCTTCATATATCAAGTTATTTATGGTTATCTGCTAGATATTGAAAATGTTATGGTATGGAGATGGCAGATTCTTCTGGACTCATTGAAAAAGTGAGGGGTTCTGTTTGTTTGTTTTAATAGAAGATAACATGGTTGGGTACAGAATGCAAACTCTGTCTCTTGGACAGCAGCTCAAAGTTCAGTTCTTTTAGCCGTAGCTAGCTTATTTAAACTCTGCTCCATGCATGAGTGATTCAGCTGTCAGACAGAGATTTGGGAAGAATTTATATACAGAATTTGGGCTGTCCATCTCTGGCTCTGTCCTTTCTAAGATCTGCCCCTCACTTTCCAGTAAATATGATTGCTCCAAACTCTAACTTCTGTTTTTGAAGCCAGAAAGGCTGTGTGCCTTCTATCAGAGTTTTAACTGCTCTGCATGGAGCAGACTATGGACTTCCCTCATGCTGAGATAAGCTATGAAAGGGAAGACCTCATTTTTTCTCCAAGTGTCAAGTCCCCTCCAGGATATACCTACTTCTGCTCCCTTTCCATTGCCTTGAAGTAGTTGCTTTTTAATATTTTGTCCATTATTTATTGTTATCCATGGGAGGACCAGTTTGATAGAGGTTTATTTGCCCATTAGTTGAAACAGCTGTTGTTTATATACACTATTAATATTTTATTGGTATAAATATATATGCATATTTTATTTATCTACTGTTGCATAATCAACTACCCCAAAACTTAGTGGTTTAAAATAATAACATATTTTTTTCCTCATAATTTTGTTGGCTGACCTGGCTCAACTGGATGGGTCTTTTGTTCGATGTGGCCTTGGATGGGTCGCTCAGTCAGCTGAATTCAGCTACAAATGGTCTAGGCCAGAAGTTCCATGAATTAATTCACATATCTGGAACCTCAGTGTTCTTCGACATGGCCTTTTTCACGTGGCTAGCTTGGGTTTCCTCATTAAATAGTGAACTCAGGGTATTTGGCTTTCTTACATGACAGCTGGCTTTGTGGAGGGAAGACTCAGAAGCTTTCAGACTTCTTAAGGCCAGGGGTTAGAAGCCCTAAAATGTCACCTCTGCTGCATTCTGTTGGTCAATACAGGTCACAATCCCAGATACAGGGGGAGGGAAAATAGACTTTACTTCTTGATAAGAATGGTGCCATGAGCATTCAAGAAAGGGAAGGATGTATGACAGCTACTTTTGCTAACTGTACACACACACACACACTCACATACATAACATTCTGGCAGACTAAAAGAAGAGGGAGCTACGAGAGGCTGAGTCTTCAATTTTATCTGCTGCGTTTTATTTCTTAAGTGTAAGGCAAAATAACAATCTAAATATTTGTTAATTCTAAGCAGCTGAGTAAAGGATTGTTTGCAATATTATTCTGCTGTGCTTTTGTTTGTTGGATTTGTTTTGTATATTTAAAACTCTTCCAAATAAAAGGCACATAGGCTTCTTGAACCCCTGAGGCTTTGTCTGTGGGGTTGAACAGACTCCTATTGATTGGCACAGATCCATAGGTCTCTAGACACCTTCCTACTCTAACAGTCAGTAATTCTACCTATAAGGAGGGAAAGGACTGGATGACCTTTCAAAGCCCATCTAAGCTCTGTGGTTCCTTGCTCTTTCTGCTGTGCCTGGGATCATTTCATTCCCAACATTGCCCCTTAATCACTCTCCTAGTCATTCTGCTCGAAAGCAGTTTTCTTTATCATGATGTTTTCATACCCTGAACTTTACCCATTACTCTCCTTCCCACCTCATTACCAGAATGTGCTGCTTGAGTTTTGCTCACTTAAAAATAATCTACCATTATAGCTCTGTAGAAATTACCCAACCAACAGGCATCTATCTCCTTCAGCATCCATCAAGCTGAAGAGAGTGATTAGAGAAATTGCAGAGACCAGGATACTCTCCACTGGGGTCACACTGGTGATTTTCATCCTCTAGTCCTACAGAGGAATACCTTCAAGTGGACCCATCTTGAAATGAAAGGCAAAGAGTTCTGAGAAGCTTTGCTGACTTAGAGAAAATTCATTTGTTAACCAAACTTTGTGACCATTTAAATAGAAATAATAATCTAATATAGGAAAAATCCTACAAAATAAGTGCAAAACATAGGGGTCTAAGGTGTTCACTCAGCCTTATTTGTAAGAATAGAATATTAGGAAAAAACCTAACAGTACTTGTCTGTGGAATAAAGTCATAAATCATAGTACTTGCAAACAGAGGATTAGTGCTTAGCCATTTTAAAAATTGAGGTAAAATCACATGCCCTGACAGGGAAAAGTGCTCATAATATTTTAAATTAAGGCCAAAGTTTGCAGAACAGTTTTTTAGAGTTTTATGATATGATCCTATTTCTCATGAAATAATATTTTTAGATGAGTGTATGTATTGTTATAAATACAAGAAAGAAATAAAAGGATAATAACTTTCCTATATTGAAACCCTGCTATATGTCACACCCTGTGTATGTAGTGTGCACATACCAAATTATTCCATCATTCTTCACAACATAAGGCTGGTTTTATCATCACCATTGTACACATGTGGAAACTAAAGCTCAGAAAAGTTAAGGAACTAGTCCCTGGTCTTCTAGCTAGGAAGTAACCAAATGTGTATATGCTTCTTGGTTTGCCTAACACAAGTGTTTGCATACTTAACCAGTTCACAATATCACTCAACTTCTCACTTTCAATTTCTCTCACTATCAAAATGATAGTACTCCCTGTCTTTACCCACACCCTGCTCTCCTCCTCTAATATTTTTGTCAGATCTCATTTTACCCTGATTAAAAGTTTTTTGGGGGCATCCTAACATATGGTAACATTTGGCTGAGGAATCTTAAACGTGCCTTTTTTTTTTTTTTTTTTTTCTTTTTGCGGTATGCGGGCCTCTCACTGTTGTGGTCTCTCCCGTTGCGGAGCACAGGCTCCGGACGCGCAGGCCCAGCGGCCATGGCTCACGGGCCCAGCCACTCCGCGGCATATGGGATCCCCCCAGACCGGGGCACGAACCCGTATCCCCCGCATCGGCAGGCGGACTCCCAACCACTGCGCCACCAGGGAGGCCCTTAAACGTGCCTTTTAATAGCTAAAATATACATATAGTTCAAAATACAAAATAATATATTACCCCATTCACCAGCAACCCAGTTCTCTACATGAAAGGTGACTGATGTTCTCTGTTTTCTGCATGCATTTAAGTATCTATAATAATACTTTAGCTATGAGGAAGTTGTGGGGGGCACTTTGAATTATACCAGAGTTCTCATCAGAGACTGTGGAGGTAAGACAGAAGTGACACAATGTTTTTCAAGTGCTGAAAGAATAAATAATAAAAAAGTAATACCTAAAGCAACCACTAAAAAAATAAACATACTCAAAGACACTATAGCTAAATCAAAATGGAATTCTAAGATGTTCAAGTTACCCACAGGAAGGTAGAAAAAATGAAAGAATGCAAAACAGAGGTAAATAGAAAACAAACAAAAAAGCAAGTGGAGGACTTAAACCCTCATCTATCAATCATTATATTCATTTTAAATGATCTAAACACTCCAATTAAAAGACAAGAGATTGGCAGACTGGATTTTTAAATGGGTATTATCTGTGTGGTCTCTACAAGAAACTCACTTCAAATACAATGATACAGGTAGGTTAAAAGTAAAATGATGGAAAAATATACATTATGCAAACATTAATCAAGAGAATGCAGGAACAGCTATATTAATAACAGATAAATAGACTTCAGAGCAAAGAAAATTACCCAAAACAGAGACAGATCTTATAATGATAGAAGGATCAATCCACCAAGAAGACATATCAGCCCTAAATGTATGTGGATCAAACAACAGAACTGTAAAATACATGAAGAAAAATTGATGGAACTTAAAGGATAAATACACAAATCCACAACTGTAATTGGTGACTGCAACACTTATTTCTTAGCAATTGATAGAAAACCAGACCAAAAAAAAAAAAGCAAGGATATAGAATAACTCAACAATACCATCAAAAAGAGTATCTAATTGAAACTTATAGAACACTACACCCAACACCAGAATACACAATTTTTTTTCAAGTACCCATAATACTTACACCAAAGTAGACCACACGCTCAGATGTAAAATAAATCTCAACAAATTTAAATGAATTGATATGAAATAGAATGCATTCTCTGCACAAGAAAATAAAACTAAAAATCAATACCAGAAAGATAATAAGACTATCTTAAAACATTTGAAAACTAAACAACACACTTCTAAATAATGCATTGTCCATGTTGTTCTTATACTAGCAATGAATACATGAACATCGAAATAAAAAATACCATACCATTCACAATCACTAAAATACCCCAGGTACTTAGGGTCAAATCTAACAAAACATGTATAATACTTGTATGCTGATAACTATAAAACAGTAATGAATGAAATCAAAGAAAATATAACTAAGTCACCACGTTCAGGGATTGGGAGACTCAACGTAGTTAAGATGTCAGTTTTCTCCAAATTGACATAGAAGTTTACCATAATTTCTATCAAAGCCTCAGCAAGATTTTTTGTATATATAGACAAGATTATTTTGAAATATATCTGAAAAAGGAAAAGAATAATTAAAATAATTTTGAAAAAAGAAGAATAAACTGAAGGAATCAGGCTACCTGATTTCAAGATTTGCTATATAGCCACAGTCATCACAGATGTGTAATGTTGGTGGAAAAATAGACACATTGATCAATGAAAAAAAATAAAGGACTGAGAACTGAATTCACACAAATATGACCAATTGATTTTTGACAAAGGTGTAAACGCAATTCAAGGGAGAAAGGATAGCCTTTTCTACAAATGGTGCTAAAGTAATTGGACATCCACAGGGAGGAGAAGAAAAAAAAAAGAACAAGAACCTGCACCTAAACCACACATTTTATATAAATTTAACTCAAAATAGATCAGACTTAGATGTTAAATATAAAACTATATATCTTTTGGAAGAAACATAGGAGAACATCTTTGAGATCTGAGCCTAAGCAGAGTTCTTATACAAATGTGTAGGCATCTAATAAAAGAGCTTTGGAATTCATGGAACACCTAATGCTAAGTGAAAAGTTCTTTTTTTTTTTTTTAAGTGAAAAGTTCTTTAGCTAGATTCCAAAAGTACCATCCATAAAAAGAAAAGGAAAAAAAAATAAATTTATCAATTGGTCTTCATCAGAATTTAAGACTTTTTTTCTGCAAAAGACCTTGTTAAAGGCTGAAAAGAGAAGCTACAGACTGAATGAAAATATTTGCAAGCCACACATTCAACAAAGGACTAGTATCTAGAATATATAAAGAACTCTCATAACTCAACAGAGAAAAAAAATCCATTCAGAAAATGGGCAAAAGTCATGAACAGATCTTTTGCCAAATACAATATTCAGGTGACGAATAACCACATGAAAAAATTTAAATGTCACTAGCCATAAGAGAACTACAAATCAAAACCAGCCTATAATATCTCTACATGTCTACAAGAATGACTAAAATGAAAAATAGTGACATCAAATGCTGGTAAGGATGTGAAGAAACTGAGTGACTCATACATTGCTGGTGAGAATGTAACATGGTGCTATCACTCTGGAACATACTTTGACAGTTTCTTTAAAAAAACTAAATATGTAGCTACCAAAAGACTCAGCAGTTGAATTGCTGGACATTTATTCCAGATAAATAAAAATTTATGATCACACAAAAATCTATACACAAAATTTCAAGGCAACTTTAGTCATAATAGTGCCACACTGGAAACAATCCAGTTACCAATCAATAAGTGAATGATTAAGCATATATAGTACATGAAGAAAAATATATGGAACTTAAATACAACTCAGTAAGAAAAAGGAATAAATGATTGATACACAAATTTCTTAATAAATCTCTAGATAACTATGCTGAGTGAAAAATCCCATCCCTAAAGGCTATATACTCGATGACTCCATTTATATACCTTTCTTGAAATGAAAAAAATATAGAAATGGAGGACAGACTGGTGGTTGCCAGGGTTTAGAAATAGAAGGAGGGGGAATGGAAGTGAATATTACTCTAAAAGACCCCATTAGAGTCCCTTTTGCTGATGGAAATGTTCTGTGTCTTGACTGTATTAATGTCAATCTCATGTTTGTGATATCGTACTATAGTTTTGTAATGTGTTTTCATTGGAGGAAACTAGATAAAGTATACCTGGGATCTTTCTGCATTATTTCTTACAACAATATGTGAATCTACAATTACTTCAAAATAAAAGTTTAGTTAAAAATATTGTTTTACTATCCAAGAACATGGTCTGTCTTTATACTTGTTCAAGTCTTCAAGAACATTTTACAGTTTTCCTTTATATAGATCTTGGCCATTTTATTATTTATTGCTATTTTATATTTTTAAAATTTATTTTATTTATTTATTTTTGGGTGTGTTGGGTCTTTGTTGCTGTGCATGGGCTTTCTCCAATTGCAGTGAGCGGGGGCCACTCCTCATTGCAGTGCACGGGCTTATTGTGGTGGCGTCTCCTGTTGTGGAGCATGGGCTCTAAGTGCACGGGCTTCAGTAGTTGTGGTGTGTGGGCTCAGTAGTTGTGGCTCACAGGCTCTAGAGCACAGGCTCAGTAGTTGTGGCGCACATGCTTAGTTGCTCCACAACATGTGGGATCCTCCCAGACAGGGATCGAACGCATGTCCCCTGCATTGGCAGGTGAACTCTTAACCACTGCACCACCAGGGAAGTCCCTAGTGCTATTTTAAATTGAATCTTTTCTTCCATTTTATTTTCTGTTTTAACTATGTGTTATTTGTATTGTGAAGGTTATTGATTTCAGTATATTAATATTGTTCCCATCCACTTTATTGAATTATCTGATGATTTGTAAAAGTTTTCACTTTATTCTCTTAGATTTTCCAAGTATACCATCATATTATCTACAGTAGTGATACTTTTACATGTTCATTCCCAATGTTTATATCTGTGATTCTTTCTCTTGTCCCACAGAACTGTCTAGCACCTTCAGCAAAGAAAAAAAAAAAGATTAACTAATAGCTGTGGGTTTTGTTGTCATTGTTATTTCTGTTGATGGTGAGTTCTTTGTTTCTAACTTTAATGGAAGTGTTTTTAGAGTTTAGTGTTTCTCTCCACTAAGCAGGATATTTATCATATTAAGGAAATACCCATCTTTGAAAAATATTGCTAAATATGATCACATCTTCTGTCTTTTAAAATTCTCTAATGAAGCACATTGTGCTTCAGAAAAATAGAAAAAAAATAATGCAAGCCATAAATGCAAGATGCATGTATAAGTTTAATTTTTCTAGTAGCCACTTTTAAATAGTAAAAATAAACAAGTGAAATTATTTTTTTAAATTTTTTTGGAGTATAGTTGATTTACGATGTTGTGTTGGTTTCAGGTGTGCAGCAAAGTGAATCAGTTATCATATACATATATCCACTCTTTTTTTAGATTCTTTTCCCATATACGCCATTACAGAGTATTAAGTAGAGTTCCCTATGCTGTACAGTAGGTTCTTATTATTACTTATCTATTTTATATATAGTAGTGTGTTTATGTCAATCCCAATCTCCCAATTTATCCCTCTCCCCAAAATTAATAGTAGTTTTATTTAAATCAATATATCAAAAAATACTATCATTTTAACATGGATTCAATATAATAATTAATGAGATATTGTATATTCTTTTCCAAGACTAAGTCTGAAATTTGATGTATATTTTACAGTTTCAGTACATCTTAATTAGGACTTGCCACAGTTCGAATACTCAATAGTCTGGGTTCAGTTCCTGTTCTCTGCATTTCCATCATAACTTGTTTCCATCGTTCTTCCACTAGACTGTGTTCTTCTTGAGATAAGGGACTCTTGCTTCCCACATCCCTAACACATAGCACAGTATACATAGTAGGTAGTCAACAAATACTTTGTAGCACAATGAAGAGGTGTTGTGGCATGAGATACAAGCCTTCATGCAGAGCAGAGGAAAACAATATGTCTGGTGTATCTTATGAATGAGAAAGAGAAAACTCTGAATGCAAAAATGTAGGACCGAAGACTTGGATAGAAGTGGATGGATTATCAGAAAAGAAAGTAACCTGTTAGTCCCACATTAAAACATGTAAATCATGACATTTCAGTACCTAGGTTGCAGTATTAGAGGAAGAGGAGGAAGTGGCAGAATGCATAGGTGTCTGTCCATGTCTTGTTGGAGAAGGGAGATGATGAGATCTGCAGCTTGCAGCTTCAATGCCCTGGGACACTTTAACTTTAAATGTTTTTTTTTTTTGTTCCCTTGGTTGGGGTAATGGTGTGAAAAAATATCTACCAATCACCATGCTAAAGCTTTAGAGTACCTTGCCCCATTGGAGTGACCCTTTCTCAAGAAAGATTACTGTCTGTCGAAACCTGGAAATCATGTTACTAAGGTATTTCAGTGCTAAAAGTTTCTCTCCATCTCTGGACTTACATTTTTATATTTCTCACTTTCTAAGACATGTTTCATAGCTCCCAGCCCATCCTGTCACCTCTTTAATGGAAGAAAGATGCATTAGCTTTCAAACACTGACAGCTAGCATGACCCTTGTGATATGTATCCTTGGAAAATTACTGAATAATAACCGCAGTAACGATAGTAATGGATACCGTGGACCACATACTTACTATGTGTCAGGCACTGAGCTGAGTACTGTATCCACATGATCTCATTTAAATGTCACAAATTTTACAAATAAGTAATGGGCCCAAGGAGACATAGCTCGTAATTAACTGCTCTGGGACTTGCTCCTAATATATCTAACTTCAAAACCCATGAATTCATACATTATATGTTATTTCATACAATGTATCAAACAATATAGAATAGTATTCCTGAAAATCTCAGTTATCTATCTTTGCTTTTGGCCAACGCCAGAACATTTGGATTGCACTCCAATTCACTCCTCTTTAGGAAGAACTTCATCTCCATCACGTTGGCCTTTGGGTTAGACTGAGGAGAAATGCTTCAGTGTGTCTGCTACTTTCTTTCCCATGAGAAGAAAGGCAAAATGACTGACTCAGACCCCTTCACATACGGAGACCACAGCAACTCACAGTCAGGTGTTTTCTGTGTAAGGGTCAATTAAGATGTGTACTTGACAGGGAACTCTGCTCAATATTCTGTAATAACCTAAATGGGAAAAGAATGTGAGAAAGAACAGATACTTGTATGTGTATAACTGAATCACTTTGCTATACACCTGAAACTAACACAACATTGTTTATCAACTATAATCCAATATAAAATTTTAAAAAATTAATTAAAAAATAAAAAAAGATATGTGCTTGGTAGTAAACCAAGGAAATAAAGCGCAGATGGAGGAATTTGGTCACAGTGACTGAAGGCACTTTGACAGCTGCTGTACTGATTACATCACCAGACACTTGGCTTTCAGTGAAGATTGTATCTTGATAACCCTTGAAGAGAAATATAAAGCATTTGTCTTTGTGATAGAGTCTTTAAAGGCTTTAACATACATAGGTTAGAAATATTGGCAGAACTTAGATTAGTGGTCTAGTCAGCCCTTTGCATCCACAGGTTCCACATCTGTGGATTCGACCAACTGTAGATCAAAAATATTTTTTAAACAATTCCAGAACATTCCAAAAAGCAAAGGTTGAATTTTCCACCCACCAGCAACTATTTACACAGCATTAACGCTGTATTTACAACTATTTACATAGAATTTACATTGTATTAGGTATTATAAGTAATGTAGGGATGCTTTAAAGTATCCAGGAGGATGTGTGTACATTATATGCAAATACTACACTATTTTATGTATGGAACTTGAGTATCCACAGGAGATGGGAATGGGGTGGGGTGGGGGATCCTAGAACCAATCCTGTATACTGAGGGACCACTGTACTCAGCTTTGACTACACATTAGAATCCCAGGTTGCATACCCGGAGACCAGTTTCATCAGAATCGCTGGGGGTGAGATCCAGGCATCAGCGTTTATTATAGTCCCCTTGGATGATGCCAATGTTCAATCAATAAGATTATCAAAATATATGTTTCTCTTACCTTATCTTACTTACCAAATGTAAAGTACACTTCTACTGCTTTATTGTCAATGTCTAAATTATTTGCATTGCAGAAAGAAAATGTAGTCTGTTCAATACCAATTTTAAAAAATATTTGATAATTTATTTATGACCATATATGTCACAAATGCATATGTGTAGATAGTTATATATGTATACTTGGTATATTTTAGAAAAATGTTACCAATTTTTGCATATAGCATATTTATACATATGAACAAGTACACACATACATATGACAAACCTTGCTAATTTTGTTAACTATTTTTGTCTATTTAATCTATTGATTTCTGATAAAGATATTTTAAAAACTCCCACTAATGATAGGACGTTTGCTAATTTTTCAAAAAAGTGATATCAATTTTGCTTTTATATTTTGAGGATCTGTTGTTAAGTGCATCAGTATTCTTTAAATTATGTTTGCTTAGTAACTTTTTAAAATTTACTGTTAAGTAATATATTTCTTTATCTCTAGTAATGCTTCTTTGCTTTGGATTTCATTTTGCTGATATGTTGCCTCATTATGTTTCATTGCATTAGTATGTGCTTAATATATCCTTTACTTTACCTTTCAAACTTATTGTGTGATTTTTGTTTCCAGTGATTCTCTTTTAAGGAACATTGTAACTGTAGTTTTGAAAATCCATTCTGATAATATATCTTATAAAGGCAAATTTTATTCATACATATTAATAGTGATTACAGATATATTTAGACTTATTTCAACCTTCTTTTTTTCTTTCTCTTTTTTCGATTCTGCTAGGATTGATATATTTTCCATATTTATTATTATTTCTGATCTTTCAGGAATATATTTTTTTCACATACATAGATACAGTCAACCCTCGAAATCCTGGTGTTCCACATTTGCAAATACAACCAACCTCAAACTGAAAATATTTGGTAAAAAAATTCTAGAAAGTTCCAAAAAGCAACACTTGAATTTTCTGCATGCTGTCAACTGTTTATATAGCATTTACATTGTATTTACAACTACTTACATAACATTTACTTTGTACTAGGTGCAATCTAGAATTTATTTAAGGTATACGGGAGGATGTGCATAGGTTAAATGCAAATACTATACCATTTTACATAAGAGATTGAACATCTGTGGATTTTGGATTTCACAGGGGTACTGGAATCAATCCCATGCAGATACCAAGGGATGACTGTAATTATAAAATTTTAACCATGACTAAGATTATTCAATATTTTAAATGTTTTCCTGAACATAGCAAATATCTTAGAACATATTATTTACTGCTGAACTCCAGCCCGTCATGGTAATTATTGTTCAGACTTTGAATTACATTTTTTACACAAACATAATTATTATTAATTTTACATTTAAAGTTAATTAAATGTACTGGTATTTCTTTCAATTCTGTACTCACAGAAATTTTCCCATTATTTTGTTTTTTTTAACTTTTTTTTTTTTTTCTTTTTGCTGTATGCGGGCCTCTCACTGTTGTGGCCTCTCCCGTTGCGGAGCACAGGCTCTGGATGCGCAGGCCCAGCGGCCATGGCTCACGGGCCCAGCCGCTCCGCGGCATATGGGATCCTCCCAGACCGGGGCACGAACCCGTATCCCCTGCATCGGCAGGCGGACTCTCAACCACTGCGCCACCAGGGAGGCCCTGTTTTTTTTAACTTTTAACAATGTTTCTTATATCCCACATCTTTATTTGGGGTTACCATTTCCTTATTAATAAAAGACATCCTGCATTTTTTCTTCTTGAAAGAACCTGAGAGTGTTAACCTCACTTAATCTTTGCATTCTAAAAAAATGCTTTGTCTTGCCTTCAAACCTGACTAAAAGTTTAGCTGGGTCTAAAACCCTGAGTTAATACATGCTTTCCTTCAATACAGTTATATATTACCCTTTGATCTTAGGGCATCATTATTGTCAAAATGAGAAAGAAAAAATCTTATCAGTCTAAATACTATGATTCTGTGGTCACTTTGACATTTATCTCTGGTAATTTTTAAGATTGTATTTTTGCCTTAGTTCTTCTACCATTTCATTCAATGAGTAGGTATTTACTTGGTATGATTTATTCTTCTCTGTGGATCTTTGATCTGTGGGCTTATATTTCGTCAGTTCTGTAAAAGACCAGTAATTACCTTTTCAAATATTTCTCCTCCTTTTTCCTTCATTCAGTCTTCTGGAACTTGTACAGGGTCTAAGTTGGAGCTTCTCAACATATCCTTGATATCTCTCTTTTTCTCTTTTTATTTTATTTTATTTTTTTCAAGGGGAACTGTATTTATTTTTAAAACATCTTTATTGGGGTATAATTGCTTTACAATGGAGTGTTAGTTTCTGCTTTATAACAAAGTGAATCAGCTATACATATACATATATCCCCATATATCCTTCCTCTTGCGTCTCCCTCCCACCCTCCCTATCCCATCCCTCTAGCTGGTCACAAAGCACCAAGCTGATCTCCCTGTGCTAGGCAGCTACTTCCCACTAGCTATTTTACATTTGGTAGTGTATATATGTCAATACTACTCTTTCACTTCGTTCCAGCTTACCCTTTCCTGTCACCATGTCCTCAAGTCCATTCTCTACCTCTGCGTCTTTATTCCAGTCCTGCCCCTAGGTTCATCAGAACCATTTCATTTTTATTTTTGTTTTAGATTCCATATATGTGTGTTCACATATGGTATTTGTTTTTCTCTTTCTGACTTACTTCACTCTGTATGACAGAAACTAGGTCCATCCACCTCACTACAAATAACTCAATTTAGTTTCCTTTTATGGCTGAGTAATATTCCACTGTGTATATTTGCCACATTCTCTTCATCCATTCATCAGTTGATGGACACTGAGGTTGCTTCCCTGTCCTGGCTAGTGTAGATAGTGCTGCAATGAACACTGTGGTACATGACTCTTTTTGAATTATGGTTTTCTCAGGGTATATGCCCAGTAGTGGGATTTCTGGGTCGTGTAGTTCTATTTTTAATTTTTTAAGGAACCTCCATACTCTTCTCCATAGTGGCTGTATCAATTTACATTCCCACGAACAGTGCAGGAGGGTTCCCTTTTCTCCACACCCTCTCCAGCATTTATTGTTTGTAGATTTTTTGACGTTGGCCATTCTGACTGGTGTGAGGTGATACCTCATTGTAGTTTTGATTTGAATTTCTCTAATGATTAGTGACGTTGAGCATCCTTTCATGTGTTTGTTGGAAATCTGGATATCTTCTTTGGAGAAGCTTCTATTTAGGTCTTCTGTCCATTTTTGGATCAGGTTGTTTGTTTTTTTGATATTGAGCTGCATGAGCTGCTTCTGTATTTTAGAGATGAGTCCTTTGTCAGTTGCTTCATTGGCTAATATTTTCTCCCATTCTGAGGGTTGTCTTTTCGTATTGTTTATGGTTTCTTTTGCTGTGCAAAAGCTTTTAAGTTTCATTAGGTCTCATTTGTTTATTTTTGTTTTTATTTCCATTTCTCTAGGAGGTGGGTCAAAAATGATCTTGCTGTGATTTATGTCATAGAGTGTTGTGCCTATGTTTTCCTCTAAGAATTTTATAGTCTCTGGCCTTACATTTAGGTCTTTAATCCATTTTGAATTTATTTTTGTGTATGGTGTTAGGGAGTGTTCCAATTTCATTATTTTACATGTAGCTGTCCAGTTTTCCCAGCACCACTTATTGAAGAGGCTGTCTTTTCTCCATTGTATATTCTTGTCTCCTTTATCAAAAATAAGGTGACCATATGTGCGTGGGTTTATCTCTGGGCTTTCTATCCTGTTCCATTGATCTATATTTCTGTTTTTGTGCCAGTACCATACTCTCTTGATTACTGTAGCTTTTTAGTTGCTTCTTTGTTGGAGAATCTGGGTGAGGTTCTTATAATTCCATTCCAAATCATCATTTTTATTGTTTATTAACTAGCATTTATTCCATTCTTTATATTTTTAGTTTAAATGTATCCATTTTCATAATTTCTAACTGGTTCTTTTTTATGTCCACATTCTCCAATTTCATTTTTTTTTTGCTTGTTTCCTAATTTCCAGTGTGATTCAAGTTTTCTTTTCTTTTTTTTTTCTGAGATTAACCTACATATTCTTATTATGAACCTTTGTCAAACATTTTGCAGAATTGATTTAATACATGGTGTATTCATGTTTTGATGACTGGTTTTGCTGGCTAATTTTCTCAGTATTAACTTTCCTCATATGTGAAAGTGTGTGTGTGTGCATTTTGATGTTTGTTTTTCTCCCTATTCTTCTTCTCACCCCTTCTTGTATCATCCACATATTTATATATAAATATGATTTGAGTGGCTACTATGCAACAGTCCTTATGTAGCTATGGGGGATATCTAGGCTACAAAACACACAAAAATCACTCCTTGCATGGAGCCTGCATTCCAATGGAAGGAAATAGACAATAGACATAACACATGTATAAATCATATAGCATGTTAATGATCTCATAATTGACTGCATCTGTTCCTCCAGGGCTCCCAGTCCAGAGTGTTGGTTAGGGGCTCCTGCTCTACTGTGATATAGAGCATGATTATTTAAAGTGAAGACCACAGTAGTGATGATTCACAAACTGTAACCTGTCCATGATGAGAAAAGTATAAAAATTTAGAGAAAGGCCCTGGAAATTTTTTTTTTTTGCAGTCAGTATGTGGGCCTTTCACTGTTGTGGCCTCTCCCGTTGCAGAGCACAGGCTCCGGACGCGCAGGCTCAGTGGCCATGGCTCACGGGCCCAGCCGCTTCACGGCACGTGGGATCCTCCTGGACCGGGGCACGAACCCGTGTCCCCTGCATCAGCAGGTGGACTCTCAACCACTGCACCACCAGGTAAGCCTGGAAAATTTTATATCCATTTGACAAAGCAATTTTATTCCTGTCAAATGTAACACAACAAAATTTGATCTTGTATTTGTATGTCTACATTTTATTTCATTTTTCAATTTAGTTTAATTGTATTTTACTAAAAAACAACTCTGTGTTGAAATAGGGGGAAAAGAACAACAACAACTGTTCTTTGCGCACAGAGTCTGAGAAGCATAGGTGTAGAAGTTCTTCAAGGTGGAAATTAGCTGGTAAGGGCTTGGTTAACCTCTTGATAGAAAGGCTATGGCCTGTGGCTGTGTCCTCCCTCCTCCCTAAGTGTGCAGCTTTGTGGAAATCACAGCCTATAGTGGCAATTGGAAGCTTATGTTTTTCATCTTCTCTTTGTGAGGCAGGCATCTTTGCCCCAAATTTAAGCAATCAGTTTGCCATGGAACATTTTAGTTCCAGTTATCTGGTGGTCATAGAAGGGATTCTCAGAATATATCTAACCCTCCCACTGGACATAAATACAAGGTTCTTTTCATTCTGAGACTTCTGTTTTGTTCAAACTGACCCCTGAAAGAAACAGTAAAAGGAGTACCCAACTGACTGCCAAAATTCCTAATTTCAAACGTTTGCTTGGCCGCTGAATTAATGGTGACCTTAACAATTAACTAATCTCTTTCACTGTTTACCCTTTATAATTTTTACAATAACTCTGAGGATTATTTTCATAAAGAAGGAAAACATTCAGAAATGCGCAGTGACTTGCCTGAGGCAAGCTATTCAGTCAAATCCAGGTGTGTCCCAAAGTCCATATGTGCTATCTTATAGAATATTTAAAATGGATAGAGACCTCTCCTTGGGAAGGTCAAGGGTGGTAAAACTCAAACACTGCTATAAAATACTAGCATTCTTTTCATAGCAGGGATTTGGAATCCTGTCCCAGTTGGAGAGTTCTCACTGCACCCTGCCTGTGGCTGCTGTAGATACTTGGGTGTTACAGCAAACAGACTACTAAACTCTTCCCCATTGTCAGAGCTTAGAAGCTGTGACTGACGCACTACACAAGGTAGGGGAGAGCACATGGCCTTGACAACTGACAATGTGTGTTTACCCAGATGTGGTTTGGAAGCTGCTGGGGAAGGGATTTGATTCACCTGGATACTGATCCATACAATCATGATTTGCTCACTATTTCCCCTCTCTCCTTCACACCCCTCTCCTTTACTGCCTTTTGTCTTTTGCAAATCCTGACGCCAACATCTAGCTACATTCTCTCTTGAATACAGGTCCAATTTCATTTCAAAAAGATTACAATGAAAAAGCAGAATTATGTAGAGTAAAGTTCTGTACTTTGGTATATGACTCCTAGGAACAAAGCTTTCTTAATCTAGTTACAACAAAATTTGAGCTCTTGTACAAACACTTTTCTTGAATATAACATTCATTCTTAAAGTAGTATTTCCTTATTTATGCATCTCTCATGGAAGATTAAAATGCATGTCCAAGGCTTATTTTGTTTGATCTTTACAAGAGCAGTTGATTATTAAAATATCAAAATTATTCCTATTTCACAGATTAAGAAATTGAGATTCAAAGAAGTAAATCAACCAAGACTCCACAACCCTTAAATTGCAGGAACTGGGGATTTTGGATTCTAAATATTCTCTCTCCTGTGTAATATTCAATTCTGAATATAGCTCTATGAGAACTATTTTTCCAGGAAACTAAGAGTAATAGCTAAGGGATTTGTATGTTTTGCATCCTGCCATCAAGGAGCACATGCCAAGCGAGTCACTAAGTATGTACTAGTATGAGTAATATCTTTAATATCTTTTATTTCCTTTCCATCTCAAATATCCCAAATAACAAAACATAATTGGGAATGAAAATATTCACATTGTGAGGGGAAAAGGGAATGAGGATGGTGTCTTTTCTCCCATTTTGGGTTGAAATATTGGGATTTCAGTGTAGATAGGGGAATCATCTCTTTTCAACCACCAGGTCTAGGAATACAATGTTTTCACTAGGCCAGTGAGGGCAGAATAATGGAAACAAATAGCTATAGAGTTGGACAGAAGTAGCCCTACCACTTATTATACCTAGAACATGTTGCTTAAATGCTCTGCACTACAGCTTTCTTATTTATGTAAAGATAGTGGTCATAATGATACATATACTAGGCTGTGCAGATTGGGTGAAGTATGTCCAAGCAAAACTCTTTTTAAACTGTAAAGAGTTGTACAAATATGAGTTCTTATTTTGTCCATTTTGTACTTTTCCAAGCAGCATAAATTCTATTCTAAGGATGGGTTAACTTGTGGAGGTCCCAAACTGTGGACACATGTGGCAATAGCAATTGCAATTAAACATACTGTGACTTTGGGGAAATCATGTAACCTTTTTATTGTCCCTGTGCTCTCCATAGAACAACCAAGCAACATCGTCGTTACTCTCACCTTGAGATGAGCAAGGTTATATATAATTAGGACTATATAATCACACATTTATGATCCTGTGTGTGTGTGTCTGTGCACTCTCCTTTTGCAAATGCAATGTAAATTCCTTGAAGACAAGAACCATATTTCTTCTAGTCTGTAACTTTTACAGCACTGGGGAATGGAAATACAATTACTGACTATCAGAGCAGGAAGAGACTTTAGCCTCATTTAATCTAACTCTCCTCATTTTATAGATAAAGGACTAGGAACCCAGTGTACAGAAAATAGATGATTTGCCTACCATCACCCAGCAGAGGTTGGAATTAAACCAGATGTTTTGATTTCAACTCCTTGTTTTTCCATTATACCTTACAATAATATTTGATATATAATTTTCAAATGAATAGGAATAACTAAAAGACATTTAATGTAGCATCTCACATAGTAGAAAGCAAGTTCAGTGATCGAAGGAATTTTAATAAATTCTATACTTCAAGAACTTTGTTTTTTTATGCTAATATAAGAATATCCAAAATATAGTAGGTTGTTTTTTTTTGCAAAGTTCTTTGAGAAAAGACTTTTTTAAAGGACAACAGCTATTAGAATATAATAAACAGCAAGTAAACATGAACAGTTAAGTGAACAAAGAATAGAGGATGGTGTCTTAGGATTTCAACCCCAAATCTGATTACCTGTCTTATTTAGCCTTTTATAACCTATGTAACCTTAGATAAAACTTTTCAGTCTTTGCAGCATCGTTCCTCTTCCTAAGTTGGACATAGGATGACCTGCTCAACCTACCTCAAGAGGCAGCCAGGAAGGTCAAATTTTTTGGAACCACAGAACATGGGTTCCAATGAATGACTCACTTTAAGCACCAGCCATTCTTCTTTCATTTTGGGAACAGTACTCTCCTTTTTTTTTTTTTTCCCCCTCTGGGAACTACATTTCCCCTCACCCCATCAATATAATTACCATTGGAGCTACCATGTTCTGATATAAACCTGACCCTCCAGCCAAAATTAACAGGTTGAGAGGTACACACCTCACTCAAACTGAACCAGAATTCTCTCCACTAAGATTTTAGCTTTGGAACTGAGAGTCAGCTAAGAGTTACTGTGGCTAAAAAGCTGTTGAGATCCCTCATCTCTCTCCAATATTTCCTTTGTTCACTAACTGCCAGCCACAACCTTCAGGTATTCCAAATTGTGCTCCCATCTGTTGGCTTTTCCACTTATTTCTTCTCCCAAATATGTCCTGCCCTCAGATATTTGCAGAGCTGACACGCACTCATCATTCCTGTGTCAACTCCAAGGTCACCACTTCAAAGATCTCCTCTAATCACTTCACTAAAGTAGCATCACTTGTCTTTCTACATCACATGACTCTGTTTTATCTTCTTCATAGCTCATGTCAGTAGCTAAAACTATCTTATTTGCTTATGTGTTTATTGTCTGATTTCCCTGTAAGAACATAGACTCCTGAAGGGCAATTTTGTCTTATTCACCCCTGCCTCCACAGCCCTCAGAATAATGCCTAATATGTACCCATTAATTGATAAGTTTGTAGGAAGTCTCTGTGTTCATAATGATCTTTAAAGGTAAGAAGCACTGTCCTCCTTTTATAGTGGAAGGAACAGAAACCCCAAGGACATAGTCATTTGTTCAAGACCCCACAGTTATGAAAGGAGTGGTCATCTCCCACCTGGTCAAGATGGTTTCTCTAGAATCCATCTAGTGGATGCTCACTGATTTTATATTAATAAGGCTTTATTTTTGAGGGGGGGGGAAAGCAGGGTGGTTATTTGGTTAAAGGTGTGAAAGATCTGAGCAGGTATCACGTGCCAGTCAATGCATTTAAAACCATTAGACATCACAGATAAACTCTACCCTATAACCACAATGTCCTTTTCTCCTGGTGACCAGTCTTGTTTTTGGAGCAGTTTCTGCTTATAAGTCTGGGGCTGAAACATTCTGGAAAGCCCTAGGTATCACTACTTTGTAGCTACCAACCTTCTAACACTGATACTGCTTCCTCATCAGTAGGCCGGGATAAACATTAGTAATAAAGGGAGAGGAGAGTAGAAGCCTCCTTCTGCTTTCTGCTTTTCTGCCAGACACCAGTGGGCTTTGTTTTACCAGTGAAATATATTTTTTAACATGTCCATGGAAGAAAGCCAATAGTTGGCAGAGCAAGAGTGACCCCTACACAGGCTTCTTCCTGTGGGTATTGGAAATAAGATTCTGTTTGTTTGATTTTCCACAAGGTCAGACCTAGCTGAGATTGGCAGAGGTAACCATTCCCACCTTTACTCTGCTGCCAGATCAGGAGAGAAGCTGAGCTCTGGCCCGTTTTTCACATTGAATGAACCTCACTCGAGACAGACAGAAGAATGAATCCAAGGTCACACAAAGGCTCATATATGACTAACAGTCTGAAATATTTGACTTAATGCTTGACACTTTGAATTATTAACTCATTTAATATGGACAGCAATCCTGCAAAGGAGACATCGCTACCTAAAAGGAAGTTGAAACCAAGAGAGATTAAATGACCAGTCCAAGATTACATAGCTGGGAAATCACATCGAATTTGGGCTTATAAATAGTAGACTATTTCTGTACTCCCACTTGGGTCAAACCATCCAACCACTGTTTCAGAAAATAGGTCTCCCTTGTGATCATCCCACCTTTATATACCGTCACAGGAGAACGTTCTCATTTCACACACTTTTATGAGTGTCACCACCCAAAACTGGGCTCTACAAAGATCCCTGCATTTCCATGGCAACTGCCACTTCTGTCCTCAATCCTCATTCCCCATTTCATATTATTCACCTCAAAGCAATTTTACCGACAGGTATGATTCCAGGTTACAACAGAGACGTAAGGATGGCAAAAACAAGTCAGCAGCAGATCCCAGGTCCAGAAGGCTCAGCTGTCCCCCAAAACCCCAGAAGCCACCATCAGGACCATTTTGGCTTAGGGAAAATGGCTAGTAAACAGATGATTCTCCAACAGTCCTCCCCTTCAGGGTAAATGGAATTCTCCCCACCTGGGCACCTTGTGACCCGAGATGGGTAGTTTAACCTCGGCAAGCTTCAGTTTGTCCTCTACTGGTGAAGTAATAATAGCAATACCTATATCATAAGGCTACCAAACAGCTTAAATACTTCAATGCATATGAAGTATCTAGGGCAGTGCTTGGCATTTAGTAAATGCTCAACAAATTATATTTCCTTGCAGCTCCATTTTCTCTCAATTACTGTTTTCATGGGCCTGGAACAAGCTAACCCCTATGCATATTGACAGACTGACTTTCTGAGTCTTCTTTCTCCCCTTGAAGGCTGATTTTAGCATTCATTTTAATTTTCCTAGATAGACACGTGTGACTTTTTTGTCTGATTGCCTATATCCTCTGGAGTTTACTGTGCCCCTCTAGAAATGGCATGGGACAATGTAGCTCACCTATTTCCATCACCCATAAGAACAACCCTCTCCCAGGCAGAGCTGCTGGGCTTCAGCCAGATGGCCATTCCCTAAAACCCAGGCCAGTGGATCTCCCTGGACTAATTTATCCTTAGGAGACCCCTGTACACAAGGACATGTATGCTTGGCGTATCTTGCAGAAAAGAATCCAATGTATCCATTTCTGTATTTCAGCATCTGGCTCAAGCCTGAGACAAAGAGAGTGCTCAGGATGCGTTTGCCAAGAGAATTTCTATGTAAATCCCTACATTGCTAGAGCCCCTTAATGACAACAAAGAGCAATATCAGTTTAATGAGTATTATAGCTAGACCTTGTGCTAAGCACCTTACAGACATAATCTCAGGAGATTCACAGAACAAACCTATAAAAATATACTATTGTTACCCCCATTTTAACAGATTAGACGACTAAAACTCAGAGTAGGTAAGAGTAACAGAGCCAAGATTAAACCCAGGCTATCAGACTCCAGAGACTGTTATTTCAAGGAAACTGCAGTGATTATATCTCTTTCCTGCATTCACTTAATGCCATAGCTCTCCCACTATTCTGGCTGCAACACATGGGAAGCTAGCGCCTCCAGTGATGGGGAGCTCAGTACTTCACAAGGCAGTGTAGCTTTAGTCTTGGATCATGCTAACGGCCAGAAAGTTCTCCCTCATATTGAGTTCAATTATTTCTTGGAGTTCCTTCCCTCTATCAATTCTGGCTCTGCCCTCTAGAGGAACACAGAAACAAGGTCTCATGTCTTTCCCATATGTTAGCCCTTGTGCTATAAATAAATCAGTCTCCTGCTTATTCCAACTCAGAAAAATGGAGCTAAAACAGGGGAGGGGAAGGTATGTTAAAAACTAGTCAGTTATTTTTTCAAAAATCTATGATAATGATACTAGCTAACACTTATAAAGCACTTAATATTTCTTTTGAAACACGTTTTTCCCTCCATTCCTGGGTGTATGCCTCTAAGTTTGCAAACAAAGAAAATTTCCCCATTTCTGTTAAAATAGCCATCATCAGACTTGTGAACCACACCATCTATGGGTGGCTACCTAGTAAATCCTGCATTTGTATTCCATGCAGGTAAATGACAAGGCTGGGGATGATTTAATGGATTGTGACTCCGTTGCATTGATTTCTTTCCTACTAAAATTGTATTGCGCCAGAGTGAATGCAAACTGAAATTTTTAGCGTTAAGAGTGGGCTCTGACATACTGGGAAGAGAGAGGGCTTGGAAAAATTAGAAGAATTATCAGTTGAAGCCCCTTCTTGGAGATTGGCCCTAGACTTCCCTTTAGCTCTAGGACTGATAATAGCATTGAGTGGGGACAAAAGAGGAACAAATAATGGGTGTGAGTCAGGTAAAATAGAACCATGCATGCCCTAGAGACTTTGTCCTTGGTGTCTGTAGCACATCCTCTTGGTGCCCTACCCATAGCTCCTTGGTCCCTGTCAGAGGTCATCTGGAAGTTCAGTGGACAATTTCTGTACACACCATCAGTTCCTGCCTCTAGCACCTGTTCGTCTCTCCCTAAAGCCTTTCTTCAGCTTCAGGAATGGGACCAACCCACATGTGGTGCAAGGGGTTAAGGGCCCCAGGAGCAAACGTAACCAACAAGGGACGGGGGTTGGTGGTTAAATAAGCCTCCTGGCTTCTCAGGGGGACAGCTGTGAGGTGTGTTCCACAGTCTCTGAAAGGGTTGAGTGTCAGTTGACACGGATTGAGTGTCAGTTGTCCCCTCGATAACGTATTCCCTACGGTCTTTCCCTTTTTCCTGGCTCACTTGCTCCCTCCCTCCGTTTGTTTCCTGGGATTACCTCTCTGGTTGACTATTTGCATTCAAATCCTTGTCCCAGTATCTGTCTGTGGAGAAACCCAACCTAAAAGTGTTCCTGCCAAGAGTTATATGGTGACTGTAACCTCCTTTGTAGGGCTGTTGGGGGAAATAGCATTTGCAGTGTTTTGGCACAGAGCCTGGCCCGTGAGTTCTAGGCAAAACAACAGCAACAGCAACAACCAAAAAAATGCAGAGCATCCTCCTCCATCGCGTCATCCTTGTTCTCATTTTCCTTTTCTTCCTGCTGCTGCTTCTCTTCCCCACTCTCTGAGCGTGAATGAGAATTTTACCCGAGAAACAAATTTTACTAGTCATCAAGCAGGATGTTTAAAAACATTAACTCAAGACAAATCAAAAATGGGGGACACTAAAGTAAGTTCGAATTTGGGAACAAATTTTCATAACCTTGATTAAGAAAAAGGGCTACCATACCTGGGGCTCACTTTTACTGGGTACTGGCTCTACCCGAATATGAGTGGATTACACTGAGCAACATTTATAAGTGGCAAATGAGCCATAGTGATACTCTATAAACTATGTATGATCTACAAAGGCAGAAAGAGACATGTTTAAAGAGTAGCCATAAAAAGAATCCTTATGATATTATCAGATTTGGGGGTCTTGGGCAAGGATCAACAAATATGGCTCAACACCTGTTTTTGTGAACAAAGTTATCAGAACGCAGCGATGATCCTTTGTTTCTGTATCATCTATGGCTGCTTTGGTGCTACAGGCAGAGTTAAAGAGTTGCAACAGAGATCAGAGTCCACAAAGCCTAAGATATTTATTATCTGGCCCTTCACAGAATAAGTTTACTGACTCCTGGTCAAAGACACTGCTTTGATTTTTTTTTTTAATGTAAAAAGTACCAGGAAAGCATAACTAGGAAAATTATTTTTATATATTTTTTTGTAATTCCACACCATGAATAGTATATGCTGTCCCATAATTTCCCAGTCGTATTTTTCTTTCCTTCACTTTTTGGTCCAGAGAACACTTTAGTGGGCAATAGAGCAGGCCATCCAAAAATAAAAATAAAACCAGCCTTTCTTTTTTGAATTATAAAAGAGATATGAAACTTTAGGTTGGAAGTGGCAAGATTTAACCAGGCAATATTGTTGACCAATGGGTAGCCACCACACCCACACCTCCATCCTAATGGGAAAATAAAATCTAGTCCAAGAATTGTCCAGGCCTTAGCAGCTCTATATATAACAAACATGAAACATGATACTTTTAAAAACAACCCAAATTATACATAATGCATGCTCATATTCTTAAACTGATCTGTTAGAGATGCTAAAAAAAGATTGCATATATTTCAATTTTCCCAAAATGTCTCTTTCTCCAACACCAACTATTTTTTCTCCCTTTCAGAGCTCCAGAAATTCTGGAGATCTTCCTAAAATAAAACTAAAAGAAAAAAAAATTTTTTAACAAAATTAAAAAAAAATAACAACCCAGGTCTGAACATATTATTCCACTGTCTGAAAACCTTTAAAGATTATCTTTTTCCCAGATTAATTTCAAAGACTTTGATATTCTGTGTCACTTAAATTTTCAATTTTGTATCCTGATAGCAACATCTGCACAGTGTCACTTTGCATACTCAATGCCTTACTCTTGCACTGCCGTTCTCCTGACCATGTATTCTTTCATCCCCAGGCTTTTGTTCACATCGTTCTCTGCTTAGAACAACCCCCTTTCCCTATATTAATCTTTTTTAATGTCCTCCTTTATAACTCCTGCCATCCAGATATCACTTACCCCTGGAGGCCTTCCTGAGTTCTCGTAGTCAGCATTCATTTCTACTCCATCCTTCTGCATCTCAGGTAATAGTCCTGCCATCTACCCAGTTGTTTAAGCCTGAAATCTGGAATCATTCTTGTCTTCCCCTCTTCCACCTCTCATAAGCAATCTACATCCCAGCTTTGTCCATCCAACCCTCAACATACATATTGAATCTGTCATGCCTGCTTCAAGCTGCTGTCATCTCAGTGCTGGACAACTGTTTATCTTTCCCTCGCATATCCATTCTTGTTTGCCTCCAATCCATTCTCCACCCTAGTAGACTAATCCTTTTAAAAATACAGATTGGATCATATCACTCCTCTGCTTAAACTTTCTGGTGGCCTCCCTTTACATTTGGAATGAAATTCAGATATCTTATGGAGGCCTGCAAAGTAATTCATGATCTGGCCCCTAAGATCCCACTCCAACCATTCTCCAACTCATTCTAATCCTGTGCTAAATGCCAGCCAACATCAGAAACTTTGTGATTTTCTTCCCTACATCTGAAATACTCTTTTCCTCACTCCTTGCTTGTCCAAATTCTTTGTTCATAGCAAACAAAAAAATTAATTCATTTGAGATGATTTTCATATCTCCTAAGACCAAATCAGGGCATCCTCCATAACCTTGCTTCATAGCACTTGGTTTTCTTCACGTGCAAGAAACTTGAAGCTAGACTTACTGCAACTTGCCATTATATATTTATTCATAAGTAACTTTAGAATATTTGCCTTTCCTACTAGTCTGTAGTCTATAAATTTATGAACCATGTTATCTTGTTCAACACTCTGTTCCCAGTGCATCTGTGTTTAGTACACAGCAGTCCCTTGTTAAATATTTGCTCAAAGGAAAGATGAACAAATGAATAATTGAATGAATGAATGAATGATATATCATACTGAACATATATCACATAGTTGAACTCCAGTTATTGCATTTACAGCATCTTATCTGATACCAAATTTGTTTATGTGCAATCCTATTTCCCTTTCTGAATTGTAAGCACTTATGGGCAGTTAGCATCAATTATTCAGCATGGAATGTTCCCACTGATCCTGGAAGCTGGGCCTTCCATGAATATAAGTTGATAGGAATCAACTACCTTACTCATTTGACTATAATGTAATCTCCTTGAGGATATAAGCTTAATATATACAGTTTTTAATCTCTAGTACCTGGCACACAGTAGATGCTGAATAAATGCTTGATGAATAGATGCATGCATGCATATATATTTATCAGAAAATCAACAAGTCAGCCCTCCACCAATGGGCTCAGGAATACAGAAGCAAGAACAGACTTTTGGCCTTTTTCCTATTGACTTTCCCCTTTTAGCATTGCTGGATCATTTTCCTCCATGTTCATTTCAGTTCATTAAATGCGTGTTAAAGTCTACACTATGTAGGCACTGAGGTAGGCCTGGAGGTCAGAATACTAGTAGGACCCAGCCCCTGACTTAAGGAGTTCATATACTGAAAAGGTAGAGAGGAACATGAGCATTTTAAGATAATGTAGGTGTTATAGAGGCTGACCCATATGCCATTTACAGGGTCAATGCACTGAGCTCTACTTGCAGTGAGTATTGGCTGGTAAGGTTCACACCTCCTGTTGAGAGAATGACACTTGGCTGCCCGAAGCCACCCACCTCCACTAGTGAGCAGCTCACAGCCAAATGGACACTAAGGACAGACAATGCTGTGGTGTAGTTTTTGCTCTAGAATCCTGTCCTGTGGAACAGGCCGAGGCTAGGCTGTGCCTCAGACCACATCTGTGCTTGTCTCTTTCCCCTTCCTTACCCTACTTTAGTACTCTCCCTGTGTAAATTGCATGGACCCAAACCCCTATCTCAGGCTCTGCTTCTGGAGAACACCTCCTAAGCCATTGTACAGTAGGTGCTTTGATAGGGTGAGTGCATGGAGCTTTGAGAGCACAGGGGAGAGGTATCACACGTGGTCTAGAGACAAAGGGCCTGAGAGGGCTTCCTGGGAGAGAGGCATCCTGAGCTGAATCTTTCTATAGACATGAAATATTTTAAATCTATAGAAATGTATCAGACTAATACAACATTATAAAACACATACTCCCCACCTGGAAGTAACTAATACCAACATTGTTTCATAGATGCTTCAAAACTTATACAGAATTAGAGATTACCAATATAGTAGAAAACTTCTTTGTGGGACTTTAAAATTGTATGCTCTTTTTTTTTTTTTTTTAATCTCTAGAAGCAACACTTAGCCTGGTAATGATGTTAGAACTTCACAATTATAGTTATGCATTTGTACATATCCATGAACAATACATATCATGATATCATTGTTATAGGAGGGACATATGTTAGAATCATACCTAAACTTTGTCAACTTTCTCTTTTATCCTGAATGTTATATTTTTGTGATCTACCCATCCAGATTTAGACATTCATTTGCATTGCTGGGTAGCATTCCTTATCTTGCCTTCTTTTTGCCTCCTTTCCTGCCTTCTATTAATTGAAAAATTTTGTCTTTATTTCCTCTTTTTAAATTGAAAGCTATACATTCTACTTGGCTTAATTTAGAGATTGATCTTCAATTTTAAACATGCATGCTGTACTTAATAAGTTTTAAATTGATCATTTCTGTTTTCTACATGAATATTGTGAAGCACATACGACCCTTTAACTGTGCTTTCCATGTATTGACAAGTATTTTATTTCCACCATTTTAAAACCCCTCCATTATTAGTGTATGTGTGTATGTGTACACACAGCTATATATGTAAATATTTGAGGTTTGTGTTTATTTAGTGCTAACAGTATGCTTAATACTGTTTACTCAACTTTGCTTCCTGCATCTTATACCTTCCATTCAGATTCAGCTTCCTTTTTCACTTCAGTTCAACCTTTAATAGTCCTTTCGGACAGGCCAGTAAGCAGACAAACCGCTTCAGTCTTTTTTCTGTCTGAAAATGTCTTCATTTTGATATAAAATATATTGGGTATAGATTTGTTTTTACTTGTCTTAACTAGGATCCTCTATGTTGATTTGATCAGTTTTCAAAACTGGACGAATATTTACTATACGATTCCTCTTATATGAGGTATATAAAGTAGTCAGATTCATAGAAACAGAAAGCAGAATGGTTGTTACCAGGAGCTGGGAGGGAGGGAAATGAGGATTTGTTGTTTAACAAATATAATTAAGATTTATTGGATGAAAAACTTCTGGAGATCTGTTTCACAGCAATGTGAATATGTTAATACTTAGCACTACTGAACTTAAAATGGCTAAGATCGTAAATTTTATGTTATGAGTTTTTTACTACAATTAAAAAATGGAAAAAATTAGCCTGTTTTTCTGTGAACATCACTTGCCTCTAGGTTTACATTTTCTCTATTAAATGCATGTTGGATATTCACAGTTTTTAGAGATCTAATGTTACCCTTCTTCTTATATCTGTGAACTGCATTTTTTTGCAGTTTGAGGTAATTTCCTCAAAGCTATATTCCAGTTCATGAATTCTCTCCTCTTCTAGTCTACTGTATCATCCATCCATTGTGTTTTTAATATCTACAAATACATTAATTTCTAAACTTATTTATTTTTTTAAATCCACCTGTTATTTGTTCCATATTCTATTGTTCTTGACTTACATGTACTACTTTCATTTATCTCCTTTGACCACTTTAAATACACTTTAAAATCTCTTTCACATTGTCTAGTGCTCAGGTTCATTCAGTGTAAATTCTTCCATTTGCTTCACATGTAGACTCTCCTTCGTTGTGGCTTGTTTCCTTGTGTGGTACACAATATTTACTAGGAAGTCATCTTAGTAGGGGTGTTTCTAGTGGGAGCCACTAGTGTATTGCCTTATAGAAGCAACCTGATGGGTTATTTTGAGATTCTTTTTTTATATATAAATTAGTTTTTCATTTGGAGTCTTAACACTCCAGAGATTATGTGGATTTAAAGTCTACAAGTATATTTGGCTTTGGCCAAGGATTCTGAGTTCTCACAGGGCTCTGATTTCCACTTATAGCCCTGGGAGGGGAGGGCTAGTGGTAAAATCCCTATATTATACATACGGCATTTTGTAAGGCTTGTGAATTTTTTCAGGGTTTCAGTTCACCCAGGAGAGCAGAGCCCATACTCATTTATATGACCTGTCCCTACCCCTGTGAGTTAGGGATCAGTCTGTATTCATAGCTCCAACTCCAGGCATTGTGGATTTCCCTCTCTATGCTTTAAGACTGGATGTATATTGTTTACTTTTTATTATATAATATCTCAATGTTGTGGCCTCTCCCGTTGCGGAGCACAGGCTCCAGACGCACAGGTTCAGTGGCCATGGCTCACGGGCCCAGCCACTCCGCAGCATGTGGGATCTTCCTGGACCAGGGCACGAACCCGTGTCCCCTGCATCGGCAGGCGGACTCTCAACCACTGTGCCACCTGGGACGCCCCAATATCTAACATTTTTATGTTTGTAGTGTGGGAGATATGATGAATCTTTCCAGACATGCCCAAGCCTCCATTTACTGGCTCTGAGCTAAGTTTTCAAACATGAGTGAGACAGTCAGGCAAAAAGAAGAAGGAAGGGTATGTCAAGGAGAGAAAATAGCATAAAGAAAGAAGTGGGAAAAAGCATCATGGGCTCCATCTTGGTGACTTAGCATAGGTAGAGCCTGGGGCTCCTGGCTGCCTCTATCCAGGCTGCTCTGAGAGCCAACAGTTACTAGAAGGAGAGAATACACAGTAGCAGGCATGAGGACCAGGCGAATCTGGACTCAGAGATGGTATGTCTGCCATGAAACTAGGGATATGGAGGTGGCGGGCAAGTAAGTCACTGTGAAAAAAAAGCCAAGTCAGAACATAGAATAAATGAGTCTGATGTGATCAACTCTCAAAATATCCTGGGCTTAGGGCAGGCTCACCTGGACCTTTCTGAGCACAGCAGCACCTGGCCTGAGCAAAGCACATACTTCACATGTGAGTGTGAAATGTACATGTGCATGTGCATCACTCCAAAGGGAATTCAAAGTGGGAAATAATCTTTCCAGCAGAACATGCTACTTCTCCAGTGTCCTCATGCCTGGCCTTTCATGGAGGATGTGGGTGGTATTAAACTTGGCTCCCAAATGTGTGAGGAACTTGGTGCCAGGGAGGGAGCAGTTTGAATCTGAAGTACCTGGAAGATCTGGAGAAGGAAAGAGGGGACATATGTTGGAGAAACACACTATTCTTGCTGCTCAGGGAACCTGCTCCTGGAAGAAGGCAGTGTGGGCCTTGCAACTCACCAGGAAAGAGGAAGCCACTTTGTGAGGAGAGTTTAAGGCAGTGGGTTTCATCTTAGCTCCTCAGAACCCCAGGGTTTTGCAGAAGGACCTCAGGGGTTACTCTTGGAGCAAGAGCAAGGCTGAGCTAGAACATCCTCCCAATTCTACTTCCAGCACAGTTGCTTCTGCTTTTAACTGGGATGATGGCTCAGGGAGAAACAGGAAAATTATTTATAGTTTTTTTTAACCCTTTTTAAAAGTTGAGATCAAATTCACATAACATAAAATTCATCATTTTAACCATTTTAAGCTGTACATTTCAGTGTCTTAGTATATTCACAATGCTGTACCACTGTTATCATTATTTAATGACAGAACATTTTCATCACCCCAAAACAAAACCTATTTTCATTAAAGTCACTCATCACTTCCTATCCTCCCCTTCCTCCAGCCCTTGGAAACCACTAATATTTCTGTCTCTATGGATTTGCCTATTCTGGACATTTCATATAAGTGGACTCCTATAATACATGTCTTTTGTAACTAGTTTCTTTCACTTAGCATCATGTTTTCAAGGTGTAACATGTATCAGTACTTCATTCCTTTCCATGGCTGAATAATATTAAACACATACACCACATTTTGTTTATCCATTTATCACTTGATGGGCACTTGCCTTGTGTTCACTTTTTGGCTGTTATGAATAATGCCACCATAAACATTCATGTGCAAGTTTTTGTCTGAACATACATTTTTAATTGTCTTGAGTTGGTAGGGTTTTAAATGAAAATAGTTCCACAGCTTCTCCCTGTATCCCCCAAAGATGCTTTGTACCACTAACTCCAGGAAATGGTGTAATTAATGTGTCTTAAATGGGAGTGTGAATACTTCTGGGAGTTTGTGGTGTGGTACCAGTGGATACACAAAGCCAAAGGACAACCATGGTGCATTTTATGAAGCAAAATTATTTTAAAGATTGGGGGAAGACAAGGAAAATAAAGTTTTTATATTAAAAACAGACATATATCCAATATTTCATTTGTGGTTTAACACCTTGAAAAGCAGAATGCCTTTGACAATCAATGCTAAGTCACAGTTTAATTTACAGTGTTTTTTCTTTCTTTCTTAGTGATAAAACAATGATGTGTTTCACAATAAATGCATCTTAGATTTTATGGATTATACTTACGGAGTACAATCTACAAGTCACATAAAATTTTAAAGATAAAAATGGGAGATTTGGGGCTGTTTCAAGCTAGCTGCAGTTTCTGCAGGGTTCCCTGGCCACCCCATCGTCCCCTGGGGCTATAGAACACAGTGGTTCAGCTGTGCCCGGAACATCAGGGTGCCGTGAAGCCTCACGGAGATGGCTTTGCATGGCCCACTCCAGGGTGCTTATCTACCGTCTCCTTCTCTCTGGCTTTGACTTGTCTTCCACCTTCACCACGGGCTCCCAGGATTCACAGCCCTCTCCCTAACACTCTACTTCAGTGTCGGATAATCCCCCTTTTCTTATCTCCGCTCAGTGTAGCTGAGACAGGCTGACATTTTCAAGAAGCACTCTAGAAAAAAGCCAAAGGAAAAGGAAAAATAAAAAGAAGGAAATAAAAGCAGTACAGAAATTGTCTAATTTTCCATGATTGCATTTCTGATAACTACCATCCTATAAGAGTAAAAAAGAATGTTAGTGAGACCCCTCAATTTCAGCAGAAGTTAATGACTCTTAGGAAGCCTTGGCTCATGTTACAACTCAGTCCAGGATCACCTATAGCTGACATTCACTCACAATGCTAGAGCATTGGCTTGATGATTTCTCAGATTCCTCCACTGCTGACATCCTACAGCTTGGTTCTTTCAAAAAAGTTCTGGTCCAAGCAAAATGCCACATCTTTGTCCATAAAATGGCTTGGGAATCACTTGAATAGCTAGGAAAGTAAAACTCTTGCCAAAATCATAGAGAGAAAAAAAGAAAACATAACTCACTGGGTTAACTCATGAAAATTAGCTCTGCATTTTCAAAGCACTGCAGTCACCGAGAGGAGTTAGTTCAGAGGTGAGTGGTGTAAGTTAACAAAGTGTTGCTGACAGCCATTCAGGTTACTTTTATTTTATTGCACAACAGTCTCTAAGAAAAAAATAATTTCAAAATTAATGAACAACTTTTCCCAAATCCTAGAAAAATTACAACAACAACAAAACCCAAAAAACTTATCTTTGAATCTAAACCAGAGAACTCAATGTTCCAGTGACTGGGTGAGTACTTCTGAAATCAGGAGGAGGAATCCAGTGTGCCTAATAACCCCCCTCCCCCATGAAATGCTTTCTGGTCTTTGGATTTAAACTTATGATAAGGGTGTGAAGACTTCTCCTTGAGGGCTGATTATTTTCGACATCTGAGAGTGGTCCTAAGTACTGTATTTTGTCTTGTGAGAGAAGCACATTTAGCAGGAGGAAAGAAGCATTGTATCACTGCATTCCTTCTGGATAACAGACTAAAATAAAGCTAAAGACAGGTTGAGGCATGTTACCAAAAAATCAATCAAAGTTGTGAGTGCAGTCAAAACCACGTCTGTGGGAAAGTTTGAAGGAAGTGGGATTATATAAGCTAGAGAAGAGAATACTTATGATTTGGGGTAGGGACAGAAAGGAAACAATCTACAAACGCATGAAGATACATTATGTAAAAGCAAGATTGGGCTCATCCTTTGACATCAAGAAGACCTATTTGTACTATATGAAGTGCACTGTACAAATTTCTAATAGTCAAATCGGTCCAAGATATTACAGCGTGCTTTGGGAAGATCTGAGTTCTTCAAGAAAGGAGGTATGCAAGAAATTAGGTATTCAAGCACCATCAGTTGTAAGTGCTCCCTAATTGAATTATAATAGACAGTTAAGTGATAGAAGCTCATTTTTAACATCCCTTTAAACCTGAAGTTCTAATGACCACCAACCTATGACAGGGGAATGGAGATTCTCAGCTGTCCCACAAGGAAGGAAGAATATAGACTCTGACAGGCTTTGGGGAGCTTGATTCAAGTTGAGGTGTAACATAGCAAGATTTCCCAGAACAACGACGACAAAAGCCCAGCCTGCCTCACTCTGACAGTGTCTTAGTCATATAAATTAGGGATCATGTGTCACCCCTTTTCAGCAGGTTTACACCTCACTCCTGACTCTGCAGGTTGCAGCCAGCCCTCTGAAAATTCACTGTTCCCCACATACCACTTGGGAGAAAACTGCGGACCAAGATATAAAAAATGTTCAGACCAGCTGAGCTCTTGCATGGTGCACTGCGATTCGAGCAAAAATGTTCTCTTTCAAGATGGATGACCCTCTTGCCAGCAATTGCTTGGATCAAGTGTTCATTCTGGGCTTGTTACCGGCTCAGAGCACGGAAATCTTGCAGGTAATTTCTACCCGCCGTCCAATCTGTTGCTTGCCCACCCTCACACCAGCTCACATTTGGTCCTTCCCAAGATAGATGCAACATTATACACACCACTTTATGATCCCTAACACAGCAGGTGCAGTTAGGTACATCCAATACCATACTAATAAGAGTTCTAATGAAGAACCAAAATAACGTACCTGTCACAGAAGTTATATCACCCCTTAGGAAAATTAAAGTGGAAAATCATCCCACACATGGTCTGTTTTAACTTTGTCTCCACTTCATTCCCTCTGCCTGCCCCGAAGCGTCTCTTTGTTATGTGTGTTAGTTCTTACAGAGTGGTTTCAGCAGGCCTGGGTTTGGTTGCTAAATCACCTGGCCATTTGCTGTGTCATTGGTGGGATGTGCACTGAGCCAGGAAACAGAAGAGCTGGGTAGGAGTTCCAGCATCCCCTCTGCTTCTCTGTCCAGCAGGAACCTTCATTTTAAGAATCTATCCCAGGACAAACTTAAATGATGCTTCCATGAGGTTAACAGATGCAAATTTACCCAGAATGATCTTCAGTGCTGGCTACTACAGATTCAGAAATAAAGAGCAAGCTCCTGTCTTAAAAATATTGATAGTCTGGGCTTCCTGGTGGTGCAGTGGTTGAGAGTCCGCCTGCCGGTGCAGGGGACACGGGTTTGTGCCCCAGTCCGGGAGGATCCCACATGCCACGGAGCGGCTGGGCCCGTGAGCCATGGCCACCGAACCTGCGCGTCCGGAGCCTGTGCTCCACAATGGGGGAGGCCACAACAGTGAGAGGCCCGCATACCACACACACACACACACACAAAAACTGATAGTCTGGTATAGAGGTCAGCAAACTTTTTATGAAAAGGGTTAGATAGTAATTAGTTTAGGCTTTACAGGCCAAAAGGTCTCTGATGCAATTGTTTAACTCTGCTGTCGTAGCTTAAGAGCAGTCCTAGACAATATGTAAACAAATGACCACAACTGTGTTTCAATCAATATTTATAAAAACAGGTGGTGGGCCAGATTTGCCCTATAAGATGTCATTTGCAGGCCCCTTATCTACTTGGAGAAACAAACAAGTGATCCTACCATTGCAGTGTTCAAGAGTGAGTGACATGGGGACTTCCCTGGTGGTCCAGTGGTAGAGAATCCACCTTCCAATGCAGGGGATGTGGGTTCGATCCCTGGTCAGGGAACTAAGATCCTAGTTCCCTGCAGTGCAACTAAACCCATGCACCACAACTACTGAGCTCGCACACCTCAACTAGAGAGGCTGCGTGCTGCAAATGATAGAGCCCATATGCTCTGGAACCCGCACGCCACAACTACAGAGCCCATGCGCCCTGGAGCCTGCATGCCACAACTAATATCCAATGCAGCCAAAAATAAATTAAATAAATAAATCTTTAGGGGGGAAAAAAGAGCAAGTGATTGACAAGAGCAAAGCAGCTGAAGGTAGTTAGGGAAGGCTTCCTAGAAGAATTGAGGTTTGAGTCATAAAGTGAACGATTAGGAGCTGTTTGATCACTTGCCTGCCTCTCTTTCCTCTTTCACTACCATCTTCCCAGGTGGACTGCTTATCTGTGATTAGATTCCGTTACATATATATATATATTTTAACATCTTTATTGGAGTATAATTGCTTTACAATAGTATGTTTCCACTTTATAACAACGTGAATCAGCTATACATATACATATATCCCCATATCCCCTCCCTCTTGCGTCTACCTCCCACCCTACCTATCCCTCCCCTCTAGGTGGTCACAAAGCACCCAGCTGATCTCCCTGTGCTATGCGGCTGCTTCCCACTAGCTATTTTACATTTGGTAGTGTATATATGTCCATGCCACTCTCTCACTTTTTCCCAGCTTATCTTTTCCCCTCCCCGTGTCCTCAAGCCCATTCTCTACGTCTGCGTCTTTATTCCTGTCCTGCCCCTAGGTTCTTCAGAACCTTTTTTTTTTTTTAGATTCCATATATATGTGTTAGCATATGGTATTTGTTTTTCTCTTTCTGACTTACTTCACTCTTTTGACGTCTCTCGTAACTGCAACTGCATCTTCGCCATCTCTGTATCCCCAACGTCAAGCTTAGTGCCCGTACATAACCAGGGCTTCATGAATGCTTATTGGATTAAAAAGTATTTAACTTTTACTTGTGTTGACTAGTCTCCCCTCTGCATTTTGGAAGGGAGCATTCCTGCTTCTCTCTATGCTACAGCCTGGGGAAGGCTTTGTAACAAGGCAAGGGAGTCCATATAGCTTACTGGCAAGAGAGTCTGTATAGCTTACTGGCTACTAGTTCATATTCTAAAGACAGACTGCCTTTGGTATCATGCTCTGCCATTCACTAGCTAAGGTGACCTTAGATGTGTCAGTTAACCTTTCTGTGCCTCGGTTTCCTCTTCTGTTAGAACAGAATATTGATATGACTTACCCCATGTGATTGTTGCAAGGATTATATGAGTTAATAAGAGTACAGTATTTAGAAGGGTTCCTGGCACAGAGCAACTATTCATTAAATACTGGCTATTGTTAACATTACAAAGCTAAGCATAGTCTGTTTGTAATAACCTTGCACCTCCATGGTGGAGGGGGAAAGAGGGACTGCTGGTATGTGCTGACATTCACTTGGAAATTCTAACCAACTTCTTGGCTCCAGCCTTATTTGTTTGTTTGTGTTAATCTCTCTGCCCTCAGCTGCTGCACAAGGAGAGGAGTTGATTGGCAGCTTAACTGTTTAAAATCAATATAAGAAGCACTTGGGGATTAAAGCAGGTTAAGCAAGGTACTGGCTGGGGTTGGGAGCTAAAACTGCTCTCGAAGGAAACAAGCAAAGGAGATGAAGGAAGTGGGTCACAAATGAAACGGCGTGAAATTGTGTGAGTGGAGGTGAGACTACAACAATAGAGCAGCATGACTTCTTCATCAGAGAGAGATATTTTCTTTTTATAAAAAATAGAATAAAATAGAATCCAAAGCACTAATCCCAAAATTCCCCCACCTAGTACTGATTGCTCTGCTGCTTTAAATACACCTGTCTCTACCCTCTGCTCCCTGCCGCCGTACACCCCCACCGCCCACACGTGTACTCACTTTCCCCTTTTCTTTTTTTTAAATGTCACCCTTTTTTTGTTCATTTTATTTACTTTTATTTATTTTTTGCTGCATTGGGTCTTCGTTGCTGCATACGGGCTTTCTCTAGTTGCGGCGAGCGGGGGCTATTCTTTGTTACAGTGTGTGGGCTTCTCGTTGCGGTGGCTTCTCTTGTGGAGCACGAGCTCTAGGCACGTGGGCTTCAGTAGTTGTGGCAAGTGGGATCAGTAGTTGTGGCTCGCGGGCTCTAGAGTGCAGGCTCGATAGTTGTGTTGCATGGGTTTAGTTGCTCCGCGGCATGTGGGATCTTCCCGGACCAGGGCTCGAACCCGTGTCCCCTGCATTGGCAGGCGGATTCTTAACCACTGCGCCACTAGGGGGAGCCCACTTTCCCCTTTTCTAACCTCTGCAGGAACTTCCTTGCAATGTAGAGATGGAGAGATTACATGTCAGCTTTGTTGCTGAGACCGCAGAAGACCAAATCCCACTGGAACTGAGTCACAGAGACTAGGTGCAAGACTGTCATGGTGGACATCACCCCAACAATCTTGTCTACACCAATCAGACATTTGATGCAGTTAACGCAGTCTGTTCTCACATAGTAGGGGCTCCATTGAGGGGAGCTAAAACTGCGTTCAATCTTCAGTAAGTCCAAAGTACTCTGAAGTAGATAAGAGAGCCCCTCTGTGCCCCTATCCTACTTGTCTCAGACATACATTGGGACCTCCATCTCTTGCTCATTCTCCTTTATTCCTCTTATCCTACTTGGTTTGTACACTAGGCATTAAGCTTTTATGGATTTGACAGTACTTAATGCACCTTCCTTGCCACAACTGTTTCAATATGGACCCTAAGATCTCCTATCCTATTTCCACCACAAACTGGTTCCCTAGTGGGTTAACCTCAGCCCTAATAAGGAATTACACGTGCATAGTTTACAAGGGTGTTTCCATACTTTTGACTCTAAATTTCTCATATAACGTTGGTGATTTTCATGCTCAGAGAGCCAGGAAAATCAGACACCTATGCTGTTGGGGTATCCAAAGATCTTGGAGGGCTTGGAACCCACATCAGAGAAGACCAGTCTTACAGGAAAGCGTCTAACTACATGTGGAACATTTAAGCAGGATATGATTAGTACTGTGGGCTTTATTCCTACACACTTTTGGGTCTTGTCTTCAAGACACAATCTACACCTCCCCCCTTTGAAAGAGAAAAGGGAGCTTTCTTAACATAAGAATACTAACTAATATATGTCACTGGAATAATAGAATAGAAAGTCACTGTTTGGTAACATCAAGAAATAATTGATTCATGGAGGGTCAATAACAGAAGTTTAAGCCATTGGTTAAAAGTGTCTTGAAAAAAAGGGCATTTATGAGATTTCAAACCATAATCTCACAGGTCACTTGAGATTCTTAATAATGGAGACACCTGGGGACTAACACCTTAACCAACTGACCAAATTTAGCAACACCAATAACAGGATAAACTCGCACTATGTGCCCCCTGATGTTATTCAAAGTCAGTTACACAATAGCTTCCCCAAAATGTTTAACTTGAATTCAGTCATGAAGAATCAGAAAAATCCAAAATTGGGGGCAATTCTGCAAGACAACTAGCATGAAATGCTCTAAAAAGTTGCCCATGAATAAAAGTAAACAAACAAACAAACATAAATGAATAAAGGAGAGGAGGGTGTATATTAAAGACAATAAGAAAACATAAAAAACAAAGGCAATGAGAGACCTTTAATTGGATCTTAGATTTTTGAAAGAGCTATAAAAGTATATTTGGGGAGAACTTGGGTAATTTGAAGACTACATATTAGGCAATTACCATATTAGTGTTAAATTTCTTGGGTGTGATAATAGTAGTATAGTTCTGTAAGACAAGGTCCTTGTGTTCTACAGGTAGATACAGTCTAAAGTATTTAGGGTTGAAATGTTATTATGCCTACAAGTTACATTCAAAAGATTTTGGGAAAAAAATCCACTGTGTGTGTGTGTGTGTGTGTGTGTGTGCACATATATATGCAGATAAAGCAAATGTGGCAAAATGCTAGCATTTGTGAATCTAAATGAAGAATACATATGCATTCATTATAATATCCTTTCAGATTCTCTAGGGGTTGGACTTTTTTTTTCAAATAAAAATTGGGGAAGATGGAAAGATTCCCTAATAAAAAATAGGGAAGATTTTCATTTGCCTTCTGAAAATCCTCTTTAAATGTTCCATTTCACAAAACAAGCAAGGTCTCTTGACTACCCTGCTTCTGCCGTTGTTGCTATTATCTTGCCCTTTAATTAAATCTGACAGACAGGCAGGCATGTTTGAGCTGGAGGTAAACCAAGGCCAAGTGGAATCAGGGCAGGGTGTTCTTCCTCTTGAGAGCTGGAGTCTCAGCACAAAGCCTGAGGCAAAGCAGAGAGAAAATCAATAGTCCTCAGCTAAACTCATTTTCAAATGTGAATGTTGCTTGCTTGCGATTAACAAGAGAAGAACACAGTGAAGAGTTTTTCTCTTGAGTTGTTTTTGTCATTGTGTTCATGGTTGTTGTCTGATGGTCTTTGCCTACCAGTCCAACTCACTATTTTAATATCATCTTTAGATGTAGATAATGATTTATTCTGAATAATGACAGTTAACCACACTTGGGGTGTCTCCTATAGGCTTGTTTACTGGGCAGTTTTTGAGATTCTACTAAGCACGTAGAAGTGTGGTAGGCTTATAACAGTTGAGGGAATGAAACGTTTATCAAATCATGTCACAAATATACACTGATATGTGTTGAGTGGTAAGGATGATCTGGCTGGAGGACTGACCTTGTCAGGATAGAGACAGAGAAGGTATTGGTGAGTAAGCGATACGGAGCTGAGATATTCAAAATGATAAGGATTAGCTGGGCGAAGTGTGTGTATGCACATCTGTGTTGGGTATATGCTCAGTTGTGTGTGGGGTGTGAAAATGAGTGTAATTGGGAAGTGAAAAGAGTATTCTAGGCCAAGGACAGAGTGTAGGCACAAAACCACGAGGAGGGAGTATGGAGGGTGTTGCTGCCTTCACAGTTTCACTGTAGTAAAGGAGGGAACCATGGAAACCAGCAGATTACAGCTGTGTATGCTCTATGGTGGTGACATTCTAGTGTCACTGAGATCAAGAAGGCTGAATTTCCCCAGAAATATCTCCATTACCACGTGTCAGAACTTTCAAATCTATCACTAACCTACACAATCTTTGCCTTCTTCTTACACTTTATTTTAGAGTGCAAAGGATAAGTCCTTTATTCATTGATTTTTTTTTCTAACAAATATTTATGGAGAGCCTATGATGTGCCAGGCATGGTTCTAGCAGCTGAGGTTCCTGTGTTGAACTCGACAGAAACAGTTTCTCCTTTCATGGAACTTATAGTAAATCATCCCTCCTCTATAAAGTCATGACTGCCTGGACATACTTCTAGAATCTTGTCTCCTTAGGGTAAATTGCTCTACCATTTACTTCTATTGGCTGCTTTGAATATAAAGTGGATGAGCTGGGAACAGTCTTTTCAATAAGTGGTGCTGGGAAAACTAAATAACCACATGCAAAAGAATGAAGTTGGATTTCTATCTTACATCATATACAAAAATTAACTCAAAATGGATCAAAGACTTAACCTTAAGAGCTAAAACTGTAAAACTCTTAGAAGAAAATTTGGGGGAAAATCTTCATGACATTAGATTTAACAATGACTCTACATATGACACCAAAAGCACAGGCAACAAAAGAAAAAAATAAATGTCATCAAAATTAAGAAGTTTTGTACATCAAAGGATATCATCAAGAAAGTGAAAAAACAACCTCCTGAATGGAAGAAAATATTTGCAAATCATATGCTTGTTAAGAGATTAATATCCAGGATATATAAATAATCCTAAAACTCAAAAGCAAAAAACCAAACAACCCAATTCAAAAATGAGCAAATGACTTAAATAAACATTTCTCCAAAGAAGATATACAAATGACCAGTAAGCACATGAAAAGATGCTCAACATAATTAGTCACTGGGGAAACATGAGTGGAAACAAGATACCACTTAACACATAATAGGATGACTATAATAATAAAAATGGAAAATAATAAGTGTTGGCAAGGATATGGGGAAATTCAACCCCAATGCATTAGTGGTGGGAATGTAAAATGCTGCCACTTGGAAAGCAGTTTGGCAGTTTCTCAAAAGATTAAACATAGAACTACCATGTGACCCAACAATTCCACTCATAGGCATATACCCAAAAGAATTAAAAGCAGAGACTCAAACAGATATTTGTACATCAGTGTTCATTGCAGTATTATTCACAATAACCAGAAGGTGGAAATAGCCCTAGTTCCCTGCACATAGGCAGGGGATGTTGGTGATGGGGTAGATCTTGGGACAGAGGGGTGACTAAGGGTACTTAAGTCTGAGGGAGAGATAACCAATGAGCAAATTTAGGTGGTATAATGGCCAAGGGACTTCGATGATCTGGAATGTTTAAATTTGCATAGAATTTATATTTTGGTTTGAAGGAGATGGATAAATAACACCTCCCTTTTCCCCATTGGGACAAGAACATTAGAGAGAAATGAAAATAATTAAGAACACTCTAAACCCCCCAAATTAAAACATTTCATTCTGTCACTTTCCATTTTAGGTTGCCAATGCTGTGATTTAAGTTCCACCAGGACCTCGAATCTCTTTGTGAGTGGTTTATTTTGTACTTCAAGGAAAAATGTCTGAATCCCATAATTTAATGACAGAGAAAAAGGAAAACCTTCAAAAGGTAAGATGGGAATGAGAGAAATAATTTAAATGCAAGGAGTAAGGAGAAGATGTGATAAGGGAAAAGGAAGAACTCCATGAATACAGCAGGAAGCTGGTATTCTAGGGATCAGCAAAGAAACACTTGATTCTTTGTATAAGGCAGTAAGTGGATGTGTTAGAAGACACATGACACATGTAAGGAAAGATTGTTCCTTTAGAAAAATATTTTTATTTTCAACTTAAAATACTTTGGTGCAAAATGAAGGAAATGCTTGGTATGGCTTCTTGTCTTGTTACTGGAGTAGGTTAATTTTTTTTCTTTTCTGGAAGCAGTGAAGGCTATGCCCTCCTTTTCCATCTTAAAAGAGGTGAGCAGGTATGTGTTATCCTCAGCAGACCACACTCCCACACTATTTCTCCTGGGGGTGAGAACCTGCCTGTCTCACTTATTCTCAGCATGTGTGACGGTAGTAATAGACAGTGACAAGTTTTCCTTTTGCATGTGGGGCTCTGTAAGTGGGGCTTCCTCTCTTCTCTAGGAAAAATATTTAAAAGTAGGTTAAGTTTCTCCTATTTACTGATAGGGATATAGCAGGGTAATAAGCATGAAACATTTATCATGCCATGATGTAAGATAAAAAGACTACAGAATATCTCAACATTTATTGTCTACTTTTATGGTAACTTACATACATTTTCCCTTGAGAGTTGAAGGGCTCACACCTTGTGTTCTGTGGTCTCTAGGTAACAATGTTTCAAGTCCATTCTTGTCCCCAGGTAAAGGAATGGTTATAATCATGACAATGGCCAAAATGCCTTGCTTTTCAGGGAAAGATTTTCTAAGAGTCTCTGATACATTTTACTTTTACTTTTTCTTACTAATTGGAAAAAAAAGATGAATGCTGTAATGCTGTACTCTTCAAAGTACAGAAATCCTTGCATTTGGACAGAATCCATGGTAAATTAAAGAAAGAAGCTAGTGTTTCCTAGGAGCATATGGCCGCTAAAATAATAACAATCAATTCATACATGTATATGTGTGCATATATGTATACACATGTGTGAGTGTGTGTGTAGTGCTAGGTTCATGTGTTTTCAACTTTATGCAAGATGACCTACAAATGATGTAAGTTCTAATTCACCTCAGAATGTTGTGTACAAGAATGACACACTTAGCCTGTAAAAAATTTGACATAAACATTGTAGATTCTTTCTGAAGTACACCATTTACCCTCAGCCAATAAAGAAGAGCTGATAGTTAGATATCCCAGAACCTTGAAGGCAGTGACCCTCCCAAGAACATTGACAGGCATATATGTCACTTTATTTACATGGATATAAAGTTTTTCAACCCAATATTAGAGTTGTCTCATATTTTTTCACCATTTGAAGAACGGTCATCTATTGTATCCACTCTTCCTTAGAACAGGACCACATGGTTTTACAGGAGCTGCAGTGAACAGGTCTCTAGGACTCTGAGCTGAGCTGGGAAAATAGAACCCTGTGGCCCAGCAGCTCACACTCAGGAGGTGTGGCTGGCAGCTTGGGATAGTCATAAATTTAACACAATTGCTTGGAAGAACAAAAGTAAAATGATACTTCTGGGAATTGTGTCTGGACAGTGTTACTTCCCAGGCAGCTCTTACTCTTTATACCCAATAGAGATGTTAGAAATAAAATCATAGCCAAGATACAAAGGCACAGTTTTCATCTAGTTCTCTCTTATTAACTCCCTATTACCAATTTTTCTTCCTGTATGGACTTACCAGTTGTATAGCATGACTCATTTTGAAACACTGCTTTCTATTTTTCTAAGCCTATAAAATAGTTTTATTATCCCTGTGGTTATTTCGTCCAATTCACAGTTTCAGTACATTGGGCACTGATGTCTTATTGGAGAGTCTAGCTCATTAGATGGTAGGCAAACATTGTCAGGTTCATGCATTATGAACCATGGCTACGCACTTCCATGATCAACCCACCTCCCGCCAACCATGACCTCTAGAGTAGTGTTGGTTGTTTCCCCCAGGCTGCATGTCTACATGGTGTCTTATTTCAGTTTAACACAGCTCTCTGTTGCATGGAATTTTTAATACTTGGATGGCTTCAGAGCAATTTGGGGATGTTTTATCTACCCCAAAGCCATTTATGTCTCTGGAGAGACTTAAAATGCTCCGTCCTTCTACCTCATATCCTTTACAGTTCTACTCCCAGAAGGTCTCAGAAGGTTGTGCCCGTTTCTCTGTGGGATTCCAGTTATAACAGACAGGTTAATTACCCCAAACTGAGGTATAGAAAGTAGTATCTAAGAGGCTTCCAAAACTCAAGAGTGCTGGTGAGCTCTTACTGAATATTCTTTTGTGTTAATAGAGATACTCACTTTAAGTGTATATGTCACTAGTTATGCTTCAGGATACGTTTTAAAAATTGTGTTCACCCATCAATCAGCTAAAGTTTGTCATGTGTCATGTTTGACACAGTAATTATCATCAGCACAATGACAACCCACTGATTATCTTCTCCATTTAATAAACTAGAACAATATGATTTTGTGGTTGAGATTTCCAGTGTTTACCTGTATCCAATTCCACTCTCTTTCAGGCACAGGATAATAATTACATTTCCCTACTGCCTTGTAGTCTGATAGGACCATGTGTCTAGTACTAGACAATGGGCTGTGAGAGGAGGTAATGTGTATCATCTCTGAGATGAAATATTTAATTTCCACTCTAAGACCTTTTTGCACTTCCCTTTACCTGCCACATTGACCATGGAGGCCATGTGTTCCAGATGGCACAGCTGTAGGATGACAAAACCCCCATCAGCCTCTATTACTGAGTCACCAGATAGATGATAGTTGGTCTTAGTGAAAAATATAACAGAGAGACCTTCAAGATGGCAGAGGAGTAAGAAGTGGAGATCACCATCCTCCCCATAAATACATCAAAAATTCATCTACGTGCAGAAAAACTCCTACAGAACACCTACTGAACGCTAGCAGAAGACCCCAGGCTTCCCAAAAGGCAAGAAAATCCCCATGTACCTGAGTAGGGCAAAAGAAAAAGGAAAAAAAGGGACAAAAGAATAGGGACGGGACCTGTACCTCTGGGAGGGAGCTGTGAAGGCAGAAAGGTTTCCACACACTAGGAAGCCCCTTCACTGGTGGGGATGGGGAGTGGGCAGGCGGGGGAACCTTTGGAGCCATGAAGGAGAGCGCAGCAACAGGGATGCAGAAGGCAAAGTAGAGAGATTACCACAAAAAGGATCGGTGCTGAACAGCACTCACCAACCTGAGAGGCTTGTCTGCTCACCCACCAGGACGGGTCGGGGCTGGGGGCTGAGGCTCTGGCTTTGGAGGTCAGATCCCAGGGAGAGGACTGGGGTTGGCTGCATGAAGACAGCCTGAAGGGGGCTAGTGTGCCCCAGCTAGCCAGGAGGTAGTCCGGGAGAAAGACTGGACGTGCCGGAGAGGAAAGAAACCTTTGTTTCTGGGTGTGTGAGGAGAGGGGATTCCTTCCCAGTGTGCCCACAGAAGGCAGAGCACTGCCTAAGTGAGCTCCAGAGGTAGGCACAAGATGCGATTATCAGCTCAGACCACAGAGATTGACATGAACCACTAACGCTGCTCACGCTGCCACCAAGAATCCTGTGTGCAAGCGCAGGTCACTATCCACAGCCCCGCTGGAGCCTGTGCAGCCCGCCACTGCCAGGGTCCCGAGATCCAGGGACAGCTTCCCCAGGAGAACACATGGCATGGGTGTTGCAATGTCACACCGGCCTCTGCCACCTCAGGCTCGCCCTGCATTCCAGTTATAACTATGTACCCCTCACTCCCCCCGGCCTGAATGAGGAAGAGAGCCCTAATCAGCCTCTGCTTTAACCCCGTCCTGTCTGGGTGGGGAACAGACTCATGAAGGCAGCCTAAACACAGAGGTGGGGCCAAAATCAAAGCTGAACCCCCGGACTGTGCGAACAAAGAAGAGAAAGGGAAATTTTTCTGTGCAGCCTCAGGAGCAGCGGATTAAATCCCCACAATCAACCTGATAAACCCTGCATCTGTGGAACACCTGAATAGACAACGAATTTTATCAAAATTGAGGCGGTGGACTTTGGGAGCAACTGTGGACTTGCTTTCTGCATCTAATTTCTTTCTGATTTTATGTTTATCTTAGTTTAGTATTTAGTGCTTATTATCATTGGTGGATTTGTTTCTCATTTGGTTACTCTCTTCCTTTTTATATATATATATATATATATATATATATATATATATTTTTTTTTTTTTTTTTTTTTTTTTTTTTTTTTTGCTGTGTTGGGTCTTCATTTCTGTGCAAGGGCCTTCTCTAGTTGTGGCAAGTGGGGGCCACTCTTCATCACAGTGTGCGGGCCTCTCACTATCGCAGCCTCTCTTGTTGTGGAGCACAGGCTCCAGACACACAGGCTCAGTAGTTGTGGCTCACGGGCCTAGTTGCTCTGTGGCATGTGGGATCCTCCCAGACCAGGGCTCAAACCCGTGTCCCCTGCATTAGCCGGCAGATTCTCAACCACTGCACCACCAGGGAAGCCCCCTAATCTATATATATATATTTTTCCCTTTTCTCTTTTTGTGAGCATGTATGTGTATGCTTCTTTGTGTGATTTTGTCTGTATAAGTTGGCTTTTACCATTTGTCCTAGGGTTCTGTCTGTTTGTTTTTTTGTTTTCTGTTTGTTTGTTTGTTTTTGTTTTCTCTCTTCCTTTTCTTCTGAGCCATTGGCTGACAAGGTTCTGGTGTTGCAGCCGGGTGTCAGGCCTGAGCCTCCGAGGTAGGAGGGGCAAGTCCAAGACATTTGACCACCAGAGACCTCCCAGCCCCACATAATATCAATTGACGAGAGCTCTCCCAGAGATCTTCGTCTCAGCACTAAGACCCAGCTCCACCTAACGGTCACCAAGCTCCAGTGCTGGATGCCTCATGCCAAACAACTGGCAAGACATGAACACAACACAACCCATTAGCAGAGAGGCTGCCTAAAGTCTTACTAAGTTCACAGACACTCCAAAACACACCACTATGGCCCTGCCCACCAGAAGGACAAGGTACAGCCCCACTCACCAGAACACAGGCACCAGTCCCCCCACTAGGAAGCCTACACAACCCATTGAACCAACCTCACCCACTGGGGGCAGACACCAAAAATAACAGGAACTACGACCTGCAGCCTGCAAAAAGGAGACCCCAAACAGTAAGTTAAACAAAATGAGAAAACAGAGAAATATGCAACAGATGAAGGAGCAAGGTAAAAAAAAATCCCAGAACAAACAAATGAAGGTGAAATAGGCAGTCAACCTGAAAAAGAATTTAGAGTAATGATAGTAAAGATGATCCAAAATTTGGAAATAGAATGGAGAAAATACAAGAAATATTTAACAAGGACCTAGAAGAACTAAAGAGCAAACAAACAATGATGAACAACACAATAAATAGAATTTAGTAATCAATAGGAGAATAACTGAGGCTGAAAAACGGATAAGGGACCTGGAAGATAAAATAGTGGAAATAACTACTGCAGAGCAGAATAAAGAAAAAAGAATGAAAAGAATTGTGGACAGTCTCATAGACCTCTGGGACAACATTAAATGCACCAACATTTGAATTATAGAGGTCCCCGAAGAAGAAGAGAAAAAGAAAGGGTCTGATAAAATATTTGAAGAGATTATAGTTCAAGATGTCCTTAACATGGGAAAGGAAATAGACAATCAAGTCCAGGAAGCACAGAGAGTCCCATACAGGATAAATCCAAGGAGAAACATGCCAAGACACATATTAATCAAACTATCAAAAATTAAATTCAAAGAAAAAAATATTAAAAGCAGCAAGGGAAAAGCACAAATAACATACAAGGGAAACCCCATAAGGTTAACAGCTGATCTTTCAGCAGAAATTCTGCAAGCTAGAAGGGAGTGGCAGGACATATTTAAAATGATGAAAGGGAAAAAACTAAAACTAAGATTACTCTACCCAGCAAGGATCTCATTCAGATTTGATGGAGAAATTAAAACCTTTACAGACAAGCAAAAGCTAAGAGAGTTCAGCACCACCAAACCAGCTTTACAACAAATGCTAAAGGAACTTCTCTAGGCAAGAAACACAAGAAAAGGAAAAGACCTACAATAACGAACCCAAAACAATTAAGAAAATGGGAATAGGAACATACATATCGATAATTACCTTAAATGTAAATGGATTAAATGTTCCAACCAAAAGACACAGACTGGCTGAATGGATACAAAAACAAGACCCGTATATATGCAGTCTACAAGAGACCCACTTCAGACCTAGGGATACATACAGACTGAAAGTGAGGGGATGGAAAAAGATATTCCATACATATGGCATTCAAAAGAAACCTGGAGTAGCAATACTCATATCAGATAAAATAGACTTTAAAATAAAGAATGTTACAAGAGACAAAGAAGGACATAACATAATGATCAAGGGATCAATCCAAGAAGAAGTTATAACAATTGAAAATATTTAGGCATCCAACATAGGAGCACCTCAATACATAAGGCAAATGCTAACAGCCATTAAAGGAGAAATCAACAGTAATACAATCATAGTAGGGGACTTTAACACCCCACTTTCACCAATGGACAGATCAACAAAAATGAAAATAAACACAAATTTTAAATGGTACATTAAACAAGATGGACTTAATTGATGTTTATAGGACATTCCATCCAAAAACAACAGAATACTCTTTCTTAAGTGCTCATGGAACATTCTCCAGGATAGATCATGACTTGGGTCACGAATCAAGCCACGGTAAATTTAAGAATATTGAAATCATATCAAGTATCTTTTCAAACCATGCTATGAGACTAGATATCAATTACAGGAAAAAATTACAGGAAAAAAGCTGTAAAAAATACAAACACATGGAGGCTAAACAATACACTGCTAAATAACCAGGAAGTCACTGAAGAAATCAAAGATATCGAAAAATACCTAGAAACACATGACAATGAAAACACTATGGCCCAAAACCTATGGGATGTAGCAAAAGCAATTTTAAGAGGGAAGTTCATAGCAATACAATCCTACATCAAGAAACAAGAAACATCTCAAATAACCTAACTTTACGCCTGAAGCAGATAGAAAAAGAAGAACAAAAAAAACCCCCAAAGTTAGCAGAAGGAAAGAAATCGTAAAGATCATATCACAAATAAATGAAAAAGAAATGAAGGAAACAACAGAAAAGATCAATAAAACTAAAAGCTGGTTCTTTGAGAAGATAAAATTGATAAACCAGTAGCCAGACTCATCAAGAAAAAAAGAGAGAAGACTCCAATCAACAGAATTAGAAATGTAAAAGGAGAAGTAACAACTGACACTGAAGAAATACAGAGGATCATGAGAGACTACTACAAGCAACTTTATGCCAATAAATGGACAACCTGGAAGAAATGGAAACATTCTTAGAAACATACAAACTTCCAAGACTGAAGTGGGAAAATATGAACAGACCAATCACAAGCACTGAAATTAAAACTGTGATTAAAAATCTTCCAGCAAACAAAACCCCAGGGCCAGATGGATTCACAGGTGAATTCTATCAAGGATTTAGAGAAGAGCTAACACCTATTCTTTCTCAAACTCTTCCAAAATATAGCAGAGGGAGGAAAACTCCCAAACTCATTCTACGAGGCCACCATCACCCTGATACCAAAACCAGACAAAGATGTCACAAAAAAAGAAAACTAGGGACCAACATCACTGATGAACATAGATGCAAAAATCCTCAACAAAATACTAGCCAACAGAATCCAACAGCACATGAAAAGGATCATACACCATGATCAAGTGGGGTTTATCCCAGGAATGCAAGGATTCTTCAATATACGCAAAGCAATCAATGTGATATACCATATTAACAAACTGAAGGATAGAAACCATATGATCATCTCAATAGATGCAGAAAAAGCTTTCAACAGAATTCAACACCCATTTATGATAAAAACTCCCCAAAAAGTGGGCAGAGAGGAAACCTACCTCAACATAATAAAGGCCATATATGACAAACCCACAGCCAACATCATTCTCAATGGTGAAAAACTGAAACCGTTTCCTCTAAGATCAGGAACAAGACAAGGTTGCCCACTCTCACTGCTATTATTCAACATAGTTTTGGAAGTTTTAGCCACAGAGAACAAAAAGAAATAAAAGGAATTTAAATAGGAAAAGAAGTAAAACTGTCACTGTTTGCAGATGACATGATACTATACATAGAGAATCCTAAAGATGCTACCAGAAAACTACTAGAGCTAATCAATGAATTTGGTAAAGTAGCAGGGTACAAAATTAATAAACAGAAATCTCTTGCATTCCTATACACTAATGATGAAAACTCTGAAAGAGAAATTAAGGAAAGAATCCCATTTACCACTGCAACCTAGGAATACACCTTCCTAAGAAGACAAAAAACCTGTATGTAGAAAACTATAAAACACTCTTGAAAGAATTCAAAGATGATACAAACACATACAGAGATATACCATGTCCTTGGTATATCTTTATACCAAGATTGGATTGGAAGAATCAACATTGTGAAAATAACCATACTACCCAAAGCAATCTACAGATTCAATGCAATCCGTATCAGACTACCAGTGGCATTTTTCACAGAACTAGAACAAAAAATTTCACAATCTGTATAGAAATACAAAAGACCCCGAATAGCCAAAGCAATCTTGAGAAAGAACGGAGCTGGAGGAATCGGGCTCCCTGACTTCAGACTGTACTACAAAGCTACAGTAATCAAGACAATAAGGTACTGGCACAAAAACAGAAATATAGATAAGTGGAACAGGATGGAAAGCTCAGAGATAAATCCACACAGCTATGGTCAACTAATCTATGACAAAGGAGGCAAGGACACCCAGTGGAGAAAAGACAGCCTCCTCAAGAAGTGATGCTGCGAAAACTGGACAGCTACATGTAAAAGAATGAAATTAGAACACTTCCCAACACTATACACAGAAAGAAACTCAAAATGGATTAAAGACCTAAATGTAAGGTCAGACACTATAAAAATCTTAGAGGAAAACATAGAACACTCTATGACATAAATCACAGCAAGATTCTTTTTCACCCACTTCCTAGAGAAATGGAAATAAAAACAAAAATAAACAAATGGGACCTAATGAAACTTAAAAGCTTTTGCACAGCAAAGGAAAACATAAACAAGACAAAAAGACAACCCTCAGAATGGGAGAAAATATTTGCCAACGAAGCAACTGACAAAGGATTAATCTCCAAAATATACAAGCAGCTCAGTCAGCTCAATATCAAAAAACAAACAACCCAATCCTAAAATGGGCAGAAGACCTAAATAGACATTTCTCCAAAGAAGATATACAGATTGCCAACAAACACATGAAAGAATGCTCAACATCACTAATCATTAGAGAAATGCAAATCAAAACTACAATGAGGTATCACCTCACACTGGTCGGATTGTCCATCATCAAAAAATCTACAAACAATAAATGCTGGAGAGGGTGTGGAGAAAAGGGAACCCTCTTGCACTGTTGGTGGGAATGTAAATTGATACAGCCACGATGGAGGACAGTATGGAGGTTCCTGAGAAAACTACAAATAGAACTACCATACAACCCAGCAATCCCACTACTGGGCATATACCCTGAGAAAACCATAATTCAAAAAGACTCATGTACCACAATGTTCACTGCAGCACTATCTACACTAGCCAGGACAGAGAGGCAACCTAAGCATCCATCGACTGATGAATGGGTGAAGAGGATGTGGCACATACATACAGTGGAATATGACTTAGCCATAAAAGGAAACAAAATTGAGTTATTTGTAGTGAGGTGGATGGACCTAGTTTCTGTCGTATGGAGTGAAGTAAGTCAGAAAGAGAAAAACAAATACCATATGCAAACGCACATATATGGAATCTTAAAAAAAATAAAATGGTTCTGATGAACCTAGGGGCAGGACTGGAATAAAGACACAGAAGTAGAGAATGGACTTGAGGACATGGTGAGGGAAAGGGTAAACTGGAATGAAGTGAAAGAGTAGTATTGACATATATACACTACCAAATGTGAAGTCACTAGTGGGCAGCAGCTGCCTAGCACAGGGAGATCAGCTCCGTACTTGTGACCACCTAGAGGGGTGGGATAGGGAGGGTGGGAGGGAGGCACAAGAGGGAGGTGTTATGGAGATATATGTATACATATAACTGATTCACTTTGTTGTACAGCAGAATCTAACACAATATTGTAAAGCAATTATACTCCAATAAAGATGTTTAAAACAATACCTGAGTTTTGGGCTTCCCTGGTGGCGCAGTGGTTGAGAGTCCGCCTGCCGATGCAGGGGACGTGGGTTCGTTCCCCGGTCTGGGAGGATCCCACATGCCGCGGAGCGGCTGGGCCCGTAAGCCATGGCCACTGGGCCTGCGCATCCGGAGCATATGCTCCACGGCGGGAGAGGCCACAGCAGTGAGAGGCCCGCGTACCAAAAAACAGTTTTTCTAAACCACTGAGATTTTTCAAAAAAATTTTTTTTTTTTTTTTGCGGTATACGGGCCTCCCACTGTCGTGGCCTCTCCCGCTGCGGAGCACAGGCTCCGGACGTGCAGGCCCAGCGGCCATGGCTCACGGGTCTAGCCACTGAGCGGCATGTGGGATCCTCCCGGACCGGGGCACGAACCCGCGTCTCCTGCATTGGCAGGCAGACTCTCAACCACTGCGCCACCAGGGAAGCCCCTCAAAAAATTTTTTTACTGAAGTATAGTTGATTTACAATGTTGTGTTAATTTCTGCTGTATAGCAAAGTGATTCAGTTACACATGTACATTCTTTTTTCATATTTTTCCATTATGGCTTATTACAGGATATTGAATATAGTTCCCTGTGTTATACAGTAGGACCTTGTTGTTTATCCATTCTATATACAATAGTTTGCATCTGCTAACCCCAAACTTCAAATCCATCCTTCCCCTACCCTTTCTCCCCCTTGGCAGCCACAAGACTGTTCTCTATGACTTTGAGTCTGTTTCTGTTTCATAGATAAGTTCATTTGTGTTGTATGTTAGATTTCACACATAAGTGATATCATATGATATTTGTCTTTCTCTTTCTGACTTACTTCACTTAGTATGATAATCTCTAGGTCCATCCATGTTGCTGCAAATGGCATGATTTCATTCTTTTTATGGCTGAGTAGTATTCTATTGTATATATGTACCACATCTTCTTTATCCATTCATCTGTTGATGGACAATTGGGGTTCTTCCATGTCTTGGCTATTGTGAATAGTGCTGCTGTGAACATAGGTGTACATGTATCTTTTTGAATTATAGTTTTCTCCAGATAAATGCCTTGGAGTGGGATTGCTGGATCATGGGGCAACTCTATTTTTAGTTTTTGGAGGAGACTTCACACTGTTTTCCATAGTGGCGGCACCAAATTACCTTCCCATCAACAGTGTAGAAGGGTTCCCTTTTGAGAATTTTTTAATCACTGCATCATAATCTAGACTTTCCTTACCAATAAAAATTTCTTTCATTATTGAGCACAATGTCATATGACCTTACTTCCATGTACAGTTACTGCTCAAGGTAGGACCAGGTGTCATTAAGATTTAGAGTTATCTGTATACATACCACCCAGTTTGTCACAAATAGCTATATGAGATTCTACCAGAGATATTATAAATTACATTGCTTCCTACAGCCCAAGTTCCATGCATGCAAGGACCTAGAGCAATTCAGGTGAAGTGAAGGTCACCTTGAACAATAGTAATCTTCATCAGAAGTGGCAGGTTTATGGGGATTAAAGTAGCCATATATTACTGTGATGATGTTACATAAAGTCTTGGTGGTTTTACAGCAAAATCATGTATGATCCTGACTCTTTCACTCACTAGTTTATGGATTGACTGCAAAGAGGATGGGTAGTTACTCTGCCACAGGTTGTGTGTTATTCATGTCACAGGTGTTTCATTCTGGGCCTCAGGCTACCCATGGCATGGTCTTCTCATGGTGGGTGGCAAAAGCACAAGAGACCAAAACAAATCGAGCAAGCACATTTAAAGCCTCTGTTCTGTATCTGTCAATATACTATTGGTCGAAGTAAGCCAGATACCTAAGCCCAAAGTGTTTGGAAGTGGGGTCCTGGTGGGGATGTATACTCCACCTACTCTACTTAGAGGCATCAAAGCCACATGACAAAGGGCATAGGTGTATACTTCTATTAAAAGGAAGGAGGGGCTTCCCTGGTGGCGCAGTGGTTGAGAGTCCGCCTGCCGATGCAGGGGACACGGGTTCGTGCCCCGATCCCGGAAGATCCCACATGCCGCGGAGCGGCTGGGCCCGCGAGCCATGGCCGCGGAGCCTGTGTGTCCGGAGCCTGTGCTCCGCAACGGGAGAGGCCACAGCAGTGAGAGGCCCGCGTACAGCAAAAAAAAAAAAAAAAAGGAAGGAGTATTAAAAAATTTAAAAATTAAAAATAAAAAAAGGAAGGAGTAGGCTTGCCTGGTGGCGCAGTGGTTGAGAGTCCGCCTGCCAATGCAGGGGACACGGGTTCGTGCCCTGGTCCGGGAAGATCGCACATGCCACGGAGTGGCTGGGCCCATGAGCCATGGCCGCTGAGCCTGCACGTCCAGAGCCTATGTGTCCGGAGCCTGTGCCCCGCAACGGGAGAGGCCGCAGCAGTGAGAGGCCCGCATACCGCAAAAAAAAAAAGGAAGGAGTAAAAAATAGAAAAAGAAAAATGTACATTCTACCAAAGGAACCATACTGGAATAGGAAGAATTAACTAAAGGTCTTTTATTTCAAATGACTGTGAAATCTTACATAATCTTACATTATCTTTCCCCATGATATCATTCAGCTATATAGTCAGTATTTCCCTGTCCTGAAATATTTACTCTTGTTATTTATTTATATATTAATATACTTATTTGTTTTTTGGTTATTTATGTATGGAATTTTGTGTCTTGGCCACCTGGTAGTTAATCCTTATCTTACCTCTTCCTCCTTTGGCAAAGGACATTTTCCTTTCACTATATACTTAATTATTTTCAATAAATTGTAAAGTTAACTTCTGATTTAATCAGTGAGTTATTACAACATTGCTCCCTTGGATTGTGTAAACAAACATATATATTCAACACAATATGGTTCTTTTTATTTTTCCAATTTATAGTTGTTGTTGCTGAGAAATGTAGCAATTGAGTAAATTGTCTCTATTTCTACTTCTTTCCATTGTGATTTAACAATGAACGGTTCAAGATTTCATACTTGTTTTTCATCAGAAACATTCCTTGGAGCCTGCCACAGTGAATGGCCATACTAATACTTCCCTCTTCCTTATCCATCCCTTGGTCCTATACATCATGAAGGCATGTGCTTGGACAGACTGTCCATAAAGTGACTAATGAGAAGATAACACAGGCAGTGATAGAACCATCAACTCTTCTGCTAAAGTTTCAGCTACTGAGGGTTTGATCTGGGACTTGAAGTGTCCTTTGCATGGTTTTACCCCAGGTGCTGTTTGGGATTGAGGGTTGAAGTGAAAGAACCATTTGATATTCAATATGTGAGCCTATTCTTTTTTTTTTTTTTTGCGGTACGAGGGCCTCTCACTGTTGTGGCCTCTCCCATTGCGGAGCACAGGCTCTGGACGCGCAGGCTCAGCGGCCATGGCTCACGGGCACAGCCCTCCGCGGCATGTGGAATCCTCCCAGACCGGAGTACAAACCCGTGTTGCCTGCATCGGCAGGCAGACTCTCAACCACTGTGCCACCAGGGAAGCCCTGTGAGCCTATTAGAGCACATGTGCTGCAAACCGAGTTATCTGATCTAATTCAGAAAATTTTAATTGCACACCTATGTTTCAGGCATGTTCTAAGCTCTGGGGATATAACAATAAACAAAAAATTCCCTGTCCTTATGGTGCTGACATTTTAATGGGACCCTATGGTGTCAGGAAATGATTTTTGAAATAACTTTCTAGTAAGACTCCTACCAATAAATCTTCAATTACTGGGCCTCCCTGGTGGCGCAGTGGTTGAGAGTCCGCCTGCCGATGCAGGGGATACGGGTTCGTGCCCCGGTCCGGGAGGATCCTATATGCCGCGGAGCGGCTGGGCCCGTGAGCCATGGCCGCTGAGCCTGCGCATCCGGAGCCTGTGCTCCGCAACGGGCGAGGCCACAACAGTGAGAGGCCCGCGTACCGCAAAAAAAAAAAAAAAAAAAAAAACTTCAATTACTGCTTTTACTTAGCATATGACCTCATCATCAAACTAAGGAAAGGAATCAGGGTGGGTTCCATTTTTATTTAAATATTAGCAGTCAGTGTGACCCCAAAAGTTTGAAATACCTTGAGACATCCAGGAGGCTGCTATTAGGAGTATAGAAGTGGTAACAAAGAGTGTGTTTTATTTTCTAATTCCTTCTGGTTATGAGAACACCTATCCCTAGGCTCTTCCACTAATGGTTTGCATTCGATATGCCTTGGGTGGGCCCTGGATGATTAATAATAAATGGCTCAGTGATTCTTATGATCAGCCGTGTTTAAAAAACACTGCAATAGGAGAAGTAAGAGCATTGGTCCAAGCTCTGAAGCACATTTTCCTTAATCATCACAACAGCCTTGCAGTGTAGACATCTTTGTCTTTCTTTTACAGGCAACGAGAATAGTATTTTCCAAGATCACAAAGTTAGTAACTGGCAGACCTTCAGTTGGAACCCAAAGATCCAAGTCTGTCTCCAAGATTCAGGCTCCTTCTATCAGACTACACCATCTTTTATTTGCACATTAGTTCATTTATTCATTTAATCCTTGTTTCTAAAGATATTTATTGAGTATTAGACCTAGGGATGGATGGTATGGGAAGAGGGGGAATGAAGTTTTGAGTAAGATCCAAGGAACTCAAAGTCTACAAAGTGTTGCATTTATTTAAGTCCATGAAACATATCCTGGGAACACAGAGGAGAGAAAGGTCAGTTATAAGTGGGGAAATGCTTCACAGAGGAGGTGGCACCTCAGAATGTGTATAGATGGGGACAGAGGGCCAAGATTCTAGGTAGAGGGAACAGCCTGAAGAAAATCCAGGGGTCAGCAAACACAGATTATAGGGAATCACAGGACGAAGGAAGAGGGGTTTCCACAGTCACACACCTAATTTTAGAATATTTGAAATGGTAGTTAAGATTGACAGATGTAAATACACTAGATATCAGAATCCTTTTGAAAATTTTAAGCTCTAGCAGCACAGGGCCATCTTTCCCCCGAGCACAATCTATGAATCTAGGTAATAGCTGCCCCTTTCATAGGCACCATCTAGTCTAATTCTCTTGGGCCAATGTAAGTGTTTATATTAACTGCTCAGCCTCTGTGTGCATTTGAGTTCAGTCTTTTGAGTAGAAGATGTAGAGTAGGTGGCAACAGATGAAGCTACAAAGATGGGTTGGGGCATTGGCAGGTTTCTTTCCCCAGGGGACCAGTTGATGAAGTCACCTAAGGGTACTGAGCCTGTCTGCTGTTAGCTGCTTAAATAAGCTTTTAACACCTCCCTCGCTGTGGAGATAGAGGCAGGATGCAGTGACAGCCCTGGACAAGTCCACTCCTGCCTAGGAATTTTCAGTCTGCTAAACCTGCCGGGCAGATAGTTCTCTAGACAGAAAGTGGGCATATGGATAGAGTGTGGGCTGTGGATCTGTGGGCTTGACCAAACAGCCTTTTCTTAAAAGGTGAAACTAGTCAGTGATTAGTGGAGTTCTGCTTCTCCATTATTACCTTGGGAACTGTTCTGTGACTTAAATGTTAGCTTTATTTAGTCAGCCAAGGAGACAGTAATGGCTTAATGAAGGGGAAGACCCATGAATTTCTAAGATCACTTTGGCATTTTCTTAACCTAGAGATAAATGCTGGAATACACATCGAGGGAAGAGAAAGAGAAAGAAGGAAAGAGAAAGAATTGGAGACAGAGACAGCTACAAAAAGAGAAAAAATGAACAAATATGTATTGAGTGCCTACTATGTGCCAGGCACCTCTCCTGGTGGTCAAACTGATGACCATATGGTGGAGAACAGGCTCGACATTATTTTTTCACAGAAGTCAAATATTATAGAAGTTATTTATGTGGATACAAAATACATGAGTGTGAAGGCCCTGGGTCAGATCAGTTAATCCAATAGTAGATGGAAATCGGGTGAGCCAGTCATGCTCAGCTTAAACACACTTCAAGACTGATTATTATCGTGAGAAATAGGTAAAGGAATATTGACTCAGTTCAGGGCAGTTGGTATAATGGTAAGAGCAGGTGTTTTGGACTCAACAAGTCCACAGTTTGTGCTATGTCACAAACTCTGCGGTAGCTAGCAAGTTTCTCTGAGCCTCAGTTTCCTATTCCATGAAATAAGAATCATAACTATTTTATTATATCACAGAGTTTGGGTGAGAGTTAGATGATAATATTTTCAGACACACAGTAGGCTCTTTATAAATAAGAGATCACATTCTCTCTTCAGCTGTCTTAGTGACATGGTCTAAGTCATTAACAATCCTGAGTAGTTTTGTCCATGCTGGAGAATAGGAGACAAAATAAATTCAAGTCCTGAACCTCTAAATGAAAGCTAATGAAAAATATATGTTCTCTCACTCCCTTATTTGGCTGCCTGCAAATGATGTCTCTTGATGTGTGCTGGTTCCTCTGCTATGCCAGGACTTCAGACACTGAACTCTGAGTCTTTATCACATCAGCAGCGTCGAGTAATTCCATACAGAAGCCTGACATTTCCAGTTGAAGAAAATAAATTGATTAAAATTCAAAAGGCGAGTAGTGTTTGGCATTTAAAGGTCGAGGAATCTAGGGAACTATCAACTGTAAGATAATTCAACATTTAACGTGAGTGGGGGTAACCAGGGTGTGTTTCCTTCCCTCATGGCCCTAACATCTGACTGCTGGGAATATAATTATGGAAAATTTACAGCCTTAAGATGGGCCATCCATCTTTAGGGGTCCTTAGCAGTTGGGGTTCCAAGAGAGTAAGGAAAGATTGATTTGACTTTCCATGGTTTATGTCTTCACTTTCGTTAGGCAGGAAAGAATCTTTGCTTTCCTTGCATGAGCTCTCTGGAACTGCCTTCTTTGCCTTTTGAGCTTCCCAGGATGCTTGCCAACCAGTTAGTCTTTGTTTAAAGAGTGAGAGGGAGCAGATCTCTGGACCATAAGCTCCAGGACTTGACTTATTATGCTCCATGCTTGACTCATTACACTGGTGTGGTGGACATCCCATTCATCATTATATAGCAAATGACTAGTATACGGCTGACATGTAGTAAGTAAGTCTGTTATAAATATCTGTTGATTGAATGAATTAAAAGACCACATTTAGGCTCTTTCAAATACTACTCGATCTTGGGCAAGTTACTCACCCACTCTGGTCCTCAGTTTCCATCTTACTACAATAGGGGAAATTCTCAATTTTTATGTTATTTGTCAGTAGCCTGTTAGCTTTATGTTTTCTCCACAAGACAGTGATATTTAGTGCAGGGACTGTTTTCTTAGGTCAACATACCTCCTCATTCTCGACAGGGATCAGCACAGTGCCTCAGAAAGAGTAGTGTTCATTGATTTAAAATGAATTAGAGTCCACACCATATAGCATTAAGAGTACTGACATGGAATACAGGAAGCCCAGGGTCCGAATCTCTATCCTGTCACCAATGTGTGATGTGACCTCTAAGTCTTAATTGGCTCATCTGCCAAATGAGAAATTTATGAGAGAAAATCTCCAAGCTCCCAGTGAGTTCTGATATTCTTTGATCCTTACTCCTGTTTTATCAGGACTTTATTCATTAGAGATCATTTACTGAGTCTTAGTAATGACTCAAAATTACAGCAAATAAAAGTTTTCTGAAAACATGAGATGACTGTAGGGGATGACATGACTGCTGTCGGCAAATATCTAAAGAGTTTTTATGATGGGGCTGCAGATCACTTGTTCTCACTTTACTAAAAGGAACAGGCTTTGGTTACTGCAGGCAAGGATGCAGTTAAACAAATGGAGATATTTCTTGATAACTGCAGGGATAAAATGATGCCTACTTTCAGTCTCCTCTACAGGTGAGAGCTTGAGTCCCTGATGAGTCAATCAGTGAATCAACATAGATTTGCTAAGCCTGCTTGCTGCTCATTTTCCTCCTCACAACATTTTACTCAAAGTGTGGATCATGAACCACCTGCATCAAAATCACCTGGAGCTCATGTTTAAAATGTAGATTCTTAGACTCACTCCAACTGCATCTGACTCTCTGGGGCTAATGTCTAGAATCAAATGACATTTCTGTACATCTTGAAGTTAGGCAAACACTGTTCTTGAGTTTATTAGTCTTAAACAATACTTTCTCCCAACCTGGGGGCTATTAGTATAATAATAACGGCAGATACTATTTGTTGAGCACCAACTGTGGGCCAAACATCTTATTTATATAATTCATAACAGACACACTTGCCCTGTGAAGTAGGTATTATCCCACCTATGAGATGAATAAAATAGACACTGAGTGACAAAATGACACAACCAGAAAGTGGCAGGATTAGAACTTGAACCCAGGTCTCCTTACTCCCATCCCATGACTCCACAGCTGCTTTCCTGACATGCTGGCTTCTAGGAAGGGCATTCTGTGAGACCCATGTTCTGAAGCCATGACCTTGCTTGTGTTTGAAAGAGGAAAGGAGGTAAAGAAGGTCACAGAGATGCAAGCTCAGCCATATTCAGTTTGGTCTGTTAACTCTGAGTTTCCGAAAGGAGACTGAGCAGGAGCTGGGTCTCAGCTCCCTGCAAAGATCCCGAAGTATGGTTTCTCAGAGAATTCACAGATTTTTTTTTCTTTTCTTTCATGGAGAATGTGGGACTTTTTGTGTGATCTTACTGTGACGCCTACAGGTTACTCAGAGCAGAATAAGGAGACAACCTCCTTCACAGATCTCAGTCCAAAGGAGGGAATCCAAGGAGCCACTTTCAAATGGTCCCCATTTACATTATTCCTTATAATTACAACATAAAATCTCCCTTTGGATTCTCAGCTTCTGGAGGTCAGCAGAGGTCATGGAGGACATGTCTCTTCTCGCTTTGGACAAAGAAGTCTAATAGATTATTAATTGGCAGAACTGACGATGTCACAGTGAAATAATCAAATAACCATTATGTCCATTATCAGTGATTACCTGACAGGTGTGTCAGAAGTGGAAAGCAAATTTGAGACAGGTAATGTGGGCTGGTGGTATAGAAATGCAGATGATTTTAGGAAACTCTTCCTTAGTCTTTCCTTAACATCTTCTAGATAGTTGGGATACAAGCTCAGCTCTTCAATATGTTTCCAAACTAATTCTTTAAAGGTTAAAATGTCACCCAACCAACTCATCTGGAATAGTTTAGGGAAAGCATTACAGAGGCAGAGGAATGGTTAAAATGACCTCACTTCTCACTTAGTTTCATTCGTTCAACTCACCTTGATTGTCAGGCTAGGAGAACCTGAGGCTACAGGAATAACTAAGTAACAGCCTCGTTTGGGAAGAGCTCTTGTAATTCATTTGCTATGTGAGGAAGGAAAAAGAAATAACCCTCCACTGGTGAATTCTCAGTGTTAAAAGAGATGGCAGGGCAGGATTATCTCAAGGAAATCAGATAAAATTAATGTCATAAGGAGTAGGCAAAGAGCAAGGCCATGAACTTGCCTAGGTGGCCTTGGATAAGTCACTTAACCTCTCTGGACCCTGGTTTCCTTATCTCAAATATAAGGGAGTTGGATTACATGATCTCAGTTGTCCTTTCTGGCTCTTACAGTCTATGGTTCTACTTCTATTTTTTTAGACTTATAGGCTACTAAACTTAGATGTATGACTTATTGAGAAATACTAAATCTATTAAAATGCATTTCCCCACTGCTCAGAAAGTCTGAAATCCACCTTAGAATCCAAGGCTCCTTAGTGAGAACCTGAACTAACCCTATCAGTTTATCGATGGAGAGACTGAAGTCCAGAAAAGGAAAAGAACTTGCCCAACATCATGTGTAGGTTAGTGGCTGGCACTCTTAGAAGGCAGGCTTCTGGATTCTCATTCAAGAAGGAAGGTGATCCAGGACACTTTCTACCCCATCCTCTTGCTGCCTATACATCCAATACTGTTTTTTTTTAATTTAAATTTTAATTTTAAATAAACTTTAAAATAAAGACTATTACAAGAGACAGAGAAGGACACAACATAATGATCAAGGGATCAATCCAAGAAGAAGATATAACAATTGTAAATATTTATGCACCCAACAAAGGAACACCTCAATACATAAGGAAAATGATAACAGGCATAAAAGGGGAAATACACAGTAACACAATAATAGTAGGGGACATTAACACCCCACTTTGACCAATGGACAGATCAACCAAAATGAAAATAAGAAAACACAAGCTTTAAATGATATATTAAACAAGATGGACTTAATTGATATTTATAGGACATTCCATCCAAAACCAACAGAATATACTTTCTGTGCTCATGGAACATTTGCCAGGATAGATCATATCTTGAGTCACAAATCAAGCCTTGGCAAAGTTAATAAAATTGAAATCATATCAAGTATCTTTTCCAACCACAATGCTATGAGACTAGATATCAATTATAGGGAATAAACTGTAAAAAAAAACAACAACAAACACATGGAGACTAAACAGTACACTACTTAATGACCAAGAAATCACTGAAGACATCAAAGAGGAAATCAAAAAGTACCTAGAAACAAAAGAAAATGAAAACATGATGACCCAAAACCTATGGGTTGCAGCAAAAGTAGTTCTAAGAAGGAAGTTAATAATGATACAATCCTATCTCAAGAAACAAGAAACATCTCAAATAAACAACCTAACCTTACACCTAAAGCAATTAGAGAAAGAAGAACAAAAAAAACCCCAAAGTTAGCAGAAGGAAGGAAATCATAAAGATCAGATCAGAAATAAATGAAAAAGAAATGAAGGAAACGATAGCAAAGTTCAATAAAACTAAAAGCTGGCTCTTTGAGAAGATAAACAAAATTGATAAACCATTAGCCAGACTCATCAAGATAATAAGGGAGAACACTCAAATCACTAGAATTAGAAATGAAAAAGGAGAAGTAACAACTGACACTGCAGAAATACAAAGGATCATGAGAGATTACTACAAGCAACTATATTCCAATAAAATGGACAACCTGGAAGAAATGGATAAATTCTTAGAAATGCACAACCTTCCAAGACTGAACCAGGAAGAAATAGAAAATATGAACAGACTAATCACAAGTACTGAAATTGAAACTGTGATTAAAAATCTTCCAACAAACAAAAGTACAGGACCAGATGGCTTCACAGGCGAATTCTGTCAAACATTTAGAGAAGAGCTAACACCTAGCATTCTCAAACTCTTCCAAAATATAGCAGAGGGAGGAAAACTCCCAAACTCATTCTACAAGGCCACCATCTTCCTGATACCAAAACCAGACAAAGATGTTACGAGAAAAGAAAACTACAGACCAATATCACTGATGGACATAGATGCAAAAATCCTCAACAAAATACTAGCCAACAGAATCCAACAGCACATTAAAAGGATCATACACCATGATCAAGTGGGGTTTATTCCAGGAATGCAAGGATTCTTCAGTATACGCAAATCAATCAATGTGATAAACCATATTAACAAATTGAAGGAGAAAAACCATATGATAATCTCAATAGATGCAGAAAAAGCTTTTGACAAAATTCAACACCCACTTATGATAAAAACCCTCCAGAAAGTAGGCATAGAGGGAACTTACCACAACATAATAAAGGCCATATATTACAAACCCACAGCCAGCATCATTCTCAATGGTGAAAAACAGAAACCATTTCCACTAAGATCAGGAACAAGACAAGGTTACCCACTGTGACCATTATTATTCAACACAGTTTTGGAAGTTTTAGCCACAGCAATCAGAGAAGAAAAAGAAATAAAAGGAATACAAATTGGAAAAGAGGAAGTAAAACTGTCACTGTTTGCAGATGACATGATACTATCTATACATAGAGAATCCTAAAGATGCTACCAGAGAACTACTAGAGCTAATCAATGAATCTGGTAAAGTAGCAGGATACAAAATTAATGCACAGAAATCTCTTGCATTCCTATACACTAATGATGAAAAATCTGAAAGAGAAATTAAGGAAACCCTTCCATTTACCACTGCAAAAAGAGAATAAAATACCTAGGAATAAACCTACCTAAGGAGACAAAACACCTGTATGCAGAAAACTATAAGATACTGATGAAAGAAATTAAAGATGATACAAACAGATGGAGAGATATACCATGTTCCTGGATTGGAAGAATCAGTATTGTGAAAATGACTATACCACCCAAAGCAATATCCAGATTCAATGCAATCCCTATCAAACTACCACTGGCATTTTTCACAGAACTAAAACAAAAAAAAATCACAATTTTTATGGAAACACAAAGACACCGAATTGCGAAAGCAATCTTGAGAAAGAAGAACGGATCTGGAGGAATCAGTCTCCCTGACTTCAGACTATACTACAAAGCTACAGTAATCAAGACAATATGGTAGTGGCACAAAAACAGAAATATAGATCAGTGGAACAGGAGAAAGCTTAGAGATAAACCCAAACACATATGGTCACCGTATATTTGATAAAGGAAGCAAGAATATACAATGGAAAAAAGACAGCCTTTTCAATAAGTGATGCTGGGAAAACTGGACAGCTACATGTCAAAGAATGAAATTAGAACACTCCCTAATACCATAAACAAACTTAAACTCAAAATGGATTAGAGACCTAAATGTAAGGCCAGACACCATAAAGCTCTTAAAGGAAAACATAGGAGGAACACTCTATGACATAAATCACAGCAAGATCCTTTTTGACCCACCTCCTAGAGAAATGGAAATAAAAACAAAAATAAACAAATGGGACCTGATGAAACTTAAAAGCTTTTGCAAAGCAAAGGAAACTATAAACAAGACGAAAAGACAACCCTTGGAATGGGAGAAAATATTTGCAAATGAAGCAAGTGACAAAGGATTAATCTCCAAAATTTACAAGCAGCTCATGCAGCTCAATATCAAAAAAACAAACAACCCAATCCTAAAATAGGCAGAAGACCTAGATAGACATTTCTCAATAAAGATATACAGATTGCCAACAAACACATGAAAGAATGCTCAACATCACTAATCATTAGAGAAATGCAAATCAAAACTACAATGAGGTATCACCTCACACCAGTCAGAATGGCCATCATCAAAACATCTACAAACAATAAATGCTGGAGAGGGTGTGGAGAAAAGGGAATCCTCTTTAACTGTTGGTGGGGATGTAAATTGATACAACCACTATGGAGAACAGTATGGAGGTTCTTAAAAAAATGAAAATAGAACTACCATACGACCCAACAATCCCACTACTGGGCATATACCCTGAGAAAACCATAATTCAGAAAGAGTCATGCACCACAATGTTCATTGCAGTTCTATTTACAATAACCAGGACATGGAAGCAACCTAAGTGTCCACTGACAGATGAATGGATAAAGAAGATGTGGCACATATATACAATGGAATATTACTCAGCCATAGAAAGGAATGAAATTGAGTTATTTGTAGTGAAGTGGATGGACCTAGAGTCTGTCATACAGAGTGAAGTCAGAAACAGAAAAACAAATACTGTATGCTAACACATACATACGGAATCTAAAAAAAAAAAAAAAGTTTCTGAAAACCTCAGAGCAGGACAGGAATAAAGACTTAGACGTAAAGAATGGTCTTTAGGACACGGGGAGGGGGAAGGGTAAGCTGAGACGAAGTGGGAGAGTGGCATTGACATGTATACACTACCAAACGTCAAATAGATAGCTAGTGGGAAGCAGCCACATAACACAGGAATATCAGCTCGCTGCTTTGTGACCACCTAGAGTGGTGGGATTGGGAAGGTGGGAGGGAGATGCAAGAGGGAGGCGATATGGGGATATATGTATACATATAGCTGATTCACTGTGTTGTACAGCAGCAACTAACACACAATGTAAAGCAATTATACTCCAGTAAAGATGTTAAAAAAAATGATATTGGAAGGAATACTATGCTACAATGCTGGGGGTAAAGGTGATGCTGATAGTGGTACAGATGATGAAGATGACAAAGTAGTGGAGAGGAATAAAGAGGATGAAGTTGGTAATGTCATCAAGGTAATAAAGATGATGATGTTAATGAGGGTAGCAATAGTAGAGAGGTGAAGCTGATGATAATAATGAGGTTAATAATAATGAAAAAAACAATAGGTCAACATTTAATTAACACAAACTCAGTGAATTTACATGCCTTTCTGATGCATCCTTCCTAAAGAATTTGCCTCTGGCCGCAGCTCTTGTTTTTCCCTTTATATAATGTTATTATATCCCCTTTTTCTGGCCACTCCTGATTGACTCAAGGATGGACACCTGGTCCAGGAAAACTAATCCATAGTTTGGGCTATCCTAAGTGAATCAGAACTTCCATCAAGAATTTTTAATATGACACAAGATGTAGTCAGTTAACAATGGGCTCTTGACATGGCAGGTTCAGTGTTCCTTGTTGTTGTATATCTTTTGTTCACAATTATTTGTTCCTCCCCAGGCTTTTCATGCTTCCTTGCCCCATTTCGTGGGGCTTTGCCATGTGTCATATCCTGACCAATGTGATATGAGCAGACATGATGCTAGTGTCATATGTACAGAAGCTTTCAATTTGATTTCTTGGATTGGCTGGGTTCTTTTTTTCTGGGCTACCTCTATGAGAACAGCATGTCCTAAATTGTAGCTTCTCCTTCAGCCTGGCTTACAGAATGAGAAGACATGTAGAATCCAGCTAAGTCTAACAGAGCTGTAGCTGACCCAAAACCAAGAAATTTAAGAATTAAATATGTATTGATAAGATTTTGAGGTTGTTTGTTATCCAGCATACCCTGGTTAAAAACTGACTGATACATATACACTCAGGCCTAGAGCTAACCACAGAGTTTGCAGGTCACATACAATTGTAGGTATGAGGAAGCAGAGAACCTCTAAGAAAACAAAGGAAGTTATTCTGCAGGAAGAATTAAAGAATAATATCTCAACATTTCTCTCCTGAAGAGATCTGGAGGAATAGGTTGGATCTCAGGAGATCACAATGGCAAGATGAGTACAATGCCAAATACAGTAACCTCAGTGTACAATCATAGCTCAGACTCGTGTGCAGCCTCATCCCTACACCTATCATCAGAGTAGAAGCAGCTCCCTAAGGCCCTTATATTTTATCTGAAGGGTTCAGATAAAAGAACCCTTATTATTTCTTCCCAAGTCAAAGTGAAAGAGACGTCATCTCACTACAATTGGTTCAACTCCTTTCTCTTACTGAGGGCAATATTTCTGATAAATCAAACATTCTCCAGCCTGGATCCAATTTCCTAAAAGTTATCTTTTAACTCATTTACAATTTTTGTTAAAAAATACACATCCAGGGCTTCCCTGGTGGCGCAGTGGTTGAGAGTCCGCCTGCCGATGCAGGGGACATGGGTTTGTGCCCTGGTCCGGGAAGATCCCACATGCCGTGGAATGGCTAGGCCCATGAGCCATGGCCACTGAGCCTGCACGTCCAGAGCCTGTGCTCCACAACAGGAGAGGCCACAACAGTGAGAGGCCCGCGTACCGAAAAAACAAACAAACAAAAAACAAAAACAAAAAAAAACACATCCAGTGAAGAGTGGTGGTTTCTCTGTTTTCTACAAGAGAGAATTTCAGAAGATAAAAATTTCTGTATACAAGTTGAAGCCTCTCACCTTTTTTTTTTAAATGTCACATAACTATTAAATGATCACAAGCAGAAATTTATGAGATTTTCTCTATGAAATCCCAGTTTCCTCATCTGTGAAAAGGAAATAATAATACTGATGTCTTAGGGATCATGTGAGTATTATATAAGAGAGAATGGAGGATGTGTGACACAGAGTAAGTACTCTATAAATGACAACTGATATTAATGTAGAGGGGAAGGATGAGGTAGCATACCTGGAGGAAACAGAATTGGAAATAATTTGTGAATTAAATAACCAACAGAGACCCCACCCATACAGGGCTGTTTGGGAGAAGGAAGAGAACACGTTATGCAAACAGCAAACCTGTGTCCAAAGCTAACAGGAAGGGAAACCCAGAGTGAATTCCACCTGCTTTCCACCTGTACCTGCTATTTATTTACTTTTCAGCTTCATCAATCGAGGCCAAATTGTTATTTTTTTAAAAAAACCTCAAAACCTAAGGAGAGAAGAGAGGATGGTAGAGAGAACAAGAGGGAAGGGAAAATAAGACCATAATAGCTCACATTTGTTGAGTTCTTACTATGTGTCCAGCATAGTGTCACATATGGGTTAATACATTTACTAATCACAACGGCTCTCTAGGGAGGTTACTCTTGTCCCTGTTTTATAGGTAAGGACTGAAGTGTGGAGATATTGAGTGCTTTGCCCAAGATGTAACAGCTAGTAAAAGGGAAGGTCAGCATTTAATCCAGCCAGTCTCATTCCAGAGACTGACTTTTTAAATCCCTCCATTATATAGCCTCACAAGGTTTGCTAGAATGGAAAGGAGAAATATCCTAGGAGAGGTGGGAACAGGAAAAAGAATATCATCCTTTCCCTGTGGTCAGGCAGATCTTCATATGTGGAATGGAAAGCAGTCTGATTTGGAAGCAGTACATTTTGGGACTCTTCCTGACTTTTTTTTACGTACAAGCACCATTTGGTTTATGACTTCTGTGGGTTCAGTAAATCTCTAAACCTCATTTTCCTCAGTTGAAAAATCCTGTAGTTTACTAAATCACCTCTGTGGATCAAATAATAATAGGACAACAGTTATTTGACTGTTTTTTTAAAAGCATGTCATTTAGGCAAAGTAATTAGTGCATGGTAACCGTTCAATAAATGATAGCTGTTATCATGATAATTATATATTATTATTAAATTAGTTGGAGAAGAAAATCAAGAAATTCTTCATGAAATAAGTGGTATTTCAGCAGCTTCTAGTGGATGGGGAGGATTCTCATAGGTGGAAATCAGATGGATTGTTCTAGGAGAAGGAACATTATAAGTAAGGCACAGTCATAAGAAAACACAAACTTGATGTTCTGACTTCGCTATTTCAAGAATCAGGGAAGCATATGATACATCTCAGAAATGTATCGCTCTAAAATTTGTTGAAAGACAACCCTTTGGAACTTAACGTGGCAGACCCTTAGCCATCTGGGAACTTTTACTAAATGGAAAGATAGTCCCAGAGGGATCTCCATACTGGAGGTTTTACTGTAGCAAGACACAAATAGACCCACAATCTGTTTCCACAGGACTGCCAGCAAGTGTCCATCAGAGATCCTCTTCTCCCAGAAATAGTTGGCTTTTCCCTTTATTTTCTGCTGAAGCTATTGGAGGAGCCACTGACCAAAGCCATTATAGGCTCAGACTCCAATTCTAGAATCTTATTATTTAAGTCAGGTCCAGATGTGGTTGATACTCCTCAGATACATCTTTATGTGTATCACTCTTTATCTAAAAACCTGTGACCTAAAAAGGCAACGTCTTCCCCCACTGACCCAACATACAGTGGTGAGCTAGAGGTTGGATAACTACAAAGGATGATCCCACATAAAAGGGAGAGTAATGAGAGTGCCTTAGCTGTCACAATTCTAGGTAAATTTTGTCAGGACCCTGTAATTTAGGAACAGTTACTGTTCTTTGAATAGGGCCTGCATTTACTCCCTAGGAGTAGCTCCCAAATTCATTACTCCCTTTATTTATTTTTTTGTTCTTTATATTTTTATTGATATATAGTTGACATACAATATTGTTAGTTTCAGTACAACATAGTGATTTGACATTCAAATACACTATAGATGTTCACCACCATAAGTCTAGTAACCATCTGTCACCATACTAATTATTACAGTATTACTGACTGTATTTCTTTATGCTGTATATTATATCCCTGTGACTTATTCATTGTAAACCTGGAAGTTTGTACCTCTTAATCTCCTTTACCTATTTCACCCAAATCTCTACCTTCCCTCCCCCTCTGGCAACCACCAGTTTGCACTCTGTGAAATAAGAAATAAGTCTATCTCTGTTTTGTTTTGTTTGTTTTGTGTTTTAGATTCCACATATAAGTGAGATCATTTGGTATTTGTCTTTCTCTGTCTGACTTATTTCACTTAGCATTATATTGTCTAGGTCCATCCATGTTGTCACAAATGGCAAGATTTTATTATTCTTTATGGATGAGTCATGTTCCATTGTGTACATATATAGCACATCTTTTTTTTTTCAACTTTATTGGAGTATAATTGCTTCACAATGGTGTGTTAGTTTCTGCTTTATAACAAAGTGAATCAGTTATACATATACATATATCCCCATATCTCTTCCCTCTTGCATCTCCCTCCCTCCCACCCTCCCTATCCCACCCCTCCAGGTGGTCACAAAGCACCAATCTAGCACATCTTCTTCATCCACTTATCTATCAATGGGCACTTAGGTTGATTCCATGTCTTGGCTGTTGTAAATAATGCTGCTGTTAACACTGGGGGTGCATGTATCTTTTTGAATTAATATTTTCATTTTCTTCAGATATATACCCAGGAGTGTAACTGCTGGATCATAAGGTAATTCTATTTTTAGTTTTTTGAGGCACCTCCATACTGTTTTCCATAATAGATGCAGCAATTTACATTTGTAAATTGCTACCAAGAGTGTACAAGTGTTCCTACCAACAGTGTACAAGTGTTCCCTTTTCTCCACGTCCTCGCCAACATTTTTAATTTTTTTCTTTTTGAGGATACCTATTCTAACAGGAGTGAGGTGATATCTTATTGTTGTTTTGATTTGCATTTCCTGATGATTAATAATGTTGGGCATCTTTTCATGTGTCTGTTGGCCATTTGTGTGTCTTCTTTGGAGAAATGTCTATTCAGGTCCACTGTCCCTTTTTTAATTAGATTGTTTGGGGTTTTTGATATTGAGTTGTTTAGCTTCTTTATATAATTTAAATATTAACACTTTACTGGAAATATAATTTGCAAATACCTTCTCCCATTCAGAAGGTTGCCTTTCCATTTCATTGGCAGTTTCCTTCACTGTACAAAAGCTTTTTAATTTGATGTAGTCCCGTTTATTTTTGCATTTGTTGCCCTTGCCTGAGGAGACAGACCCCCTCCCAAAATTGCAAAGATCTGTGTCAAAGAGCATACAGCTTATCTTTTCATCTAGGAGTTTTATGGTGTCTTACATTTGTCTGTAATCCATTTTGAGTTTATTTTCATATATGGTTTGAGAAAGTAGTCCAGTTTGATTATTTTGCATGTAGCTGTCAGTTTTCCCAGCACCATTTATTGAAGATGCAGTCTTTTCCCCGTTGTATATTCTTGCTTCCTTTGTCCTAGATTAATTGACCATGTAAGTGCAGATTTATTTCTAGGCTTTCTATTCTGTTCCCTTGATCTGTGTGTCTGTTTTTGTGCCAGTACCATACTGTTTTTATTTTTAACTTTTTATTTTATATTGGAGTATAGCTGATTAAAAATATTGAGATAGTTTCAGGTGCACAGCAAAGCAGCTCATGCTGTTTTGATTACAGTAGCTTTGTATCAGTAGTATAGTTTGAAACCAGGGAGCATGATACCTTCAGCTTTATTCTGCTTTCTCAGGATTGCTTTGGCTTTCTGGGTCTTTTGTGGTTACATATACGTTCTAGGATTATTTGTTGCAGTCCTGTGAAAAATGCTATTTGTATTTTGATGGGAATTGCATTGAATCTGCATATTGCTTTGGGTAGTATGGAGATTTTAACAATATTAATTCTTTTACTCCATGAGCATGTTATATCTTTCCATTTATTTGTGTTGTCTTCAATTTCTTTCATCAGTGTCTTATATTTTTCAGAGTTTTTCACCTCCTTGATTAAATGTATTCCTAGGTATTTAATTCTTTCTGATGCAATTGTAAATGGGATTTTCTTAATTTTTCTTCCTGGTAGAACATTGTTAATATGTAGAATTGCAACAGATTTCTGTATATTATTTTTGTATCCTGCAACCTTAATTAGTTTATTAATTCTAATAGTTTTTTTGTAGAATCTTTAGGATTTCTATATATAGTATTATGTTATCTGCAAACAGTGACAATTTTATTTCTTCCTTTCCAATTTAGATACCTTTTACTTATTTTTCTTGTCTGATTGCTGTGGCTAGGACTTCCAGTGCTCTGTTGAACAAGTCTATTACTTCATTTAGCTCTTGACTCTCCCCATGGGATATTAACTTTACTGTCTGAGATGTTCTTGCTGTTTTGTAAGAAACAGCCTTTGTTTACAGCTAAGTAAATTTTTTAGCCTATTTCTGGCCTATAGGAAGTTGAGGGCTTGGAAGCTTTTTAGAAACAAGAGCAATCTCAGTCACTTTTAATGAAAGCTGGTGGTCCATTCCTGATACAACTCCCTTGAAAGCTTTATGGGCTTTCTACATATTAATGTAGAAATATAGAATCAAATGTCCAATTCATTTTCTAGAAGCAACAGCTACAATTTTTTTTGTATGCCTGTCTTGACTTTGACCATGCATTGTTGTGGGGAAAAAAAATAATGCTCTTAAGATTCTGAGAAGTCCTTTGTCTGACTGAGAGGGCCTATTGGGCATAACTTTAAATCTTTCGGATGTCTTAAAACCATACTTTTGATACCATTAGGCAGCTGCTTAATTTATAAATTATTTAGAATTTTAACTAAGGTTATTTTTTTTCTTGCTTTTAAAAAAAGCTCAAACCAGTATTACCCCAAATAATATCCAGTCATAATACCTTTTTGACCATCTTTTATTTCCCAATTCAACCCCACAATCACATTCATGCAATAGGACTATAATTTCTATTTTATAGTTAAGAAAAAGGAGGCTCAGAGAGGTCAATTTTCATTCTAAAATTACACTGCTATTAGCATAACTGGCGTTTAAGCTTCAATTTATCTGTCTTCAAAGCTATAAAATTGACCATTTCACTCCACTGTGTTTCATCATAATAATCTCACCCTCTGGCATTACACTTTATAGTTTACGAAGCATGATCTCATTTGATCTCATTTAATCCAAGCCTGAGAGATTGGAGGATTCTCTGTCATGGCCAGACAGAGGGCTAAACTAAAATATAAAACTCGGGACTTCCCTGGTGGTGCAGTGTTAAGAATCCACCTGCCAATGCAGGGGACCCAGGTTTGATCCCTGGTCCAGGAAGATCCCACATGCCACAGAGCAACTAAGCCCGTGTGCCACAACTACTGAGCTTGTGTGCCACAACTACTGAAGCCCATGTGCCTAAAACCTGTGCTCCACAGCAAGAGAAGCCACTGCAATGAGAAGCCTGCACACCACAACAAAGAGTAGCCCCCACTCATCACAACTTCAGGAAGCCCGTGTGCAGCAACAAAGACCCAACACAACCAAAAATAAATAAATAAATAAAATTGATTCTTTAAAAAATAAAATATAAAACTCCCTCTTCTCTAATCTTCTTCAACAAAACAAAAATGAATAATTTCAAAATGACTTACCTTCTTCCCTGTGTGTAAAAAAATGTGCTTTGCCTAATCAATTTCAACCAGCTAAGAGTTTCTGATCAACAGCAAGTGTAAGCACTTAGCAATTTTTAATGCCCTTCCCCACTTTGGTTTCCTTTCACCGAGTTTGGTTGATTTGTGCAATAGTAGAAATGGGTCTGTGGTTGGGGAGAGATGTCACATTGGGCCTCATTTGTGCAAACTGTGGGTGCTAGCCCTGTGAACCAAGTCTCTCACACAGCGAGCATGGTGGTCTGGCTGATGCCCAGGGCTTAGGAGGACCAAGACAGAGAAGCCAATTAGAAACAATCACCTATTACCATTTTTTAACTTTACTCAACAATATATAAAACTGAATTGGAGTTCTGTGCATTTGTTGATCATTCAACGTTTTGAGCTACCACCTAGTAGCACTGCATGCCAGCCAACAGTTCAGAGTGGGCAGTTTTGCCACGTTCTCTGTATAGCAGTGTTTGTTTGTCCAAGGGATTGCCTTTTTTATTGCATTTTGTCCTTCCTGTCTTGTAATTGTGAATGGAAAGTGGAAAAACGGAAGTGCCCCTACTTGTAGCAAAAGCAGAGATATAATAAGTGTAATACAGTCGAGGAAAAGCTAGAAATTGCTCCAGCCTAATGGTCCAGTATGTGTGTGTGCTCTGAATGACAGCTGCTTTGAATGTAGGCTCCATCACTTACTAGCTGGATGACCTTCGACAGAATGCTTTTTCTGTCTTCTGCAAAATGAGGATTATAATAAAATTCCTTTATCATACATTATGTGAGGATTAAATTACATAATCATGAAAGATGCTATTTAGACACCTGTAAGGCAGTGCTTTTCAAAATAGAGTTTCCCGACCAGCAGCATCAGCATCACCTGGGAACTTGTTTGAAATACAAATTCTCCAGCCCCACTCCAGACCTACTGAATCAGAAACTCTAGGACTGGGCCCAGAAATCTGTGTGTCACCAAGCAATCCAGGTAATTCTAATGCACTCTAATGCTGATACTGACATAAATTATGATGGAAAAGAGCAGGCTCAGAAGTTAGCCGATCTAGATTTAAATTCCAGTTCTGCCTCTCAGAAATTGTGTGATTTGGGGTGAACCCTGCAGCCTGTTGGTGCCTCTGTTGTCTCATCTGCAAATTTAGAACAATATCTTGTTTATCCTGAATTTGTCATGAAAATTTAAACAACATATCAATCATATCACAAGTCTTCAATACATGATACCTGGTTGTTTTGTGGTTCTTCTTATCGTTTTATTACTTCTGATTTTAATTGCCCTTAATAAAATTGGCTTAATACTTAATTGTGGAGGAAAATCAAAATCAAAGAGCATATTTGAAATATTGAAAATACATTGTGGGAGAAGACTTTTTCTAAAATTAGAGACACATATGAATTTTATTTATTTTCTAGCTATTTTGGAAAATAACCCTCCTCTACAACAGTAGTTTATAGTTTGATTTCTATACTTTTGACCATCATACACTTTTTAAGGAAGATATAATTTCAGAATGTATTGTCCTAGCAAAACAACACTGGCCCAGAGCTGGATTCTCTCACCAGGGACTTTCTGGTCTGCCAAGAAGGTAGGGGAGGATGGACAGAGAAGGAGGGAGAATGTCCAGGGCCTGCCAGTCAGGGCCCTAAAGGCCAGTCCCTCTGGTACAGGGCTGGCTTTTGCTTTGGCCAGAGGCCCATTCCAAGAAGTACTGCTGGGACCAGGAGCTCAGGTACAGCCTGAGCAGGTGTGACCAGCAGGCAGGCATAGTGAAAAATCCAAAAACAGAGGAAACAGGAGAGAATATAACTGTGGGCCAAGCCGCAGGTAGCCATGGAGACTCTTGGCTATGCTGGCCAGAAAACAGAGCAGAAGCAGCCCTTCCTCCTGTAGAGGAACAGGAAAAGAGCAAAATGGATTGTGCTGCTAGTCATTTTTCTGCCACTAACTCATTGTCAGACTCATTGTCAGACTCCGGACAAGTCTCTGGACCCTACACATTTCTCCATCTAAAAAATCTAGGAAGAGCTGCCATGAAAACCCAGAATTTTAACAATATATATGTAAATCAAAAACCTACCCATGGTGAGTAGGTTTTCTAAGTAGTGCCCTGGACCATGATGGTAACTCTTCTGCCAACCCCAATAATCACCAGCCCCCAATGCTGGTACATCTCTCTCCCTGTACCATTGCTGTTGGCATGGTAACACTGGCATCTTTGCATGCCTGACCCCAGACCTTTTCTCTATGTGGCTGTATTCTTGGATGGCTGTGTTTCCCTTTCACCCACATTTGGTCTGGTAACAGCCATTGTAATGGATGCCCCAGACATACATCTACCCACAGGATCTAAGGGCATCTCTGATTTCCTGGCATTTCCTAACTTGCTTACCTTCCGAAGAAAAGTGCTTCACTTTTCCTAATTCCTTTACTCTGCATTCTCTTTTCTTTCCCTTCAACTCCCATCTCCTCTCAGCTTGGTTTTTGGAGAGAATAAACTTAATTCAGAGTCGCAGCTGAACTTCATCAAGTTACATAACTTCTCTGAGCCTCAGTTTCCTCATTTTTTAACCAGGATAGTGACATATATCTCATACCATCATCAGCACGATTTAACAAGAAAATACATATAATGCACTTAGTACCGGGCCTCCTCTATAGTAAGCACACACAAATGAGTACTAATTTTATCATCACCATCATCTTCATCATCATCATGAGCTCATAGCATTTATCTCTGGACTCAACTACTTATTTCAAGTTTGTCTCCCTACAGGATTGCAAACTCCATGAGGGTAAGCATCCTGTTTTGCTCACTACTAGTTCTTCACCCAGGTGCTGGTCCACAGAATAGGTTGCAAAAATATTTGTGAAATAGATGTTGGAAAGCAGAAGCTGGGCAAAGACTTTTAAAGTATGGTGTGAATGTGTGTGTGTGAGAGTGTGCACATGTGTGTGCACGTGTGAGTGTTTCTGCCTGTGTGCTGCAGTCCTGAAGAATCTAGTTCCCTTCTCTGCTGCACATGTTGCTCCACCTCACACTTAGAGCCTAATCAACTGGAATGGCCCTTTGGGGACTCTTTGGAGCTACTCTATTTTAGTCCCTTCCTCAAGCCACAGCCCTCATCCACAGGGAGCCACAAGATCAGAGCCACAGCCGTTTATTACATACTAACTGGTGTGGAAGATGGTGGCTGAAAATTAAGGAGAATAAATAACCAGCCTATGCACAGTTAATGTTTTAAAAAAAAGAACAGAGAATGAAGGGCACTTACAGTATATTTAGATCTCCAAACACAATACTTCAAGAAATAGACACCTAGAGCCGCTCATTTGGTCTCAGCCACATCATTGACTGATTAACAACCATATACTGAGAATGTACTTTGTGCCAAGCACCATGCTAAGTACAGTTATAGAGAAAACTGCAAGTCTTTGTTGCCCAGGGAAGAAGCATGGGCCAGAAAAAAAAAACAGAATTACAATACAAACTGATAAGCATGTCTATATGAGAAGCACAGGGCACTTTATGTGGTACCACTTTCTTCTGGATGAAGTCAAGAAAGCTTTTCCAAAGGGAGCAACATCTGAGCTAAGTTTTTCAGATCTAGAGTTAACCAGATGAAGGAGAGGCATGTGTAAATGCTGGAGGGTGAGAACATGATGCTTGTTGGGAAATCCAGGTGCTGATAAGACAGGGATGCTAATAATAAAAGTAATAGAAATATAGTAGCTAACACTTTTATAGTACTTACCGCGTGCCAGACCCTGTTCTAAGCATTTTACACATTCTAACCCATTGAACAACTAGAGCTTAAGGCTCCAGGAGTTGAAAGAATTTGGGAGAAGCCAAGTTCAAAAGTAGATGGTTCCAGATCTTGGTGGTTTTATGAGTAGGGCTTGGGAGGTTAGGATTTGATTATGGGAAGATGGGGAGTTACAAAAGGGCATGATTTGATCTTGACAAGTAGACATTTAAAAATGATTAGTTTCATTGTACGGTGGTGGATGGATAAGAGTGAGCTTCAGACTGGGGTCTGGGAGATCAGTGAACAGACTGCTGGAGAGTTCCAGGTGAGAGATTTGAGCACCTGAATCAGGAAGCAGTGTTGGGAGGAGTCAATATAGTTTGAGTTGCTGAGGGCCACACATCCAGATACAGAGTTCGTTCTTTTTTTCCAGCTTTATTGAAGTCTACCTAATATACAATGCTTTACATATTTACTGTAAATTTTGATGAGTTTGGGCATATGAATACTCTCTCTGAGTCTACACTCTTTACTGCCTTCCTTACCACACAGTGTCTTGCAGATGTCAGAACACTTGAGATATCCCTGACACTGTCCTCTGGACTTCCTCCCTTACCAGCTGTGCTATCTAATGGACCACTTTATTTCTCTGAGCCTCAGTTTCCTCATATGCTAAAGGATGGTAGTAAGACCTTCTCTGCTTACATGCAGAACAGGTCAACTCAGTTTGTGCTTTCTGAATATTAAACTGTGATGTAAATGTGAGGGCTGTATTGTGCAGATACAGAAGAGGAGGGTAAGGATGAGAATGAGGATGAGGATGAGGATGAGGACAGCCACACCTTTCAGAAACCATTTCCCTTTGGTTTCACAGGCCAAGCTCTATGCATTAATTTAATCTTTCATAGTACCTTGTCCTGTTCCCCTTCCCCTTCCAGAAATAAAAAAAAAATTCTCTCTTCTATTGTCCCATTAAAATTGTGCTCACAACTCAGCCTTTACATCAAACAGATTGCAGTCCTTAAGTAATGATTAATTCTGGGTAGATTACTATTGATGTTTGATTCAAGACCTGAACCCTCTAATGTCCAGGGACTAGGAGGACAGTTTTACATATATGTACCCTTATGTTTAGACTTGAAGACCAGAGTATTTTTGTTGCTGTATTATTTAATTATTCAAAATAGAAGTCACCCACTACGGAAAATGACAGCTTGCAACGTGTAATTTGCCTTCCAAACAAACTCATTTGGGCTTTGACATTTGACAGAGAAAGGTCTGGGAAGATGAGCTGTTTGGAAAGGGTGTCTCTGCATCTGACACTGCCTGAACTTTGGTAGGTTGATTTTTACAATTGCCAGATTATCAAAGGTTACACTCATTTAAATTCTCCCTTTACTAACAAAGAAAGAAAACAAAATGCCACAAGCTGCCTTAACCTGCTGTCCTCCACTACATGGACTAGCTGAGGACTCTCATAAAATTCTTAATGTCTGCAAAAGGTGCAGTGAATCTGACACAATTAATCTATCACACCCTTGTGCACACTTTCTGCATCCTTTCCTCTCTTTGAAAATGCAGAGAGCTCTTGCTCTATTAAATTCTGCTCTGTATAAAAACTCTCTTCCATCAGTACTCATTCAGCCCTCCATTCCTTCACTTTCCAGATATTCTTGGGTTGTTTGTTGTCAGGCACAGAGCTGGGTACATACGGCTGAATGTGTCTGCTGTTCCCATCTCTTTCCTATGATGCTGAAATAATCTTCTGACTAGTGTCCCTTCCCCGTTTTGCTCCAGTCTTTCCCTCCACAGGCACACTGGAGCCCTTTGATAAAGCACTAATATGACTGTTTCCCTCCAGTGACTGCAGAAATTGCCATTATATAACTGAGTCTGACACATAGAACCTTTATTTTATTAATTCACTTTACAAATAGTTATTTAGTACCCAGTATATGGCAGGCATATTGTACAAGGTATTGGGAGATATAGCAGTGATTAAAATGGGCAATGGCATTTGCTCTCACAGTAGAGAAATAAATAAGTAAATAAACAAAGAGCACAAAAATAAATATATAGCTTTGGACTATCTAGTTAAGAAATAAACACTACTATAAGAGAATAAGAGAGGACATCCCACTTAGGTTGGTATGAGGAGGCTGGGGGAGGTCTCTGGAGTCTGAAGGAGTGACAGTCTGGGTAAAGCTTGGAGCATGAGTAGGAGGTGAGAAACACTATGATGTCAAGAAGGGCAGTGTGTTGAGAGCCTACTGCTCAAGGGAGAGAAGTGAAGGTGGACAGGAAGCTAGGGACCTGGCCATGTAATACCTTATAAGGTGGTAGTCCTCAGCCCTGATGTTCAATGCTTGGGAGATTTTTTAAACTGCGGATGCCCTGTCCTTACCCAAAATCAATTCATTTTGAATCTCATAAGGAGGAGCCTGAGCATGCATCAGTTTATAAAGCTCTCCAGGTGATTCCAATGTGCAAGCCAGTATTGAGAACACCTGCTGTTCAGTCTTCTAAATTGACCCAGCCTCCCACTATGTTTCATCTCCATCTTGCCCATCCGTTCCCTAACACTATCCCATAGCATCCTCTCTTCCCCTTATACACTAACCACTTTCATATCTCTTCATTTCTGCTTAACTAGTTTCCTCAGCCTAAAATTCTACCCCCCTCCCAATATCAGTTAGGGATGTTTTTGGCTGCAAGTAATTAAAATCCTAACTAGGAATAGCTTAAATAAACAGAGGCTTATGCTTCTCATATTATGAGTGTCAAGGTAGGTGTCAGCTGGCATTGTTCAGAGGCTTAGTAATACCAGGGCCTGCAAGTCAGCCTTCAGTGCAGGAAGAAGGGAAGAAAGATGAGCCTCAGGTCATTTTCATCAGGAAAACTAGAGTTTTCCTAGAACCACACTCTGGCTGACTTCCCCTTGTGTCTCCTTGGCCATATCTGCATGAGGAGCCTTCTTTACCTGCAGGGGGTAGGCTGAGAGAGTAAAGGGTGGATATGAAATTATTCACTTAGATCGACCATGTTCCATCACCTAGAGCTTGGTGCTGGGGTTCTGTTAAATGGATTAAGGGGAGGTAGCTGTTGTTTAGACAACAGACACTGTCTTCCACACATGCTCATAATCTGCTCAATGAAACCCTACCATCCCTGAATAAATGAAAATTGTGGTTCAGGGAGAAAAAGTTACATACCCAAGGTAACTGGTGCTAGTGGTTAGGAGAGACCAAGCAGAAGGGTTCCGGCTCACACAGTGTTTACACTCAGTTTTAAGTTGGAGGACTTTTTGTGAGTGATGAGTGGGGTTGGGACATGAGGATTCGGAGACAAGGTCAAGGTACAGGTTTGCACCTTGGCAAAACAACAAACTCTAGTGGTCTGACCGGACTCCTGGGTTTGTGTTCCATAAAATTAAAGGACTTCAGAGAAGTCGAACAGCAAGGAGGGGTATGGGAAGATCTCTTGGATGACCCTAGAGGATATGGGATCTAATAGGTTTTCCTTGGTAGAAAGAAAGAGAAAGGACCCAGGCTGCAAAGAATACAACAACTCCCGGTCCCACTTTCAATACCTCCGTGAGTTTTGGAAGAGGATGAGAGTCTAGAAAGAGATGATACAAAGCTCTGCCAGGATCAGGGGTTAAAACTGCCCTCAATAATTTCAGCTTCCATTGTGATCAGTGTGTGTGTGTGTGTGTGTGTGTGTGTGTGTGTGTGTACATATATATATATCCTGGCTGGGAAGGGACCGCTTCCTCCAAATTGCTCTTTGAAGCACGTTCTTGTAATTGAACCCTAGCCCCACATGTCCCTGGCATTTTTTTTGTTAAAGCAAAAATTTATTTTAATCAATGTCCTTTCTGCCGTGGGTAGTGGAATAAACAGTAGGCTCTCATGCCAGGGAAATGGGCATGGCTTGCTGCTCAGAAATATGGGTGGTGAAATTAATCAAAGCCCTTCTACTTTCAGCTGCTGACCCTAGACTCATGTGTGGAAACCCATACCATCATTACTATCATTATATGCATCATTTTCATTAAATCCTTATAAACTAAAGAGGTAGATTTCATTATCATACCTGTTTCTCAGATGAGGAAGTGGAGGCAAAGAGAGGTTAGGCAGGTCTTAGTGGAGTGGTCAGGACTAGAATCTGGGCAGTCTGGCTCCAGAGCCTGTGCTCTTAACTAGCATGCTACTTCCTGCCATAACCTATTATAGTATACTGCCTCCCAATTAGGAATGTCTTCCTCATACCCACTTGGAATCTGTCTTTTGGTACCCACTCTAAGCTTAAGACTATTAAAAGCCAACCATCCTACTCACTACGTAATCAGAGGCCACCAAAGTGAGCCACAGACAACTCATGAAAGTTTTAAGAATCAGTTGTCACCTCTCGTCTCTACCCTTTCTACTCACTTTCTCCCCATTCCCTTGTTTATCCCTCCTCTTGGCTTTGCCTCTGGCCCCATGCTTGCATCTAAAATTGGACTAAATTTGGCTTTCATTTTTTAATCCACTATAATTTTTTTTTTGAGCTCAGCTTTTTATTGAACGTGTTACTAAAGAGGTTTAGTCAAAAAGACCAAAGTCCGTGTCATCATCAGACTCTTCGGATTCTTCTTTCTTTGCTTCCACTTTCTTCCCCTCAGCTGGGGCAGCAGTGGTGGAGGGGGCAGGACCTCCTGCTGGTGTAGCACCAGCTGCTGGGCCAGGTCCACCTGCCCCCACGTTGCAGATGAGGCTCCTGATGTTGACAGTGGCCAAAGCCTTTGCAAACAAGCCTGGCCAGAAAGGTTCAACATTTACATTGGCTGCTTTAATGAGAGCATTGATCTTATCCTCCGTGACCGTCACCTCATCGTCATGCAGGATGAGGTCCAAGTAGATACAGGCGAGCTCCGAGACGGAGGCCATAGTGTGGGCGAGTGCTAGGCAGGGGCTGCCGGGCGCGGTGCCGGTCACCGGAGGAAGTGAGGGACTCACCCCAAGTGAGTGGCCTTAGCTTCCTCGGAAGGACAGAACACCTTAGCTGCAGCTGAGGAAAAGCTAACCCACTATACTTTTAAAGGAAAAGAGTTGTCTGACTTTCCCACTCCAAACTCAAATTGGATCTCCCAGATGCTTTGGCTAGTTTTATGGAGCTAGTTCAAACCCTCTTGACCCCAATTTCAGCGTCAACTATGTCTGTTCCAACTCCTCAAAGAAAGGTGCCATCGGCCTTGCAGTTTTCCTTTTGTTATTGTCGGTGTTTATTTTTTTAAGCTAGTGTTTGTTGAGTTCTTGCTTTGTACCAAGCACTGTGCTAAGCACTTGCTCTGTTTTGTCTCACTTGATTCACCCCTAAACCCTGTGGGGTAAGTATTAGTATTATCTCTATTGTACAGACAAACGAATTGAGCCCCAGCAAGATTCACTCACTTGCATAGGTTTGCACAGCTATAAGCAGACAGATAGGACCCAAGCCCATGTCTGGCTGACACCAGATTTCTCTCTTCTAGGGCTTCACAAAACAAGCCTAAATCTTCCTTCATATGTCAGCCTTTTAAATATTAGCCAACAATTCTTACATTTGCCTGAGTCTCCTTTAGTTTCAACAAACGCAGGTCCAGCCACACGCTTCATTTGCCATGATTTTACCTTCATCACCTCCTCATCCTTCTCTCTCCTCAGTGTGTCCAGCGTTAATCTGCTTTTGGAGTTTGGTGTAGACCTGCATTCACTACTCCAGGTGTGGCCTGATTAACATAACATGTACAGTTGGCCTGTCCCCTCCTTCATCCTTTATGGTCTGTTTCTGGCGATGAAGTCATACATTCTTTTGACAGCCTCTAAGGCCCTAATCAGCAGAATGAATGAGTCCAGAGAGAAATTGCTTCTGAGGGTGTCGACTGTTAGCTCTAGAAATGGATAAAGTGAATGAAAGTAGAGGAGAAACAAAGCCTGGTGAGGAAGACTGTTAGGAGACTGGACTCTTGTGATGGGAGTGGGGGGTCATTGACCGCAGATGCATCGGTTCACATGTAACGTATTACCCCACATCCAGATGCCAGTGGTCAGCTCTTACCTGAAAATTCCCTGGTGGGAAGGCCACCTTGAGGCTATCTAATGTACTTAGTGTTCTGCTCAGCAGTTAGTGTTTCTGATGCTGGGCCTCCTTGGTCCTTGCGATCCTGTGGCATAATGGAATCAAATTAAAGGCCCATTTACCAGCTTTATTGCCGATTATTTATAATACTCTGGTTCCAAAGTGCTTCTTTATAGAGTGCTTAAACTGCCGTCGCTGGATAGAGTTCTCCATAAATGCCTTCACATGCACGGCACATTATGTCCCATAGCCTCAGCAAAAAAAAGGGAAAAGATTATTCTCAATTATTTCATATAGTCTATTTTATTGTTTTATTGTAATAAACTGCCATACCTTACACCACTTTAAAATCAATAGTTTGCATTAAACATAAAGAAACATGGCCATTAATCTTGTTTAGCATTTCTGCTGTTACTTTCTGGTAGTGAATCCGCAATATAGAAAAGGTAATAATTATTCACTTCCAATCAATAGGAACATGTTCAAATGCTCCTGTGTGTCCCACTGCTATTGCATCGATGGGAGTTGATGACAATGGGGGTGTAGATTTAAAGGCCCCTGGTTGGCATGAAGTTCTTCATGCCCTCCCTGCACCTGCTAGCACATTCCCTGACTCTCAGAACATCCTTTTTAATTCCTTGAGACAATATGACAGAATGGTTAAAGACCTGGGCTTTGGAGTCAGACAGCCTAAGCTTAATTCCCAGTTCCAACACTCACCGGTACCATTTGAACAAGTTTGGGCATGTTATTTAACCACTCACTGCCTCAGTCTCCCCATCTATGAAAAGGGAATGCGAATGTCTACCTTGCAGGTTTGTTGTAAATATTACATGCAAACTTACAGGACATGCTTATCACAGTGTCTGAATTGTGGTACGTGCACTAGAACTGATAACTACCATTATTATGCCATGCCCACTTGGCGTTGAGAATGGCCTGGTAGACAGCTGTTGTTTCCAAAGAGCTAGTAACAAAGGCAGGTGAAATGGTGGGTGCTGTTTCTATCCTTTTGTTCATTCCTTTCCAGCTGGCATAAGAAGATCCAGCTGTGCTTTTTGGTGGTACCCAGCATCTGGACTTGAAACCCTGACAGGAGAAATTGAGCCATCAATTTGGCTGTGATGCAAGAGGCCTTTTAACTCCCAACCCTTTGCTCTGCAGCAAAGTGTCTGTGGAGACAGCACTAGACTGAATACACGGTTTTGTTAGTAAATACCCTTTGATCAACACTCAAGTCAAATATAACGAGTGGAGATGGTGAATTCTTAAGCTGTAATTGATGGCATGGCTTTTTCTATCCTCTTTAATGCAGCAACTGTTTATTGAACAGGTAGCATGTACCAGGAGAAAGCCTAGGTGTTAAAGAGTAAAGAGATTCAAAGATTAATAAAGCATAATATTTGCTGTATAAATATCTTAAAATCTAGGCAAAGACACACATGTCACCTAAATAACTTGAGTCCAAAGTACAGAAAGAAAAATTGATTCTATTGAGCAGGGAGAAGTTATTTCAGCTAAAGCACAAGTGAGTAGACCCTCATCAGGAAAACAGAGGAGAAAGAATATTCCAGAGAGAGAGAGAGAGAGAACAACAGAGGCAAATGTCAAAGGGGGACAAATGCACATCTCAATGTTGCTTTGTTAGAATAAAATCCTTCCAAATTCCCTGCTGCCTAAAATGCATCTCATGGCTCCATAGTTTCTCAGCCTTAGTCCACTCACTATATTATCCTACTTAACCTAGCTTCCTAACAAACACTACACGAAGACCGTTTGTACCTTTTGAACAACATGTCCTCTGTTTCATGCCTCTCTAAGCTTGTGTTTGCTGTCTCTTGGACTCAAACTTAATTTATCTACCTGAAAAACTATTCTCCTGGAAGACTCAAGCTCAAATATCACCACCTCTATGCAGCCTTCCCTGATGCTCTCAGATAATATCACAGTATGTCGCAACTCTTTGTCTGCATGTCTGTTGTCATGTTCCTTGAATGAATGAATGCACAAATGAATTAATGGATGGATGAATGGAATCATGTATAATGTATTCAGAAAATGGCAAGTCTGCAGGGATTGGGACCTAGCCCATTTGGGTACACAGTGAGCTGGGCTTATAGGACAGGCTAAGGAATTTCAAATTTATTTTATATAAGATTATGTGAATGACCAGAATCATCTCCTAAGAAGATTAACCTAACAACAGCCTGTAGACAATCTTGGCAAGGGAGAAACTAGAGGCAAACATACAACTTAGATGATGAGATACCAAAATGCAATAGTTACAGCAGAAATGAAGAGAAGAAGAAAGTGGAGGATATGCTAGAGAAAGAACACAGAAGTTGGCCATGTATTGATTAGAAAAGGGAAGAAGAGTAAAGAGGCAGAGATGAACCTCATATTGCCCCTCTTATCACTGCAAACATTGTTGGGAAAAGATGTTCCTATACCATTCTCCTCCCTACCCCACCTCGCTTTAAGAAAAGTTACTAATCTGTTTAGGTCAGATTCCAGGACAGAGGTAGGAGAATGTACCCCAGGGTAGGGTCACTGAATTATGAACAAAATTGTCAGGCTCTCTTCTAGTCTCTCCTTTCATTGCAGCCAGATCAATAAGTTAGCTCATCAAGCTTGCAACTTCCCCCTGTCTTTCCTGTCAAGAACGCTAGGACCTTGGTATGCAAAGCATGGTCCATGAGCCAGCAGATCCAGCAGCAGCAACAGCAGCAGAGAGCTTGGAGAAGTACAGATTCTTGGGTCCCACTCCAGAGCTACTAAGTCAGAGTCTGCATCTTAACAAGATCCCAGGTAATCGGTATGCACATGAAAGTGTGAGAAGTACTGCTCCAGGAAATTATAACTTCAGTGTCAGACAACTAGCTTAGAAGGTATGACTCTCAACCTGGGCTGCATGTTAGAATCATATGGAGGATTTTTTTTTAATTTTTTAATTTAATTTAATTTTATTTCTTATACAGCAGGTTCTTATTAGTCATCAGTTTTATACACATCAGTGTATACATGTCAATCGCAATCTCCCAATTCATCACACCACAACCCCCACACCCCTACCACTTCCCCCCTTGGTGTCCATACATTTGTTCTCTACATCTGTGTCTCAACTTCTGCCCTGCAAACCGGTTCATCTGTACCATTTTTCTAGGTTCCACATATATCCGTTAATATATGATATATGTTTTTCTCTTTCTGACTTACTTCACTCTGTATGACAGTCTCTAGATCCATCCGGGTCTCAACAAATGACCCAATTTCGTTCCTTTTTATGGCTGAGTAATATTCCATTGTATATATGTACCACATCTTTATCCATTCGTCTGTCGATGGGCATTTAGGTTGCTTCCATGACCTGGCTATTGTAAATAGTGCTGCACTGAACATTGGGGTGCATGTGTCTTTTTGAATTATGGTTTTCTCTGGGTGTATGCCCGGTAGTGGGATTGCTGGGTCATATGGTAGTTCTATTTTTAGTTTTCTACGGAACCTCCATACTGTTCTCCATAGTGGCTGTATCAATTTACATTCCCACCAACAGTGCAAGAGGGTTCCCTTTTCTCCACACCCTCTCCAGCATTTGTTGTTTGTAGATTTTCTGATGATGGCCATTCTAACTGGTGTGAGGTGATACATCATTGTAGTTTTGAGTTGCATTTCTCTAACAATTAGTGATGTTGAGCAGCTTTTTATGTGCTTCGTGGCCATCTGTATATCTTCTTTTGAGAAATGTCTATTTAGGTCTTCTGTCCATTTTTTGATTGGGTTGTTTGTTTTTTTTAATATTGAGCTACATGAGCTGTTTATGTATTTTGGAGATTAATCCTTTGTCCATTGATTCGTTTGCAAATATTTTCTCCCATTCTTAGGGTTGTCTTTTCATCTTGTTTGTAGTTTCCTTTGCTTTGCAAAAGCTTTTAAGTTTCATTAGGTCCCATTTGTTTATTTTTCTTTGCAGTTCCATTACTCTAGGAGATGGGTCAAAAAAGATCTTGCTGTGATTTATGTCAAACAGTGTTCTTCCCATGTTTTCCTCTAAGAGTTTTATAGTGTCCAGTCTTACACTTAGGTCTCTAATCCATTTTGAGTTTATTTTTGTGTATGGTGTTACGGACTGTTCTAATTTTATTCTTTTACATGTAGCTGTCCAGTTTTCCCAGCACCACTTATTGAAGAAGCTGTCTTTTCTCCATTGTATATCCTTGCCTCCTTTGTCATAGATTAGTTGACCATAGGTGCGTGGGTTTATCTCTGGGCTTTCTATCTTGTTCCATTGATCTATGTTTCTGTTTTTGTGCCAGTACCATATTGTCTTGATTATTGTAGCTTTGTAGTATAGTCTGAAGTCAAGGAGTCTGATTCCTACAGCTCCGTTTTTTTCCCTCAAGACTGCTTTGGCTATACGGGGTCTTTTGTGTCTCCATATAAATTTTAAGATTTTTTGTTCTAGTTCTGTAAAAAATGCCTTTGGTAATTTGACAGGGATTGCATTGAATCTGTAGATTGCTTTGGGTAGTATACTCATTTTCACAATACTGATTCTTCCAATCCAAGAACATGATATATCTTTCCATCTGTTTGTATCATCTTTAATTTCTTTCATCAGTGTCTTATAGTTTTCTTCATACAGGTCTTTTGTCTCCCTAGGTAGGTTTATTCCTAGGTATTTTATTCTTTTTGTTGCAGTGGTAAATGGGAGGGTTTCCTTAATTTCTCTTTCAGATTTTTCATCATTAGTGTATAGGAATGCAAGAGATTTCTGTGCATTAATTTTGTATCCTGCAACTTTACCAAATTCATTGATTAGCTCTAGTAGTTTTCTGGTGGCATCTTTAGGATTCTCTATGTATAGTATCATGTCATCTGCAAACAGTAACAGTTTTACTTCTTCTTTTCCAGTTTGTATTCCTTTTATTTCTTTTTCTTCTCTGATTGCTGTGGCTAGGACTTCCAAAACTATGTTGAATAATAGTGGTTAGAGTGGACATCCTTGTCTTGTTCCTGATCTTAGAGGAAATGCTTTCAGTTTTTCAGCATTGAGAATGATGTTTGCTGTGGGTTGGTCATATATAGCCTTTATTATGATGAGGTAGGTTCCCTCTGTGCCCACTAGCTGGAGAGTTTTTATCATAAATGGGTGTTGAATTTTGTCAAAACCCTTTTCTGCATTTATTGAGGTGATCATATGGTTTTTATTCTTCAGTTTCTTAATATGGTGTTTCACATTGATTTATTTGCATATATTGAAGAGTCCTTGCATCCCTGGGATAAATCCCACTTGATCATGTTGTATGACCCTTTTAATGTGTTGTTGGATTCTGTTTGCTAGTATTTTGTTGAGGATTTTTGCATCTATATTCATGAGTGATATTGGTCTGTCATTTTCTTTTTTTGTAGTATCATTGTCTGGTTTTGGTATCAGGGTAATGGTGGTCTCATAGAATGAGTTTGGGAGTGTTCCTTCCTCTGCAATTTTTTGGAAGAGTTTGAGAAGGATGGGTGTTAGCTCTTCTCTAAATGTTTGATAGAATTCACCTGTGAAGCCATCTGGTCCTGGACTTTTGTTTGTTGGAAGATGTTTAATCACAGTTTCAATTTCATTACTTGTGATTGGTCTGTTCATATTTTCTATTTCTTCCTGGCTCAGTCTTGGAAGGTTATACCTTTCTAAGAATTTGTCCATTTCTTCCAGGTTGTCCATTTTATTGGCATAGAGTTGCTTGTAGTAGTCTCTTAGGATGCTTTGTATTTCTGCAGTGTCTGTTGTAACTTCTCCTTTTTCATTTCTAATTTTATTGATTTGAGTCCTCTCCCTCTTTTTCTTGATGAGTCTGGCTAATGGTTTATCAATTTTGTTTATCTTCTCAAAGCACCAGCTTTTAGTTTTATTGATCTTAGCTATTGTTTTCTTTGTTTCTATTTCATTTATTTCTGCTCTGATCTTTATGATTTCTTTCCTTCTGCTAACTTTGGGTTTTGTTTCTTCTTCTTTCTCTAGTTCCTTTAAGTGTAAGGTTAGATTGTTTAGTTGAGATTTTTCTTGTTTCTTGAGGTGGGCTTGTATAGCTATAAACTTCCCTCTTAGAACTGCTTTCGCTGCATCCCATAGGTTTTGGATCATCATGTTTTCATTGTCATTTGTCTCTAAGTATTTTTTGATTTCCTCTTTGATTTCTTCAGTGATCTTTTGGTTATTTAGTAATGTATTGTTTGGCCTCCATGTGTTTGTGTTTTTTACGTTTTTTTTTCCCCTGTAATTCATTTCTAATCTCATAGCGTTGTGGTCAGAAAAGATGCTTGATATGATTTCAATTTTTTTTAATTTGCTGTGGCTTGATTTGTGTCCCAAGATGTGCTCTATCCTGGAGAATGTTCCATGTGCACTTGAGAAGAAAGTGTAATCTGCTGTTTTTGGATGGAATGTCCTATAAATATCAATTAAATCTATCTGGTCTCTTTTGTCATTTAAAGCTTCTGTTTCCTTATTTATTTTCATTTTGGATGATCTGTCCATTGGTGTAAGTGAGGTATTAAAGTCCCCCACTATTATTGTGTTACTATCTATTTCCTCTTTTAGAGCTGTTAGCAGTTGCCTTATGTATTCAGGTGCTCCTATGTTGGGTTCATACATATTTATAATTGTTATATCTTCTTCTTGGATTGATCCTTTGATCATTATGTAGTGTCCTTCCTTGTCTCTTGTAACATCCTTTATTTTAAAGTCTATTTTATCTGATATGAGTATTGCTACTCCAGCTTTCTTTTGATTTCCATTTTTATGGAATATCTTTTTCCATCCCCTCACTTTCTCTCTGTATGTGTCCCTAGATCTGAAGTGGGTCTCTTGTAGACAGCATATATATGGGTCTTGTTTTTGTATCCATTCAGCAAGCCCGTGTCTTTTGGTTGGAGCATTTAATCCATTCACGTTTAAGGTAATTATCAATATGTATGTTCCTATGACCATTTTCCTAATTGTTTTGGGTTTTTTTGTTGTTGTTGTGGTTTGCAGTATGCGGGCCTCTCACTGTTGTGGCCTCTCCCATTGAGGAGCACAGGCTCCGGACACGCAGGCTCAGCAGCCATGGCTCACGGGCCCAGCCGCTCCGTGGCATGCAGGATCTTCCCGGACCGGGGCACGAACCCGTGTCCCCTGCGTTGGCAGGCGGACTCTCTACCACTGCGCCACCAGGGAAGCCCTGGGTTTGTTTTTATAGGTCCTTTTCTTCTCTTTTGTTTCCCGCTTAGAGAAGTTCCTTTAGCATTTGTGGTAGAGCTGGTTTGGTGGTGCTGAATTCTCTTAGTGTTTGTTTGTCTGTAAAGGTTTTGATTTCTCCATCGAATCTGAATGAAATCCTTGCCAGGTAGAGTAATCTTGGTTGTAGGTTCTTCCCTTTCATCACTTTAAGTATATCATGCCACTCCCTCTGGCTTGTAGAGTTTCTGCTGAGAAATCAGCTTTTAACCTTATGGGAGTTCCCTTGTATGTTATTGTCGTTTTTCCCTTGCTGCTTTCAATAATTTTTCTTTGTTTTTAACTTTTGCCAATTTTATTACTATGTGTCTCGGCATGTTTCTCCTTGGGTTTGTCCTGTATGGGACTCTCTGTGCTTCCTGGATTTGTGTGGCTGTTTCCTTTCCCATGTTAGGGAAGTTTTCGACTATAATCTCTTTGAATATTTTCTCTGGTCCTTTCTCTCTCTCTTCTCCTTCTGGGACCTCTATAATGTGAATGTTGTTGTGTTTAATGTTGTCCCAGAGGTCTCTTAGGCTGTCTTCATTTCTTTTCATTCTTTTTTCTTTATTCTGTTCCACAGCAGTGATTTCCACCATTCTGTCTTCCAGGTCACTTATCCTTTTTCTGCCTCAGTTATTCTGCTATTGATTCCTTTTAGTGTAGTTTTCATTTCAGTTATTGTATTGTTCATCTCTGTTTGTTTGTTCTTTAACTCTTCTAGGTCTTTGTTAAACATTTCTTGCATCTTCTCCATCTTTTTCTCCATTCTTTTCCCAAGGTCCTGGATCATCTTCACTATCATTATTCTGAATTCATTTTCTGGAAGGTTGCCTATCTCTACTTCATTTAGTTGTTTTTCTGGGATTTATCTTGTTCCTTCATCTGGTACATAGCCCTCTGCCTTTTCATCTTGTCTATCTTTCTGTGAATGTGGTTTTGGTTCCACAGGCTGTAGTTCTTGCTTCTGCTCCATACGGAGGACTTTTAAAAATCCCAATTCTCCAGTCTGCATCTCAGGCCAATTAAATTAAAACCTTTGGAAGTAGAACCCAGGCTGCAGTGTTTTGAAAACCTCCCCAGGTGATTCCAATATGTGGCCAAGGTTTAAAAGCACTGGACTAAAGTGAAGATTTAGGCTGGACACAACAGGAGAAATCATCGCCTTTCCTCCTTCCCCATCCCCATTTAGCCCTTGCTTCTAAGCCAAGTGTTCCTGTCGGTTTAGCAAAGAGATCACGTTTGGTTTTCTGGCACAGGCACTGCCAAAATAAGGTGGAGGTTTGATTTCTCAATTTCCTGTCATTTTTTATGTGTTTATTGCCCTTATAAATTCTTGCAAAGAAAAGAATAGGTGGTGTAAGGCAGTATTCAGGTCTTCGATGTGCCTCATAGGCAAACACCATTTAATAATGCTCCAACACTTAACCGTTATTAAGATGAAGCTGTACCTCCATGCTAGTGAGAATAGAAATGCCACCAACTAAAGCAGAGGACACAGAACAGCTTAGATTAAGTAGAAAGCTTTAAACGGAGCATACTTTCTGTCTCCTCTCTTTATGAACACACATCAGATATTCTTCACTACTTATTCCACACAGTAGTTTTCGCCCATTGAGCTCAATGGTTTGCCTTTCCCACCCTCCTCCTCAATATTGTACATAAAACTATCTTACCAGAGGTTTGATTTAGTCCATATTTCATACAAGGAATCAGTAATGAAAAAAAAATCCAGAACATTAATTCTCGGTGATGATATCATCAAGAAAGGGAGGGAAATGTCATTCTATGGTGTTTGTTTTATTGTAATAATACAGGACAAGCATTTATCTGAGTGAGGGGATACAGCTGCTGGATATAAACCACTTTATAATGAAGGCCAGATTGAATTATCTTTAGCCATGATTAAAGATCAAAGTTTTGTTTGTTTGTTTTTTTTAATAAACCCAGTCTTGTTTTTCATTGTCAGAAATGGTTTAGGCTAAGTTAGTAGGCTAAATAGAGAGATGGAAAACTGAAGGCCTTTTCAGCAAAGTGGCCAAGCAGGAAATATAGGAATGGCCAAATGGATTTGTGCGTGGATAGCGAGGTGGGTTAGTGTATAGATAAAAGAAGACAGAACCTTTTGAAGGACAATAAGGGAACGTGATCTGGTCTCCCTTGCTGCCAGAAATAGTATTTTCAAGAATAATCATAGGGCTTCCCTGGTGGCGCAGTGGTTGAGAGTCTGCCTGCCAATGCAGGGGACACGGGTTTGTGCCCCGGTCCGGGAAGATCCCACATGCCGTGGAGCGACTGGGCCCGTGAGCCATGGCTGCTGAGCCTGTGCGTCCAGAGCCTGTGCTCCGCAACAGGAGAGGCCACAACAGTGAGAGGCCCACGTACCACAAAAAAAAAAAAAAAAAAAAAAAAGAATAATCATGATAATGTCAGCTATCACTTTGTGAATATCTACTATATGACAGGTACTGGATTAGATGCTCTAAAACATTTATTTGGCTCATTTGATTATCTGATTTTAATAATAAACTTGTAGGGCAGGTATTATCTCATTTTTAAAAGAAGGGATCTAAGGTGTACAGATGTTAAGTAATTTGTTCAAGAAATTTATGGGGCTAGAACTTAATTCTATCTTACTTTTTTTTTTTTTTTTGTGGTACGCGGGCCTCTCACTGTTGTGGCCTCTCCCGTTGCGGCACACGGGCTCCGGACACGCAGGCTCAGCGGCCATGGCCCATGGGCCCAGCTGCTCCGCGGCATGTGGGATCCTCCCGGACTGGGGCACGAACCCGTATCCCCTGCACCAGCAGGCGGACTCTCAACCACTGCGCCACCAGGGAAGCCCTTATTCTATCTTACTCTTAAACCATATGGCTCTTTTCACAGTACCTTATTCCTTCCAATTAATTTAATGATTCTTCACGTGGGAGTGGGAGTGGATGGATACTCTTACACATCGCTTTGTGAATGTGAGACACTCTCTTCAGAAAAAAAAACGCATTTCCTCCCATGTACAAAATTTTATGAAATTTCAAGGAGTTTCCTGACCACCTATATCCATATAGAGTTTCAACATTAAGAAGCCCATCCCCCAAAACTTAAGTAATGAATAGAGGTGAGAAGGAAAACAGACAAACAAGAAAAAGCAGTAGACAGTTTATGAGGCATTTCCTGGACTTGCTCTGTTTGGAGCAACTGTATTTCTGGAGTTTGGTTCTCTTAAAATTGTCTTTTAAATTAACATACAATATACATATATTTGCGTAATTGCAAGTTAATTCTTTAAAAAAACACTATCACCCCAAACTCTCTGGGAAAAAAAAACACACACACACCCAGTGCCACTTAGACTTCTGTGACGTAATGGTCATTGTCCATTAAAATGCACACCATGCTGTGGCTGTGAAGTGACCTGAGACATACTGGCATCAATACAGGTCATTTCCTGCCCATAGGATCATACTGTCATCACTCTCTCCACTGTAATGGAGCATGCTTTATTACAGTGGAGTGGTTTTGTTTTGAACGGGTGCTCACTGAAAATAATACCCTTTAAAATGTGCTGTTGTCTAGTGTCCTATATTTCTCTTGACTAATCTGAAATAATGCAGTGTTTCATGTACAGACAATCAGTCTATAATGGCCCTGCCCATCATCAGCACCAGGGCATTAACTTTCTCTGCTTTCAAGTGCATCCTTTCCATGCACTCAGTGGTTTGTGACTTCTCTTCACCCATTCTGTTCTGCTCTACCCATTCTATTCAATTCTTTTTTCTTTAAGGATGTCTTTCATTTCTGATACCATCCGGATTAATTCAATCAGTTTATATTGGAGAAAAATTTCACTTGATATGGACCCCGCAGCCCTTATGAGCAGCTGGAGGGAAGGGAGTGTTTTTAGTCACTGTTGGGGATTTAAGCCATGATCAGTATAAACATAGGAAAAAGGAAAGTGTTAGCTTGGGATTTTGGAATTGCACTTTGTACTATTTGGGGATATTTTGATCAGTGACATTTGTCTGACTTTATATTATCAAAAGACATTCATGCATTCAACTGACATGTCAAGTTCCTGGTGTGTGTTTGGTCCTGTGGAGCGTGCTTGCATCAGAAGCCTTGGTGTATTCAAGTAAAATTAAGGGGAGCATTAGATGAGAAGTCAAAGCACCTGAACTCCAAATTCCATCAACAACCACAGAGCAGAAAGGGCCGCCACTTACTAAACATTCACTAGGGATCTGGTAAGTGCTTTATAGAACCTATTTCATTTATTGCCAAAAACATACTCTCTCATATCTTTCAAGATACTTAATATCTTATTTGTAAGAAAAGCATGGAATTGGCTACATTTGAAAGAAACAAATTAGATCATAATATTTTAGAACTAGAAAGGCTTTCAGAGATCATTCACCTGCATTCTCTTCTGTTGCAAAAATCAGTAGACTGAGGCCAAGAAGGGAAGTGACTTTCCCAGAGTCAAATACCCAGTCAGCCACAAAACTGGCACTAAAATCCAGGCCTCTTGAGTCTTAATCATGCATTGAATCATTCAATCACAGATGTATTGAGCACTTACTTGGGAGGCATTGAAGATACACATCTATTAGCAATGGGAAAGAAGCACATGGTATTTACATTAGACAAGGGGGACCAGACATTCCATAACTACATAAATAATCACAATTATGGAAAAGTTATACACGGAGAAGTATCGCTCCAAAACTCTCAGGGTATAGGTGGGGAGCAGTGTTCTTTTAACACCACAATGCCTTCAGGTGAACATTTCCCAAATTCTTTTTCACAGTTCACTAATTGTACATAATACTCAGTAAAGGGCTCTGTGGTCCAATATGTTCGGAGATGCATGATACCAACCCCCTCTCCAGGAAACTCCTAGTGCATAGGCTCTGAGAAGTCCTTCATTTAAAAAATCTGCTCAACCTTTTTCAACAAGATTGTCCCTCTTAAGACATGCAGAACTCCATGTGATGCAGAGAAGTGAAGTGCCTTTCTGCTCTGTCCTAAGGCAGAAAAACCAATGGAGATATCATAAACACATACAGTTGTAATTGCTAAGTCCTTCACTTTTTAGGGCAATTAGGCATAATACTTCCTTCCATCATCATCATAAAGCCCCTCCTCTCCAACATCTACAAAAATGCCTGCATGTTTTATTCAAAACTTCTTCCAACTCTTACTCTACCTTTTGGAAACTGCTGCCCATGGCTCCATCCATTTCATTGCCATTGGGAAGGAGAGAGCCAAGATCATGGGTCTTCAGCTGACAAAAGTCATTCAGGTCCTCACAGTAATAGGTCTTATCCTGACATTACTCTGTGACACTATCCTGGAACACAGAATCGTGAAGTCTTTTAAGGGGGAGAACCTTCAAGTTCACTTAGCATAACCGGCCCTGACCACAGTACAGAAAGGTAAACTGAGGCCCCTGACGTTAAATGACTTCCCTGTGGACCTCTCCCCTCTGTCAGCCCCACCCCTTGAACTGTCTCATGGGAAGTCATCCTTCCAATGTCAGTCGACATATCTTTTTCCCTGAAGTTTGTATTACATGCACCCCTTTTGTGCTCTCACAGTATTCTATACTTTCTTAAATGTAATCTTTAGCCTGTAAGAAAACTGTGTGTTTATGGCTTATGTCCCCACTAGAAACTCCATAAGACGAAGGTCCATTATCTGTCATTTTCTTGTCATTCCCACAGAGCCTAGCACAGCATGTGGCCCTAGATTCATTTGACTCTTAACATTAATAGAGTGAGTTGTAAAATGTCTAAGATCACTTAGTGAAGAATGGCTAAGACAAAAGTATTTTGATTCCATATTCAGTGTTCTTTTCAATAAACCTTGTTGTCCCTGACTCCTGTGTCCAGGTATGAGGAAGGTCTAGGGACAGAGATTTGCAGATGAGGTGAGAGAACTTTCATTCTCAAGGAGGTTGATGTTCAATCTCAGCCAGGTTCAATCAAACCCTGCACAAAACAGAAAGCAGAAACAAACTGGATTGAAAAGGGATCTGAGCATAGGGCATGTGTCTCATTCTAGCTAATCAGCATGATCCCCACACAATTATTATATGAACATATGACAAAATTCGGGCCAGCAAGAAGGGAGGAGCAGTTTGCAGAGAGTTTCTGGGCAAGGCTGACTGTACTTCTCAGGGAGAATCTCTAGATATGGGTGAGGAGACATATAGCCCCGGACATTCTGATAGTCAGTTTATGGACAAGAAGTGGGGTCAGGTTTAGGATGAAGTCAACATTGTAGCAGGCAAAGCAAATAAACAGGAAGGAACCAGGGCCTTGATGACACCATAGAGTCAGTGAATCAAACCAAACTGAAATCCACCCTATTTCTGAACTTCTAGCCAATATGATTTTCTGTTCCTCACAAAAAAACATCTTCCCTTTTATATGCCAATTCTGTTCTATTCCTTTGCTCATGGCTCCCAAAGTAGTTCTATTTATGTTCAGAGACTTTTAAATTCTTGCTCAAGTACTATTTTTTCAGTTTCTAGCCCTAATCCCTATTTCAGAGGTGTCTGAACAAAATGCATCATGGTTGCATGGGCCAATGGCCATTCCATCCATTGTCATCTTTCTGATCCCTTTCTTACCTCCCCAGAGTCTCTCCCTTCTGCTTCAGTCAACACTAGATGTTCCTATGAACAGTAATTCATGTAAATAGATGCCCACTTCATTCACTTACTAAAATGTTTCTCTAATACGTATCTGTCTCCCGGGGTTGAGCCCCCATGGGTGTGTGAAACCTCTAAGTTCCAAGAACTTGGCTGGAAAAGAGGCCCCTGGTCCTTGCTCCCTACAAGGACCCCATGAGAGAAAATAACATTTTTAAAGAGTTCACTTAAGAACATGAACTTTAGTGTTACACAAATCATGATTTTCGTCTTGACCTTGCTACTTAGGTAACCCTGGATAAGTTGCTTCACCTTATGTTTCTCAGTTACCCTGTCTGTAAAATGGGTATTGTGATCTATACTGCAACTAAAAATTGTGAATAGAAAATGAGATAATTTAAATTAAGTGATTAGCTGAATTCCAGGCACCTTAGAGATATCCGGTGAATGGTAGTTATGATGAGCATCTTTCATATGGTCCCTGCTCCTGGTATTCAAGTCCTTAGGTCATCCCCTCCCCTGGTAACTTACTTCTAGCAAATAGGATACAGCAAGTATGATAGGATATCACTTCTGTGATTAAGTTATGAAAGGCTGTGACTTGCTGGACTCTCACTACTGCCTTCTCAGCTTGCACACTTTGATGAAGCTGACTGCTGTGGTGTGTTGGGGAAATCCACGTAGCAAGGAGCTGAGGGTGGTCTCAGGCCAACAGCCAGCAAGGAACTGAGACCTTCAATCCAACATTCTATGAAGAACCAAATCCTATCAACAACCAACAGGAGATTCTTCCCCAGTCAAGCCTTGAAATGAGACTACAGCCCCAGCCAAGAGCACGACTGTGCCCTGTGTGAGACTGAAGCAGGCACCCATCTGTCCATGTCCTGATGGCTGACCCACAGACATTGTGAAATAATAAACATGTGTCGCTTTAAGCCACAAAATTTGGGGATAAGTGGTTATGCAGCATAGATGATACAGTAACTGTCAGGCTATTACCGCTGTCACTTCTGCTATTTCTGCTGCTGCAACTGTTAACAGCAGAGAAAATAGTGAACACCTAGCCCCAGGACTGCAGGACAGAATTGAAAAGGTAGCCATCCATAATCTCGGCACTTTTACCAAATCTTCTATTGGTCTTAAATGTATTCAACATTTCAACATTTGCTCTCTACTCCTTAATATATTCATGATTCTTTTTAAAAGTTTAAAAGTACCTACCAGTTAAATTCATTAATTTCCCCTATCTCTGGTATTCAAATCAGATGGTCATTTTAGGCCCCTAGGTCTTATTCATTTCTAGGCATCCTTCACCCCTCACGTTACCTGTCATTCACCTCAAGAAGATGCATCTTGGGGATGGTACCAAACTACACTTGAAAACTGGCTTTGGTAGCATCACCAGAGACTGAGCCTATTGCCTTCATCTATAAAATGAGGATAAGTTCCCCCATCCTCAGAGCGTTGTTTTGAGCCTACAGTGAGAGAATATTTATCAAGTGTCTGAGCAGTAGTATCAAGAAATATATCTCTCATTTCAAATATCTCTTATGCACGAATCACAGTATCATTGCACGAATCACAGTATCATGGAACATTATGGATCTTAATCTGCCATAGGAAATTACACTGAGAAATAGCAAAACTATACCAAAATTGAAAAAGGAAAATAAATGGCTTAAATTCACAAGAAACTTTTTTAGCTTATCCTGGCACTTCATTTCTTCAGGATTTTCAGGATTCCACAAACGTATATGTGCATTTTTTTTTCCTCGGGGGAAATATAGCAGACTCTTTCCTCCTCGGAGGGTCTGGGGTGGCCACACATGGGGATGTTTGAATAAAACCCGCCCATCCTTTGCTGGGATGTCATGGCCTCAGACTGAATGGCAGTAAAGGAAGATGGAGTAGGATATGGGGACATTGGCCTCAGTAAAGGCAACTGACCAATGAATACAAAGCCCAGGGGCCTCTGGAAACTTAGACCATGGTCTGGCAGGTCTTCAGGTTCCAACTCAGTGGGCAGAATAAGTTCAGTTACTTAGGGGTTCCCAAATCCAGGTCAGCCTTCTATGCATGGTGTGACCGTGATGAATATTCTTGTTTTCTGGGAAAAAGAGAATGGTAGGAACTAGGCAGTATTATGTAACATGGTGCTTCTCTAATTTTACTACACAGACAAATCACCTGCAGATCTTGTTAAAATGTAGATTCTGGTTCAGTAGGACTGGAGTGGGCCTGAGACACGTGCACTCCTAAACCGCTTCCAGGATTACAGGTGATGCTGAGTGTCTGATCCACAGATGGCATTCTGAGTAGCGAGGGTATAGGGGGAAAAGCAAAGGCTTCTGAGTCAAGCAAACAGGAGTCTGAGATCTAGCTCAGCGATTTATTAGTTGGATGACTTCAGGCAAGTTACTTAACTCCTCTGAACCTATTTCCTCACCTGGAAAATGATTTTGTTTATTTCCTAGGGTTGTTGTGAGGATTAAAGGGGAAAATATGCTTGTAAATGCTCAGCAAAGTGTTCTAACATGACAAGTTGCAGGGAGAGGGAAATTTCTACCACATTCCTCATGCTTCCATCTCTGCCAGCCTCTTGCATAGTCAGTCTAATTGGTCATCCCCAGGACATTTAATTAGCAATGTTCAGGGTTCCTTCCTGCTCCCAAGGGGTAAGAAAATCTGGGTACATTTTTGCCTCCTTCGAGAAAACAAGTCTGTGTGTCTGTGTGTCTACCCCATTTCATGTGTGCCTGTAACCAAGTGAATAACTCCTGCTACAGGTTACTCCTCTGAAGACTCAGCCACCTCAGTTTTTAAAAAGGGGGGTTAAATAGACCAGCCTAGGTTCCTTAGCTTCATGCTGCAAGTAGGCTTTTACCAGAGCTCATCACTGGAGATTATTGGGGATTGGTTCAGCTGTTAATCCAGAAGAGCTTTGTCTTCCATATGGATATTTTCCCTTAGGTACATAGTCATCTCAGTTGAGAGCCCCCAGGGTGTGTGAGCAGCAGACCAGTCTTTGAGCATTTACTTAATTCCTGATGTCATACATTTCAATTTTTCAAAACCTCACCCTGATCCCTTAATTGTAGCTGCCACCATTTCATTACCACCACTCTCTTGCTTTCATTATCATCATCATCATCATTATCATCGTCATTGTCATCATCCCCAGCAAGACCCAAACTCATTTTGTTCAATTCTATTTGAAGTGAAATTACTTGAGTGTCTGCGTTGTGCTGTATGGTGGAGTTCTGTCCTCTGCATCAGTGTGTTGGATGGACCAAGTCCATTTGAATGGTCTCTGTGCACTGGACACACTGGTACTGAAACCGTTCAACTCAGATTGGGACTTGAACCCACAGTCTTTTAATTGAGATCACACACCTGGTCTCAGGACTTAATGAAGCTCAGGTTCTTTTTTTTTAATATAAATTTATTTATTTATTTTTGGCTGTGCTGGGTCTTGGTTGCTGCGCGTGGGCTTTCTCTAGTTGTGTTGAGCTGGGGCTACTCTTTGTTGCAGTGCACGGGCTTCTCATTGTGGTGGCTTCTCTTTGTCACGGAGAACAGGCTCTAGGCATGCAGGCTTCAGTAGTTGTGGCATACGGACTCTAGAGCACAGGCTCAGTAGTTGTGGCACATGGGCTTACTTGCTCCGCAGCATGTGGGATCTTCCCGGACCAGGGATTGAACCCATGTCCCCTGCATTGGCAGGCAGATTCTTAACCACTGCACCCCCAGGGAAGTCCTGAAGCTCAGGTTCTTGATGTCTCATTGCAGAAAGAATTCAGTGAGAGACAAAGGGATAGGTAAGAAGTGGATTTATTTAGAGAGAAACACACTCCACAGACAGAATGTGGGCCATCTCAGAAGGCAAAAAAGGCCCTGAAATATGGCGTGGTTAGTTTTTAGGGGATGGGTAATTTCATAGGCTAATGAGTGGGAGGATTATTCCAATTATTTCTGGGAAGGGGCAGGGATTTCCAGGAATTGGGCCACGGCCCACTTTTTGGCCTTTTATGGTTAGCCTCAGGATTGTCATGGTTCTGGTGGCTGCGTTATTTAGATGCTAATGTATTACAATGAGTATATAATGAGGTCTACTAGAAGTCGAGTCTTCTGCCATCTTGGACCTAGTTGGTTCTAATCAGTTTTTTTCATGTCCTATGGCTATGTCATTCGTTTAAAGGTTGTGCCCTGCCCCCTTCCCTCCTGTCTCAGTACTAGGCATGGGGATAAAGACATATCAAGAACTGCTTAACTCAGGGACTGGGGCAATGTTGCATCTCAAATGGAAATTTTCATCAGAGAATCCAGCTTCAGGAAACAATGAGGAAATATGAGGCTGAGTGCACCTTCATCCTAGTGGGGTCTCCCCTACCTTGGAGCTGCAGTGAAGGAGGGAGGAGGGTGCCAGCCACAGACAGAGGCAGCACCAGAAGATCTGCTCACACTACCAATGGGATTCTTATCTAGTTTGGACATTATCTGAAATTAAAATCATACCTGACATATGAGGCCCTGGAAGAAGTTTATCGTGCTTTCCCCACCTGAGATTATCTCTGTTTAGTTCCTGTGTAATAAGAAGGGCAGACAGAGGATTCTCAATCCCCGCCCCCACCCCCACCCCACCCCTTGCTTTTCTTTCTGGCAGGAAAATAGTCTTCCTCTAGGCCATGGCTTTTGGAGAAAATACTTCCAAGAGTGGCTCTCCTAGAAAGAAACGGAAGCACCAACTTTTGTTTGGAAGAGATCATGTCTGTGTCTGGCCCCAGAGTAGGTGTCCTCCTGTCTTGGTCCCTAAGCCTCACTCAGAGCTAGCATGATGCCTTACTCATGGTGGCTCTATTGGCACCGTGCTAATTATCTGCACCCATGTTTTCTCGTTCAATCTTGCAAAAACCTATAATAGAGGCAGAATTACTAGTCTCATTTTACAGTTGAGGATACTGCATCTCAAACGGTATGGGGAGTTTTTAAACACATACAAACTTGGATTCTAACCCATGTCCTTTGATCTGTCCCAATGCCCTTTTTTCTAGGACCAAATAGTGAATATTTTAGGCTTTGCAGGCCATGAGGTCTCTGTAGCAACTACTCACCTCTGTCTTTACAGCATGAAAACAGCCACAAATAAGGAACAAACGAATGAATGTAGCTGTGTTCCAATAATGTCCCGCTGTGTTTATTTACAAAGCAGGCAGCCAGCCCAAGGGCAACAGTTTTGTGACCTCTGTTCTAGAATGCTCTCTGGACTCCCACCTCTGATACCTGGTGATAAGCCAGGCAAACAAACAAATAAATATTAGTGGCCTCTGAATTCCCATTCTGTCCAACAAATACATTATGGCCCAGACCTGGTCCCAGGTCCTAAATCACGCAGTGTGGCATTTCTTGTGTTGGATACAGCCCACATCAATCATCGATCACTGCGCCACCCTTTCACTGGCGCATGTCCATCAGGGTAGAACACAGTCCACACATTCCTTACTTAGCTCATAGTATGGTCCATCATTTAATTTTAGGACACTTTCTATAATATAAACAGAGACTCTGAAGTCCAGTGAGTTAAGTAGTGGATCCAATCTTCAAGCACGGTTTCAGAAAAATACGGACACACTTTTTTCTCCTGAGCAGTTTTCTTATCAACCCTCTGTAAAGGCAAAGAGCAAAATATTAAGTCGTGACTCAGGGACAGCATTTCTGCCATGGGCTGAGATAATGTGACTCAGGTATTTCCTTTCCAGTGGAGACTGGAGATGAATGGATAGTTAGCATGTCTATTAGACTTTCTCGGTCAAACATCAGATATCCTAAATGAGCCTCTGAGAAGTGCTGGTTCTCATTCGATTCACAATCAAATCCTCTAACAAGGACTTAGAATGTAGATAATCTCTAATGTGGATTAAAGGAAAACCCATAGACATTGGCCACTATGTGATACAGAGAGGTGAAGACACCATCCTTCAAGGACACTTAAGAACTGTTGGTTTAGTGCCTTCCCAGAGAAAGAGCCAAACTACTTCAGTACAAATAAGAGCAGAATATCCCTCCTTCTTGGGATGTCTTGGCTTGGGGTTGGCAGAGACCATCCTCAATAGAAATTAGTGGGTGTTAGACTCAAAAAAGAATGACGATCTAAGAGTTGAATAGGAAGCCCAGTCAAGATGCAGAAGAAGCCTTGAGAAACTGCCTGGGATTAATTTTATGAGTTTTATTATTCATTTTATTTTATTGCTTATGCCCAATTTCAACGGTATGTGCAAAAGTGGGCCTACTTGCCTAAAGGGCCACTAAAGAAAGAAAATGGATTTGTTTGGTTAATGATATAAACATAATTAAGGCTCTTAATTAGTAAAAACCTACTTGTACTCAAGAAATGTTGGTGAAGGTACAGCACCGCAGCAGTATGTAAGAGTATCTTCACCAACATTTCTCTGAGAGACAATCCTAAGAATCAGAAATCCAGCCATCTAGTCACTCATTCACAGATTCATGCATGGATGTTTTTATTCATTTATGCATGTGAGGATTCATCTATTCCTGGATTAATTTGCATAGTAGGCTCCCAGGATATATTTGAATGCATAAGTACATAAATTCATTTGTTTATCTGTGCACGTCATTTATTCATGCATCCATGAAACTTTGATTCACTCCTTCATTTGTGGGTTCTCAAAAGTATTCATTAATCTGTTCAACAGATTGCCATTTAAAACTGACCATACCAAAAAAGCACTGAATTAATCTATCTATGGAATAAAGATGATTCCCTATCTTCATGGAAAGTACACTTAAGAGAGGAGGAAAAAACATGTGCATACAATGGCTAAATATTAGATCAATTTAAAAATGTGTTGCAAGTAAAGCATTGTGTAAGTTAAAAGCAGGGAGGATTTACTTCCATCTGGGGCAGAGATATGGTGAGTAGGAAGCATATTATTATTTAGGAGAAGTTAACCTTGAAGCTGAAGCATAGCAAGTGGACAGAATTTAGACAGAATCAGTGAGGCCAAGGGAACCATATGAGTGCATGCAATGAGCTGAGAAAACACAATGGGTCTGGAGAAGAGTGTGCTGGGGAGCGAGGGGAGGCTCTGTATGGCTGGAGTCCAGGGACTAGAGAAACACTGGACACTAACAGAGAAAGGCAAGAGAGAGTCAGGTCATCAAGGACCTTAAACGCCAAGCTAAGGACTGGGGACTTGATCCCGTAGGTGGTAGTGAGCTGCTGAAGGATTCTGGAGAGAAATTATACCATCAGAAATGGGCTTAAGGAGGTTTCCTTTGGCTGTCATGCATAGAGAGGTGGGGAAAATAGCTAAGAAGTTATTAAGGAGAAACATATGGAGGGCCAGACCTGGAGCTATGAAAGAAGAGATTTGTAAGAAAGAGAGAAAGATTTGGAAGATGTTTTGATAGGACTTAGAAAACTGGTCATAGAAAGAAAGAGGGGAAGAATAGGTAGGTGTCTCTGAGGTTTCTAATCAGCGGTCCAGGAGATGGTAATGCCTTCTGAACATGATGAAGGATCAGAGAAAGGGGAGCTGGGCTGGGAAGGAAGATGAGGAGGTGGAGCTTGGCCTGGGTCTGCTGTGATTCTCAGGAGGCTGGCAAACGCCCTTGAAAGCAGAGGGAAATAACTCTGGACTCCGCGTGAGCCAGCACACCGGAGAGCCCCTTCCTCCTCCCCACCTGCCCCACCAGCCTCAACTCCTCTCACCGCCGACTCTAAGAAGTACAAGTTCCAGGAAGCCATCAAAAAAGGCTACTGGTTACTGGAGGGAGAGGCACAGGGCTGGGAGCGGGGAGGGGACAGTTACCCACAAAGTGACTTATCAAGCTCGCCTATTTCTATTGCATCTTCTCAACCTTGGCCTGAGCTAATGAACCTCAGAGAGCAAAGCTGTCTTTTGTTTGTTTGTCATTTTGAGGTTTTCTGGTTGATTAAGATCTATGCCAGCAGAGGGTATAACATCACCAGCAATTCTTAGTTCAAGGATCACAGGGCATTGTCATCCCCTCCTGACAAAATGCTGAACTTAATATAAAAATGCTGTCCCATCCACTTTAGAAGAGAGAAATTGTTAAAAGGATTTCTTTTCTTTCTCCTTTTTCCATTTGAATTGTTTTTTTCCTCCTCTTATCATTTTCTGCTTTGTTTCACACCCCCTGTAAATCAGGTTTCTTTTAAAAGAGCAAAAATTGAATTCCTAGGTACAGACAGAAACTACAAATGCATCTCACTCTGAGTGAGGCCAAGGGAAGGAAAAAAGAAAAGAAAAGAAGCTCTTAGTTAGTGGGTAACACTTTGAGGTTAACTTTTCCTCATCAAACCCTGATTTTTCTTTTTCCAGGCACTGTTCTGTCACCCCCAGCAATGCTAACCCACATCCTTGAAACCCCTAACTCTTGCTGGAGAAAGACTGCAGCCTTCAGAGCTTCAGTCTTACAGGGGAATGTAATTATCTAAACTGGCGTGGATCCAGAATTCAGTTTCCCCATGAAAAGGATTTCTTATGAAAGATTAAGTGGTAACACGTATGTCAACAGCGCTCCCAGCTCTGGAGTAATTCTGAGCAAACAAGAAAATGGCAACAGTTCTTGTTTCCCATCTGGAAACCCTCCCTGGGTCTCTTTCCACCCCAGGCGGCACAGAGCTCTTGATTTTGTTCAGGTGTCTTATCTTGGGAGCCAAGAGACAGGTGAAGGGGACAACGGGTTTATCCACAGTGAGCATTCAGGGAATGGGCGCCAGGGAAGCAGCTGGATGTAGGCAGCCCTCTGAGGCTGGCTGTTTTAGGAACGCTGCACAGGCCACCAGGTCGGCTTAGTCTGGGCCTCCGTCCTGTTTCCTGTAGCCCTGTGTCTTGGCTGGCATGGCAATACTGCCCTCTGCTGGAGAAGCACAGTCATCGCGCCCCACCCGGATCCGATGGCCGAGGACAATGGCTGGGAATATGGTGGGGAGAAGAAAGGCTTGACAGCTAATCAACCTCTAGCGTCAGCTCTTATGTGGATAGTATGTCAAGAGTCCCCATCTCTGATGTCAGCCTTGACCCCGGGATGTCGAATTAGACAGACAGCTCTGCCAAGCCCTTGCTCTGTGACCCTGGGCATCTCACTTTCTGAGATTCAGAGCAAAGGGAAAGTCACCTACATTATGAGGCTATGGTGAATATGAAATGAATAGTATCTCTTCTGCAAGGGCGACCATACATCCCAGTTTGCCCAGGATGTAATTATTAATAGCACCCTTTTTCATTCTTTGGATGATAAACAATGTAGTTAGCCTATCCAAAGCACAGGACACACTGCCAGGTGTAGTAGTTACTCCAGGAATCCTAGTTTTTCTGTTCTTTATTAGGCTGCTGGTTTTCTACTGTGAATGCTTATGTCCATTTGTAAAGGGACAGGTGGCACAGTTTTCTTTTCCTTTCTTTGTATGGGACAAACTGGACACTAGCTTTCCTGCATTCAACTAAGAAAGCAGTACTGCCATGTTAGGAAAAATCAATGATGGAGGGGCTAGGAGACATAGAAAGACAAACCAGGCCAACAAATTCTGAGAATATTCTAAGAAAGCCCCTTCCACTCTGTCCCTGCCTCTTGAAGGAAGGGACCTTCTTCGCGGGACAGTGGCAAGGCCCAAATGCATCAATCAGTATGAAAATGCAGTGCTAGACAGCATCTTGTTTTCAATGGCTACCAACTATCCACAGTTTGAAAAATATCTAAAAGAAAAAGAAATGCAGGGCTTCCCTGGTGGCTCAGTGGTTAAGAATCTGCCTGCCAGTGCAGGGGACACGGGTTCGAGCCCTGGTCCGGGAAGATCCCACATACCGTGGAGCAACTAAGCCCATGCGCCACAACTACTGAGCCCACGCACCTACATCCCGTGCTCCACAACAAGAGAAGCCACCGCACTGAGAAGCCTACGTACCGCAACGAAGAGTAGCCCCCGCTCGCCGCAACTAGACAAAGCCCGTGCACAGCAACGAAGACCCAACACAGCCAAAAATAAATAAATAAAATAAAGAAATTTTAAAAAAAGAAATGCAAAATTACAGCATGTGTAGGCCTATAGCTGTCTAATATGCATTTATTTCTTCCAAGCCTGAGAAATGTGGGGAATTATTGAAATGTCTACTGCTGTGATAGATCAGCAACAATGGTCACATTTTGTTGCATCAACATCCCTGATAGGAAGCTGGCACCAATGCCAGGGTAGCAGCTGATCTGCTTGTCTATTTACATAAATTTGCACTGGTGTGATGTTAAAAAAATAAATGCTGATATTAAGGGAAGTAGTTTTCCCCCAGACTAAGTCATCTCAACAGCAGAGCAGTGAAGAGCATAGGCTCTGGAATCTAGCTGTTGCCTTCGATTTGTGTGACCTTGAATGAGTCATGACCTTGTTATACTGTGTTTTCTTATCTATAAATGGGAATAATAAGAACACCACCTACTACAGAGGGTTGGTACAAAGATTGAGTTAATGTATATGAGGGACTTAGCGCGTTGCCTGGCCTATGAAATGCTCAGATATTAGCTACTATTATTATCCCGCAGCCTGTCTTGTCTCCCACCACTAAGCTGTGTGACATGACCTCTGCTTTCTTCCTTCTGTAAATCATAAAAGTTGGAAATCTGGAGCTGGGAGGGATCTCAGAACATCTAATCAGTCACTTTCAAATTTTATTTTATTCCTTTTAAAATAACCATGGAACACTTTTTGAAAATGAAAGCTTATATGGAAACCCAGCAGGGGTGCCATGTAGAATCGTGGTTAAGAAAATGGGCTTTGCCGACAGACAGGTCTGATTTCCAGCCCTGGCAAACTGCCTATTAGCCCTGTGACTCAGGGCAAATGATTTACCTTGGCTTTAAGCCTCCGTTTGATAAAGTATAAAATAGCAATAGCAATTGTAAATATTTCATAAGGTTATTATGAAGCTAAATGACTTCATACGTATTGAGTGTTTAGTGCAATGCCTGGCACATAATAAGGACCCAATAATTATGTTAACTCTTGAGATTTTAATATGTGAAATAAATGCAAGCAGAGCCACTCCAGGTGAAGCCAGGCAGAGAACCAGAACCACATGGGGGGCTCCAAGGGAAGCCCTATGACTGCAGAACACAATTTAAAAGCACCTGATTTAAGCCAACATCTGGAAACTAAGTTCCAGAAAGCCCCCAGCCCCTGATCACACCTAACATTAAGCTTCCATCAGTAGATTTTCCCACCCCTAGCCAGGGTTCTAACTCTGCCACTGTCACTTACTGGCTGTATGATTGTCCGTCTTTCCCCTTGCCCATAAATCCACAGCCCTGAGACAGCCTCTTTGGTTTAAACACCTTTTTCCAGGCCCGATTAAGCTGAGCAAAAGTGTGTGGCATCCCCTGGAATTGGCTTCCAACGAGGTGAAAGTGTCCTGAACTTGCACTTCTAACATCTCCTGCTCCTTCCTGAGACTTCGACAGCTCACTGCCGGAGGGGGAATGAGTCATTTTGTTAAAAATAATTAAAAAAAAAAAAACACTACCATCTTCCCTCTCATGGCTTTGTTCATGATCACTGCCGGCTGGCACTGATATGCATTCCAAGCAGCTAGGCGCAGCCAGTGGGCAGCCCAGGAAGCTGGTTACCCAAAACCGCAGCTTTGTCATCACTTTGCTGAATCTCAGGGGTCCACCTTGGCTGGCTTGTGGGTAGTGTGGGACCATGAATGGCATTAGCGTGGGATGGGAGGGATGGCCATGTTCCAGAAGAGAAGGGCAGTGCTGGACTCAGGAGTCATCTAGTTAGGGGACAAACGGTAAACTTCATAGCCCACAGAGAGCTGGTCCAATCTCTTCATTTTGCTGAGACCTAGGAATGGAGAGTAATAAGACGACTTAGCTGAGAGTGGAGAAGTAAGACAAGTACTCAGGGCTTCTGTCTATAATAATTATAACTACCACTGCTAATAGTGCTCTTACTTCTGCCTGCTGTTTCCAGCACTAGGCTAAATACTTTGTATCAATGGCCTCATTCAGTCCTCAATCCCGTGAGGGAGGTACTATCATTATTCTCATTATACAGATGAGAAAACTGACGGTTTGCGAGGTTAAGCTCCTTGCCTGTGCTGCACCAGCTAGTACATGATGAAGAAGTGTATGAAGTAAGTTAATTTTTCAGAGCTTGGATTCCCAAGCACTGAATCATCGGAGTGTGGGTAGTGGGAAGCGTGTTTCTTTGCCTGTGTGTGTGTGTGTGTGTTGGAAGAGCAGGGACCATGTCTTGTTCATTGTTGAATCCTCAGCGTTCATCACGGTGCCTGAACAAGAACAGGCGCCCTGTAAATATGTTGAGTTCATACATGAAGAGCATGATAGTTTGTTCCTTTGGAGTCTGTTTTTTTTTCCCCCCCTCTAACTGAGGATGTTAGTGACTGCTATACAACTTTGGTCAGAAGAACTTCCTCTGGCCATTTTGGGTATCATCTCTCTTCTCTCCCCATCAGACATCTGACTTATGCTCAGGCTTGTGAGAGGCAATGCATGTTAGGGCTGAACTGGAAGTTAATGAAGCCATGACCCTAGTCTCGGTTCCACTGTGTGACTTTGGAGAAGTCATTCATCTTCTCTGAATCTCGATTCACTCAGCTGGAAGGAAACCAGATGGTTTCCAAGGACCTCATGCAACAAGAGCTTCATCTAGTCAGGATGTAGAGTGAGGTTTCTCAACTCAGCATGATGGGCATTTTGAGCCGGATCATTCTCTGTCGTGGGGACCTGTCCTGTGCATTTCAAGAAGCTTAGCAACATCCTTGGCCTCTACCCATCAGATGCCAGTAGCTCTTCCCCAGCCAGACATTGCTAAATGTCTCCTGGGGTGAGAAGGAGCAAAACTCTTGGTGTGAAGTAACTCAGGCTCTGCCCTGGCTTTGACATCACCTATCTCAGTGTCCTTCCGGGAGTCCCTTGTCTTCTCTGGGACTGACCCCTCACCTACAAAAGGAGAGTATTGTCCTATTTCTCCAGATGATGGAGCCATGAATGTGCTCCAGCTGTGATGCCCTCCTACCTGCACTGTGGGTGGAGGTAACAATCAGCTGAGAGAATTTGGTACTAAGTGCTTTGATGCAGGCATGCGACTACCAGAATCCATTGCGTAGAGAGAGAATTAACGTTAGCTGGGTTTATCAAACCTCACAATCGTGTTTGCAACGCAAGGAAAATCATGTTAGCCTCATTTCAAACCTTCCACCAGCCTCTGATGCCCACTCCAAGATCCTGTCATATTCCGGTTTTTCATGATCTGACTCCTAACTCCCCAGTTCTTCCCCTACTCTCGTGCCATCTTTTTACTTTGAAAAGCTGCTACCTCTGACAGGAATACCCTTCTCTCTATCGTGCATGATAAACTTTAGATTCATCAGTCCAAATCTGACCTGAGATATCACCTCCTCCAGGAAGTCTTCCCAAACCCCCTGTGTATATATTTAACCTCTAGGCCTTTCTCATATGACATAGTGACTGCCACACATGAGACTCAGATATGCAGCATCACTTCTGTAAGCTTCAGTGTCTTCACCTGTATAATTGGTTCTGTTTCTCTGAAGAACACTGACTGATGTAAGATATTCATCATCATCATCATCACTACTGTTCACACACCATTTGGTCAAACATGTATGCCAGAAGCTGTGCTGGGCTCCAGGTTTATAAGAATCAGACACCATTTCTCAGTGCGAATCAGAGGGCTTGGTTATGCCTCTTTCTGCTCTGTGACCACAAGCTTCTCTTAGGAAGTGAGCATATTATGCCACCTCCCTCTGAGGGATCTGCTGAGTTTCTCCAGTGAGATAAGAGGTGTAGGAGCCCTTTTTAATGTCAGATGTCACCCCACCCTTGTTAGGGGTTATTATTTTGGAATCAGGGAGAATTCATCAGTTCTGCAGATGTTAAGCATTACAGAGTAGGATTTTGTCTTTGTCCACTGCTGTATGCTCCGTGTCCCAAGCCGGCCTTGCTGAATAAATAAATGAAAGGCCTTACTCTTCTGGTCTCTGGCTCAGAAAGCCAGGATAACTTTTATCCATGTTCATATTGAATACATAGATAAACATCCCGTCATGCAAGGAAATCCAAACCTATCCAAACATGGAGAATGATTTTCTATGAAATCTGGAGCAATCGTTTTCAGATTCCCTTTGAGGAACAGGTCACCCTGTCTCTTCTTCTTCTCCCTCTTTTTCTAACTTTTCTTGAAAAACCCTAAGCGTGAAGAATACAATTTGAAGAGAGTTGGCCATAAATATTTTGAGTAAAATTTGGTGTTGGAAGAGCACTGTGCAAGGAGTCTGAAGTTTCAGCTTAGCCTTCTTTCTGCCTCTGACTCACTGTACTCAGAGACATCTGACACTTCCCTTCTCTGTGCCTCAGTTTTCCCATCTCTAAAGTGGGCAAGATGGAATATCTTTGAGTGGTCCAATCAGATGTACTAATCTATGAACAAAGGAGGCACTCAATTAATCAACCTATTTCTTCCCCCTTCTGCAATATCCCTTTTATATTAATTTTTGTTTCATCTGTTTCTTCTTGAAGAGAGCAAGGGCCCAAGGGGGACCCAGTGGATTGTATCCAGATGATGGAGCTTCAGCTGCAGCACCTGAGCACCTTGACGGGGTTACTGTGGCAACCTGAGCTCTCAAATGGTGAAATTAGGTATCTGCATGACCTGATCAGAAATAACATGGGAGAAAACAAAAGAGCCATAGTCGTGACAGCAGCTGGGACCCCATGTTTGGCTCCAGCAGGATGGAGGCACAGTGCCGGGGGCCGTGTTCCAACAGTTAAAAGAAATAGCATCCAGGGGCTTCCCTGGTGGCGCAGTGGTTGAGCGTCCGCCTGCCGATGCCGGACACGGGGGTTCGAGCCCTGGTCTGGGAGGATCCCACGTGCCGCGGAGCAGCTGGCCCCGTGAGCCACAATTACTGAGCCTGCGCGTCTGGAGCCTGTGCTCCGCAACGGGAGAGGCCGCGATAGTGAGAGGCCCGCGCACCGCGATGAGGAGTGGCCCCCGCTTGCCACAACTAGAGAAGGCCCTCTCACAGAAACGAAGACCCAACACAGCCATAAATTTAAAAAAAAAAAAAAAAAAAAAAAAAAAAAAGAAATAGCATCCATTGCCAACTAATTACAGAATATCATTCACACATTATCCGGCCAGAACCTGCTCTCTGGTCCTCACAGGGCCCTGACTGATAACAGTCTGTTTTTACCTCTTTTCATTACCCCCCTCGTATCCGATGAACATCTTATAATTTTCTTGGCATAAGCTTGGCTATGGTGGGACTTGCTTTCTCATGATGCTCTTTTCTGCTGCAAAAATGTACACATCTCCCCTTTGCCTGATGTTCTGACTCAAATTTTTCAACTTGCTTTTTCTTGCATCCTGCCTGATGTCAGGGAGCTAGAAAAACCTGACTTCAAATCTTGCTTCTGCCATTTCTTCCTGGAGTAATCTTTGAGAACTTCTCTGAGTCTTGGTTTTCATGTCCACCATGACTTCTCAGTCAAGTTCCCAGGTTTATGAGATTATGAAACTATTCTACGCATTTTAAAGTGCGTTACAAAGTGTAAAAATATCACACATATGTTAATGTTTGTGTAGTCTAAATGGCTATTTACATTTACAAACCTTTTCACTTCACTAATTATTTCCCATATTGGGTGTAAAGGAAGCCTAGTTCTATGAAATGATAGTAAATGTGCTCTAGGGGAAAAAAAAAATTTAAAGCATTCACAGAATAAATAAAATTGAATTTTAATTATGCACATTTCTTTGTGCAGACCTCCTCAGTGCCTTTATGCTAGAAATGTTATCTGACCCACAGAAGCTTTTGTTTTCCCTCAGGAATCACTTTTTACCATATCCTAGAACTAGTTTAGCAGAAAATAAAATTCAAGAATTACTGAACTACACTACCTTCTATTAAGAAAAGTACACTATAACAACTGCTTTAAACCTAGAAAAATTAATTCAGGAAAATCTAAGAGAGTAAGACAGAGAAATTAGGTCACTTCATTTTTTTCTAGGCTCTGTAATTGTATTTCTTTGTATGTTTCTTTTTGTTCTTCTCTCTCGGTCTCTCTCTCACTGCACCCTCCTCCCCTGCTTGCCTTCTTTTTAAAATCACTTGGTAACTTGCCATAAATACAAATTTTCATGCCCCTCCCCAGATCTACCAAATCAGAAACTCTTGAGTGGAGCTTAGCAAAAAGTGATTCTGATGGACACTAAAGTTTTCCCTTTAAATCACAGATTTAGTTACTTATTAACAGTGCCGTCTTTCAATTCCAGATGTCCCAACTTGGACTATAAATTATGTGATCACCTTAAATATGGCTGTTTTAACCATCCTGTGTTAGCTAAAATATTTTGATAGTAATTTCATTCCTTTTGGTAGACAGCAGTTGCACACACACATGTGTGGACACACACACACACACACAAACACACACACACACACACCTGGACAGTCCAGCCTCCTCCCCTGCATGCACTGGACGAATAAACATTCCAGCTACTAAAGAATTAATGCTGAGCACAGCAGATCCTTGTTCTGACACCCTGGACCAAGTCCTTTCTGAAGGATCGGTGCCTTACTATGACAATTAAATGATAATTGTGTCAAGTGCTTAGCACAGTATACAGGAAGAATTCAACAAATAGCAGCTATTTATACTTATTTTCTACCTTTTCTGACACCTTCGTCTATGTCAGAAACTGTAGTAGGTTCTGGGCATTAAAAGATGAAGCAGACAGACGTGACCCTCCCCCGACCCCCAGACCTTACGATCTAATTGGAAATACTGACTGCAAACAACTGTGATCCGAGGTGACAAGGGCTGTGGCTGGACAAGCAGGAGTGGTGGCAGCAGAGAGGAGGGGGTCCATCCACCCAGCCTTGGCAGTGGTGGGCAGGAGCGGGGGAGGGGAAATAGACATTCCCTGGGCAAAGCAAGAGTATGCGGAGAAATCCAGGAGATGAGAAAGAGCATGGCTACTTGTGGGCACTGTATGCAGCTCAGATTGGCTGGAGTTCATAGTCATGCTGGGGAGAAAATGGGGAATAATGATAATGATGAGAGATGAGTCTGAAGATGTTGGCATTATCATTATCAAGAGATTTTGGAGCCATGTTGGAAAGTTTGAAAATTGTTTTGAGGGCAGGGGGAGCCGTGAAGGGTGTTAAGCAGGGGAGTAGCGTGTTTTGTATTTTTTGAACCTCACTCTGGATGTTTTGTGGGATACACATGACTGAATGAGAGATGATGAGAGCTAAATACACCCCATCATAATTGGTGGTGTCCTGGATGAGGAAAGTGGTGTGGGCATGGAAAGGTGTATCTACAACCACATTTATTGAATTTTGCTTCCAAGTTATGAAATAGAATATTTATTGTTTTCTCTCTCATCATACATCATTAAGTTTTGTTTTAGAAAGTAAAATGGTAGCAGTATTATGTGTGCATTTGGATCCCTAAATGAGCTCTTGTTTTGATAGTTCTTGCTACCTTTATTGTCCAGACCTTAAGCCTCAGTGTAGACCTCTATCTAATGGAACATTTATTAGTCCATCTAAATATCTAATATCTATATATTGCTTCTAATAAAATTACTGTGATATTGTGATTTCTAAGAAATATATATTTGGTCATTTGAAATAAGGTCAAATTTGGTCAAATGACCAAATATATATTTCCCATCTATGTTTGGTCTCAACCCATAGTTCCTGGCTCAGAGCTCCCAAAGCCCTTGCAATTTCCTGAGTGATAAATAAGAGTAGTGGGAACATCTTCTGTTATAATAATTTCTCTATAGTCCTCAGTAAAGGCAAAAGGGTTGTCTTGTTATTCAAAACAAGCTCCTTTCCTCCAAAACTGGGTTTATATTAAGGAAGGTGACTTTTGGAAAGCACCTAAAGATGGGGGCTAGTTGCCAGGGGAACAAACCAGGAATAAAGGGTTGGAACTTTCAGTTTCACCCCTTAATTTCCAGGAAAGGGAGAGAGGCTGGAGGTTGAATCAATCACCAATGACCAATTATCTAATCAGTCATGCCTATTAATGAAGCCTCCATAAGAACCCAAAAGGATGGTGGTTGGAGAGACTCTGGGTTGATTTGTGAATACATGGAGATTTGGAGAGAGTGGAGTGCCTGGAGAGGGCATGGAAGCTCCACACCCTTTCCCCATACCTTGCTCAATGCATCTTTTACATCTGGATGTTCCTGAGTTATATCCTTTTATTTTCTTTTTTTGTGGTATGCGGGCCTCTCACTGTTGTGGCCTCTCCCATTGCGGAGCACAGGCTCCGGATGCGCAGGCTCAGCGGCCATGGCTCACGGGCCCAGCTGCTCCGCGGCATGTGGGATCCTCCCGGACCGGGGCACGAACCCGTGTCCCCTGCATTGGCAGGTGGACTCTCAACCACTGCGCCACCAGGGAGGCCCCTGAGTTATATCCTTTTATAATAAGCTGGAAATCTAGTAAGTAAAATGTTTTTCTGAGTCCTGTGAGCCGATCTAGTGAATTAATCCAACCCAAGTTCGGGGTCACTGGAACATCTGATTTATAGCCAGTCGCTCAAAAGCACAGGTGACAACCTGGACTTGCAATTGGCATCTAAAGTGAAGGGCAGTCTTGTGGAACTGAGCCCTTAACCTGTGGAGTCTGGTGCTACCTCCAGGAAGATGTGCTAGAACTGAGCTGAATCGTAGGGCACACGGCTGGTATCCAAGGGTTGCCTGTTGGTGTGGTCAAATCACCTACCCCACCCACAAATACACACATTGGAATTCGGGACCAGAGTCTTAGATATTGTCTTCTCATTTGATCTGCAATGTAGATCTGTGAGTTAGACCAGGTGAAATTGGAAGTTGAGACCTTGAGAGGGTTGGCCATGTGCATACAGATGGCCAGGTGCCTGGTCTTCTGTCTCCAAATCCCATGCTCTTCCACATCATCACTCTGCTTCCCACTCACGTACCAGCGTGTCCGGAGGACTTCGGGAGAGCCAGCATTTGAGAGCTGGAAACTTTTGTGAAGGTTCAAAACCAGTTGCTGTTTTCTGCCCACATATGTCTTACCTGGGCTCAGGACAATAGATGACAGAAAGGAAAAGGATGAAGAAGGAAGAGGGAGGGAGAGGGAGAAGGAATGTGTCACCTTCTAATACTGCAAGAGCAGCAAAGGTGGCACTAGAGGACACTTTCCACCAGACCTATAGCTTAGAGCTGCACCAAAATGCCCCAGACTCAGCAGCAAATGTTCTTCTGAAGCTAGATCCAGGGCAAAGATAACCCCTAGCACATTAGGAAGAGCACTAGGCTGAGCCTCAATTCTGCCACTTACTAGCTAGGCAACCTCCCCCTATCTGAGCCTCAGTTTCCCCATCTGTAAATGAGGACATTAATGATACCTATCTCCCAGGGTTATAATGGGTTATTTTTGTTCATTTTTCTATTGAAGTATAGTAGATTTACACTATTGTATTAGTTTCAGATGTATGGAATGTATGGAATATATGTATGTGGTATATAGATATATACCACATCTTCTTTATCCATTCATCTGTCAGTGGATATTTAGGTCTGCTTCCATGTCTTGGCTATTGTGAATAGTCCTGCTATGAACGTTGGTGTGCATGTATCTTTTTGAATTAGAGGTTTTTCTGGATATATGCCCAGGAGTGGGATGGCTGGATCATATGGTAATTCTATTTTTAGTTTTTTAAGGAACCTCCGTACTGTTTTCTATAGTGGGTGCACCAACTTACATTTCCTATGATGAGGATTATTGAGAGGATTAAATGTAGTAGTGCCTGGCATGCTCTTCCCCCAAATAGCTGCATAGTTCCCAGATGCAGGTCAGGCCTTTACTGAGATGCCTCCTCTCTTGAGATGCCTTTCCTATCTGTCCCATTTTAAATTGCAGCCCTTCTCCCTCTTGGTCTTGCCTATCCCTTTTCTGGCTTTACTGTTCCCCACAGAACGTGTCCATTGTTGGACAGTGGATAGCAATGAACATACCTCCATCTAACAAAGTAAATATTCTACTTATTTATTCATTATGTCTCCACCTTTCACAGGAAAGCAAGGATGGTTTTTCTCTTCTGTTATTACTTTATCACTAGTTCCTAAAAGGATGCCTACTGCAAAATAAGCATGCAATAGGAACTAGATGAATGAAGGATGAATGAGTAAACAAATAAGTGAAAATATTTCATTTGTTGGCTTTGCATTTCCAGACCTGTGTTACGCTCTTAGAGTTTCCAGTAAGCCAAATTTGTTTCTTGATACGTAATCCATGAATATGGTCTCACACAAAAGAAATAATCATTACAAGAAAACAAAATAAAAATACACAAATAGGGGCTTCCCTGGTGGCGCAGTGGTTGAGAGTCCGCCTGCCGATGCAGGGGACACGGGTTTGTGCCCCGGTCCGGGAGGATCCCACATGCCGCGGAGCGGCTGGGCCCGTGAGCCATGGCCCCTGAGCCTGCGCATCCGGATCCTGTGCTCCGCAACAGGAGAGGCCGCAACAGTGAGAGGCCCGCATACCGCAAAAAAAGCAAAAACAAAAAAACAACAAATAATTACAGCAAAAAAGGGCCTCCTTCAACATCCTTATCCTGCTTCTTCCTCCTAGATTTGCTCTTTCAAATCTATCTTATTCAGTCAGAGGCATAGAAATGTTTAGATATAGAAATAAATACAAGAGCAAATATCTCTGTGGCACTTAACTGCATGTCTAGCATGTTTCTAAACACAATGTACACCAACTGACTATCTCCAAAACAACACCATAAGACAGGTGCTATTTTTACCCCCAATGTATAGAGAAAAAAGCTGAGGCAGAGTTGCTGTTTCTTTAATATATAAATGGGGTCCTACTAGACCTATTAGCTCACAATGTGCTTGTTCCATTTAACATATATTGTATTTAGGTACACCTTGATATTTAAATTCAGACTCCATCTGTTCCTTCCATATTCATTTCAAATTAGCGTAGGGCTTTAATTTCACTCCATTTACTGGTTTTTAATCTTGTCATCAGTCTCCTTCCTCCTAGGAGCTGAACTGAATGCCCTCAAAATGCCTTTCTCTAATGGCCCATGGTTTGGCTCTGCCAGCATCTCCCGAGCTCATCACTGTCTCTGCTGTTCTCTCTGGGATAAGGTGCAGGGTATCTCCTGTCCCTCATCCCTGAGGTCAGTTCTACTTATGAGTTGCCACAAGCCTCCTTTGAGTTTCTACTCTACCACTATTTGATTCCTTGCTCCTTTGCACCAAGAAGTGAATCACTTCCCACTAAGTGGGGATCTTAGAAGGTAGGGAGAGGATAACTTCAAGCATTCTTTAAAATCAACAGATAGCCAAGGAGGTCAAGCAGGGGAAGCAACTGCTGCTATTTTTGCTAATTTGCTGAATTTTAAAACCTGTTTTTCAACTTCTTTGTCTCCAGTTTCTCATATATTAAATGACAGTAGCTCCCAGCTTGCTACCTCATGTGTCTGAAGTCTAGTATTTTGGGAGAGTCTGCATAATCATAATGAGTTCTAACAATCTCTCACACTTACAGAGTGATTTACAGCTCACCAAGTACTTGTTGAAGAGGGATATTTCCTAGACTCATAAAATTTCACAGGTGACCCTTACAGATGAACATATACAGTGGTTCCCCAACTCTGCCTTACACTCCCTGGCAAGAAGAGCCCAAAGGTATAATGGCAGTCCATGAACTCTTCAATATTTCAAAAATGCTAACGGGAATCAAACATTTCCGCAATAAAATCAGACTTTAATTGCTTTTGGTGGGAATTATATCAACTAAAATTGGTACTTATTGGAAAACTAATTATCCCTTAATAAATGTAACTTAATAGACATAACCCCTTGAAACACTGGGGGTCTATGGGGAAAAAAATAGAGAAGGAAAACTTAATCGTGTAATGATGAAGGATTTGGGCCACAGAGATCCCCACATTTCATAGACGAGGAAAGTGGAGCCCAAAGAAGCAAGTTGTGCCCTGAAACTCCTCCTCTTCTTCATCACTCCTGTCTTGGATTATGCCTCGTCTATCCTCTGTTGGAATTATGCACTAGTGTCCTATCTTATCCTAGTCTGTACTGGCTGCTTCCATCTGCCCCTTGAACTGCAACCAAAGTAACTTTTTAGTACGCATCCCACCTCTCCTTTGATGGGTTCACATTCTCTGAAGTCTCCCCATCGTTGTCAGGATAAAGACACACTCTTCTGTTGGCACCCAAGGCTCTTCATGATCTGGCCTCCGCATCCCTTAAGATTCTTCTTGAGCTCCAGCCACACTTAATGGTTTTTGGTCCCTGAATGCACCAGGCCTTCTCACCATCCCTCTGTGTCTTTGCGTAAACTCTTCAGAATGCCCTTCCTCCACCTGCTTACCTGTCAACTTAATGCATCCTTCAAGTTTCAGCTATATCACACCTCATCCAGGAAGCCTTCACTCCAGAGTGGACTGAGTGCCTGCTCTGGGCATCCCAGCACCCCATGCGCCCATCCAGTGTACGCTTCTGTTACTACATTACAGTCTCCTCAGTAGACAGGAAATTGTTAAATGAACATGACTTCCCCAAGATCTCATGGCAGAGGCAAGAGGCAAATGCTAGGTCTTATCCTGGCTCCATGGCTCTGTGTCCTATAGAACGTTGAAGTGCTGTGAAAATCTCAAGGTTTGGCTTTTCCCTCCATGGATCCCACATTTTGAGAAAAAAAGAAGAAAAAACTGTCCAACATGAAATTTATTAAGGGATAATTTTAGGACTACCAGCAAGGAAGAAAGTGTACCATTAGGATAGTCATATTCTATCCTCCAGACTGGAAACACTAGGAGAGCTTTAAGGGAAAGAGCCTAAAGTGGAAGCACCTTTAGGCAGAGGCACATAGGGCAGCGCTGCCACAATTACTGTGCAGGTGCAAACAAGGCCAGAGAGACCCCGTCACTAGTATGAGAGAGAACCCAGATAAGGATTCGGGAGGCCTGGTCCCATCATGTCAGGCTCACTCAAAGGGCATTTTCCCCTGGGCTCTCTGCTTTCTGAGACCCGTTAAGTACAATGCCAGGCAGGGAGGCCAGCATCTACTCTCACATGCTTACAGATACGGTGCTGCTACCCACCAAGGCCTTGGCACTTAAAGAACATGGACCCACCTTTAGAACCTCCAAGTCCTGGCCTCCAGCTGCTGCTTTAAGGGACCAAAACCAAACCAAACCAAACAAACAAATAACCGTGACAAGTAGGAGGATCCCCCTCAGCTTCTAATCAGGAGACCCAATGTTTGCAAAAATGAAGGACACTACACTTGATTCACAATATATTCAATCTGCATTATTAGGACCTATAACAACCCTGGACAACTGACAAGACAAGGACAGTTGTAATGTTGTCTCTTTTTTAAAATGAGAAATCCAAAGCTATAAGTTGTTTAATGACTTTCCTGAGATCTGATGAATGTATGGAACGTCTCTGTGTACCAACAGGGCCATCAATCTGAAAATGTCAATCCTTACCTCAACCTTGCTGTGCAGTATTACACAAGTTACTTAACCTCTCTGATATTCACTTTCCTCATCTCTAAAAGGGAGACAAAAATATCACTCTCACATGGTTATTGTGAGGTGAAGTGAATTAATGTACTAAGTACGTTAATTCACTTCATCTCACAGTACAGTACATGGATCACTGCACTTCATACCTAGAACTTAAGGACCCTGGTCTTCTGACTCCAAATCCCCCCATCCTTTGTTTTTTTTTTTAATTTTTATTGGGGTATAGTTGATTTACAATGTTGTATTGGTTTAGGGGTACAGCAAAGTGAATCAGTTATACAGATATATATGTCCACTCTTTTTTAGATTCTTTTCCCATATAGGTCATTATAGAGTATTGAGTAGAGTTCCCTGTGCTACACAGTAGGTCCTTATTAGTTATCTGTTTTATATATAGTAGTGTATATATGTCTATCCAAATCTCCCAATTCATTCCTCCCCCCACCCCCGCCCCATCCTTTCCGATTGTTCTGCTTCAAACACTCTCTGAGACTTTGGATAAATTATTTAGTCCTCTGGGTATAACTTTTCCATCTATAAAGGAGGTTCTAGTGACCTTACACAACCTCTCTGAATCTCAGTTCCCTCAACTCTAAATTGGGAGGAATAATTACAGTCTCCTCCTTATAAGGTTATTCTGAGGAGTGAAGTAGAAAATGTTTGGAAAGCACTTAAGACAGTGCCTGGCACATAGCCAACACTAAAAATAAATTAACTATTATCACTGTGATTGTTGCTAATGTTAATATTATTAGTCCCTCCCATTATAAAATGGGATATATACCCTCTTACTCAGTCAAGTGATCAAAACTCAGTTCTATTTGGATCACAGGGAGAAAATAAAATTTCTGTATTTTTACTACCAAAGCCCCCCCACACACACACACTCACCTTTTTTCTTCTTGCCCCTGACCTTAAAGAATCAGACTCTTAGGCCTAGAAAAGTTTTCAGAGGTCATCCACTTGACCTGTTCTCCATTTTTTTATTTTTCTCTACAACATCTCCACCAAGTGGCATATACTTAAATACCTCTGGTGATGGGGACCTCACCACCTTATACAGTAGCTCACTCTGAACACAGTTCTGTGTGCTGGGCTCTCTTATGTAAAGCCAAAATGCAAGTCATAGTAGCTTCTCTGTTTTGTCTCACTTTTACCCTTCAGCTCTAGCTGGATTCACAGAAGTGAATTCACAGAGAATTTGCAGAAGCCAAGCTTCAACAACATTTTTCTCCAGACTGTAACAAACTCGAATTGTATTTGTTGGTCATTTTTTCCTCCCTCTTTCTGGAAAAAAAAATCTTAAGCACATTTCACCATTCGAAAGATTTTTTTTTTCTTGCCCCCTATCTGCTGGTTCCCACTGGGATGAAAAGCAATAAAAAGTTAGAAAGAAGTATAGGTTTGCCTTCTGCCTTTGTCACTTAGACAAATAGCACCATAAAAAACGGTGAATGCTATCTGTTAAAGCGAACTCCTTCCTCTCCCTCATACATTTCACCAAGTTCTGATGCAAGGGGTTTGGACAGGAAAACCTTTTTCTGAAGATGGATAAGATAGTGAGTTAAAGATTTTGCATTAAAAACAGATTCTGGTTATAATATCTTCCTGACAGTAGCATTTTGCTACCCCTGTTTTGTGAGTCCTGTAAATAAATCTCAGGGGGCACATCAGTTGGGCAGGGGATATCTGGGAACCTTGTGAGGTGTCTGCCAATTAGGGCATAATAAAGAGGAGCAGTTCCAAGACGGCTCCTGCAGTTTTCAAGGCGTCTTTCTGCATTCTTTCTCCCTCCCCACCCCCAGCACTGGTGCTCCCTTCTCCTTTCTTTAATGTTCTTTGTATTTCTAATCAGCTCCCTGATCGGGCACCAGCTTTAGGAAGTCCTGTGAATAGACAACATGAGAGGATCTTGTAATATTTCACACTCTCCAGTGAAAAATATGCTGGTTGGAAACATTCATATTTAATAACAGATAAAGTGTCTGAAAAGTTGCAGGAGAATTTTCCATTAAGATATGGAGATGCTCAGAAAGTATACTCACTTTGTTAGAAAACCTTATCAGGCTGGGGCAGCAGCCATGGGGCTAAATCTCTTGCCCTGCTGGGGGTTAAATATGAATTGCGAGCCCACAGTAAACACAAAGCAGAGAAGGTGCTCCTTGATCCGGTGCATGTCTCTGACCAGCACAAGCAAGATTAGGAACTGAAAGGTGGTCGTTGGACTTTGAGTCAGGGCAAGAGGGGCAGAGTCTGGATGTCAAAGATTACTTTGAACTTTTCTCCTGTGAGAATGGTAGCCCAATGGACACAATAATAAATCATAAGCTAAAAGTTACCTTTGTGTTGCAATATATGTTAGAAAATGTCTTCTCAGCTATTATCTCATTAGACACTCCATCATGGATGAATGATATGAATCCCCTTTTATGGAGGAGGGTACAGAGGCTCAAAGAGGTAAAGTGATTTGTCCAAAGTCACAGAATAGATGTATGGTTGGGTTTTTAACATAGGTCCTTCTGAGTCCAAACCCAGTGTTCTTTGCACTAAAGCATATTATCTTCCATCAGGAACAGAGGAACAGGTCTTTTGTGGGGAAAATGATAGTGATGATGATGACAAAAGATGATGCTTATAATTAACACATTATCTTCATGTTTCGAGTCCTACTAAGTGTCAAGCCCTATGTTAGATACTTTCTGTGAAATCTCTCATTTAATCCTTATAACAGACATAAAATACATTACTACTATTATTATTATTTCATTTTACAGATGATCAAACAGGCTCAGAGAGGCAAAATGACTTGCCCAAGATTATATAAGGGATTATTCAAGTCTATCTCTGGATAGATTTTAAATTCCTGAACTTTTATTTAACAATGGAAAAAGGAAAAAAGTGGGAGGTGGGTGAAGAGGAGGATTTAGGGTTGAGAGATGTGGAGTTCAGAGGCAGTCAGGAAAATTGATTTACATAGAGAATCCTCCAGAACTTCACGTACTTAGGGGTGCTCAGAAGGCAACTGGAAACTAACAGGGGCCTGGAGTTGAGGAAAGACATTGGAGGCAGACCTGCAGAGCCAGTATGTCCTAGGCATGCATTAAGCACCTAGTGCATGCAATTCCAATATGTACAAGGACAAGTTGGATGTGGATCCTGAAAAAAGCCCTAAACTTTGTAAAGATTTTCTAAGATCATTTGGTAGCCTTGGGGATCAGCAGAGTGCAGGAGGCTAGATTACAATGATGTGGAGTCATAAGGGGAAGTGAAGAAGGGCAGGTACCAGCAAACTATGGAGAAGTTTGTAGTCAAGGAGCACAGTGGCAAAATGGCTTAAAGGATTATCAAGGTCAAGGAACTTTCCCCCCTCTTCTTTTAAGATAAGAATTGAACACTTTCATGGGCTACAGAAGGATTCAGTGGAGAGGGAGGGATCAAAGATATAGGAGAGAGAAGAAATAATCAGTAGTGCAATTGAAGGCAGTGTTGGAAGATTGCACTTCAGAAAGAAGTGTCACTTCCTTCTACGACTCCAGGCACAATAAAGATTTGCATCCGTGAATGAATCATATCAGATTTCTGGGGTGGGAAAGTCTCAGGGTATGAACAAGGCAGACTTAGGTTCGAATTCTGATTCTATCACTTTCTAACTCTCTGATCTCGAATAAATCGATTAACCTCTCGGAGCCTCAGTTTCCACATCTGTGAACAATATGCAAAACAGAGATGTCATCACCCATAACAAGGTTATTGGATTGTTCCAAAGCACAGATTCGAAAACTTGCTTGATTCACAGTTGCTTTAGTTTCTCAGTAGTTTTTCACAGGGCCCCTAGGCCAAAATAAATACCCAACAGTTCTATGCATTAAGTAGTTGGATTCAAACAATTTCAAAAGTATGTATGTCCTATCACTTTATATACATAATTTGAAAGAAAGGTAACACTATCATTTCATTCTTAAATAAACACAATCACCTAATTACTCATGGAATGTGTGGGACTGTGGACACTGTACAATCAGATTGAATACCGACATCCCTCTTTCCTGTTCCACATTGGTGTTTGCAGTGACTTGCCTGTTTTTTGGGGGGGCTTTTTGGCCATACCATACAGCAGTGAGAGCATAGAGTCCTAACCATTGGACAGCCAGGGAGTTCCTCTGCAGTTACTTGCTTTGTTATTAGAACAACTCACTAAAACCCAGCATCACCTGTATATGATGTCATTGAATGGACTATAGTGTGATCTGATGGTGAGATGGTGAACTCCCTCACCCTGGTAATTCCAGGGTATTCAGCAGATGTTAAATATCACTGAGTTTCTCCCTAAAGTGTTCAATAGTTCTTCATGCCCCTTTAAGTTTTCTGTGGCCCCCCCTAGGCACCTTGACACAATTTGGGAACTGTCATTCTAAAGATTAAATTAAATAATATATGTATAATATGTATTATATGCAATTTCTTATCAATTACAAATTGGTAAGAAAAGGTGGAACATCCCAGTAGAGAAAGGAAAAGGATATTATGGGCAAATATCAGAAGAGAAAACCCTAATGCTAGTACAAGCCTAAACTAGCATTAGGCTCCCCTAGGTGTTAGAGAAATACAAATCAAAACAGCAATGAAATAACATTTTCTCCTAACCAATGCACGAAAATTAAAGATTGATTCCATTTAGTAGCTGGCAAAGGAGTAGGAAAATAAAAACTGTCTCATATTGCCAGTGAGGATATAAATTGCTGTAGTATTTTCAGAAATTAAGCTAGAAGGATCTAATAAAATTTAAAACCTGTCTACCTTTACCACAGCAATCCCACTTGGAGGAATCCAGCATACAGAAATAAAAACACCAGTATACATGGATAGTCAAGGATCTTTATTAGATAATTGTTTATTATAACATAAAACAGTCTGGAAACAACCTGAATGTCCATCAATAGTAGAATAATTTTTATGCATCTATCCTCTGGAGAGTTGTTTAGTTATTAAAAGAAAGAGTTTGATCTATGTGTATTGACAGAAAGGAATGTCTGCGATATATTGTTAGTGAAAAAGGCAAATGTGGAGTAAATAGGCATAGCAGGTTATCATTTTTTCTGTAAAGAACTAGAATAAAAAGAAGCCTATGTTTATACAAGCATATGGGAAAGCCAGGTAGGACAAAAGCTAACACACTTAATTGTTGATACTTAGTACAATGTGTGTCTTGCTGGGGGCGGGGTATAAACATGGAAGGGAAGATTACTGGTTTTGTCTATGTTCATATCTGAGTAGTTTGGCAGGTATTCATCTATCAACCAGCATAAGTTATACTGCCCTTCATAAGCTAAAGAGAAAACCCAGTGAAACGTCCCCCCAAAAATGCATTTGGTTTACCTAACACTGTGGGTATCACATGACAGGGATTTTGTGTGCCGGTGTTCTGTCTCTGGTTTTCTTTCTGTATGTCTGTTACTCCACTGCATTTCCCTCTACCTAGCTGCATCTCTTCTGCTCCCTTTTGCTCTCCCTCTCTCTCTTTTCTTCTCTATTCTCTCCCTTTGCTTTTATGCCACATGTTGTGGGGACACAGACGAGGAATAAGACACGGCACCTGCCCTTGAGAAGCTTACAGTCTGCGGGGCTGAAAACCAACACATTTTCAGAGAGGGAGAAAGGAAGTGGAGGAAGATGGCACCAGATGGACTTAGTTTTGGTGAAGAATGGGTAAGTCCCCCTACTTAGGAAGAGAGGAGGCTGAGGACTTACAAGGAATGAAAGTGGCTCAGGCTGCAAGTACGGAGTCAACCGGAGATCACTGTAAGGATTAGCTTTCAGCCCTTCTCCCTGGGTGGTTTCAAAATTCATCTTTCTGAAGGCAGGACTCTGGCTCAGACACGTGAGAAAGGCTCTTCAGGATCTGATTCCTTCATTTTTCAGGTCTGTGTCTAAACATACGGGCAGATGGACCCCTCGCCTACCTCATGCTAAATCTTTTCTATTTTAGCTGTGCTCAGAGGCTAACTGTCCTTACCCATTCCCTCCACAGCCTGCCTCACCCATAAAGAGAAACGTCAGGCTCAAACCAACTGTACCATCCCACAGCCTGACCCTCCTTCCCCCACCTCTCACCCCATACACCATCCTCTGTCCCATCCTCTTGTCGGCAGCCAGCAGACCAATGTTCCTGGGCCAGCTCTGCCTCTGTGTCCCTAAACAACGGTCCTTGCAGAGACAGAAGAAGGGTCAGATGTCAGGGCCGCTGGGCTAGGATCCCACAAGCTGTGTCCTAGTTTTCCAGGATAAGCTGTCAGGAGTTGCCTCAATGCAGTCCCCTCTTCCCTCTCCCCAAATCCTATTTCTGAGCCTGAAGAAATGGCTTTGCCAGCCTCAGGAGAAGCCTCTTGCCCAGGGAAAGCCAGGCTTGAGAAGCTGCCATCAGACCCCATTGTCTGTGTCCTGGGACCACTGCCAAGGCTCGGGCATCTTGGCTGGGGTGGTGGAAGGGCCCTGTTCTGATCCCATCTGTTCAGAGTGAGGAAAAGAAGCCAGGTTCCCTCCCCTTTATCTCTCCCCCCAACCCCCAAGCTTTATGGATGAGTGGCTTTTCAGAGATGAAAAACCAGAGCCCTGTCAAACAAGTCTTCTTGCTTGACAAAGATAGAATCTAAATATAGAAAGGTACAGCTAAGCTCTGCAGCCGAGCGAGCAACCCCATCTGGCACACAGCTTCAGGGTGTTTCCTCCCCTACCATGGCACCTAGCCCAGTGCCCAGGACACAGTAGAGGGTCATCAAATGTTTTGTTGAACTGACCTCCTGAATCTTGCTGAACACCCCTCCCGTACCAGCAAAGAGATGCTGTACAAACATCCCCATGACACCCACTGAAGCTGCCCTGGACCCCTCACTTCCCACCTGCACATAGCCCTGGCCCCTCTCCTATTGAGAACGTCCTTACAAAAATGCCACTGCCTTGAAAGAAATCTCCCTGAGATGGGGGTAGGGGGCTAATGCATATATTTTTCTTTTCCATGTTATAAGGCACTGTATATCCACTACCTTATTTAATCCTCACAATATCAAGGATATAGTTACTCCCATTTTATAGATATGAACATTGAGACTAAGAGGTTAACTGACACATCCAAAGCCTTGCTGTTGGAAAACTCAGGTCCATTTCCCCTACTCCAGAGAACACCATGGAATGGTGAAGGGGGTATTCATGCTGCTAGACCCCATTGATGGCCATAGTTTCCCCCGGATAATTCTCCTTAGGAGCTCTAGAACCCTTCTTTGGTTTAACTAAAAATGATACAATCATAATTCATGGAGCCAAAAAGTATTCCAGGAGAGCATGGAGCCCAGGCTCCTGTTTTCAAGAAGATAACATGGTATTCAGATGGTGTGTTTGTTTCCTAGGGCTGCCATAACAAACCACTACACACTTGGTAGCTTAATACAACAGAAATTTATTCTCTCACAGGTCTGAAATCAAGTTGCTGGCAAGGCCATGCTCCCTCCAAGGCTCTAGGGAAGAATCCTTCCTTGCCTCTTCCTAACTTCTGGTGGTTACCAGCAACCCTTGGCATTCCTTGGCTTGTAGGTACATTGCTCCAATTTCTGCCTCTGTCTTCACACGGTCGTCTTCCCCCTGTGTGTGTCTATGTCTTTCTGTCTGATTCTTCTTCGTCTTTCTCTTATATATAAAGACACCAGTCACTGGATTTAGGGTTTACCCTAATCCAGTATGGCCTCATTTTAACTGGATTATATCTGCAAAGACCCTACTTTCAAATAAGATCACATTCTGAGGTTGGGTGGACATGAACTTTGGTGGAGCACTGTTCAACCCAGCACAGTTGGTACAGCATGGTGCCAGGAGGGTGGACTCAGGAGTCAGGCTGCCTGGGACTTTAATCCTAGATCTGCCACTTGCTCACTCTGTGACCTAGGGAAACTCAACCTCTCTGAATCTCAGGCTCCTCATCTGTAAAATAAGGATACTAGGCTGGTTGGGAGAAGCCACTAAGATAATCCATGCACAGAGCTTAGCCCAATGCCTGGCACAAAGTAAGTGTTCAAACATTAGCCCAGCTCCCTATATCTTGGTAGTTAGGGGCACACACTCTGGAGTCAGGCTACTGGGGTGAAATACTGGATCTATCCATTGTGGGAAGATGGACACATTACTTAAACTCTCTGAGCCTTAATTTCCTCGTGTAGAACAGAGATAATAGTTGTATCTGCCTCATGGTTTACAGTAAGCAGCACATGAAGTAATTCAGATAAGGTGTTTAAGAATATCTTGCACGTATGATATCATTTATATGTAGAATCTAAAAAATAATACAAATGAATATACATGCAAAACAGAAACAGGTTCAAATATAGAAAACAAGTGATCACAAAATGTAAGAGGCAAATTAGGGGTATGGGATTAAGAGATACAAACTATTATGTATAAAATAGATAAGCAATAAGGATACATTGTATAGCACAGGGAATTATAGCCATTATCTTGTAATAACATTTAATGGAGTATAGCTGTAAAAATACTGAATTACTATGCTGTACACCTGAAAGTAACATAATATTGTAAATCAACTATACTTCAAGAATAAAATAAAATAAAAATAAAAATTTATTAAAAAAGAATATCTTGGGACTTCCCTGGTGGCGCAGTGGTTGAGAGTCCGCCTGCCGATGCAGGGGACACGGGTTCGTGCCCCGGTCCGGGAAGATCCCACCTGCCGCGGAGCTGCTGGGCCTGTGAGCCATGGCCACTGAGCCTGCGCGTCCGGAGCCTGTGCTCCACAACAGGAGAGACCACAACAGTGAGAGGCCCGTGTACCCCCCCACCAAAAAAAAAAGAATATCTTGCTTATAGCAGCTTTCCAATAAATGGTGGCTATTATGGTATTGATGTTCCCAATTCAAATCCATATGATATTATATAATCCTATAACACCATAGGAACAGGCTCAGCAGAGGGGTCCTGGGCTTCTGGCAGAGAAGGACCAGAGTTTTGTGGGCATCAGAGAAATGTGCCTTTCCCCGGAAGGGAGGGACCCACAGGTCTGATGTACTGAGACCAGGCGTCTCTGTCCTGGGCAGTGGTCCAAGAGGCTGAGCCCGTCTCCTCCTCTCCTTTGCAGCTGGCTCACACTCAGTGTATACCCAAGGGATCTAGGGACATGCTCTAGCTCCAGGGCTGGGCACTTCCCCACACAGACTCCCATCAGTCTCCAGCTGCCAGATGAAGGTGACTTAGGAGATCTGGGGTGGAGAATGGCTGGGGAGCCGGGGGCAGAGAAGCAGCATGAAGCTCATTAGTAGCTGACTACTCTGGTGGAACAGACCTCTCCCAGGGCCATAACTCTGTCCCTGGAAGAAAGAATGATGATTGGGAGGTGGCTGACACTCGTGCAGCCCACATATGGGGCTACGCAGTAGGAGCAAAGCTGAGTCCCTGCCTTCTCTAAATCCCCAGCATATCCATGGAGAAAGAAGAGCTGCAGCATGAAAAAGCGGGGGAGAGAGTATGATTTGAAAGGAAGCTGAAAACCATACTACAGAGCTTCCATTAAGTAGGCAGCAATCCTGACAAGGTGTCTGGACTTCCACCATCAAGGAAATATTCTGGAGCCAGGTTCCCTTGGATTTTATTGGGTCCCCAGACTTCAGGTGATCTTAGATAACTCAGTCTCTCTGAGCCTTAGGTTCCACATTTGTAAAATGAAAATATCTATTTTTCAGAGTTGTCATAAAGATTACATGATTTACCTTACATCGACCTAATTTGTACTGGCTCATCAAGCTCAGCTCAGTTGCCCCTCTCTGAGGACGCCACCGTCCCCAGCACAGCTAGGTTAGGAGCCCTGCCAAGCCCTTACACATTTCTCTGCCATAACATGAACACTTTGTTGCTGAATTATAATTTTATGTTTCCTTGTCTGTGTCCTACACTAGGCTATGAGCTCCCTGAGGACAGAGAAGGTCTTGTTCATTTTGGCATTTTCAGTGTCCAGCATAATTCCTGGCACAAGCTGAGTGAATGGATGAATGAACAAGTCTAGCTGGGTAAAAATAAGTCTAATTAGGCAGGTTTTTAGGCAGCAATTTTAACCAAACCATTCTGGAAGGCACAATGGGTTGTATACTGATGAAAAGTTTCTCTCTCTCCAAGGTAACGTTAGTAGAGGTGTGGTAAAGGAAAGTTGCAAGGGGTGAAAGAACCGATAAATGGGGAAATGCTGCTGTGTGGAAGGCATTATGCTATGGGTTTTTCATTAATCATGGAATTATTACCAACCAGCTGTATTTATCCTCATTGTGCATGTGAGGAAACCGAGGCTCAACGAGATGAATTACCTTGCCCAAGATCACAAAGCCAGTAAATAGCAGAGCCGTGGAGTGGAACCCTGGTATGCCTGGCTACCCAGCTTATGTCCTTTTCTTTATTCCCCTTCTGATATAAAATTGAGGATGTTTGAAAATGAGTAGCTCCAGAAGAAGAGGGGAGGGGTGGGGTGGAGGAAGCAGCAGTTGAACTGTCTAAGGCTTATTAGATTTAAACCCTGCATAGCGTCTTGCCTTTTCTTTCTTCCCCATTCATTGGCGAAGCAAATGCCAGATAAAGCATTTTGGACACTGAGGTATCAGGGGGCCACTGATGAATTAAAACTCTGTTTGTCAGGGACAGACATTCTTCCAGTCCTGAGTATAATGGAAGTGACTTAGTGGTCATAGGAGTCTCAGAAGGGCCTGGGGCTGTGAGGATGCAGAATGCAAAAGAGGCAGAAAAATGTCCTTTTGCTTTTCTCAGAAGGAAAATATTGCCTAGATATTATAAATTGACCAAAGTTGAGGGGAACAATGCCTTGCTGTGGGCTGTGGAAAAAAATTAAAGCATCTCTCAGGTGGAGGCAATCCATTGCTTATTGAGCCTGCATTATGCACCAGGGGCTTTATATGTGTTATCTATTTTAGTTCTCACAAGGCCACCCCCATTTTACAGATGAATATAATGAGTCATGCCGCTAGGGTGTGGCATAACTGAGACTTACCCGTGTATCTAGCTACAAAGGGCATTATGGTTGGAATCTTTACAACTGGAATGAAGCAGAAGTGTAGATACTGAGATGCAAAGTCCAATCTAGCATAAATACAAGTTTTGTTTTTGTTTCATTTTACACTGAATTACCCAAGTATTAATTTCAGACTCCCTACATCCCACTCCTTCCTCTCACCCTTCCTCTGGCCTAAGAGCAGTACTAGCTTTAGGATCCTCCTGAGGCCAACCAGCTCAAGCAACTACAACAAAGAACACACCACCCCAAGGACATAATTAAAAACATATGTAAAGGGCTTCCCTGGTGGCGCAGTGGTTGAGAGTCCGCCTGCCGATGCAGGGGACACGGGTTCGTGCCTCAGTTGGGGAGGATCCCACATGCCGCGCGGAGCAGCTGGGCCCGTGAGCCATGGCCGCTGAGCCTGCACGTCCGGAGCCTGTGCTCCGCAACGGGAGAGGCCACAACAGTGAGAGGCCCGCGTACTACAAAAAAAAACAAAACAAAACATATGTAAAGATTTAACTACAAGGATGTTCAACACCAAACTATTTATAATATCAAAAAAATAAAATAAAAGGGAACTCCCCAAACACTCAGAAGTAGGCACTTGAGCGAATAAACTGTGGTGCAGTCATTATATATGGAATTCTGTGCAGCAATTAAAAATAATTTGTGTGACAATATTTAGGGACATAAGCATGATCAGGGGTTTACAAGATACAATGTTGATTTTAAAAAGCAGGTTATAAAACCATTTGACTATTGGCATTGTAAGTGGTTTTTAATTCTTTTTGATTATTAGAATGTTTTCAATTTTCTATATTGAATATCTGTTGTTTTCATAATAAGGAAAAATAATGAAAGGTTATTTATAACATGAATAATAAATATTCCAGCCTCAACTCTCCTTCAACTGTGATAATTAAAGCACCAGTTTACATGAACACAAAGAGAAAAGAAAACCTAAGTCTGCAGAGAAATCTGACTAAATAATTGGCATCTTTGTTCAAGGAAAGGGGAGTGTCTGCTTTCTGTCTCCCCGAGAGGGGACATGTTTGAACGACAGCAAGCTGGATTGGAGTTGAATACAAGGAAGCACTGTATTAATGCAGTTGTCATCCAAACACACCATAGACATCTACCCAGTGGGTGTCGATAATCAGCATGGTTAACCAAACCGAGAAGAGTCACGTCACAGTGAGGATGGCAATACCAGCTACAGCAACAGCTACATGGCCTATGTGCCATATGCCTTCTATAATTCAACTATAATCATTAGATGATGCTCATTTAACATATGAGGAAACAGAGGTTAAATTAGATGCTTAGCAACACACATCCAGAAAGTAGCAGGGTTGATCTTGGAACCCAGGTCTGTCTAGTGCTAATGCCCAATTCCATACACTATGCTGATTTCCTTGGCTTCCTCCTCTACCAAAAAATATTTTTCTCACCAAGCTTGCTGTAGTGTGCAGTATTTTTTAACAAACTTGTTAAATTTTAGAATACTTTTAGATTTACAGAACAGTTATGATAATAGTACAGAGTTCCCCTATAACCCGCAGTGAGGTTGTCCTACTATGAACATCTCATATGAGCATGTCACAATTGATGAACTAATATTAATATATTATTATTTATTAACATGTATATAATATCTAGATTTTCTTAGTTTTTACCTAATATCCTTTTTTCAGTTTCAGGTTCCCACCTTACATTTATTACCTGGTCTCTTTAGGCTCCTCTTCACTGAGATATTTCTCAGACTTTCCTTGTTTTTGATTACCTTGACAGTTTTTAAGGAGTACTATTCAGGTATTTCATAGAAATACCTCAATTGGGATTTGTCTGATGTTTTTCTCATGATTGGACTGGGGTTATGGGTGTTGGGGAGGGAGATCATCGAGGTGAAGTGTTATTCTCATCACCTCATACCAAGGGTACATTTTATCAACATGACTTATCATTGATAATGTTCCTCTTGATCACATGGCTAAGATAGTGTTTTTCAGCTTTCTCCACTATGCATTTACTCTTTTTTTTCTCCCTTTCAAACTGTAATCTTTGTAAGGGAGTCATTATGCGAAGCCCACTTTTAAAGAATGGGGGACACTTGAGGACAGAGTAGGCAGAAAAATTATTTGGAATTCTGCGTGGGGGATTTATCTATATTCCCCCATTTAGTTGTCTACTCAATTATTTGGCTACATCAGAGTGGACTCATGGGTATTTATTTTATACTTTAGGCTATAATCCAATATAGGTTTCCCCCACTATCTGGAAGTATGGTAAGACTATGCTTAAGTTTTGTAGGAAACTGCCAAAATGTCTGCTAAAGTGGTGGTGTCATTTTCCATTCATACCAGCAATAAATGAGAGTTCTTCTCACTTGGCATTCTTGCCAGAAATTGCTATTGTCAGCCTTTTGGATTGTAGCCATTCTAATAGGTGTATAGTGGTGTCTAGTTGTTTTAATTTGCGTTTCTCTAATGATAAATTATGTTGAGCATCTTTTCATATGCTTCCTTGCCATCTGTGTATCTTCTTTGGTGAGGCTTGTCCAGATCTTTTTCCTATTTTTAAATTGGTTTGTTTGTTTTCTTGTTGTTCTGTTTTTGAGAGTTCTTTGCATATTTTGACTGCAAGCTCAGATCTGTGTTTTGCAAATATTTTCTCTCAGTCTGTGGTTTGTCTTTTAACTCTCTTAAGAATATCTTATACAGAAAAAAGTCTTTAATCTTAATAAAATCCTACGTACCAATTTTTTATTCTATGGATCATTCTTTTGCTATTGTATCTAAAAACTCATCTTCAGGGCTTCCCTGGTGGCGCAGTGGTTGAGAGTCCATCTGCCAATGCAGGGGACACGGGTTCGTGCCCTGGTCCGGGAAGATCCCACATGCTGTGGAGCGACTGGGCCTGTGAGCCATGGCCGCTGAGCCTGCGCATCTGGAGCCTGTGCTCCACAACGGGAGAGGCCACAACAGTGAGAGGCCTGCGTATAGTAAAAGAAAGAAACAAACAAACAAAAAAAACTCATCTTCAAATCTAAGGTCATGTGGATTTTCTTTTGCTTCGAGAAGTTTTATACTTTTACATTTAAACTTAGGTGAGTTTAATTTGAGTTAATTTTTTTGGGGAGGTCCATGCTTAGAGGTTCATGGTTTTCTACACATGGATGTCCAGTTGCTACAGTGTCACTTGTTGAAAAGACTATTCTTTCTTCATTAAATTGCCTCTGCATTTTTGTAAAAACTGAGTTGAGTTTACTTGATGGGTGTATTTTGCAGCTTTTTCTGTTCCATTGCTCCATATGCTTACCTTCTTCCACTAATACCACGCTGTCTCGATTACTGTGGGTTTATAAGACTTGAAATCAGGTAGTAGAGTCTTCCAATTTTGTTATTCTCCAGGGTTATGTTGCTTATTCTAGGTCTTTTGCCTTTCCATATAAACTTTATTTTATTTTAACATCTTTATGGGAGTATAATTGCTTTACAATGATGTGTTATTTTCTGCTTTATAACAGTGAATCAGCTATACATATACATATGTTCCCATATCTCCTCCCTCTTGCGTCTCCCTCCAACCCACCCTCCCTATCCCACCCCTCTAGGTGGTCACAAAGCACTGAGCTGATCTCCTTGTGCTATGCGCTGCTTCCCGCTAGCTATCTGTTTTACATTTGGTAGTATATATAAGTCCATGCCACTCTCTCACTTTGTCCCAGCTTACCCTTCCCCCTCCCCGGGTCCTCAAGTCCATTCTCTACGTCTGTGTCTCTATTCCTTTCCTGCCCCTAGATTCTTCAGAAATGTGTTTTTTGTTTGTTTGTTTGTTTATTTTTAGATTCCATATATATGTGCTAGCATACGGTATTTGTTTTTCTCTTTCTGACTTACTTCACTCTGTATGACAGACTCTAGGTCCATCCACCTAACTACAAATCGCTCAATTTCATTTTTTTATGGCTGAGTAATATTCCATTGTATATATATGCATTGTATATATGTGTATTCTGTTGTCTTGGGATGGAATGTCCTATAAATATCAATTAAGTCCATCTTGTTTAATGTATCATTTAAAGCTTGTGTTTCCTTATTTATTTTCATTTTGGATGATCTGTCCATTGGTGAAAGTGGGCTGTTAAAGTCCCCTACTATAATTGTGTTACTGTCAATTTCCCCTATTATGGCTGTTAGCATTGGCCTTATGTATTGAGGTGCTCCTGTGTTGGGTGCATAAATATTTACAATTGTTTTATCTTCTTCTTGGATTGATCCCTTGATCATTATGTAGTGTCCTTCTTTGTCACTTGTAATAGTCTTTATTTGAAAGTCTATTTGTCTGATATGAGAATTGCTACTCCAGCTTTCTTTTGATTTACATTTGCATGGAATATCATTTTCCATCCCCTCAGTTACATAAGTCTGTATGTTTCCCTAGGTCTGAAATGGGTCTCTTGTAGACAGCATATATATGGGTCTTGTTTTTGTATCCATTCAGCCAGTCTATGTCTTTTGTTGGAGCATTTAATCCATTTACATTTAAGGTAATTTTAGATATGTATGTTCCTATGACCATTTTCTTAATTGTTTTGGGTTTGTTATTGTAAGTCTTTTCCTTCTCTTGTGTTTCCTGCATAGAGAAGTTCCTTTAGCATTTGCTGTAAAGCTGGTTTATTGGTGCTGAATTCTCTCAGCTTTTGCTTGTCTGTAAAGGTTTCAATTTCTCTGTCGAATCTGAATGAGATCCTTGCTGGGTAGAGTAATCTTGGTTGTAGCTTCTTCCCTTTCATCACTTTAAATATGTCCTGCCACACCCTTCTGGCTTGCAGAGTTTCTGCTGAAACATCAGCTATTAACCTTATGAGGGTTCCCTTTTATGTTATTTGTTGTTTTTCCCTTGATGCTTTTAATATTTTTTCTTTGTACTTAATTTTTGATAGTTTGATTAATATGCATCTTGGTGTGTTTCTCCTTGCATTTATCCTGCAGAGAGCTGCACTTCCTGGACTTGATTAACTATTTCCATTCCCATATTAGGGAAGTTTTCAACTATAATCTCTTCAAATATTTTCTCAGTCCCTTTCTTTTTCTCTTCTTCTTCTGGAACCCCTATAATTCAAATTTTGTTGCATTTAATGTTGTCCCAGAGGTCTCTGAGACTGTCCTCAATTCTTTAAATTCTTTTTCTCTTTTTTCTGCTCTGCAGTTGTTATTTCCACTATTTTATCTTCCAGGTCACTTATCTGTTCTTCTCCCTCAGTTATTCTACTATTGATTTCTTCTAGAGAATTTTTAATTTCATTTATTCTGTTGTTCATCATTGCTTGTTTGCTCTTTAGTTCTTCTAGGTCCTTTTTAAATGTTTCCTGTATATTCTCCATTCTATTTCCAAGATTTTGGATTATCTTTACTATCATTACTCTGAATTCTTTTTCAGGTAGACTGCCTATTTCCTCTTCATTTGTTTGGTCTGGTGGGTTTTTACCTTGCTTCTTCATCTGCTGTGTGTTTCTCCGTCTTCTCATTTTGCTTAACTTACTGTGTTTGCGGTCTCCGTTTTGCAGGCTGCAGGTCCACAGTTCCCACTGTTTTTGGTGTCTGCCTCCAGTGGCTAAAGTTGGTTCAGTGGGTTGTGTAGGCTTCCTGGTGGAGGGGACTAGTGCCTGTGTTCTGGTGGATGAGGCTGGATCTTGTCTTTCTGGTGGTCAGGACCACATCCGGTGGTGTGTTTTGGGGTGTCTGTGGCCTTATTATGATTTTAAGCAACCCCTCTGCTAATGGGTGGGGTTGTGTTCCTGTCTTGCCAGTTGTTTGGCATAGGGTGTCCAGCACTGTAGCTTGCTGGTCGTTGAATGTAGCTGGATCTTAGTGTTGAGATGGAGATCTCTGGGAGAGCTTTTGCCGTTTAATATTATGTGGAGCAGGGAAGTCTCTGGTGGACCAATATCCTGAACTTGGCTCTCCCACCTCAGAGGCACAGGCCTGACAGCTGGCTGGAACACCAAGACCCTGTCAGCCACACGGCTCAGAAGAAAAGGGAGAAAAAAAGAAAGAAAGAAAGAAAAATAAATAAAGGTATTAAAATAAAAAATAATTACTAAAAATTAAAAGTAATAAAAAAGACGAAAAAAAAAGAAAAGAAAGATAGAAAGGAGAGAGCAACCAAACCAAAAAACAAATCCACCAATGATAACAAGCACTAAAAACTATACTAAAAAAAGAAAAAAGAAAACACCCCAAAACAGACAGACAGAACCCTAGGACAAATGATAAGAGCAAAGCTTTACAGACAGAATCACAGAAAGAAACATACATACACCCTCACAAAAAGAGAAAAAGGAAAAATATATATATATCATTGCTCCCAAAGTCCACCACCTCAATTTTGGGATGATTCATTGTCTATTCAGGTATTCCATAGATGCAGGGTACATCAAGTTGATTGTGGAGATTTAATCCACTGCTCCTGAGGCTGCTGGGAGAGATTTCCCTTTCTCTTCTTTGTTCGCACAGCTTCTGGGGTTCAGCTTTGGATTTGGCCCCGCCTCTGCACGTAGGTGGCCTGAGGGCATGTGTTTCTGCCCAGACAGGACGGGGTTAAAGAAGCAGCTGATTTGGGGGCTCTGGCTCACTCAGGCCAGAGGGGAGGGAGGGGTACATAGTGCAGGGCAAGCCTGAGGCGGCAGAGGCTGGCGTGACATTGCACCAGCCTGAGGTGCCGTGTGTTCTCCCAGGGAAGTTGTCCCTGGATCACAGGGCCCTGGCAGTGGCGGGCTGCCCAGGCTCCCGGGAGGGGAGGTGTGGATAGCGACCTGTGCTCGCACACAGGCTTCTTGGTGGTGGCAGCAGCAGCCTTAGCGTCTCATGCCCGTCTCTGGGGTCCACGCTGACAGACGCGGCTGGTGCCCATCTCTGGAGCTCGTTCAAGCAGTGCTCTGAAACCCCTCTCCTCGTGCACCCCGTAACAGTGGTCTCTTGCATCTTAGGCAGGTCCAGACTTTTTCCTGGATTCCCTCCCAGCTAGCTGTGACACACTAGCCCCCTTCAGGATGTGTTCATGCAGCCAACTCCAGTCCTCTCCCTAAGTTCTGACCTCCGAAGCCCAAGCCTCATCTCCCAGGCCCCACCCGCCCCGGCAGGGAAGCAGACAAGCCCCTCGGGTTGGTGATTGCTGGTCGGCACCGATCCTCTGTGCAGGAATCTCTCCACTTTGCCCTTTGCACCCCTGTTGCTGCACTCTCCTCCGTGGCTCCGAAACTTCCCCCCATACCCACCCTGCTACACGCAGTCTCCGCCCGCAAAGGGGCTTCCTAGTGTGTGGAAACTTTTCCTCCTTCACAGCTCCCTCCCCAAGGTGCAGGTCCCATCCCTGTTCTTTTGTCTCTGTTTTTTTCTTTTTTCTTTTGCCCTACCCGGTTATGTGATGAGTTTCTTGCCTTTCGGGAAATCTGAGGTCTTCTGCCAGAGTCCAGTAGGTGTTCTGTAGGAGTTGTTCCACATGTAGATGTATTTCTGATGTATTTGTGGGGAGGAAGGTGATCACCACCTCTTACTCTTCCGCCATCTTGAAGGTCAAAGTGTCCATATAATCTTTAGAATGAGTTTCCAGTAGCTACATAATACTCTGCTGAGATTTTGATTGTGATTGCATTGGATCTCTAGATCAAGTTGGGAAAAACTGACATCTTAACAATATTGAATTTTCCAGTCTGTGAATATGAAATATCTCTCCATTAATTTAGTTTTGCTTTTATCTGTTTCGTTAGTGTTCTGTAGTTTCCACATATATAGATACTACAACAAAGTTTTGTTAGATTCATACTTAATAATTCATTTTGTGGGTGCTATTATAAATGATACTTTTAGTAGTAAAATTCATTACTGGTACATAGGAGAGCAATCAATTTTGTGTATTATTCTTGTATCCCGAAATCTTGCTGTCATCACTCATTAATTCCAGGAGTTCTTTTTTGTTTGTTTGTCTGGTTTTTTAATCAGTTCTTTGGGATTTTCCACATGGCATCTGAGAATGATGGTTTCATTTCTTCCTTCCCAATCTGTATATTTTAATGATTCTTTTATGATTGCTTTAGATGAAACTTCCATTATGATATTGAATTGAAGTTGTAAGAAAAGGTTTTCTTGCCTTGTTCCTGATCTTAAGAGGAGAGTGCCGTTAAGTATGACATTGTTATAGGATTTTTTAGCTGTCCTTTATCAAGCTGAGGACGTTCCCCTCTATTCCTAATGTTCTGAGGGGTATTTTTTTTTTATCATGAATGGGTATTGGAGTTTTTCAAATCCTTTTTTGGTGTCTTCTGATATGATCATATGCCTTGTCTTCTTTGTCCATTCATACGGTTGATACATTGAAATCATACATTGATTTCAAATGTTGAACCAGTCTTGCATACCTAGAATTAATCTCATTGGGTCACAGCATATAATTGTTTTTATACAATGTTGGAAATTATTTGCTGATATTTAGTTGAGGATTTTTACATCTATGACCATTAGATATATCGGTCTGTAGTTTTCCCTTCTTGTAATCTCTTTTATCTGGTTTTAGTTTTGATGTAATGCTGGACTCATAAAGTTAGTTTGGAAATTCCCTCCCCACTCCCAACTTCTATTTACTGAAAGAGATTGTGCAGAATTGGTCTTCTTCCATGCTTGGTAGAGTTCACCAGTGAAACCATCTGGGCCTGGTGTTTTCTTTTTTGGAAGGTTGCTATTATTGATTCAATGTCTTTAATACTTACAGGGATATTCAGGTTACATAGTTCTCTTTGTGTGAGTTTTAGTAGTTTTTCTCTCTCAAGGAACTGGTTCATTTCAACTAAGTTATCAAATTTGTGGCCATAGAGTTTTCATAATATTCTTTTATTCTCCTTTGCATATCCATGGGATCAGTAGTAATAACCCTTCCTTCATTTCTGATATTGGAAAATTGTTTCTCCTCTCATATTTAATTGGTTAGCCTGGCTAGAGGTTTATTAATTTTACTGATCATTTCAAACAAACAGCTTTGAGTTATGTGAATTTTTTCTATTTCCCTATTTTCAATTTCATTTTCTATTCTAATTTTTATTATTCCCTTTCTTCTGCTTGCTTTAGGCTTAAATTGTTCTTTTCCAGTTTCCTTCTCTCTAGTTATACTACCTATCTGTTCTTGTATGTTGTAAATCTTTTCCATTAGAGCCTTAACAGATTAATTTTAGTTATTTTAAATTCCTTGATAGTTCAAGCATCTGTGTCATAAGATGAATCTATTCTGAGGCTTGCTTTGTCACTTCAGACTGTGCTTTATGTGACCTCATAATATATCTTGTAATTTTGTTGTTGTTGTTGAAAAGCAGACATGTTGTATCAAATAACAAGAATTGTGGCAAATAGTCCTTCAGTGTGAGGATTTATGAGAAACTGGCTAGGATTTGGGTGTGTTTAATATTTTGTGTAGCTTTAGGTGCCAGAGGCTTCAACTTCCTTTAGGTCCTCATTTTTGTCTCCCCTCTTGAATTCAGGCTTCCCTAAGTAATATTCCTCAGAGTACTACAGGATTCCCTAAGTACTATTTCAGCTGTTTCATGGGTAATCAACTGTCATTATTTTGTAACCCTGTTGTGGTGTTGGTAAGGCATAGGAATGGGGAGCTGGATTAGTTTCCCATTGTTGCTGTAATGGATTAACACAGACTTAGTGGCTTAAAACCACACACATATTGTAGTCAGAAGTCTGAAATCTGTGTCACTGGGCTAAAGTACAGATGTCAGCAAGGCTGGTGTCTTCTGGAAGCTCTAGGGGAGAATCTGTACATCTGACTTCTAACATCTGGCAGCCACATGCATGTCTTGGCTGGTGACCCTTCTCTTGAATCACTCCAACCTCTTGCTTCTCTTTTCACATCTCCTATTTCCTTCTTTGACCTTATTGCCTCCCTCCAATAAAGACCCTTGTGATTAAATTTAAGGCCCATTAGGATATGATAATCCAGGATAACCTTACCATCTCAAGATCATTTAACTTAATCATATCTTTAAGTCCTCTTTACCATGTAAGGTAACATATTCACAGGCTCTGGGGATTAGGATGTGGCGATCGTTTGTGGGCCACTACTCAGCATATCGCAGGAGTATTCTAGAATCTTCTCATTAAAATTCAGCATTTCGCACCAGAGGGCAGACAGCAGAAGCAAGAAGAACTACAATCCTGCAGCCTGTGGAACAAAAACCACATTCACAGAAAGATAAACAAGATGAAAAGGCAGAGGGCTATGTACCAGATGAAGGAACAAGATAAACAACTAAATGAAGTGGAGATAGGCAACCTTCCAGAAAAAGAATTCAGAATAATGATAGAGAAGATGATCCAGGACCTCAGAAAAAGAATGGAGGCAAAGATCGAGAAGATGCAAGAAATGTTTAACAAAGACCTAGAAGAATTAAAGACCAAACAAATAGAGATGATCAATACAATAACTAAAATGAAAAATACACTAGAAGGAATCAATAGCAGAATAATAACTAATCAATAGCAGAAGAATGGATAAGTGACCTGGAAGACAGAATGGTAGAATTCACTGCCATGGAACAGAATAAAGAAAAAAGAATGAAAAGAAATGATGACAGCCTAAGAGACCTCTGAGACATTAAATGCAACAACATTCACATTATATAGTGGTCCCAGAAGGAGAAGAGACAGAGAGAAAGGACGCAGGAAAATATTTGAAGAGATCATAGCTGAAAACTTCCCTAACATGGGAAAGGAAATAGCCACCCAACTCCAGGAAGTGCAGAGAGTCCCAGGCAGAATAAACCCAAGGAGAAACACGTTGAGACACATAGTAATCAAATGGAAAAAATTAGGGACAAAGAAAAATTATTGAAAACAACAAGGGAAAAATGACAAATAACATACAAGGGAACTCCCATAAGGTTAACAGCTGATTTCTCAACAGAAGCTCTACAAGCCAGAAGGGAGTGGCATGAGATACTTAAAGTAATGAAAGGGAAGAACCTACAACCAAGATTACTCTACCTGGCAAGGATCTCATTCAGATTTGACAGAGAAATCAAAAGCTTTACAGGCAAGCAAAAGCTAAGAGAATTCAGCACCACCAAACCAGCTCTACAACAAATGCTAAAAGAACTTCTCTAAGTGGGAAACACAAGAGAAGAAAAGGACCTACAAAAACAAACCCAAGACAATTAAGAAAATGGTCATAGGAACATACATATCGAAAATTCCCTTAAACGTGAATGGATTAAATGCTCCAACCAAAAGACACGGGCTTGCTGAATGGATACAAAAACAAGACCCATATATATGCTGTCTACAAGAGACCCACTTCAGACCTAGGGACACATACAGACTGAAAGTGAGGGGATGGAAAAATATATTCCATGCAAATGGAAATCAAAAGAAAGCTGGAGTAGCAATACTCATATCAGATAAAATAGACGTAAAAATAAAGAATGTTACAAGAGACAAGGAAGGACACTACATAATGATCAAGGGATCAATCCAAGAAGAAGACGTGACAATTATAAATATATATGCACCCAACATAGGAGCACCTGAATACATAAGGCAACTGCTAACAGCTCTAAAAGAGGAAATAGACAGTAACACAATAATAGTGGGGGTCTTTAACATCTCACTTACACCAATGGACAGATCATCCAAACAGAAAAGTAATAAGGAAACACAAGCTTTAAATGACAAAAGAGACCAGATAGATTTAATTGATATTTATAGGACATTCCATCCAAAAACAGATTACACTTCTCAAGTGTGTATGGAACATTCTCCAGGATAGATCACATCTTGGGTCACAAATCAAGCCTCAGTAAATTTAAGGACATTGAAATAATATCAAGCATCTTTTCTGACCAGAACACTATGAGATTAGAAATGAATTACAGGGAAAACAACGTAAAAAAAACACAAACACATGGAGGCTAAACAATACGTTACTAAATCCAAGAGATCACTGAAGAAATCAAAGAGGAAATCAAAAAATACCTACAGACAAATGACAGTGAAAACACAATGATCCAAAATCTATGGGATGCAGCAAAAGCAGTTCTAAGTGGAAAGTTTATAGCTATACAAGCCTACCTCAAGAAATAAGAAAAATCTCAACTAAGCAATCTAACCTTACACCTAAAGGAACAAGAGAAAGAAGAACAAACAAAACCCAAAGTTGGGAGAAGGAAAGAAATCATAAAGATCAGAGCAGAAATAAATGAAATGGAAACAAAGAAAACAATAACAAAGATCAATAAAACTAAAAGCTGGTGCTTTGAGAAGATAAACAAAATTGATAAACCATTAGCCAGACTCATCAAGAAAAAGAGGGAGAGGACTCAAATCAATAAAATTAGAGGGCTTCCCTGGTGGCGCAGTGGTTGAGAGTCCGCCTGCCGATGCAGGGGACATGGGTTCATGACCCGGTCCGGGAGGATCCCACATGCCGCGGAGCGGCTGGGCCTGTGGGCCATGGCTGCTGAGCCTGAGAGTCCAGAGCCTGTGCTCCACAGCGGGGGAGGCCACAACAGTGAGAGGCCCACGTACCGCAAAAAAAAAAAAATTTAAATAAATAAATAAATAAATAAAATTAGAAATGAAAAAGGAGAAGTTACAACAGACACCGCAGAAATACAAAGCATCCTAAGAGACTACTAGAAGCAACCCTATGCCAATAAAATGGACAACCTGGAAGAAATGGACAAATTTGTAGAAAGGTATAACCTTCCAAGACTGAGCCAGGAAGAAATAGAAAATATGAAGAGACCAATCACAAGTAATGAAATTGAAACTGTGATTAAAAATCTCCCAACAACAAAAGTCCAGGACCACATGGCTTCACAGGTGAATTCTATCAAACATTTAGAGAAGAGCTAACACCCATCCTTCTCAAACTCTTCCAAAAAATTGCAGAGGAAGGAACACTCCCAAACTCATTCTATGAGACAACCATCACCCTGATACCAAAGCCAGACAAAGATACTACAAAAAAAGAAAATTACACACCAATATCACTGATGAATATAGATGCAAAAATCCTCAACAAGATACTAGCAAACAGAATCCAACAATACATTAAAAGCATCATATACCACGATCAAGTGGGATTTATCCCACGGATGCAAGGATTCTTCAATATATGCAAATCAATCAATGTGAAACACCATACTAAGAAACTGAAGAATAAAAACTATATGATCATCTCAATAGATGCAGAAAAAGCTTTTGACAAAATTCAACACCCATTTATGATAAAAACTCTCCAGAAAGTGGGCATAGAGGGAACCTACCTCAACATAAAAAAGACATATACTACAAACCCACAGCAAACATCACTCTCAATGCTGAAAAACTGAAAGCATTTCCTCTAAGATCAGGAACAAGACAAGGATGTCCACTCTAACCACTATTATTCAACATAGTTTTGGAAGTCCTAGCCACGGCAGTCAAAGAAGAAAAAGAAATAAAAGGAATACAAATTGGAAAACAAGAAGTAAAACTGTCACTGTTTTCAGATGACATGGTACTATACATAGAGAATCCTAAAGATGCCACCAGAAAACTACTACAGCTAATCAATGAATTTGGTAAACTTGCAGGATACAACATTCATGCACAGAAATCTCTTGCATTCCTATACACTAATAGTGAAAAATCTAAAAGAGAAATTAAGGCAACACTCCCATTTACCATTGCAACAAAAAGAATAAAATGCCTAGGAATAAACCTACCTAAGGAGACAAAAGACCTGTATGCAGAAAACTATAAGACACTGATGAAAGAAATTAAAGATAATACAAACAGATGGAGAGATATACCATGTTCTTGGATTGGAAGAATCAATATTGTGAAAATGACTATACCACCCAAAGCAATCTCCAGATTCAATGGAATCCCTATCGAATTACCAATGGCATTTTTTACAGAACTAGAACAAAAAACTCTTAAAATTTTTATGTAGACACAGAGGATCCCAAATCATCAAAGCAGTCTTGAAGGAAAAAAACAGAGCTGGAGGAATCAAACTCCCTGACTTCAGACTATACTACAAAGCTACGGTAATCAAGATAATATGTATGGTACTGGCACAAAAACAGAAATATAGATCAGTGGAGCAGGATAGAAAGCCGAGAGATAAACCCACGCACCCATGGTCAACTAATCTATGACAAAGGAGGCAAGGATATACAATGGAGAAAAGACAGTCTCTTCAATAAGTGGTGCTGGGAAAACTGGACAGCTACATGTAAAAGAGTGAAATTAGAACACACCCTAACACCATACACAAAAATAAACTCAACATGGATTAGATACCTAAATGTAAGACTGGACACTATAAAACTCTTAGAGGAAAACATAGGAAGAATACTGTTTGACATAAGTCACAGCAAGATCTTTTTTGATCCATCTCCTAGAGTAATGGAACTGAAAACAAAAATAAACCAATGGGACCTAATGAAACTTAAAAGCTTTTGCAAAGCAAAAGAAACTACAAACAAGAAGAAAAGACAACCCTCAGAATGGGAGAAAATATTTGCAAACGAATCAACGGATAAAGGATTAATCTACAAAATATATAAACAGCTCATGTAGCTCAATATTAAAAAAACAAACAAACAACCCAATCAAAAAATGGACAGAAGTCCTAAATAGACATTTCTCCAAAGAAGACATACAGAAGCACATACAGAAGACCAAGAAGCACATGAAAAGCTGGTCAACATCACTAATTATTAGAGAAATGAAAATCAGAACTACAATGAGGTATCACCTCACACCAATTAGAATGGGCATCATCAGAAAATCTACAAACAACAAATGCTGGTGAGGGTATGGAGAAAAGGGAACCCTCCTGCACTGTTGGTGGGAATGTAAATTGATACAGCCACTAAGGAGAACAGTATGGAGGTTCCTTAAAAAAACTAAAAATAGAATTACCATATGACCGAGGAATCCCACTACTGGATATATACCAGGAGAAAACCATAATTCAAAAAGACACATGCACCCCAATGTTCATTGCAGCACTATTTACAATAGCCAGCTCGTGGACGCAACCTAAATGCCCATCAACAGACAAACGGATAAAGAAGATGTAGTACATACATACAATGGAATATTACTTAGCCATAAAAATGAACGAAATTGGGCTTCCCTGGTGGCACAGTGGTTGAGAGTCTGCCTGCCGATGCAGGGGATGCGGATTCGTGCCCCGGTCTGGGAGGATCCCACGTGCCGTGGAGCGGCTGGACCCATGAGCCATGGCCGCTGAGCCTGTGCTTCTGGAAGCCTTGCTCCACAACGGGAGAGGCCACAACAGTGAGAGGCCCATGTACCGCAAAAAACAAACAAACAAACAAAAAAAAAACCGAATTGGGTCATTTGTAGAGATGTGGATGGACCTAGAGACTGTCATACAGAGTGAAGTAAGTCAGAAAGAGAAAAACAAATATATTAATGCATATATGTGGAATCCAGAATATGGTACAGATGAACCAGTTTGCAGGGCAAAAATAGAGACACAGATGGTAGAGAACTAACATATGGACACCAGTGGGGGAAAGTGGCAGGGGGTTGGTGGTGGTGTGATGAATTGGGAGATTGGGATTGACATATATACACTAATATGTATAAAATGGATAACTAATAAGAACCTGCTGTATAAAAATAAAATAAAATAAAATTCAAAAAAAAAACAACTCAGTGTTTCACTGAGTGTTTCACTGAGGCTGTGTCTTTGGGCTGTGCCCTTCATAGTTGTCTCCTCAATGCTATAACTTTATTTCTCTTTTTTTTTATACCTGCCTCCTATTCCTTTCCCAGGATGAAGCATTCTCAATCAATGTCATTGAATCCCAAATGCTATGGACTGTGCTCCTCTTCCTTCTCCCCTTAGGTGAAACAGGAATGCTAGAAGGAGTAATACAAATGTCCTTCCTCTTTCCCCAACTGGAATAGGGCCCTCACCTGGAGTGCACTCATTTGTCATGAAGAGGTTTTGGGAGTATTTCATAAATGTTACTTATCCTTTCCCATTCACCTGCCAGAGACACAGGGTTTTTCTCACATCTTCAAAATGAGAATCTGGTGGGGTTCCTGAAGGTAAAGCCCATAAAAAAATGTAGAGGAGTACCCTGAGACTGAGGTCCCCAGGCATTTTTGCTCCCATGCTAGTCAATACTCAGCCACAAGCAATTCTTAAAATTACTGTTACAGTGTTCTTACCAGTGTATGGCTCCAGAAGCTTTTGGAGGGATTCTAGCTGTGTCTTTCTGGATAGAACTGTCTCTCCAGATTTCAGAAAGGCAGCATCAGTTTTCTAAAGGGTCCAAGAACAGTCTTTGGTTTTCCATTTTTCCAGCTTTTTCTTGTTTTTAAGATTGAAGTGATTAGTTCTAAGCTCTTTATATGCTGGAGCTGAGATCCAATGTCCAGGATTTTCCCCATTATTTTCACTAATGCTTTGAGCTAAGTCATTGGTATCTCTTAAGTTACTGTATCAGTCATGTACCGTCTGGAAATGAAAATGAGGAAAGTTTCTCACGTCAATTAATAGAGAGATGGAAGAGAGCTTGGTCCCAACCTTCTGCTTTTCAGATGAGAAAATTGATCACAGGTGAGGGAAAAAGAGTCAAGTGAAAACATACAGTGAATTCCATCTAAATTTGTCACTGAGACCAGCTTAAAATGGTCTAACTTCTGGGACTATTTGAAAGCAGATTTCCAAAGGATAATTTGCTAAAGATGAAATGTCAAACATACCTTATGTTTGACATTTATGACAACATAAATGTCAACAACACTTATGACACAGAGCAGGTACTCAATAAAAGTGTTTTATTTTTGTTTTAAAATGAATCCATGAAATAAAGAGGTCATTGCATGGCCTCTTACACTCACCTCTGTAGGTAGTCAAGATCTTTTCTACTATGAACAATAAAACTACAGTTAGATATTCCATCACAATTTAAAATTTTCAAAAACTACAATTAGAGATTGGACAAATCTGGTTAATGGTAAACTCACGCTAAGTTAATATTTCTTTCCCTTTACTTTCTTTTTTCATAAAGTTACAAAAAAGAAATGTTATACTTGAAGGTCTCCATTGTAATATTTATATGAGTTACCAACTGCTGCCTAACAAATCATACCAAACTTAATGGCCTAAAACACACATTTTTATTTCTCTTGAGTGTGTGTATCAACAGAGTGGTTCTTGTCTTAGCTTGTCTTATTTGTGAATCTGCCAGCAGCTGTGTGTCAGTTAATCAACTCCGCTGACTGTAAATTACTCATAGATGGCCTCAGCTGGGCCCTCTCCATAAGTAATTTGATCCCCCAAAAGGTTAGCCAGGGCTCTTGAAGTAGCCAATGATTGGGTTCCAAAGGAAAGTGAGCAAAACACCTCATTAGGCCTCAATTTAGAATCAGTGCACTGTCACTTCCATTATATTCTCTTAGCCAGCGTCAGTCAGAAGGCCACATTCAAGGGACAGGGAACCAGACTTTACCGCTTGATGGAAGAGGCAGCCAAGTTGTATTGCAAAGGGTATGGACATAGGGGAAGATTAAGAATTGCGGCCAGTTCTGCATTTACTCTACGAGCTTCTAATAATGGAACAATTTCTCCTAATTTTCCAAATTGCTGTTTGGCATTCTATTGTATGGATGCTGCGTTTAGAATTAATGAAAAGGTGAAAGTGGGGTCACTTCTCTGGTCAAATTATATTCAAGAAATGTATTCAATCACCAATTTTCTGTAAGCAAGTCACCAAGGTGCCCGAGTCTCTGCTGCACTGAGGAGGGGCGTCTGCTGAGCACCTCACACCTTCCCAGGTAGATAATCACGGCCTGGGATGATGGTGTCTGCGTTGGGTGGCCAGGCAGTATAGACATCACTTTGGAGCAGCAAGTTCCAAACATGAGACCCAGATCATTCCTCTGACTTTATAACTCACTAGTGGAACTGTTAATAAAGCATGCAGTTTGTGTGTGTATCTAGGATTCAAAGTCTGCTTTCTCTTTCTGAACATCTTTGCAAACTGAGCTAATGGCCAACAGGACTTTCATATACATCACATCATTTGATCCTCGAAATAGCCTTGCAAGATGAACAAAGGCTGTCACCCCTGTTCTGTAGATCAGATCATGGAGGTATTTCAATTTAGCTAAACTCACACATGGGTTAATCACCAAACCAGAGCTCTCGCTGAGGTTTCCTACCTCCTAGGCTCACATTTATAGGGGGTTATAGTCCTCTCAAGCACTTCCCTCTGAATTTCAGAAAATAAGCAAGTTTGGGGTTGAACACTTCCCTGATGAGCCACTGTCTCAGCTACCACGTGTTGTAGCCACCACCACTGTGGGCTTTAAAATGCATTTTTATTGACTGATTCATTTACTCCATTATTCTAAGTGGGCCGCAGGGAATTTTAAGAGAGAAAGAAACACAAAAATAGACAAATCCAAATTCTGTTACATTTGGTATAAAGAAAAGAATTAATTTTCCTCTCTTCCTACCCAGTAAAGATTTGAAGCCACAAAGAACGCTCATTAACCTCCTATCTTACCCTTATAATTATCAATAATAATAATCAGAGCTGGTGGGTCAGTGCTTCAAGGATTAAATTATGAACCCAACGTTGATAATGTTATTATTGTTCATAATAATGATGGCCTGATTAGATGCTGCTTTTACATTTTCACCTCCCATCCCACACCTCCACTGATTAATTCTATAATACACCCTATTTAATTAAGTATCTTTGCCCTTATTTTGCTGATGGTAAATTAAGGCACACAGAGGTTAAATGCCTTTCTCAGTACCACCGAGAGAGGTTGTTTCTGGACCTTGGTGTCTGAGCTTTGTAACCTGGGAGGCTTGGAGGAATGAAAGGAGCATGAATTTAAAAATAATACCAACCAGGATGTGAAGCCTGGTTATGCTACTTTCTAGCTCCTTGACTTTGAGCAAGAGATTGACTCTCTGAGCCTCAGTTTCCTCTTGGGTAGATGGCCTGGCAGGATTATGGGAAAGAAGTTCCTGGCCCTCAAGGAATTTGATTGATTGGGAGGCATTCAGTTAAGCACATTTTATTTCTTTCCAACTCATTACTAATGTCGAATGAAAAAAAAAGAAGCACAACTGAAAAGTTGAGAATTATATTTTATTTGGCAGAAAAAAACGAGGAATTAAGCCGGGGACACGGCCCCTCAGCGAGCTCTGAGAGATTGCTCCAAAGAGGTAAGCGAGGGGCCAGGATATATAGGGGGTTTTGCAACAAAGACCAGGTAGTCTGTTAAATAAAGAAAACTAAGTATCTCTAGTTAATGAACTCAGCATTTTTCTTTGTATGGGAAGATGCAAGAACCTGGGCTCATCTAAATCATTCCTTTGATATGCATCTTAGCTGTCTAGGGCCGGTATCCTGTGCTCTCCCATCCTGAGTCCCTCAGGACGCACCATTGCGGGTGGCCTCAGTGGCTGAGGGCTTGGCGAAGGGAAGTCTGTTTTTCTCCATAGGGTGTGGCGGTAGTAACCTGATGGCTGTAAATCCTTTGTTCATTGATATGGCAGGCAACATTTTTCACTCACACTACGGGTCTCTTCAGATGTAAAAACTCAACAAAAATACCAGTTCTTGAAACTGCTAACCCCTTAGTCTACTCTTGCATTAATCTAGCACTCATTTACTGAATACATTTTGTGGGCAAGACACAGTTTTCAGTGTAACAGAGAAATGTTTTTGTAAATGTGGTCTTTAGACTTAACAATAGGATCACCTGGGATAATTGCTTATAAGATAGATTCCCAGGTGCCATGGGAGATTGACTGAATCAGAATCTCTGTAGGTGGAGATCAGCAACCTCCAAGTGATTCATCTGCACCATGACATTTTATATGTACTATAATAACACTTATAAGCTGCAGTTCCTATTTTCCAGGGTCCTAAAGAGTAAGAAAGGAAAGTTATGTGTGCAAATTAATATAATAAAATATATGAAATGATCAAGTACTCTAAGGAATGTTCAAACAAGCTACTAGGAAATTTGGGGCAGATGAGACCACTTAATCTCAAAAGTGATGAGGAATTCCCTGGCGGTCTAGTGGTTAGGACTCCATGCTTCCACTGCAGGGGGGCCCAGGTTCAATCCCTGGCTGGGGAACTAAGATCCCACAAGCCTCGCAGTACAGCCAAAAAAAAAAAAAAGTGCTCAATAAGTTCTCCAACCAAAAGGTGATACAAGTTGCCCATGAAAGTGTGACCATGATAAAGATTTAAACTTTTACCTTTGGCCAAAGCTAGTCTTTCCAGAATTGTAGGTGATTGTCTTTACCCAATGGTGGCCTCTGGCATCATGGCAGGAACAAATTCAGCACTTATCCATCATGCAAATCTTGGGCCTTTTTTTTTTAAATAAATTTATTTATTTTTGGCTGCGTTGCGTCTTTGTTGCTGTGCGTGGGCTTTCTCTAGTTGCGGCTAGCGGGGCTCCTCATTGTTGTGGTGAGCGGGCTCCTCACTGCGGTGACTTCTCTTGTTGCAGAGCACAGGCTCTAGGCACACGGGCTTCAGTAGTTGTGGCACACAGGCTTAGTTGCACCACGGCATGTGGGATCTTCCTGGATCAGGGCTCAAACCGGTGTTTCCTGCACTGGCAGGTGGATTCTCAACCACTGCACCACCAGGGAAGCCCCAGAGCCATTTATTTTTTTATTTTTTTGTTTTTTTAATTATTTTTTTTTCTGCGGTACACGGGCCTCTCACTGTTGTGGCCTCTCCCGTTGCGGACCACAGGCTCTGGACGCGCAGGCTCAGCGGCCATGACTCATGGGCCCAGCCACTCCGCGGCATGTGGGATCCTCCTGGACCGGGGCACGAACCCGTGTCCCCTGCATCGGCAGGCGGACTCTCAACCACTGTGCCACCAGGGAAGCCCAGGGCCATTTATTTTTAATGTCCAGAATCCTGAAATTCAAAATCCGTTCCTTTTGAACTATTGTCCAAGTTATCGATTCCAAATTCAAAGGCTAAGAATTGATTTTTTTGTTGCCTACTCTGCTGGAACAATGCTTCCCTGAGGGTGTGAAAATGGAATGCCTCTACTTCTGGTTCCAGGGGATAGCCACAGTATGTAAGGCAATGTGAGGTAAAAACATGTTAGTAATTCAAAATATTATCCCACTCTATTGATTATTAAAGAATGATTTCCCCATTGCATCCTTTGTAATCTTCCCTCATTTCAGTAGCTCCAACACCATAACAACACAAGGTGAACTCCACAATCATAATAATAAGAGCTAATACTTCTCATCTCCTAACCTGTGATAGGTGCTGGTCTACATGATTCAAATATATTATAACTGATTTTCTCATTAATTAATTTAAGCTGTGAGGGAATGCTCAGAAGAGGCAGAGAAGCAAGACCATAAGAAACCACTGCCTCCAATTCAGAGATGTTTGTACTCAAAGGTCTTGTCCAGAAAGTTTTCTTCTCTTTTTGACTCTTGGCACCTTGTGATTTAAAACACCTACCAGAATTTCTGGGATATGCCCACCATCTTGCTGCAAGTGGTATCCATCTGGTCCTTGCTCATATCTTACCTTCATTGATTAAACATAAAATAAAAATACCTAGATCCTACATATCAACTAGGAGACAAAGTAAAATGTTCTAAGAAAAACAGAGGTGAAGGTTTCTCAGCAATGTCCCTATTGAATTAATATTTAAAGTGAAAGGTGTTAAAAGGCTGAAAAAAAAGTTCTTATTTCTGGTGAGTAAAGATAAGGAAGAATGAATGTTAGCTGAGGCTGATATTTCCCTAGATACTTGCCACTTCTCTAACTTTGAGTGTATATTTTCTTACTCCTGTGAACAGGCAGGAGGATGGGTATACAGTGAACCCTTGGCATACCCAAGGATGTGGTACCCATATGGAACAGGTTCGGACTTCCCTGGTGGCGCAGTGGTTGAGAGTCCGCCTGCCGATGCAGGGGACACAGGTTCATGCCCCAGTCCGGGAGGATCCCACGTGCCGTGGAGCGGCTGGGCCCGTGAGCCATGGCCGCTGAGCCTGCGCGTCCGGAGCCTGTGCTCCACAACGGGAGAGGCCACAACAGTGAGAGGCCCGCATACCACAAAAAAAAAAAAAAAAGAAAAAGAAAAAAGAAAAAGAAAGAGCCATGGCCGCTGGAACAGGTTCAACCAACTACAGATCAAAAATATTTGGGGAAAAAAATTCCAGAAAATTCCAAAAAAAACCACTTGAATTTGCTGCACTGACAACTGTTCACATAACATTTGCATTGTGTTTATAAATATTTACATAGTATTTACATTATATTTACATTATATTAGGTATTATAAGTAATCTAGAGATGATTTAAAGTACACGGGAGGATGTGCATAGGTTATATGCGTAGACTATGCCATTTTATATAAGGGACTTAGGCATCCACAGCAGATATTGAGGGACAACTATAATTTGAAAACCTGGAAATGTGATAAAAGAGGATATTCCAAAAGGAGGGAACAATCTGGATATAAAAAGGCATCATCACTTCCAACAGCATCAGTGTCATCATCTACCCTCTATTGGATTTTTCTATGTTTCAAATAATACCACCTTATTTATTCTACACAGAAGACCTACAAGATAAGCATCGCTTTAAACATTTTGTAAATGGTGATCCTGAATTTCCAAGAGATTGAGTTAGTTACTTCATTAAGGAAATGCAAATCAAAACCACAATGAGACACCACTTCACAGCTACTAGAATGACTGTAATTTAAAAATTTTAATTAAAAAAAATAGAAAATAACAAGTGGTGACAAGGACGTGGAGGAATTGGAACCCTTGTATTACATTGCTAATGGGAATGTAAAACAGTACAGCCACTGTGGAAAACAGTGTGGTGGCTCCTCAAAGAGCTAAACTTATGGGAATTCCCTGGCGGTCCAGTAGTCAGGACTCCATGCTTCCACTGCAGGGGGCACGGGTTCGATCCCTGGTCAGGGAACTAAGATCCTGCAAGCTGCGCGGCACAGCCACACACAAAAAAAAGCTAAACTTAGAATTACCATATGACCCAACAGTTCCACTTTCCAAGTATATACCCAAAAGGATTAAAACAACGACTCAAACAGATACTTGTACACCAGTGATCATCACAGCATTGTTGGAGGAGGTAATCAAGAGGATGTGACTGCCAGTTGACCCAGGAGCTGGACCCAGGCAATCCTTACCCGCTCCTGTCCTCGGAATGTGCATTCTGCACACAGTTCCCACAGTGGGTGCTGTTTTCAAGGATGCAGCCTTGAGAGAGCAATGTGATGTTGAGACCATCTGTACGGTATACATGACTGAACCCCGTGTAGACCTCTATATAAACTTTCAAGAGTCTGGTGGACAGGTGCAGAGATCTACTTGTCCTGCAGCCGCTCAAGACAAGCCTTGTATGTAAGTTCCCTTGCACTGCCACCTACCAACCTGGAGGGGTCTGCCTCTTTCTCTGCTCTCTCCCTGCCCTCTGTGTATGGGGACGCGTTTCAGAGTTCACCTGGGAAGCTCCTGAAGTTTCAAACCAACAAGTATCATTCTCAATAGTCAAAAGGTGGAAACGACCCAAATGTCCACCAGCAGATGAATGGATAAACAAAATATGGCATATTCATACAGTGGAATATTATACAATGGCATATTATTCAGTCTTTAGCACATGTCGACACATGGTACAAGATAGATGAATCTTGAAAACATAGTACTAAGTGGCATAAACCAGACACAAAAAGACAAGTATTGTATCACTTAAAGGGAACAAGGCAAACTCATAGTAACAGAAAATACGTAGATTAGAGGTTACCAGGGGCTGAGGGGAGAATGAATGAGGGGTTATTATTTAATGGGTAGAGAACTTCTGTTTGGGGTGATAATGTTTGCAAATAAATAGTGGTAATGATTGCACAACACTGCGAATGTGATTGATGCCAATGAATCATACATTTAAAAAATGTTTAAAATGACAAATTTTATCTTATGTATACGTTACTACAATTTTTAAAAAGAAGAGGTTGAGTTACTTACCAAAGTCACACAGTGAGTAGGTAGCAGAGGTGAGAGGCAAAGCCATATCTGTCTAAATCAGGTCTCTTACATACTAGATTGTTCTACTTTTCTATACTCATGAACTTGGGGAAATTGCAGATTGCAGTGGAGACATACATTAATTCCTTTATTTTGTGTAGAAAAACTCTCTTTAACTCTTGCTTTCTTGTTCCCTGCATCTAGCAACTTGGAACAAATCACCATTTTCCATGACCTTAAATCTTGTAGTTTAAGAATCTTAACCCCCATTCCTCCATCACCCCAACTGCTGAAAATAACAAGGTTTGGATATATTTTCATTCATTTCATAGCCTTACAGGAACAAAGACATTGTTCCATGTCAATGACCTTTCTATTTTCTCTGTTTTATCTTTTTAAAAACATCTATCAGTCCTGATTCTGTGGGAGGAGATTTCAATGCTATGGTCTATACCAGAGTTAAACAGATGTCATTGAAACTTTGCTATTCTTTGAATTTGAAGGGGATAAAATATAAAATTATCAGGCTCTTCTACATGGTCCTCACTTACTTTAGAATTTAGTATAAAAATAGTAGCAGTTGGAAAACCTAGCCTCTGGCCTATTTTCTCCCACTGACTGGCTGGGGACCTTGGAAAAGGGACTGACAAATATTCAATGCTGAATAAATAATGGTGGTTGTTATTGTTAATACTATTATTATTAAATGTCAGTGATACCTTAGTCGCTGTATCAATAAACATTCTAATTTTTTATGAAAAACATTAGGAGAAAATGAATCTGCAAATCTCTCTCTTCTAACCCTCTCTAGTTCTTCATTGAGGAAACTTTTTTTCGAACTTTCAAAGGTTGCTTTTGTTGTTACCCATAACTTATTGTTTTCCCACACTTGGTCAGATTTTTCTTCCCTGGTCCCATTACCCCTCAGGTGAAATTGACACTTTCAAGGCTTGGTGAGTGGAGTGTGAAATAAATAAATTTGACAAGCCTATTGCTTCAGATTGAGTCCAACTCTCAAACAGTGGGATTGATTTTCCTCCAACTTAGGACAAGAAATGGGTCTGACAAGTTACCACTCAAAAGGAGGCTTTTCAGAGAATTTCAAGCAGGTGAAAGTTGGGCTTATATTGAAAACTGTCCTCCCTGCTACCATGCAACTAACAATGAATCAACTATGTAACTCATCTACATAGAGCCAGAGCTGTCGTTTGTACTAATTAAGGGAAGGCCAGTCTAAACTCCAGAAGTGCATGTTTTAGAATTTAATTCAAGTCCCTATGGGGACATGTTGATGGAAATAGAAAAATATTCATTGGTAACTAGCATATAACATGCTAGTTATAACACAGTGCTTGAAAATTGCTCTCTTAAGGAGTCTAATCATTCTGTGTACTCTAGATCAGTAAGCTTTAACTTACTTGCAAACTTTGCAGATAATGCAAAGACTTTTATACACTCTTAGTGGACCCCTGAAATAATAGCATTAAGTGGAATGGCTTATACTCAGCTTCTCATGTTTCCATGTAAAGGAACTTCCATTAGCACATTATTCTTGGTCTTTCTATACCCCCAGGGAAGTGGCTTATCTGATTGGTGAGTTCTACCCAAAAAATGGGTATGCAAAGCTCAATTTGCATCTTTGTTTGTTTGTATTGTTTTTTTCAGGTCTGCCTGCCTGTAGGGAGGGTGCACGCTCAGCTGCCCTTTGTCATGTGCTAAGCTGAGCAGTTTTCTCTCTGCATGGAGGACTGTGATTGCCCACTGTACCAGTGACTGGGCAGGTAAGCTTAACTTATTCAGAGATAAAGTGTTGGTAGGCCCACCTGGGCAACAGACGCAAAGCCACATCATCTAAGAGCTTTGACAGTAACAGTGGTGATAGACTGATTTTTCTCTTTTGGTTCCTGTGCCTACCTCTCAATTGGTTCTAAACACGGGTGGAAAATAAGATGTCATTTATTGGAACAAACATTATGTTCCATAGTGATATACAGGGCATGAGCCTAAAATTAGCTCTTCGTGTCTCTGTGTGGACGGGGAGAGACTGAATATGTATATTTTGCACACATTTGTGTAAAGGTCACAGAATTAAAGGTTAGGTGATCCAAGTTCAAGTTGAAGCTCTATCTAACTAGAAAGGCATCGTGGATGGATTCTGGAGCCAAATCTGCCTGGATTAGCATCCTACACCTGCCAACTAGTATATAGCTTTACTAACTTTGGAAACATTCCATGACTTCCCTTTATCTCCTTCCCTCTTCTAAACGGGAGACAGTAATACCTACTATGTGAGGCCACAGTAAGGATTAGATGTGATGGTGTGTGTATAGAATGTGGCACGTATTTTGCCTTGGAAAAATGGCTTTCCCTCTGGCAGCCTCTGTTTCTTCATTTGCAAAAAATAAGCGGCAAGACTCAGATGTTTAAAAGTTTCTGCAAGTCTGATGGTCTATGATTCTGTTCTGAAGACTCTGAGAGTAAAATCATGGTGCCTGTGAGTTTGTGTGTATGTGTGAGTATGGGGTTTATGTCTGTGACCCACAAATTCTTGCTTCCTCTCTAGATCTCCAACATGTTACCATTACTGGAAAACACCAACAGAGGGCATCAGGATTTAATTCTGGGTGAGTTGCTGTTGGAGGCTGAGGTTCTGGTTGCCTGACAGGTCTCTAAGCAAAGCTCTTTCTCCAAAGGCGCGATAAACATCTCCCTCTCCTTCTGACACTGCAGCAACCTCAGCCCCTTCCTTCCCATCTGGTGCTGGGGTACATGCTCTGGCTTCTGTTTCTAGAGTTGCTCCCCCAGGGGTATCTGCCTTTGCCTGGTAAGGGCGCTGACGCATTTATGGAAACAGAACAGTGATTAATGACATCTGAGCTCTTTCTGCTGAGTGCTGAACTGAGATATGCGGGTCTACCCAAGGGCTGCTCTCTTGTCTAAAATGACACCAGGGAACTTTCCAGCAGGCATACAGAGTAGGGCAGCCAAAGCAGAGAGGAGAGCAAGGAGGGAACCCAGGCAAACACGTGGTCCGCTCTGTGCTTCAGTGTACCCTCTTGCCAAAGGTGTAATTACTCTTCACTCCGGGGACACTTCCACATCATGCTGAAGGAAAAGGGCTACATTTGGAGCCAGGTGTCCTGGTATGATCTCTGTCACTAAATGTGTTCTTATGGCAAGAAACAACTTCCGAGCTTCATTGTCTTAATTTGCAAAATGGGAATAATCCCATCACAACTTCCTTGTGGGATGGTGTTGAGAAGCAATGGGGAGGAGGCATGAAGAGGCATTTTGGAGACGTGTGAAATGTCTACATAAAGGGTAGCCTATCGAAAGCACCTTTAGGGCTTGCAGTGATTCTGGTGGTGGCAGCAGTGGCATTAGTCATGTCAATTGGGTTGTAACCACACTCAGGGATGCTGGGAGTGGTTGCTGTTCAGAGTGCCAGCCGTGGCATCAGATGGTCTTAGTTCCCATTTCGTCTTGCCATTCACCTTGCAAGTCACCTGTAATCTATAAAGTGGGAATAATAGTCGTAGCACCGACCGCATGTTTTGTGAGAAACATACCAGATGTTGCACGTAAAGCACTTAGTACATGTCCCGGAATTGAGTGAATGCTCAATAAATTGTAGTGATCATTTTTATCATAATTATTGTTTCTTCCTGGTAAGAGGAGACATTCCTGAAAGATGTCCTAATGCCTCACACCTGGAGAACCTTTCCAGATGACTGTGACTCGCAAGGCTCCCCCTTTCCCTAAACTGCCTTAACCCTTAAAATCTGTGCCAGCAGCCCCCAGGCGTAATCCCACCTTACATGGCCTGGAGCATCTCATAGCAGCCTGTATAAATTCTGTCCCCACCTGGCATCCTGGTTCCTGCATGCTGGACACTGTGGACCCCTCTCCTCTCCTTCGGCACCCAAAATATTTATATTCTCATCTAGCATTATAGTTGCATTGGTATGCAGATATGCAAATACATCCAGGGCCACACACTCACACTGGCTGACTCTCTGCATTTGGTCTCTTTCCAGAGCAGGACCCAGGGGGAGTTTGAGCTGGAGATGCCCTGGGGCCAGGCCTTGGGCCCATGTAATTGGGAATTAGCCATGCCTTTGCTGCTGTGTCCCTGGACTGTGGGATGGGCCTACGCTTTCAGATGCTCCACACCAGAGGGACTTTGGTGGCAGGTCAGGCCGTGGAGTCGGCTTAGGTCTCTGCAGGCTGACCTGATGGGAGAGGAAAACCCAGAGAACAAAATGAGATCCGTTGTCACAGCAAGGGAGTTCTTCTGTATAGACACGTACCCGGGGATCCGCTTGTGGTCCAGGAAATGATTTCCTCTAGCAGGGCACAAAAGAAAGAACGGTGAGCAGTCTTGAATCTCACAAAAAAATTATAAAAGGAAAGAAACAGCCACAACAATGAAAATAATCAAAATTATTTATCCTACTAGGTTATAATTATTTGGCTGCTTCCCCGCTCATTAATAAGAGCAGACGGGCTTCCCTGGTGGCGCAGCGGTTGAGAGTCTGCCTGCCGATGCAGGGGATACGGGTTCGTGCCCCGGTCCGGGAAGATCCCACATGCCGCGGAGCGGCTGGGCCCGTGAGCCGTGGCCGCTGAGCCTGCGCGTCCAGAGCCTGTGCTCCGCAACGGGAGAGGCCACAACAGTGGGAGGCCCGCCTACCGCAAAAAAATAAAAAATAAAAAAAAAAAAGAGCAAACATTTCCTTTGCCAGGCACTGAGCCAAGAACTTTACACTTACGTCTGACAACAGTGCTGTTGGGTCTCTTATTGTGTCTGTTTTTTTTTTTTTTTTTTTTGCGGTACGCGGGCCTCTCACTGTTGTGGCCTCTCCCGTTGCGGAGCACAGGCTCCGGACGCGCAGGCTCAGCGGCCGTGGCTCACGGGCCCAGCCGCTCCGCGGCATGTGGGATCTTCCCGGACCGGGGCATGAACCTGTGTCCCCTGCATCGGCAGGCGGACTCCCAACCACTGCGCCACCAGGGAAGCCCTGTGTCTGTTTTTTAAGTATGAAAAACTGGAACTTGGGAAGGCCCAGCGACTCTCCCTAAGCCACAAAGCAAGCACGTGGCAGAGTTCAGGCTTGAACCTGTCTTCTGCTCCCTCCTCCTCCCCGCCTGTGCTTCTGCTGCCCCATCTGTAAAATGTGACTGTCCTTCTGTTGAATTAGATCAAAGGTTCCTCCAGCTGCCTGATCATCAGCATTTCTCAAGGTGCTCTTGAAAAGTGCAAAACCCAGGCCTCTAGGGTCTTAAATGAGACCTCGCAATGTGTGTTTTTTACAGTGCCCCAGATAATTGTGAGGACCAGCCAGGTCCTCATCTAAGGGGGTCCCAGAAGACATGACCAGGTTCAAGATTCCATACTTCTTGTGTCCTTTTACCTCTTGGCTGGGAAGTAAGAAAAGGGTGTTGGGCCCCATGTAGAGACAGCTGAAATAGGGCCTGGAGCCAGTCTCAACCCTTCCCCCATGGGCCTGCCCATAAATATCAGCCTTTTGGGACTGGAGCCAATGTAGATCAGAAGCATTTTCCCCTCGAAGCATCTAATGTCTGGATATGTCAGCTAAGTGGAGCAGCAAGACTATACAGGCTTTGCTGGTTTTTGGATGGCATCAGCTCGTCCGGACTCACAAGACATTAACTACCAGCCTTTGCAAAGTCTCTGTGCAAAAATCATTTTCTCTGAGCACTAATATTTGGCCCATCTAGAGAGTCAGTCGCTGGTATCCTCTCTCTCCTCCCACATCCACTTGGGCCAAACTTATCTTCCTAAATTGTTCTCCCAAAGCAAGATTATTGTCTGAGATTAGCTGAGAGATCTGGGATCTAGTTCCAGCTCCGCCTGTGTCTGTGTCCTCCAGACAAGTTTCTTCCTTTCCTTGCTCCTAGATCCTCATGTGGCTTCTTGAACTGCAAAAGGGGTAAGGAAACTAATGCTTGTTTACTCAGCTGAGATACAGACTCAAGTCACTGTAACCTAGTGTTTAAGGGCAGAGGCTCTGAAATTCACACCTTGAGGTCACATCTTCTCTCTGCCACTTACTGGCCGTGCAACCAGTTTACCTCCCTGGACCTTACTGTTACCATCTGAAAATTAAGGATAATAACAGTACCTAAGTTATAGAGCTGTTGGAAGGATTAGATGAATAATGTACATAAAGTGCCTGGCATTTAGCAATTAGTAACTATTCTTGTCATTACTATTATTAAATAAGCATATAAACAGATAACTATACTCTAGTGCCATACATGTTTGAATAGAAACTGCAGGGGTCTCTGAGTTCCTGATAAATGATCCAAACCAAGCCCAAGGTCCCAAAAAAATCCTCTGGCAGGGATCTTAGGCTCAAGTTGTTGTGAAGATTGAGTTGTGGCTTTCCAGGCAAAAGCCAAAGAGACTTTCCCAGGCAACATGGATTCTCCGTGCCAATACCGCTGAACCCAACCCCAGCATCTCTAGCTTTCTTCCCGTTCCTGGCATGTGCCCAGACATTCCACCTCAAGGTCATTGTACAGCTGCTTTCCCTCTGCCCACCCCCACTCATCACCAGGTGAGCCCTGCTCACGCTCCCTCCCACCTGACACTGCACTCCTGAGGCCTGTTTCTGCCCTCTGCTCCCAACGCTGGTTTCCCTATTCCCTATGAACTTGCACTCCCCTCTTGAATGCAACAGAAGCCCCTGATACTGAGTTTGCCTGGTTATGAACTTGTCTATTTCTTTAGGTTCAAGCACCTCTGTTTTATTTCTGGCTATTCCGGGCAACTGTCCACTCCCATTTGGATTCTAACCCACTCTCTCAGGATACCCTGGTGTCCACAGACGTGTGCTCTGGGAATAAGGCATCCCGGGTGAAAGCATAGCTGACAGGGGTCTTCCGAAGTCAGAGAATGGTACAAGACACTTGGAAAAAAATCTTTTTCATGTGTATGCTTATTTAATCAGTAAATATTTATTTCACCAGGTGTCACAATAAGAACTGGGATATCATTATGAAGAAGGTCTACTGGCCCAACCCTGAGGAAATGGATGGGACAAATAGGAGGACAGATAGCCAGATAGGACAACTTATAACATGGAGTGAAGGGGAAGTTTGGGGGCTGCAGGGGCACAGAGGAGGGCGTACTGTCTCATTCAGGGTTCTCAGCTGAAAACAACTCTTTCAGCAGAAAAAGAATTGAGGAAAGGAATGAGTTAATGGTGGCCTGCAGAGAACCAGCCTTGTCCACCACACAGCACCCAAACCACAGTGTGGGAATGTGCCAGCAAACCCCACCCTGCCAGCCCCTGACCAAAGATGGCAGCACATCCCACTGGCCCTGGGTGCTGGACACCAGAACTCCCTCTTCCTGTGGCCTGAACCCCAAATGCTTCTACTATCAGCCTCAGCAGGAAAGAGAGTTGGTGCAAATCTCCTTCCTCACGTTCCTGACTTTCTACTCAGGGTTTCACTTGGGTGTGCCCAGTTGGTCAGGCTGGGACTATAACCAATCAAATTGGAATAAGGCAGGACATTGCCCAACCAGAGTATGTGTGGTGTGTGTGTGCGTATATGTGTGTGTTCAAAAGCTGCTGAGTAGCAGAAAAAGCAAGACAAGGATCCATTACAGATCCCCACAGGAGAGTTGAGGGGGGATAGAATGTGGACGGGAACATGACCAATTTCTCAGAGGCATTGATCTCTCAGCTGAGCTCTGAAACAAGGAAAGAAATTAGCCAGGTAAAGACAGGCCTGGGGGAGCATTCAAGACAGAATAGCAGGTGCATATGCTTGGAGATGGAAAACAGCAATAGTTCAATGTATCTGGAATAGATTTGGATGGGGGCATGGTCAAAGCTGAGGTTGGAGAGGTCAGCAGAGCCAAGGTCCTAAAATCTTAAATCTCCTGGTCTGAGAAGCAGAAGCAAAAAACAAGGCAGCAATGTTCTTTTGAGAGACCAAAAAAAGATGGTTACACATTCCAAGACTGTCTCTGTAAGTGTCTCTGATGTTTCATTTCTTCTTTTATTGAAGACTCTTCATTGCAGCTCACTTTAAAACTCCCTGTAAGTAGAAATCCCTCACCATTATGGAGAATTTCTTCCATAATATCACACAGGCGTGGGCTGTTTATGGAAGCATGAAACATTCCTTGCAGAAGACCTTATTTAGCATTCATGATGGAAGTATTATCAGTCTCCCTTTGGAAATTAACACAAGAGCTGCATTCTTCTGCCTCTGGTCTGCAGATTCGCCTTGCACCTCTTGACCTGTGCAAGGCACAGTTCATACCCCATCTCCTGCATGCAGACTTCCTCAGCGGCACCCATCCTTTCTAATCTGACTTCCTCTGGCTTTGAGTACCTCACTAACCTCATGTTCCCAGGTGCATATGTACTATCTTTTAACCCTCTTGCAATGAAAAGCAAAAGGAACTCTTACTACTTTTCGCATGTTGAGATTCCTTTTTGTGAGTTCTCTCCAGAGGAGGAAGCTGGACCATAATCTGGGTATCTAGATTTACTGTTTTATGGAAAATGAAAGCTCCTTACCAGAGCTCCTTTGCACACAATGGGCTTAGTTTCAATGGCAAATTAATATCCAAGCCAGTGCAGAGCCCCACAGGGAAGTGTTCTTTCCCTGAGACAGGGTCCACAACAGTAAGCAGTGCAGGGGTGTGACATCACTCCTGCCTGCCCAGCTATTCATCATGGCAAGTCACGGGATTCAGAGGGGAGAGATCATTGTTCCAATGCTGTGTAAATCTCTTCTGTTCTTGAACCTGGGCTTTGTAGAAATGAGTGAACAGGCATCTACAGAAGACATTGTTTTCTTAGTTATGTCTCTATTTGATACTAGAGAGATTGCATTATCTCTTTAAATCACAATAGGACTGTGTGAAAATCACTTTCTCTAAGCCATTTATTTGCCTTTAAAATAAAGAGATGACAAGTAAAGTATGTTATTTCTTCCATGAAACACTGCCTCTTAAGAGCTCAAGTCCGGAGCCCTTTCCTCTAGGTAAATATCCCAGCATCTGGAAAAGTGATCCTCTAATAACTTTTGATGGCACTTTTGCTTCAGGACCCTTTGAAGTGCACCTTATATTGGTTGAAATCAAAGGATCTGAAACATCATGGAGACCTGGAAATTCAGAATTGGCTTCAAGTACCCCGAGAAGAGGGACTAAGAAGCCTCTAGGATCCGAAGCTACTTTCTCATTTTTGTTTTATTTTGTTTCTCTTCTCTGCTTCTCTCTTGCTTCTTGTCCTTCTTCCTCAGTCACAGCGTCCTCTGCTTTCTGCTTGTGCCTGGCTCGTGGTAGCTGACAAAACCCCCAACTCTCTATTCCTTTTTCAAAAGCAGCACCCACCATACTGAGCTGATTCAGCTCAGCTGTGCTCATTCATTAAGAGTTATATAAAGGTAGCTTCTCTAAAATGGGATATGGACAGAGCAGAATTTTCAACCTGCATTAGTCATCTATTGCTGTATAACAAATTGCCCTAGAACTCTGTGACTTAAAATAATAGTAACTATTTTTTATCTCAGTTTCTGTGGGTCAGGAATTTGGTAGCAGCTTAGCTGAGGTTTTATCTAAAAATCTCTCTTGTGGTTGCAGTCAAGATGTCAGCTAGGGCGACAGTCACCTGAAGGCTTGACCAGGGCTGGAAAATGCACATCCAAGGGGGCTCACTCACATGCCTGAAAGTTGATGCAGGCTATGTCCAGGAGGCCTCAGTTCCTTCCCATAGGGGCCTTTTCATGAGCTTCTTGACTCTCTTCATGATATGACAGCTGTCTTTCCCCTGTGTAAGCAATTGAAGAAAGACTATGAGGAAGCTGCAATATCTTTTAGGACCTAACCTCAGAAGTAGCACACTGTCGTTTCTATAATATCTTATTGGTTACACAGGTCAGCCCTATTCATGGTCAGAGAAGACCATGCAATGACATGAATACCAGGTGGTAAGAATCACTGGGGACCACCTTGGATTCTGGCTACCTCAAGAGCCAGCACTAGAACAGGTTTCTAGGGACAGAGATGCAATATCTTCATTGAATGGCTCATGCCAGTGTTTCCCCCTGGGTGATCAAAGAAGCTCTCTTTTAGCTACGGCCTGAGTATTTTTTGCTTTAAATTCTGAATTAAAACCAACTCTTTGTGCCATAGAGTGAGAGATGCTGTACAGCTGGTTAACTACATATTCATGATTTGTAGGACACCACTCACCCAAGAGATCTGTTCTAATTTCCTTGAAAATGTGTTGCATGAGCCCCTGCAGAGAGCCATGCCTAGCTTAGTGTGAAGCTCTGAGGAGTGGGTGCCCATATGTATTAATTGATGACGATGATTCATAGGTTGCTGAGTGGAGATGCTCTTTAAATGCTCTTAAAAGAAGGTAGGGGACAAGGCAAGGAAACATCACTTCCGTGTGGGAAATCTGAACAGTCAATAGCTTTGACATCTGCAACGTTGGACACTTTCTCAGAATCCAGAGTTGGCAGAAAAAAACAAAGAGCTAAATAGAAAATAATAAAAGAAAATTGTATGTGCTCTGTGCCAAAAAAGGAATGATTCTAGGAAAAAGGTTAAATTCTGAACCCTGGGCTGTCACAATAATGTGTGCTTCAAAGCCCTTATGAGTGTGGAGAAATATTCTGTGGCAAGACCAGAAGTTGGGAGACCTGGCTCCTAATCTTCAAATCAGGTGCATTGCCGTTGGATTCTCCAATGCAGAGTACACCAGGACTAAAAGCTGAATTTTTTTTTTTTTTTTTTTTTTTTTTTTTGCAGTACGCGGGCCTCTCCCGTTGTGGAGCACAGGCTCCGGACGCACAGGCTCAGCAGCCATGGCTCACGAGCCTAGCTGCTCCGCGGCATGTGGGATCTTCACGGACCCAGGCACGAACCGGTGTCCCCTGCATCGGCAGGCGGACTCTCAACCACTGTGCCACCAGGGAAGCCCTAAAAGCTGAATTTTGAATTTTGCTTTCATTGTACAAAAAGTCGTTGAGAAAGGACTTTACCACTTGACAGCAATGCAAAATTGGATAAGTATCGTCACCTCTCTGAACCTCTGAGTCCTCATCTGTTAAAAAAAAAAAAAAGAATAGTAGTAACCACTTTTCCTACTTCTGGATGCTGTTTCAGGTATCACATTCTGGAAGACAGTTACAGATTTGAAAAGGTCCAAGGAAGCTCCTTACTGGCCCAGTAAGGTCTGGGGACCCTTGTAATGCTTTTGCTTTAAAAGGCAGCTGCTCCTCCTTCAGGCATATGAGGAGGTAGGGCAAAGGAGCTGGTCCAAGCACCAGACACAGAAATCAATAGAGTTATCCACCACAAGGGCCTCCGTGACAACGATAATAATCGTCACTTTCATATTGGGCTTTATGGACATATTAGGAGCAAATATTGGACTAGTCTCTCTTTGGGTCCAAGTGTGTGAAAAATAAAGCTCAGAATCTGTGGACATGTGCTTCTCCTCTGTAAGGAACAGGGATTTGAAGATGTAACTCTGCAGACAGACAGAATGAAGAAGAAAGCAGGTGTAGGTGATAATAGAAAGAAATAAGGAAAAGAGACAAGGAGAGCGTCCTAATGCTGTTTCAGTTCCTGGTTCCCATTGTTTCTGAAGTCCAGCTGCATTCTTGACCTTGGCTTCCTCAAGAGCCATCCCCTCCCCCCTTATAATAAATTTCCCTTTTGCATATGTTAAGTATGAGTCTGATTTCTTTTATTCAGAATCAAAATAGTTCTAATTAATATCATTCTTATAAAAAGAATGATCTATGTCAATTTATGATTCCAATAGAATTGATATTGGTGTTCATGCAGCAAAGACTGTGGTATTGTTGAGAAACATAGAAGCACGATGACTGAGAGTTTAGACCCAGGATCCAGGCCACCTGGGATCAAGTCTCTGGACAAATCCCTTAACTTCTCTGTGACTCAGTTTCTCTATCTGACAAATGCTGATAAAAAAATAATACCTACCTTAGAGGATTGTGAGGATTGAATGAGTTTTTACATAATCAAGGTCATTTATCATTGCTTCATCTTATGGGAAGAAAAGTCACCAAGTTCCCAGCCCTGACGCCAATCTGGACTTCTAAAAAACCTATTTATAATTATACACATACAGCGTGAAAAAAAAACGCCTTTTGGGTGCTGAAGGGAGCCATTGTTCCCTGTGATAATGGGGTAACTTGAAAGTAATCAAAATTTCATGTTGAAATTGGCTACCACTGCCACATGGAAGATCGCTGAGACCCCAAGCTTCAGATGGGGAGCCCCTAGTGAAAATGTACGTCTGTGCTCAAAAATCCTGGAAATAGGGATAGATAATTGAGATTCTGGCTAAAGCAGAGTGAACAAAGATGCTCTAATTAAAGGCTGCATAGGAGCTAATTAACCCATTTATGTGTTTTCTTCCTTTGTGTAATAGGGGAAGCAAATATCAGCATTCATATATTTGCAGCCTATCAGTATGTTGTGTGGGATTCTTTTCCTCTTGAGGACGGTGGGAGGATGCCCACCACGGGATCTCCAAGCCCTAAATCATCTGTCCCCGGGGCTTCCACTTAGTTTTAGTTTTTTGTTTTGTTTTTTTTTTTGCGGTACGCGGGCCTCTCACTGTTGTGGCCTCTCCTGTTGCGGAGCATAGGCTCCGGACGCACAGGCTCAGCGGCCATGGCTCACGGGCCCAGCCGCTCCGTGGCATGTGGGATCTTCCCGGACCGGGGCACGAACCCGTGTCCCCTGCATCAGCAGGCGGACTCTCAACCACTGCACCACCAGGGAAGCCCTGCTTAGTTTTGACATTAGCTCTGGGAAGCACATGCAGGCTTTGCTCTTTGGGCCGATCACAGAAGTAATCCTGGAGGGTACCACCAGTAATCATATCTGTCTCCTGACACAGGGTCCTTCAGACCATCCCGGAGCTGGTCTCGGGAGTCACCTTGAGGAAAGGGCCTTGGTGCTGGTAGTCCAATGTGGGCAGCTCTCCTGACTGCTCAGCGATCAGAGAGGCTCTCCTCACTATGGTAATAAACGATTGACAGGGTATTTCAGGATGCGGAGTCCTCCCACCCACTCCAGCTACGTGGCACAGGTATTTGCTTCCTTGGGAAGGAAGTGATTTATCTGTGGGAGAACACTGTTTTGGCAAAGTTTGCATAGGGACAGCCTCTGTCTCTGCAAGCATGTGCGTGTGTGCGTGTGTGTGCGCGTGCATATGCATGAAGCAGTGAGAGTGAAAGATAAAGACAAAACGTGAACGCCCTAAAAAGGCACTTCTTTATACGAATGCTCGAAAACACATGATGCAGAAAGACATCAGACCACAGAAATGAATTTCACGGCTGTACTTTCTTCTTAGCTGTACTAATTCAACACAGCTGTACTTCTTTCTTCTTCAGAATCAGGAACCTGCAGTATCACTGGCTTTATTATGAAAACCTTCACAGGGAGGAAATAGTCTTAGAGGGAAATGGGTGGAAGAAACAGAGAAAACAAAGCTTGGTGGGAGGGTTCTGGGTAAGGGAGCAAAGAAAATGCATTTGCTCCAAGTTTGAGTTGAAAGTGTTATAAGGACTCCACATAGCAGTGTCACTAGTTGGCGTCTTATAGTTGCATATGTATATATGCTTTGCCATTAGCTAATTACCTAAACATTAACCTTCTGGTTACTTGGCCTAGTGTTTAAATTGAGAGAAGAAACAGTTTCCCTGAAGGATTTTGATCCTTAGTGATTTAATTTAGTTGATTTCATTATAAGCTAGGTATGTAACCAAATGCTTTTAACTTTAGATGAATATAAGTTCACGTTATTACCAATTACTCATTTGTTTCTAGCATTCACCATTACACATGTTAGTAAATCACAAGGACCCGATTTTTATAATTGAAGAAATTGATTTCTTTGGTCAATCAGGAAGATATAACAATTAAGAATCATTCACCTATCAAAAGATCATATTTTAAGACTTTATTAAACATTGCATAGCAGGTTGAGTTACTGGCCGTTGTCCTTAACACATTTGAGCATATTTTATCACCAAGTAGAGAGCTCAGCGACACTGGATTGGAAGGGTTTGATTAATTGGCAATTATGACACCTTGGGTTCCATGCCTAGTTGCATAAGGATTGCTGTGTGGCCTTGGACAAGTCATTTGCAATGTGAGCAACATCTGCAATGTGAGCACACAATGTCTTCCTCACCTGACTCAAATTATTGCTATGCAAAGGAAGCAAGGTTCGAGTTGTGGAAGTTCTTTGAAAAGTTAAGCCTCTGAGTGAAATGCAAGTTTTTATGGATCCACATACACATACACTATTCATGATCATGAATACGTAAGGGGCGCCATGTTGAATATGCTATAGGTGTTCTGTGCTTTGAATGCATGCGCCTGGAGATCCCAGCACGTAACAGCACATCATAGGTGTCCTCCGTGGGATGTAACCTAGGTGACATTCCACACATTAAGCCGCACCTGTGCTCTGACAGAGACAGCGGTGTGCGGAGAATTTGGAAGATCAACTGGTGCCAAGGCAGAGAGAGAACGGAGCTGCGCAGTAGCAGCACCAAGCCTGTCTGTCCCTCAAGGCCAAGCAGAAATACACTTTATCCACACAGCTTCCCAGGGCTCCTCTCTCTCCCTGAAACAATTAATTTCTCCCAGATCTGTGTCATTGGTGCACTTTACTGGGGTAGCCCTGAACTTTAAGCACCCATGCCAACCCTCACAACATTCAGCTGGTGCCAAATGAATAGGGTGCCCAGCCCGCTCTGAGTTTGCAGCCCTGGTTCTAAAACTCTGACCCTGAACCATTCGTCAGATTAGATTCCACCCTGTTTGGATGCTCCTGGCTTCCAACTCAAGCCAAGTCAATAAATAGTTAGCAAGAGCCTGGTATTTGCTAGGCTTGTGCTAAGTCATGGAACACAGCAATGGGCAGCAGTTCATGTGCTCGCCCTCATGGAGGTTATCATCTAATGCAGTGATAGACAAACAATTCCCGTCTCCAGACTGAGGAATCCATGGAGAAACTTCCAGAAAAGGTGATGGCCAACCTGAGACCTGAAGGCTGAGAGGGTGTTAATCAGATGAAAGGAAGTTGGGAAGGAAGAGAAGGCAGAATATTCCAAGTAGCACATCCGGGAGACAAGAGAGAACCTGTTGCATTTAAGAAACTCAAAGATGTTTAGTCTGGACAAAGGTAAGTGGTAAGCAAAAGCCAACTTCTTTATGTCTTTATTTCCAGCTTCCCCTTAGATTTTGCACCTTCACACCTGATGTTAATCTCCACCAACTTCAGCTCCAATCCCTCCCCCACAGACTATTAAGCACCTCCCAGCGTGATTGGGTTTGTATAATATCTTCTAGGTGGAGCTCCCATGAGGACATTGGTGCCCTTATAAGGGGATAAGAGGCCACAGCTGACCACTCTCCACCCCATGAAGACACTGGTGAAGGCAGCCATCTGCAAACTGAGAAGAGAGCTCTCACCAGACATGGAATCTCCAGCATCTTGATCATGGATCTCCAGCCTCCAGAACTGTGAGAAATAAATCTTGTTGTTTAAATCCCCCAGACTACGGTATTCTGTTATAGCAGCCCACACTGACTAAGCCAGGACTGATTTCCCCTGGCCTTGTAAATGGAAAGCAGTCTGTCTCAAGTCTTCTTTTACATGTAATTGTATCACAGCTCTCTGCCTTTATTTTATTTTGCCTATTAGACTGCCAAGGCACAGATGATCTTGTATTTCCTCTCAAGTACGTGGGACAGTGCCTAGCAATGTTTTCCTATAACAAATTTCTATTGTGTCGCTTTTTGGTTTAAAAGCCTTCAGCGATTCTGCATTCATCTTCAGACAAAACTCTATCACTAAGCACGGCTCACAAGTCCCAGCCCCTGTTAGCCTGCCAGCCCCACCTCTGCGCCTTTCCCCTTCTCACTCTCCCCTCCAGTTTCACTGACCCTTCATGTGCTCAGTGGCTCCGAGCTCTCCTGCCTTTGAGCTCTCACACATGCTGTTCCCTCTGCTTGCCCCGTCCGACCCCTTCACTCGTACTCATCTCCAGAGTCTCAGTTTATATACCACTTCTGCATGGAGGCTTTCCCTGACACTTGCTTACTTGTTCCTGCTAGAGCATGGCACTTATTACGCTTTATTGAAATTGCATGTTTGAATGTCTGTTCTCCCACTGTCTCAGCCTTGGCCCTCTGGATCATTTGGACTGGGTAACTCTGTTGTGGGGCTGTTCCATGCACGGGAGGATGCCGAGCCACGTGCCTGGCCTCTACCAACTAGATGCCAGGCTCTCTCCCCACCCCACCCTGCCCCCACGGTTAGGACAGCCAAGAGTGTTGCAAAGGTCCCCTGGGAACAAAAGTACCCTCATTGGAGAACCACTGTGCCAGACTCTTCCAAAGGTAGAGACTATGTCTTTTGCACAACTCTGTCCCCAAGCTGGCAGGTATAATAGTAGAAGCCCACTAATCACGCGCTGCAGGAATGAACGGAGGTTCCTGCTATCAGCTCCTCCTGAATGAATGAGCGTCGGGAAGGGAGCTGTGTCAGGAGCACTAGTAGCTTAGAGCCCTGCGTTTCTCTTTAATGAATGGGTAGGACCTGCACAAATGTGGTGGTCTTCTCACTGTGGAACCAGTCTCCTCCCTGCCTGTTACATCTGCCCTGGTAGGCAACAGGTCATCTAGTCTTCGGCCCCTCCCCACACACACCTCTTTGGGCTGCCCTGTCCACCCATCTCCCCTCTACAGAACAGGAAAAAGGTTCCGGCTCTCTGAGCTTCCTGCATCAAAGATGTTTAAGCTTTTAATGCGAATCCTGATTAATTAACAAGGGCACAGGGCTTACATGCATTTCCAGTTGCTTTCATCTCTGGAAGAAAAGATGCCTTTTGTCAGATACTTTCTGTTCACTGTCTAGTTCAGCATTTCAAAGGGCACGTTTTGATGGGCTGAGCAGGTTACCATGTTTTGTGTGTGAAGGGCAATGACTAGTAATTAAGGTTCAGACCCCTTTATGTCAACTCAGGGAAGAGGAATCAAATTCAATCTCAGCTTCATCCAAAATTGACTTGTGTCAAAGCTGGAGGGCTCTTCCTGGTGTCAGAAGGCAGAAGCAAGAAGGGAAGAGGGTGTGCAATGTGGTCATGGTTGCATCCTTTTGGCTTTCAATTTAAAAAGCTAACATTTGTTGAGCACCTACTGTGTGCTGTATCACCTCTCCCACAAACTCTGTGAGAGAGTAATATTATTTCATTTACAGATTGAAGAAACTAAGTTTTGGAGATGTTAAGTAATTTGTCCAAAATATAACAAGTGGGTCAGCCATGCTTAGAATATTGTGGGCTCTCTCTTTGAATTCTGTATCCTTAGTGTTTCACACAGTGACTGGCACAGAGTAGGTTTCAAGAAATAGTTGTTGAACTGAATATTTACTGAGGACCTACAATGATGAGGTTGCTGGTTGCCTCCAATACCTACTTATCCCTTCTTCCTTAATAACATAATACTCATGTTTACCTGGAAGGTCATAACTCCAACTAAATGACTAAAAAGACATCCCCAGCTCCTTTGCAGTTAGGAGTAACTGTGTAACAAAATCTGGTCCATGAGATATAAGCAAAAGTGTTGTGTTGCACTTCCATGAAGTCTTCTCTTACTCTCTCCTACTATTTAGATCATGCATGTGATGGCTGGAACTCAAGCAGCCATTTTGGACCAGGAAGATCAGAGCCACACCTTGGGGATTAAGAAGCAAATATATAGAAGCAATCTGGGTACCTGATGGCCAAAGAAATGCTCGAACAGGTCCGTACTGTCTATCTCCAGACTTGTTTTATAAGAGAGATAAATAGACTTCTATCATTAAATTCACTGTTTTTGATTTTTTCTTACCTTTCAATGAACCTCATCCTCGCTGCTATAACTACTAAGTGCAGAGCACTGTTCTAGGGATTGTGAGGCCTGCTGACATGCCTACACCATGCTTGTGTGAAGCTCACAGCCTGTAGGAGAGCTTTGATGCATCCATATCTGATGATTATGTGCCACGCTACACTACAGTCATATAAATTTTCTTTTCAGTCCCCCAATGGTAATCACCACAGAGAAGATAAAATGCTCAGTGGGAGATGAATTGGGAGATGCCACTTACAGCGGGAGGGACCATGAAAATTTTCATGGAGGAGACACCCCTAGAATCTGGTCTTGAATATTCATGGGAGTTGGGATCCACAGAGAATGGGATGATGTTGAATACCCCAGGAACAGGAAAAATATAGGACATGTTTGGCAGAAGGCCAGAGATTCTGTCACATAAAGTACACGAAGCAAGCATATTGTGCAGTATTTATGAGTGTGGGCTCTGGAGTTAGATGCCTTGGGTTTGAATCCTAGCTCTACTGTTTACTAGCTATGTGACCTTGGCTGACCCACTAAACTTCCATGAACCCTGTTTCTTCATTTGTAACATGAATGAGGGTAGTAAGTCCTATCTTCTCAAGTTGTCAGAATTAAGTGAGTTTATATGTATAGAAGGCTCAGAACAGTAGCCATTTCAAATAAACAAGCCCTAAATGTTATCTCTGCCAGTCATCTCAAAAAGCTGGAAGAGTTAGTTGAAAAACAGTACACAGAGCCACAAATGCCAACTTAAGACTATTATTATGAAGGTATCAAAAAGCTGCTGAAGGTTTGTAAGCAAAATTGTGGGTGACGGGGCTTCCCTGGTGGCTCAGTGGTTGACAGTCCGCCTGCCGATGCAGGGGACACGGGTTCGTGCCCCAGTCCGCGAGGATTCCGCATGACACAGAGCGGCTGAGCCCGTGAGCCATGGCCGCTGGGCCTGCGCGTCCGGAGCCTGTGCTCTGCAACGGGAGAGGCCACAGCAGTGGGAGGCCCGCGTACCGCAAAAAAAAAAAAAAAAAAAAAAAAATTGTGGGTGACAGGTGAGCTATTTTGGGGGATGTCTTAATGTGTCAACATTTACCATCTTATCATGCTCTCTCTCCCACTCCCACCCTGTCAGCCTACTGACCCAGGTACCTCCTGGCCCCAGGGCACGTCAGTACTCAGCAGTTCCCCGAGGCCCTTCTCCAGGAGTCTCTGGGGATCCCAGATCACTGACTTAGGCAAACCTGGCTGCTTCTCAGAGCCCTGGGAAAGGAAGCCCTCTGGCTCACAGCTCCTGGTTCTCCTTGTTCCTTTGGGATTTGCTAAAGCATGTGATTCCTGTCTCACTCTTCTGCTTTCTCTGCCCCAAATTCCTCTGCCCCCAACCCCTCAGGTTTGGTGTCATCAATGCTGACATTCTGACTCTCAGCTGTGAAATACAGGCCAATGATTACATCAGAGCTGGGTAAGATGAGCCAGTTTTTCCTCCTTGGGGACAGTGGGAACCATGCCACCTTCACAGAGAAGGTTGACCATACTGTATGCTATGGACTAAATTGTGTCTCCCCCAAATTTACATATTGAAGCCCTACCCTCCAATGTGATGGTATTTGGAAATAAGGCCTTTAAGATATAATTAAGGTTAAATGAGGTCATGAGTGTGGGACCCTAATTCAATAGGATTGAGCCTTATAAGAAGAGGAAGAGCTCTCTTGCTCTCTTGCTCTCTCCACCCCTGGCCACAGGCACACATCAAGGATACAGAGAAAGCAGCCATCTGCAACCCAAGGACAGAGATTTCACCAGACACCAATCCAGCTGCTCTTTGATCTTGGACTTCCAGTCTCCAGAACTGTGAGAAAATACATTTCTGTTGTTTAATCCCCCCAGCCTGTGGTATTTTGCTATGGTAGCCTGAGCAGACGAATAACATTATGTCTACATGTACAGTTCACTGTATGCCTGCTGCTGTACAGATGCTCCTCTGAGCTTGGGAGCCAATTGCAGGCCTCTTCCGACAGCAAGTTGCAACCCTCTTTTTTTTTTTTTTTTTTTTTTTTTGTGGTACACGGGCCTCTCACTGTTGTGGCCTCTCCCGTTGCGGAGCACAGGCTCCGGCCATGGCTCACGGGCCTAGCCGCTCCGCGGCATGTGGGATCTTCCCAGAGCGGGCCACGAACCCGTGTCCCCCGCATCGGCAGGCGGACTCTCAACCACTGCACCACCAGGGAAGCCCGCAATCCTCTATTGATAGCTTATCAATAGCCTCCTACTCTTCCATGCCAGTTGATGAAAGATGCATTGGATTCCTTTGTCCAGATTCCAGGTTGCCAAGCTCAAAGTCACAATCCTATTCTACCTGTGACTGTTTAGCAGCCACAAAGAGAGTAGTTTCAGCTTTTCTCCCCCCACTTCTTCTCAACTTACCATTTTATTGACATTTTAAGCATCTTCCACTTAAGACGTCTGCATGTGGACATCCAGTGAGACACACATCACAGCTACAGAGAGTATTACAATACAGACAATATCAAGCCAGGGGCCTGCCTTGGTCCAGACAAAAATAGAATAAGAAAAGTTAAAAAAAAAAAAAAAAGCCAACACCCTGCACGTGCATTGCTGTTTCACCCAATTTTTATTCCCTCGAAAGATAACATGGAGATGAATATTCATGGTGAGAAACGTGAGGCTTCAGCCTTGGAAGCATAATTTATCGTTATTTCGAATTTCATTAGCGCTTTACATTTGTAAAACCCGTTTTGGGTGAGGCATTTTGTTTCTTTCCTCCCTTGCCTTTTTCTTCCATGCTTCCGTCCTTCCCTAAACACCCTGTCTTCTTCCAAGAGCTAAATTAGACACTCACTGTCATTTTTTTTAAAACATGTTTATTGGAGTATAATTGCTTTACAGTGGTGTGTTACTCACTGTCATTTTTTACAGAAATGAAAAATCAGGAGTGAAGAGGGGAACTGACTTTGAAACAGAAGTAACCAATCGTGGCAATGGAAATAATTACTCTAGAAAACTTGCTCTGAGGCTGTCAGGCCATCGTGTGTGCCGATGGTGGAGCTGCAAGCTCCTGGTACAAGAGGGTCGGTCACATGCTGTCTCTTGCTTCACTTCCCAACCTCAGCAAGGAGCCAAAGTGGAAGCATTGATACAAGGTATCCTTGAGTTTCCTTCCTCCACCTGTGTGACTGATGATCTTAACATAATTTTGGGACTTTCACCGGCAGGAACTAAAACTTTTCTGATTGATTAAAGAGGTAGGAAAGGGAAATATTTTTTATTCAACAGGAGCTATGTGTCAGACACTGGGCATAAGTCTATATGAACATTCTCTGTACTGGTTACCTGTTACTGCTTAATAAACCACCCCAAAATTTAGTGGTTTAAAACCATTATTTATTATTATAGCTTACATGTCAGTGGGTTGGTTGGAGGTTGGCTGTATGGGCTAGGCTCATCAGTGCATCTGTGAGTCAGCAGGGATTCAGCTCTAAGTTGAACTTTGTTGCGGCACCTTAACTGGGAAATCTCTGCTCCACACGTTTGCCGTCTTCCTTCTGAGACCAGTAGGCTGGCCCAGGCATGTGCTTCTAGCGGCTGCAGAAGCATGAGACAGAAAGCAAAAACACACAGGGCTGGGAACTGACCCACCATTCACTTCTGCCTCATTCTATTGGTCAAAACGAGTTACATGGACATGCCCTGATTCAAAGAGTGCAGAAATAGACTCTGGCTCTTTAGTGAGAGTAAAGACACCTGGCAAAGTTTGCAGACACTGAGACAGGTGAAGAATTAGGACCATGATATAATCTACTGCATCTCATTTTTCAAATGATTCAGGGAGTACCTTGCCTAGGCTACCACATGGTGAAGTGAGAACCAGGTATTTTGGATTCAACCTTTCCCTTCCTTTTTACTTGTCTCCTACAGTTTGGCTCTGAAGACCACACTTAAACTTGCATCCTTACTTTTCAATCAACCATTTCTTTCAGTAGAAACATTCCAGAAAATACTCTCATGCAGTTCCTTTCTTGTTATGGTACCTAATAATTACGATCATAATAAAATGATGATGATGTTAGCTTCCATTCATTGTATGTCTGATCTTGATGATGAAAGGGGATATGAAGTAGTGTTTATAACCAGGAGCGCTAGAGTAAGATTCCTGAGATCCAATCCTGGCCTCATCACTTATTAGATGTGTGACTCTGGACAAGGAATTTCATACTTCTTAGCTTTAGTTTCTTCACATGACAGATGGCGATCCTTACAGTTCCTAACTCTTAGAATTGTTGAAATGGTTGGCTGAGCTGAGACCTTCACAGCATTTAGCACGCTGCCTGGTATACTATAGGGACTCAATCAATGATACTATTATTATTTTTGTTGTTGCTGTCATACGCTAAATAGTGTACTAAATGTCGTAGTGCATTATCATATTTAAGTTGCACAGTGATTAGAAAATAGATCTCTGTTGATATTTGTCTACTTGACCAAAACATTTATTTTCTTATGGCTGCTGTCCCCATTAGGGTCTGCTAGCATATCAAAGTGGCATTTATTGAAGGTAGTAAAAAACTCCAACTTATTCTTTCAGGCTAAGAGATGCTAGTTTTGGAAATAGCCACGCATTTCTTTTGGCGTGTCATTCTCCAAGCCATGCAAAAGTTGCCTTTTCTCTCACAGTCCATCTGTACTAGCCACCTGCTCTGTCAAAAACATAGACACACACAAAAAGCCTTAGGTGATATTAAAGCACATGCTGGATGAATTTTGCTCCCCAGTGGCTGGCGCCCAAGGCAAGGAAGCTGGACTTAACGCTTGGTTCTGTTGATGCCTTCCATGATTCAGGAATTTTAACACTCTAATCCTCATTCCTAGACTTCCTTGTGTTGCAAAATCGAAGTCATCAGCAATAAGCTACTTTAACCACACCTTTGGGGTGAGTAGGTGGGGTACGCAGGAAAGTGTGACAGAAATGCTTAATAATCAGGAAAAGCTCTCAGAAAAGGGCACTGAGGTCACACTGTCAAATCTAGACGTCAGGGATCCAGGTTTTTGATTTACAGATGATAACGGCATTTAGGCTCAGCATGCCAAAAGCCTCTCCATAATAGGGGAAAGAGATAGAGGTGTCATTCAGCAATCAGAACATGACCCACCAGTACCCTCCCTATGGATTTCAATTTTACCCTTGGGTCAGCTTCTACGACTCATTTTCTCAAATGGATGCGAAGTCCTCCCATCTGTCTGGGGATTTGCTCTTAACCTGAGATAATGGGAATCAGCAGTGAGAGAGGGATCTTCTGCTCTTCTCTATCCATTATCACTTCTCTGATTATTTTGCTGCCCTCGCATACAATTCAAGGATAATCAGAGTTTGCACGTTGACTGCATTATGAATTCCTGATTCTCGAGCCTTCCCAAGCCACCAAGGAGCATCAAGACTCCAAGTCTGGCTTTTTTAGCACTGAATACTGCTCCTCTAGTACAATGCCTGACACAAAATAAGTATTCAGTTAATTCTTGTTGAACTAATGAATACATTAGTGTTACTGATTCTTGAATCTTGAATTTCTCTCTAGAGTTCTTTAATCATTCATTTATTAATCCATTCATTTGTTCAAAAAATATGTATTAGGATTGTGTTTTGGAATTTTGCATGAGTGAAAAAAGATGAATCAAACTGTCCCTAGCTTCAAGCAATTCAGAGTATAGGAAAGGAGTTAAAACTTTGTATCAGTCAGTGATTGGCACAATAATGCTGTGTGATAAAATATTCTAAAACTCAGTGGCTTAAAATGACAATCATTTATTTTCACTCAGATATCCGAAGGTTGGCTGGGGGAGTCTGCTGATTTGGGTTGGCTTGGCTAGGCTTGTCTCCAAACTATGGGTTACGTACAGATCTTCTATCATATCTGTCACCCTACAGGGCCCAGTGAGCTAGACAGGGCATATTACTCTCATGACAATGGCAGAAGCACAAAGAGACGGCATTACTACAAAAGCCTTGGCTCATATCATGACTGCCAGTACCTCCCTAGCCAATGCAAGTCACATGGCCAAGGTCAACATCAACAAGTTCTGGGGAAGACTCTCTACTCACAGAGGAAGAAGGGAATGAATATTTATTGGACAATAATCTAAAGCATCACAGCCTTAAATGCAAATAGGATATGTGATAGAAAATATTAAATGTTATAAATAAGTTATACAAGGAATAAGGACATACAAAGGCAAAAACTATTACACATAAAGGATATGATGAGACTCAGAAATGGCCCTGAAGGATGGATGCTATCTGTGCATGCAGAGTACTAGTTAGGGAAAAATAATCTAGACAGAGGTAACAGGGAATTTGGAGTGTGTGCAGGGAATAGTAAGGACATCTATTTTGATGAGGGCAGAGATTATAGGAAGAAAAAATAGCAAGACAGTAGATCAGAGAGGTTGTTTAAGAACTTGAATATCATGCTAATGGGTTACATAAGACTTAGAGCAGCAAAAATTAATTAGAGAATAACAGGTGAGAATTAAAGCTAACAACAAAAAAGTGCATGGCTCATTGTCAAGGTAGGTGTTAGACAATATATTAGTTCCTAAGAATCTCCATAGATGTCAGGGAGAATGAGCTACCAATAGATCGAGGTGATAAATACTAGACATTACACTTTTTCAAGTATTATTTTTTCCCAGTGAATCTTAGTGGGCATCTCAAACCCCAGGCTTAATGCCACGACTGCAGTATATTTCTCCCCTGTGCAGCTTCCTCTGCTTTCCCGTCCTGTCACCTTGAAGAGAAACCCCTCCTGCTTTCCAAGAAGAGGGTGAGAACCAGCTATTGGCCAGCTGTTCAGACAGAAGCCATGCTACTGAGAGTCCAGAAGACCCAGTGCAGGGCCAAAGGGAGTCCTATCTCTGTGCAGCCTTCCTCGTCCCCCAACCCAACTTCGTTTAAAATGCCACTAACTTTCACAAGAACGTAAAAAGTATAGATTGACCTAGCCATTGTTTTTAAGTTACAAAATAAATTCCATAATTAATAAATGCATGCATTTGTTAATTTTCCATCAAATACTTATTGAGCACCTCCTGTGTGTCAGCCTGTCTCCTAAGGGCTGGATACACAGCAGTGGATGAGAAAGGCAAAATCCCTTTCCTAGTAAAGCTTATATTTGAGTGATGGAGGCAATCCGTCAATCAATCCATGAATCAGCTGTAGTGGAGAAAATATCGACATAGAAGTGATGGTGAATGGGTGGTACTTGTGGAGTAGGGATCGTGAAAGTCCTCTCTCTGGGGATGGCATCTCCACTGAGACCTCAACAAGCAGGAGGAAGCAGTAAGTACCCGATCTGTGCCAGCTGTGCAAACTGGGATGCATAATTCAAACCCCCTCTTGCCTCAGTTCCCTGATACACAGAGAATGATAGTACACCTTCCTAGGTTTATGGAAAGATTAAATACATTGTTATTTGTAAAGTGCTTAGAACAGTACCTGGTACATCAAACAGCTCCAGGTTAAAGGTGGAGACAGAGGAGCAGATACTTTTTTTTTTTTTTTTTTTTTTTGTGGTACGCGGGCCTCTCACTGTTGTGGCCTCTCCCGCTGCGGAGCACAGGCTCCAGACGCGCAGGCTCAGCGGCCATGGCTCACGGGCCTAGCTGCTCTGCGGCATGTGGGATCTTCCCGGACCGGGGCACAAACCCGTGTCCCCTGCATCGGCAGGCAGACTCTCAACCACTGCACCACCAGGGAAGACCTGGAGCAGATACTTCTAATGCAGCATATTCTCTTCTCTGCTCCAGGTTGATGCAAGGTGATAGGAGCAAAGAAAGGAGGGTGTCTAACTCAGCCTGTGGCATCAGGGAAGCCTTCCTTGGGGGAATGATGTTAAATCAAAGCAAAGATGAGGGAAATTAACATTTATTGAGTACGTAGTTCTTGATGCTAGGTGATCTCTCTTATTAGTTGCAGAATTTACTTTTCACAACAATTTTGTAAGCCAGGTATGCTTATGTCCACTTTATAGGTGAAGAACCAGCTCACTGATTATATACCTTATCCATGACACGATGGCAGAGTCAATATTCTAAACCCAGATACCTTATATTAAACCCAAAGCAACTTTTATTTTACCACTATTGCTTTAGACCAAGAAGGTCTAAGATACTATAATAACTAACATCTATTGATTATGTTTATTGATTATTAATATAGGCTAGACACTTTCATTGTTTCATGCTTTTAATCTATTAGCTCATTTAATGTCATCCAACTCCATGAGGTCGTTACTTTTGTTGCTCTCAGATAAAGAAACCAAAGTTCAGAGAGGTTAAATAAATTTTCCAAGGTCACACAGCAAGTACCAAGAGTCAGGATTCGAACACAGACAATCAATCTGATACCAGAACAATTGAGCTTATTCTACATCTATGCTGCCTCTCACTCTAGGGTGAAAAGAAGCTTGCACTTGGAGTTGAGGACCTTGATTCAGGACCCAATTCTTCCACTTATTTGTCCAAACTTGGTAAGTCACATCTTTGAATTTTATTCTCACCACTTATAAATTGAGGCTAAAAACTCTTGTCTTGCTGCCTCACAAGGTTATGGAAGTCAAACTTATGGTGATGAATATGGAAGCATTCACTGTAAATGGAAGTTATTGTTAATTTTTGTTGTTTTTATTTTCATACCCATACAGAGAATAGTGGAGGTAGCTGACAGGGACAGTCATTTCTTGAAAGAGAGAAGGAGGTAGATGCCTTCAAATACTTGGAGAATTTTTACTAAACTTGCCCCACATAGCTTCTCAAATGTATACAATTTGAATTCATAGTGGTCGACTAAACAAGGAAAATATGAATCGGTACATTCTATTGGTCAGAACCAACCAAAGATAGAACCAGTTTTCAATGGAGATAATGAGTACCCACTATCAGTGTGTGAAAGCTATAGGACCTCATGGTGGGGGGATATTGGAATGGAAAAGTCTGTGTCCTAGAGAGGTTTCCACCTGGGCAGCTGTGATGGACTCCATGCTAGACTCCTGCTGTTCTGTCTTGTACTATTCAAATCCATGTCTACCTAAAGCCAAAGAAGCATTTTAAAAAATGTATATCTGACTATGCCATCCTCTTACGTAAAATTGCCCATGGCTTTCCATTTAAATTAGAATTAAACCCAAACTCCTTGCCATGGCCTACATAGACCTGAATAGTTAAAGCCACACGAACTTTCTGAGACTCATCTTAACCTTTTCTCGTCTTCCCTCTCAACTGCCTAGCCACGCTGACTTCAAATGTTTGGCTCCTAGAATTTGCCAAGTTCTCTCTCATAGCATTTGGGCCCTGCTGCTCCCTCTGCCTGGCTTTCTCCCCTCACTTCCCTTCCCATAACAACGCTATTCATTCCTCCTTGTTTCTAATTAACTGCCATGTTTTCAGAGATGCATCACCTGGTCCTCAAATATAAAGCAATACATCTCTCATCATTCCACTTCATAGAACTATGTTCTTTTCTCTCACAGAACATTTAAAATCATATATTCTCTTTTTTATTGTAACAAGAGTTAACATGAGATCTACCTCCTTCATAATTGTTTATGAATACAGTATCGTATCGTTAACTATACAATATAGTATTGCACAGTGTTATACAGCAGATCACTAGAACTTGACCATCTTGCAAAACTGAAACTATACCAATTTGTTGAATAACATCTCCCCATTTTCTCCTCCCATATATTCATTTTTGATTATTTGTTTTTGTCTGTCTCTTGACTAGACTGTATGCTCTGTAGGGGAGGAAAACCTTTCCCTTCTTCCTTTCTAGTTTGTTTGTCTGGTCTAATAATTAAGTTGACATAAGACCAAAAAAAGGAAAAACTAATTTAATTTCATATGTATGGAAGCTCATAAAAGTCTGAGACTCCAAGAAGTGACCAAAGCAGGCAGCTTCTATATCTTTTAGACAAAGAAACAATAGATTTCTAAAGAATTGACAAAACAAAGGAGTTTGGGCTTGGGGCAGCTAATTAGTGAAGAAGTAATAAGTTTGTTTATACAGCCTTCTCTGCCCTGAATTCTCTGTCTCTGGTGATAAGGATGTCTCTCTACCTCCCGGTACAGAGAGGGTACTTTTCACATGGAAGATGTATTTCCTATTTTCAGGGTACAAAGCAGGATCAGAGTTCCTGCACCGGCTGTTTCTTAAGTAACTTTAATTCAAAGCAATCAGTATGCCAAGGTGGCATATTTTGGAGTGGCATATTTTGCTTCCCTTTAGCTCTGTGAATGCAGGGACCATTTTAGTTTTGATCATCACTGTATCCACATTCCTGGAGCACAGTATTCCATAGTCTTCCATGAATGAGAGATAAGAGGAAGAAAGGGAGGGAGGAGGGAAAAAGGGAGGGAGGGAGGAAGGAAGAAAGGGCTCTTTTGAGTTTAAATATTTTTTTTCTTTTTCCCTCCATAGACCAGAGTCTCAGTAAAAAAAAAAAAATTACATGTATATTATATATAGTACCTATAGCTGAGATGAGGGACTTTCAATAAATTTCGCTGAAAGCCTCTCTAAATGAGATGGAATGCACCTGGACTTTCAGGAGACTTAGGGAGCCTGCAGAGCCCCAGCCTTGCTGAGTCTGCAGATTCTCATACAATAGTCATCAGATATAGCTTGGTAAGTGGGTCAGGAGTCGGGGATGTCCTCCGTATCCCTGAGATACCTCTAAGCAGAGGCCCTTGGAGTTATGTTCACATAAAGCTCCTTAAGATAGTGGGAGAAATAGTGAAAGGAGGCCATGGAGTTGGGAATTCAGGGCAGTGAGATCCCTGGTGTAATAAAATGTGCAGGGGACTTGAAAACAGGCAGTCTTGGGGTTTCACCCCAGATCATCAACCAAACTAGCACTTGTCCTTGAGTATAATAGAGAGACTGCATTATTCTCATTTAATAGATGAAGAAGTGATGCTTGAAGAGATAATTAACTTGCCCAAGGCATCAAAACTGGCAACTGGGAGAGCTGGGATTTGAGCCCTGGTTTGCCTGACTCTAAGGGTTGCTAAATAAGATTACTTAAAAATTTAAAAAACTGTATGCATACAACAGCATGTGTCAACAAACTTAAAGATACAGACTGAAAGATGTCTGCTCTCTCCCTACTGTGTTAAGGTCACATGGGTATTAAATGGCAGAGCTGAAATTCAAAACCAGTGTCATCTTATGCAAGAGATTGTTCTTTTAACATTCATTCATTCATTCATTCATTTAACAAATTATCATTGATGACCTAACACATGCCAGGCAGCAGAGAACAAAACTGACAGGATTTCTGGCCTCGTGGTAACTATAATTTAACAGGGAAGACAAATGTCAAATAACACTCTTGCAAAGTGGTTGTTATCATCCCTGTTACAAAAGTATGGAAACTCTTAACCCTTACACTGTACTGTCTTGTTGGAGGAGGTCACAGAGAGGACGTGACTGCCAGTTGACCTGGGAGCTGGACCTGGGTTCCTTACCCCCTCCCGGGTCTTCGAAATGTACATTCCATCCATTGTTCCTGGAACCATGTCAAGAATGCAGCCTTGAGAGAGCAATGTGTTGTTGAGACCATCTGGACGGTGCATGTGACTGAACCCCGTTAAGGCCTCCATACAGAATTTCAAGATTCTGGCAGACAGGTGCAAAGATCTACCTGTCTTGCAGCATCCAAGACAAGCCTTGCATGTAAATTGCTTTCATCTTATTAGCACTGCCACCTGCCAATCTGGAGGGGTCTGTCTCTTTCTTTGGTCTCTCCTTGCCCTCCGCCCACAGGGCTTACTTTTGGAATTTCAACCCAAAGAAGTTAGAAGGACTTCATTAGATGTAAATTGCCTAGTATATTGCAGGCAGCACATTTTCTGTGTTCCCAATTATCTCTATGTAAAGCTGAGATTAACAATTGCAACCTCACAGGTGGTTGTGATAATTAAATAAGAAAATACGTTTTGTGCCTAACTCATAGTAGATACCCAGAAAATGTTGTAGAAATAGTCACTCTATGCTGCCATCACCTTCACCAGTTCAAAACCAGTTCAAAATGTAATAGTACAAATAATGTGCTGCAGAAAGGAAAACGACCTTGTACTCGCTAGCAGAGAATAAAGCTTACACTTTTCATTAGTAAAATACATTCTAATGTACCAGGTTAGAAGTTCAGCTTGAATAAATATACAGCGGATACTGCAAGGCATTTTTTTGTTTTTTTTTGTTTTTTGTTTGTTTGTTTTGTTTTTTTTAAACTAAAGCAGGGTTCCAGAGAGAAAATATTCCAGACAGGAAGAGCCAATGGAACCCAGACAGAGGGTCCTGAAAAATACACCAGTATTAAGATTTGGAAGGAAAAAAGATCCAGAGGAATGTCACCTATTGCTATGTGCTAAGGATGAAAGATGACAGGAGTAACAAAGGAAGAAGGAAACACGAATAGGTGAAATGATTAAGGAGGCAAAGAGGTACAGAGATTTGGGCACAAGCAAATGAATGATGGGGATGAATTAAAGATGAGCGAACTTGAAAAAGAAAATGCAACAGGATGAATGAGGAAAGAGTCTTTCAAGGAGTTTTGCGAGGGTTTTGACTAGATGGTGTAAGAAGGATTTGAAATGACTGCGTAAATCATGGAACAAGAAGGGGTTGATTTAGAGGACCAGGGACAGGGAATGTGGGAGGTAATGAAAGGTATGAGCTGGAGAAAAAAGATAATAAATTTGAGAACTGTTAAGGGAAAAGAGTCAGAGAAGTCCTGGGTTGAAGCAGAAATCAGCTAAACAGATGCAAGTAGAAATGAAGAAAGACAACGGTGATTAAAATATCCTTTCATTTTTCATGAAGGAGAAGTTAGAGACAATGGTAAAAGTTTGCTCTAAATGAGATATAGTGGAAATGTTCTGGAAAGGGAGATGAGAAATGGAGGGAGGAAAGCAAAGAGACAGAAAGGTCACAGAAGGACCAAATAAATAGACATTTGGGGTTGGAAACAAGCTAGTGTTACTGAGGACCTACTATGTGCCAGAGAGTGCTCAGTGCTTCCACTTATACCTGCTGGCTCATCCAACTTTCCCATCACCCAACTTACAGGAAAGATAATTAAGGCTCAGAGAAGTAGTGAATCACTAAAATTAGCCAACTAGTAAGTGATCGAGCAATGAATTTGAGCTTACGTCAAAGAGAGGTCTGAGTCAAAGAAACAGCAGTAATAGAAATATTTACAGTGATCTAATTTGGAGACATCAACAGTAAAAGGAAAAGCTTCAAGATTGACCTTCATCTTGTAATTGCTCCTGTACCAACGGATGGAGTTGGGCTCTGCATGGTTTAAGATGCTGAGGTTGGCAGACCTAAAACGAGAGAGTGTCTGGGGGGGGAGGTGGCTGAAGGGAAGAAAAGGAAACAATATGCTGGGTGATAAATGGATTCAACGTGCTGCAGGGAGCGAGGCAGGATTAAAAGAACCAGGTGAATTACAGAGAGGGCCATGATTGAAGCAAGAGAAAACAAACGGTGGACATGTGTGGGTATAAAGAGGACTGATGGAGGACTGAGCTTAGATAGAGATGGAGCAAGAGATAACAGGCTCTTCTCCTGAAGTGGAGTTTGTGTTCTAGACATCATTTTGAAGCTTAAAGAAGAAAGACTGTTAAAAAAAATCACTTGAATCGTGGAAATCTGGGAAGGGAGAAAAGAAGGAAGGAGGGAAAGAAGGAAAGGAGGAAGGAATAAAAAGAGGGAAGGAGGGACAGACAGAAGGAGGATATTGTACTCATTGTGGAAAACCAAAAGGATGGGTCTCTTTTCTTCACTATGGCTAGCGCCTAGTACAATATCTGTCTTAGACTTAAAAGTCAAGAAAGGCGTGATTATTCATTAACAAAATACCGATTTTGTGTCTCTACCCTATGTCAGACACAGAGCTAGCTTGTACGAACAGGGTGGTGAGCAGGACATACATGGCCTTTGATCTCTTTGAGTTCCCAGTCTAGAGGGGAAGACGCATCAAGGAAATACACTAATAAATGGACAATTATTAAAATATGTAATGAGTGCAATTAAAATATATATGAGGAGATATGAAAGGAAATAACAGGGAAGTCAGAGAGGAGCTAGCTTAAACTGGGGGTTTAGTCATCTTAGAGAAAGTGCTTTATGCACTAAGACGTACATGTAAATGAAAGGTAGCAAGGTGAAGTCTGGAGGGAGATCCCTCCAGGCAGAAGGAAGAGCCTTTGGGGAGACACTGGGGACACAAGAGCTTGAAACATTCCAGGAACAAAAAAGAGGTGTATCTGGCCAGAACAGAGTGATGGTGCTGAAGATCTTGTCAAACGGGGCTGGAGAGGAAAACAGGGAGTGAGATACCAGAAGATGTTTGGATTTACTTATAATGTTAATAGAACCCATTATGGGCCAGGCATTTTCACATATGTGATCTCATTAAATTCCCATAATGATCCTGAGAAATGGCTATTACTTTCCTCCTTTCACAAATAAGAAAATGAGGTCTAATAGGGGCATTATTGAGTGATTTGACCCAATAGGTAAATAGCAGAGATGATATCTCAGCCAAGCCTGTCTCTCCCCAATCCTTGCTTCTCCAAATCCACTAGGCTGTCTCAGTCATGTGGTCTGAATAGATGGAATTTTTAAAAAACAGAATAGAGTCAGGTGGGGGAAGAAGGAAAGGAGAAAAACGTTACAAAACTACCTAGAAAGGCAAATGTGAAATATTCAAGATGAAGCAAGAGGAAGCATTTGCTGGGGAGCGGGGGAGCTGGAAGGGGTTAGAAAGAATGAAAAGGAATTTCAGATCAGTGGAGTCAGAGATGGGGGGGTATGTGGGGACCCTCTAGGAGAATAAATTCGTCAATCATGAACTGTAACTAATTAAATCAATAATGAACTGTGACTTAGGAGGAGAGGGGAAGGGTGAGAAGAGTGGTACCACTGGCCACAAGACAGGGTATCAGAGTGTGAATAGGGAAGTCCTAGCATCCTGAGGGTAGGTGGGAAGGGTTGGGGCAGAAAGGTGGCGTGCTGTGGCAGAGGGAGCAAGGACTTAGGGGTCAGGCAGATGTGTGTTCCAGCACTTGGTAACTGCATGATCAAAGTCAAGTTTCTTAGCTTCCCTGAGCCTCAAACTCCACATCTATCAAATGGGGATAACAAGCCTCCCTCCAGATGTTGCCGGAATTAGACATCAAAACAGCAGTTGTAATTTATTGAGCACCTATTGTGTTAAGCACTTTGCATAATGGTTTCTGAAGCCTCACTACCACCAGGAGGCAGGAATTGTTATCATCATTCATTGATGTTCTGCATAAAGTTTTGAAGCTGCAGAGTATGTGTTCAGAAATATGAGTTCTTTTCCTGTGGTTGTTCCCGATTCGACACTGTCTACTAGATAGAGTAGGTCCTCCTTCAAAATGCACAGCAAATTCCTTGCCTGCCTTTTTTTGTCTTGTCTTCAATCTCTCCTCTCCCTCTCAATGAACTTCCTTCATTTCCCTTCATGAGCTTTGCCCTCGCTGCCTTCCATTTGTTTCCACTTTCTGTTCTTGGTCAGGTGTGTTAGTTACAAGCAACAGAGACCAATTCTGATAATTTAAGCAGTAACAGAATTCAGTGGTGATATTACTCAGAATATCCAGGAGGGCACGGAATCTGGGCTGAAAGTCTGTGACGCCGAGAGCGCCGCTCCAAATCACATCACAGAACTGGCTGATGGAGCTATTGTTGTAGCTGCAGCCCGGCACCAGGAAGGCATTTCACACTTTTGACACCAATGACACTGGGCTCTGAGCAGCAGTGTTAGAACCATTTCTACTAATGATGAAATCTGGATGTAATTGCCCCACCTGTTACCACTTTGGTCCCCAAGTGGATTCTGCCTAATTCCAGCTTCCTTCCCAGAAGCTGGGGTGGGTGAATCTGATTGGTGAATTCTGAGTCATGTGCTCAAGTCCTAGATGCAGTGGAGGCTGAAAGTATCTGGAAATTTTAGCCTCTTCATGGGAGGTGGGCTGTGGCTTAGAGAGTAAAGCCCCCTTTAAGGGATTCATTCAGATGCTGAGCAGTTGCCAGGAATGCCAAATGGCAGATTTAACCCCATGCTACTAGTCCTACAATGCCACCTCCTCTGGGAAGCTTTCTTTGATTTCTCCAAGCATATGTTTCAGAGCACCTCATAAAAGAAACACGTCTGTCTGTCTGTCTGCCTGCCTGCCTGCCTGGTATCTGAGATATTTCTGTGTTCTCTCATCCCCACACCTCCCTCCCCATTGTTATAAACTCTCCAAGGGCAGGAGCTGTGTTTATGCATCTCTGCATCCCCTTATAGTGCCTGGTAGGAGCCCTAGACATTCGGTGGTGAATGAATGAATGAAAGTGTTGGTCTCATTCGACAGGCCTTTGTATCAGGGGTCCATGAAGGACTTGCACAGACTCTGCCTTACATAAGGGAGCCCTTTTTTCCTGGTGTGCACTTCTATAAATGGACTATGTCAGCATATTTGAAGAAAGGGGCATAGAAAATCAGAAAGCCCCATTGCAGAGGATAGTGGCGGATTGTAAGGGTACAAAGGAGAGACTGAGGGAGCCAGGGCGACATATTTTGGAGGAGTGAATGAACTGGAGCAGGCATCGGAGAGGCAGGAGACAATTTAGAATCAGAGGACTTGAAAAGCCAGATTTCCACACCCCCGCCCCCTCCTTGGGTTCACAGATTAGTAAACTGAGACAGGAGAAGCATACCTTACAAACCTCAGAGCTGAAAAAGACCCAAATGCACTCATGCAGATGTGCCTTTCACAACATCTTTGATAGGTGGGCTTTTACAAGGTCACTGAGGACAGTGTGTTTCAGTGGAAACAGCCAAGGCTTTGGAGCTTGGAGTTCAGATCTTAGCTCTTGTGCTCATTAGCTGAGTGACCCTGGGAAGTCCCTTTACCTCCCTGACCTCCTGACCTCAGTTTCCTCATCTGGAAAATGGGAATCATAATACCCATCTCATTGGAGTATGCTTATGTATAAAAGTTAACATAGGTACATGTCTAGCACTTGGAGAGTGCTTAATAAACAGTATAATTAAGTCCAAGTTCACAAAACAGGTTTTGATTTTTCCTTCTTTTAAGTCCTCTTCCTTTATCCAAAGTCATGAAAAAGTAAATAAAATGTGCTGGGAGAGGGAAAAAGGCCTTTCCTATGAAGGGTTAAATACGGAAAGGAGATAAGAGGCAGAAGAGGGAAGAGCTAAGATGAGAGAAGTTAATGCACGGAGGAGACCACAGCAAAGGTGCAGATGGGCAAGAAATACCGGGAGATGGGAAATGGCTCACAAATAATAGGTAGGAAGCATTTATAAGATTAAAGTCAAGACAAGGTTAAGAATGAAATGAGTGGAGAGATGAAAGAGAGAACAGAGAGAGGAAAGATGAAGATAAGGAGGGGAGTAGAGAAGGCGGGCCACTCAAGGTCCAGATTCCTGCAGAGGTGATGGCTCGCTGGGGGATACCGGCTATGTGGGTCAGAGAGAACCTGCCCAGGGCCAAAAGGCTGCCCTGTGTCCGAGGACCTAGGTTTAGAGCTCAGCTTGAATCCAGGAGAAAAACCACCGGGCTTGGGGGTGGGGTGGGGCGGGGTTGAAGAGTCGGTGAACAGACCTCTCCTCCGGAAGTGGGGGCAGAGGATGTGGGAGCCCGTGGGAGCCAGAAGCAGACAGAGTAGTAGGTCTCTACCTCGCACCCTTTTCAGGAATTTTACACGCAGAGCAGCCAAGTAGTGCTGTCCAGGTTGGGAACAGGATCCAGAAAAAAGCGCTGGCTTGCAGGGCGCCAGCTGGGGGCCAGAGCATCCTCCTGGAGTCAGTGCAGGAGGGTGGGGGCCTTAGAGGGTGGAGTTCGACAACCCTTTGTCCATTAGCTGTTGGTGCAACCTCGGAGGCCTGGGTACATGGGAGAGGTGGGAGAAGGAATGCCTGAGTTGTGGCCAAGTGGGTGGGCAGGGGTCTCTAAGGTCACGAGGAATTATTTCAGGGACTAGGAAAGGGTACAGGACTTGTTATTGGGCTTGAGGGGAGACAAAGTTGTCTTGACCATCCTCAGGCGCCCCTACCCCCCAGAAGGCGAGGTCTGGTGCAAGGCTGGGCTAAGGCGCGCCCCCAGGTGCAGCCTCTGGGTTGGGCCAGGGGTGGGGCAAAGCTGGGCGAGCTGGGTTGAGCCCAGGGGAATAAGGGGAAGCACCTGGAGTCCCTAAGCCTTAGGAATTTGCAGAGGAGTGCTGTGGCTAAAGAATATTGTGAGGGCGGATTGGGGGATCCTGGGAAAGGAGAGGGGGCGACTGGGATTCGCACGAGGCTGGGCGGAGCCTCCGAGAAGCTCGGGGTCTGAGTGGGGAGCCAGAGAAGGGGCGGGCGGCGGGGCCCGGGGAGGCGGCGCGGGGGGGGGGGCGGGCCAGGGCCGATTGGGAGGCGGAGCCCGGAGCCGGGGGCTGCTAGCGAGCGGCTCCTACGGCTCCTTAGCTCCGGCGTCCTGGTTCGCTTCGGCGTCCGCCGCCGCCGCTGTCTCTTCCTCCTCCTTCGCCACCGCCGCTCGCAGCACCGCAGCCCCTCCCGCCATGGCCGCCGCCGGCGCTCGGCGCAGCCCCGGCCCCAGCTCGGTGCTCCGGGGGCAGCTGAGGCTCGGCTTCCATCCGGTGCCGCCGCCGCTGCTGCTGTTCCTGCTCCTGCTGCCGCCGCCGCCGCTTCTGGCCGGCGCCACCGCCGCCGCCTCGCGGGAGCCCGACAGCCCATGCCGGCTCAAGACAGTCACGGTGTCCACGCTGCCTGCCCTGCGGGAGAGCGACATCGGCTGGAGCGGCACCCGCGCCGGGGCCGGGAGTGGGACCGGGGCAGGAGCCGCCGCCGCCGCCGCGTCCTCGGGCTCCGCTGGCTCCGCGGGCACCGCCGCCGAGTCGCGCCTCCTGCTCTTTGTGCGTAACGAGCTGCCGGGGCGCATCGCGGTGCAGGACGACCTGGACAACACAGAGCTGCCCTTCTTCACTCTGGGTAAGGCTGGGCGCCGGCACACGCGGGGTCCCAGGGAACCGGGAGCCCCCAAGTGAAGCCAGACGGGTGGGGGCGCCCTGGGGATTCCCGCCCCGGGCTGCCCCGAACGGGGTTGAGTGAGGGCAGCTGAGGGGCCCGGAGGGCGTACAGGTGGTTGGAATGAGTCCGGGGCAGTATCTGGGCGAGCGCGTGGCGGGAGACCGGGGGCGTGCCAACCTTCCCGCGGTGGGGACCTGTCCGTCCGTCTCTCAGTGCAGACGTTGAGCTCTGCCGCGATCCGTCGCTGACGCCGAAACCCCAACTGCCTGAGTGTGCTTGAGCTGGGGGCCGTGGTAGTTCCCCGCTCGGGAGCCAGGTCTGGGTCCAGCCGCCCACTGCTCCTGGGGCACACGGCCACTGGCCGCCCGCGGTCACCGCCCCCTCGCTCTCGCCTCGGAGTCGTCGGCTCTGCTCTTCCGGTTCGATTTTCTCGAGAATCGGAGCGGAGTCGCTCCATGTAGAATCTCTCAGTCCGCATAAATTCGGCCTCCCGATGGGTTAGGTGACCTTGGCCAAGTCGCTTCCCCTCTCTGGGCCTCAGTTTTAGCCATCTGTGAAATGGGGCTGGGGAGGATTGAGTGATTTCCGAGCACTGGCGTTCGGAACCCAAGGGCTCCCTCCACTTTCAGATTCTCCCTCCATCCCCGTGGTCGCATTCGCCTTCCTACCCCCCTCCCGGCGGAGAGCAGGTTTGACCTCGCAGCTCACTCACTGGGCTAATAATAATAACTTAAAGGCATGAAAAAGGAAGGGGAGAGGAAAAGGATGAGGGTGGGGGCTCAAACGTAAAAGTTAATCAGAAAGTTCGCCCGCAGCTTGCTGCCTGCTGGTTCCCAGCGCGAATCCCGGAGGAGTCGGCCCTTCCAGGTAGCTGTGGGAGGCGCAGCTGATTTCCCACTCGGGTAATTGATCGCTTAATTAGCTCGGAGAGCGTTTACAAAAATGTTGTTCCCCCTTAGCTCTCCCGCGCTCGCCCGTCTCTCTCCCCCCTCCCCTCTTGGGGGAGCGGGGTGCGATTGGTTGTCGGAGTCTGGCCAACAGCAGCTCCAGCAAGGCGCCGGCGGCTCGTCCCAGAGTCCAGACCTCGGGATCCGGCTCAGGTCCGGCACCGCGGGGGTGATGGGCCTTCGATGTCCGCGCCTTCGGGGCCCCGGCTTGAACCTCTGAGGTTAACTCCTTGCTCGCCCGAGAAGCCCCAAAGAGTAATCAATGGACTAGACTCCTCTCTCCTGGGAGCCATAATATTTTTGATGTATTTTTGTGACGCCCCCCTCCCGCCCGCCCGCCCCTTCCCTTTCGTGCTGGCCGCCTTCGGAGATTTGAGCGAGTGCCAGGCCCTTTCCTGGTCTGAGCATGTGCCTCGGGTTTCTGGCCCCTGGGCTCTCCCCAGCTGGCTGTAACTTGAGCGTGCTGAGCTTTGTGGGATGCTAGGCGGGAGAGCGCCTTGCAGGTTCCCAGGGGACTTTCCGCGGCGGCACGTCTGGCGTGCCACACACACGTTCAAGCATACACACGCGTGCGGGGGCACACACATACACACACACACACCAAGAGCCATTCCCACGTGCACTTGTGAGCTGCCCATTTCCAAGTAAGGGGATGGGGGTGAAGATGGGGTTCCTTAGGGCAAAGAGCTAACCTTGGGCTCATGGCCAACTCCTGTGACTCCGCCGCAGGGAAGAGTCCTTCCAGAGAAACGGAGGGTGTCCGTCACCACTTCCAATCCCAACCTTCTCCCTCCACCCTCGAGATCTCTCTGCTCCGGATGTCCGGAGAGGGAGGGAGTGGGGATGCTTCTAAATGGCTGTTCAAATGAAGGAGAAGGGGTGGGGTGGGGGACATCCTTGGGTATGGCATGACTTGGAAGCGAGGACCCCAGAGCGTGCCAGTTTCCCTAGGATGTGGAGGACCTGGTCCAGCCAGCTACAGGAGTCGCTCCAGAATTCCTGGAGCTGGCAATCTCTGTGTTTTTAAACTTTGGCTTTCAAGAGGAAATGGGTACCTGGGAGCCCAGGGCAGGCTGAGTGAGGACCTGAGTGAGGAGCTGGAAGTGTCAAATCCCCCAGGCCTGTGCTTCAGCATCGGAGTCTCCTGGTGCTCTCCACTTGGAGGCTTCTGCCTTCTCTGACGCAGGCGGCTGAGCCTCTGCGGCTGGGGACTGCCTGCTGTGGAGTGGCAGGTGCAGCCCTCCTTGGAAGCCCTGAGCCCTTTGGGGAATCAGGTTCCTCCTCCTCCTTCCCCGGCGCCCTGGACTGGCAGCCCAAGGCACTCCTACCAGGGATTTGGCTAGCGAGGTAGTCGCCAGATGGCCGAGTATAGCAGGATCTGTGTAGGGAGACGTGGGCTTTTTATTTGTGTTGTTCTTCCACTGTTTGTGTGTAAACACAGAGTGCACAGTGAGCTCTGGGAGGGCCAGGCTGGCTGAAAATGAGGGCGGGGGGGTGCTATGAGTCATTTATGACCGTATCTCCCCCAGGGTCCTCAAGGAGCCCCATCCCATCATCCCATCTTCAGACCTTCTAAACCTCCTTCCCTAGTGTTTGTCTCTGGCGAGTTGGGTGAGTCTTTCACTACTAGGTCACCAGTTCAAGGGATTTGGAGATGGCATGCGCCACAGATGCACATGCAAAGATGGTAAATGCTGAATCCTGCCAATAGCAGGGTGTGTGGAGCCACCACTAGGGGGTGATAGTGTCTACCAAAGCCCTCAGGCTATGCTTTGGGTTGTGGGTCTAGAGTTGGTGGTGGTAAAATGTCCCTGGTGTTAAGGGGCGGTGAACAAACAAATAAAAGGTAGAGTTCCCATTCTACTCCAAGTCCAGTTGGGAAAGCTCACAATTATTTTGCACACACTGTCTACCGTCCCTATTCACCAAAGTCACCGACATACCTGGCCTTCCCTCCCTCCATTCTGCCTGCCTCTCTTGTTTGAATTATTGGCTCTATCATTGGTAGTGCCCAGACTTAAAAGACTTTTCTTCAGGTCTTTTCCTCTTCATGTTTCTAATCTTCCCTTCATGTTCCAGCCTGCTTTATGTAGGTGGAAGTTTCCCTCAGAGGTGAAATACCCCCCAAGTTTCTGTGTCTGGGCCTCTTCTTTAGAATCTAAGTCAGTGGTCCTGATAAAGTGAATTTCCTTGAAATTGATCAAGGAATAGCAAATAGTTGTGGAATCCTTACTGTGGTGCTCAGAGCTTTCCTCTTGCCTTTTATTATTTACTCACATAAAATATATGAAGTGGGCACTGTTGTAATTTATTCCCATTTTACAGGTAAGGAAACATTCTTCAGAGAGGTCAGGTGCCTAGTCTAAGGTCTCACTTTGAGTAAATGCAGACCTGGGACTGGAATCTCAGCCCATCAGACACCTACATTCTTGGTAATTGCTAAACAGCCACCTTGAGCCAAATATGGACTGAGGGGCTGGTTACATTTATGTAGGGCATGGTGCAGGGTCCTGGAGAGGAAACACAACAATCATCAGCACGGCAAGAACCTTTCTCAGGGGAACTTTAGCTACATTGGTGCTGAAGTATGAGAGTGCGAGAGTGAGGCATGAATTAAATGACCTCCGATGACCCTGCCAACTCAAAGTTCCATGACTCATGGGATGTCAAAGGGCATTCTATGTAGTGGTGCCAGGGAGTGATGAATATGACACATTCTGTAACATCAGGGAGGGAGATATCTCTTTAGACTTAGAGAAAGCTGGGGACGTTTCCTGGACAGGAAAAAAACCCAAAAAAACAAAAACTGAGTGAGGTCATGGAGGATGGGCTGGAGGAGAAGTTGAATGCTCCAGTACAGCTGGGGGACTTGATGTTGCTTAGGACCTGGAGCTCTCAGCCGTGGCCCGCTCTGACCTTGAACACGTCATTTCCCCCGGATCTTCAGTTCTTTGTGCTATAATATGAGTGGGTAGCTGAGCCCTAAAATAATCCTTCGGTGCAGAGATTCTATGAACTTGAAGTGTCCTGACCCACTCTGTAACACTGACTAGCTGCTCTTTCTTCTCACTGGCTCCTTTCCTTTGCTGGTGACATGGGGGTGTTGGGGAGGACTGACGGAAAAGAAAGAATTTGAACGGGAGCAACTGTCCATGCAGGGCTTCTGAGGTGAACCCACACATCACCCAGTGCTCATCTGCCCCCAGGCAGCTCCAGAGTCTGCTTGTGGATTTAGCTTTCATGCCCACCGCTAGGGAAATGGCATCCTTCTTCCTGTGCTTGATAGTGGCCAGGCTGGACTGTTTACCATGAGCCTTGATTCAGCAAAAGGGGGAAAGGAGATAAAACTGAGTAACCACTCATTGTCAACATCCATTACTAATTTACCTCGTCATATAAATCACACAGGTGAGGAATGTGCTCTCTATTTGGGGGAGGGTGTGTGGAGAAAGAAAAACCATCCAGTAGTATGTTTTTAAATGCATCTGCATGAGCAGATCTGGCAGTGTCCTCAGGATCTGTCCTGAAAGGATGCTGTTTGCAGGAAGCTGATTGGCTTGGGTGGAAGACAAAGATGCTCTGAAATGCCCACTTGGCCAGGTCTGCAAAGATTCCTTAAAATACAGGCAAAAATGGACACCAAAAGAGAGAAGCCCCCAGAAGGAGTGAGGGACCAGGCACAAGGTCAGAAAGGTTGCTAGAAGCAGGGAGTTTAGCCTAAGGACAGTCCACAAGGGCTGGAGAAGCTTTCTTCGAACGTCAACAGGGAGTGAGGCACGTGCTTTTTTTTCCTGTCTGGCTCTAAAGAATGTCCTAAAGGTGCAAATACTAAGGGGATGGAGCACAACATGACAGGAGGATGTGTCCCTGGGAGCTGCCCAACAACCAAGCCTTCTCACCTCTAATGATGACAGGGTCCACATGGGAGGAAGTCTTCAAGCAGGGACCACACAGCTATTTGGCAGGCATTTGGAGAAAGGACCAGAGGCATTGAGGCTATCTGCCCCTTTTGGTTTCTGCCTTGATTCTGAAGGTTGATGACAGTTATTAAGTGGGAGAAAAAAAAAAAACAGATACAAATAGTATAAGCTGGGTTTTCTGTAGGGATTTCTGACCACAGAATATTCATTAAAATCAATCCCAGTGTTTTTTCCAGAATGGGTAAGAGGGAGAGATTCCGGGGTGGGTGAGAGGGCGAATTTGATGTCTTCAGACAAAGCTTAAAAAATGTTATTTCCTCATTTGGGCTCCAGGTTCCTTATCACTAAAGCATTTCAGTAGCATTCAGACTCCAAGGTCCCGTCCTGCTCTGATGGTCCAGGTTTCTGAGATATTGTAAACAAGGTGGGGGGGGGCGGCGGTTCAGTGGTCTCTGATCTGAGTTTTTCCCCCTTTTCACTCACTTCCCTTACTCCATCCCCACCCCTTTGCCAGTTCAGATCTGATGAACTCTATTTAATAATTAGGGCAGAGACAGATATATCATCTGCTCTCAGAAAGTACAATTAGCCCTCCGTAGCCGTGGGTTCTACATCCCCAGATTCAATCAACCGTGGGCCGACTGCCATTTTATATAAGGGACTGGCACATCTTTGGATCTTGGAAAGGGGTGGGGTCCTGGAATCAATCTCCTGCAGATACCAAGGGACTATTATACTATGTTACCGAGAGGGTGATGGGGCAGGGTGAGAGGAGGATTCGTTTTAGCTGTTAGAGAGGCCCAGGTTGGGTCAAGGCCATCCAGATTTGCTGTTTCTGGGGGTCAGGAACACTAGCCATCAAGATAGCCCAGCTCTGCGAGCTTTTGTGACCCAGAGCTTGATCCTTATCCTGAATGGGGCCCTCAGGCTGCAAGATAATTCAATAATACTAATTTACAGCAGGTCCAACAGTAGGTTTGCCTAGGCCCCCGGCAGGCAAAGCTGCCTGCTTCTTACCTCCTTGCTTGGCTGTAAACTAGGTGTTGGCTACCATAGGATGGTGTGGACACGTGTGCTGGGGGGAGAGAAGGACGGAGAGTGACAGTGACTTCTTCGGGTAAAGCCATGAAAGCTGTGACCATGACCATCAACTCTGATGGCCTTATAGCATCACAGACTCTCAGAGCACATTGAATCTACCCCCTTCACTTAAATGGTAACACTGGGTCCCAGACAAGGGAGGTAATCTACCTAAGGACCAGCTGTTCACACTTAAACCCAGTGCTCTTGAATTCCCCTCCACGCTTCTTTTCATCACACTGACTACCAACACGTGGCTCTGGGTTAAATATGTCTCAGGTGTGCAACTTGGTTGACCATCATAAGGTGCACCAAGTCTCTCCTCCTCTCCCTGCAAAACAAACAAACAAAGAAACAAAAATCTAAGGAGAAAGATATCCCTGGGGAAGTTGAATTTGTTCTCCTGCCCAGGGTATCCAGCTGGTTGGCTCCAGTCTCTGCTGAGAGCCTGAGCCAATGGGTTTTGTGCTGGGGAGGAGGGAGCCTCATTGCTTTTCACTCTAGCTGCCTTGAGGGTGAGCAGAAGCCTGCTCTTTTCCAGAAAAAGAAAGAGTCAGATTTAACCTTGAGGTGCAGCAGCATTACGGGGATGCTTTCTTTGCAGGGCTGATACTTCCCCAAGTTCTCATACTGACCAGCTAGTGGCAACAGAAGATTAACTATAGCGAGAGAGAGCTGGCTTTTCTTTCCTCCCAGCAGAGCTTGCAGCCTCTTGGCCCCTGAGAAGGCAGGCAGCGGTGCTTGGCAGGACTCGCTCTGCTTTCCTCTCACTGGCTCTTCAATGCCGTCTGCAGTTCTTCAGGACAGCAGCCCCCAGGAAGACTTTTCTTTGATTTGGAAGGGGGTGGGGTGGTGACTACCCAATGTAAGCTTCAGGACTGGAAGATTTCTAGCTTCCTTACTGGCATACTGGAGCGTGCAGGCAGCCCCTCTGTGAGTCGAAAATTGACAAGGATGTTGTATGTCATCAACCATTAGGGTTTTCACCTGAGAAGGAACCCTTTCTCCATGCCCGTTGTCACGGCCCCCGGCAGGGTCAGACGTCAACACTTCTCTCGACTACGATTTCAGCTGTCAACTCACTGGTCTATCTTCCTCTGGTCTTATCCTCTCTAGTCCATCGTCTGTACTTGCAGACAGAGGGAGTTCATTAAAAACCCAAATCGGATCCTGGCCATCCTCTCCTAAAGCACTTCACTGACTCCCCATAATTCTTAGTATGAAGTTCAAGCTGCTTATTGAGCTACAAGGTCCATGGTCAGACTCTGCCCAGACTGTCCTGTGCTAAGAACCCTTCTTTCTTGTTCTGTAACTCTGCCCCAAAGGCCCTGGGAAAATTCCTTCTTACCTTTCAAGGCTGAATTCAACTATGAACTTTACCTTTGAAGCCTTTCCTGACCTCTTGGCACTAAAGTTGGACACTCTGGGCCTTGGTGCCCACTAGCAATATAAAGACTGGTGTAACCGTGGCTGGTCCCTTAGAACTACTGAGTGCCTACAACATGCTAGGCACTACTCCAGCCACTTAAGATGTATGGAGAACAAAAGACATAGATTCTGTGTTCAGAGAGCTCATATCCAGGAGTTCGTGTATATATGCATGTGTGTATGTGCATGTGTATGTGTGTTGGGGAGAAGATGATAAACACAATAGATAAGAAAATTATGTGGTATGTGAGAAGGTGATAGATTCTATAAAAAAAGGGCAAAAAGAAAATATTATTGAGGTGAGGAAATCAGTTTTAATATTAAATTGGGCCAAAGGATTGCTTATTGAGATTATAGGATTGGACCAAGACCTGAAGGCCATGAAGGCGTCACCAAGCAGATATGTGGAAGAGTATTCTGGGCAGAGAACAGCTCCAGCAAAGACCTGACTCCAGAGCACACCTGGATCGTTCAGGGGCCAGCAAGAAGGCCAGTATGGCCGGAGTGGAGTGAGTCGGGGGTGGACAGGACAGGATTTAAGCTTTTACTGTGAGTGCCATGGAGAGCCAGGCAGGACGTTAAGCAAAAGAGTATCCGTAACTGACTTCTGTCTCAAGGGAATTACTCAGGCTGCTCTGCAGAGGATCAAGGATGGGAGAGGAAGGTCTGCAGGAGTCTGTTCAGGTGAGAGAGGATGGTGACTCGGGGCAGAGTGAGAGCAGAACTTAATGTGTTTCTCTGTCTGTCTTGTGCTACTTGCCTAAGAGCTCCACAGGCAGAGAACATCCCTCCTTCATCTCTGGGGCTGCAGTGATTCACCCTGTGCTTGGCACATCCTAGGTGTTCAGGGCATCTTAGATGACTAGAAACTTAGGTTTGCCAAGTCTCAGCTCAGAATCCATACTGTGCCGAGCTGGAGAGGTGTTGCAATTCCACTCCTGTTAAGGCTGAGCTGGAATGCCACCTCTTCAATGAAACCTTCCCTCTTCTGAGCTTCCACAGCTACTGCCTCTACCTTCTCCTGCCTCCTTATTATTCTGGGGTGTTTGTAGGAAGAGGAATGAGACCAGTTTGATTAGAGGAAAAAGAGTTGGGTTTAGGGAAGACCTTTTCTTGAGAATCATGGAAGCCAGATAAGGGATTAGCACCTTTGCATTGTGCCAGACAGAGAGGCACTGAATGTTTGGGGGGAGGTGATCCATCCATGGTGTTGGGATCATCACCTGCTGTAAATGGTAAGAATTTAGGACATTTTCTAAACGAAACCCTTTTATATAAAGATGGAGAAGTCAAGGTCACCATAGCATGTCAGTGGTGGAGCAGGAACCAGATCCAATCTTTTGACTCCTGGTCTGGTGTGCTTTCCTCCCACCTTAGTCCAGGCCACTGGGGGTGGGAGGAGCTGGTATGCTGGACTTCACCCTTCTGGCATGGGGTAGGCTATGAAAAAAGCAACCATTCATTGAACGTTTACTATGCCCTGGATGCAGGGCTGGCACATCTGTTACTGCATTTCCTTCTTTCCATACTGCTGAAAGACAGATAGGATTCATCCCATGTTATAGGTGAGCACGGAAGCTCAGAGGAGTTAAGAAACATACCCAAGATCACACAGCTGTCATACAGCTGAGCTGCGTCCTGTCCCAGGTGTGCCTGGTTCCAAACTCCATGCTCTCTCTGCCTTCCACACTGCCCAGAACGAGGAGTGCCCTAGAGTGTTCACCTCTTTAACAACCTCTTGTACTTTTTCTCTCTTCCTCCTCTCATTACCAAGAAGTTGCAGACGTTTCTTATAGAGGAACTTCAGGTGTGACAGCCTCACAGGCCTGAGGGACTCAACATCTCATTTCTGGGCTGCCAGGAGCTGACTCAGCATCTCCCCAGGCCCTGTCGCTCCTTGCTCGGCTGCCAGGAGAGCACCGGGCCTTGTCTCATCTTCTCTAGAGGTCACGCGTTAGCCCTGGACTCCTTGACAAGCAGATTCCCATACTGCCGTGCCTTCTTGATGTTCCTCCTTCCCTCCTTCCTCGCTTCCTCTTTCCCTCTCTCCTCCTCCTTCCCCTCTCTCCTTCCTCCTTCCCCTTTCTTCTTCCCTTTCCACTTCCTTCTTCTCCCAGTGCTTAGGGAATTCCCACCTTCTGCTGGTCATATACTGTTATACTAGGGAAGCTGTTACCTAGACCTTCCAGGAACTTAAAGAAGCTCTGCATTCCTTTTCTAGAAATTGTCGAGCCTCTGTTGTCTGAGATGCAGCCCCTGTTTGACTAGGTGAACGTCCCTGTCACTCCTCCCCTTCCTCCCAAGTTGACTTTTGTCGCCTAGTGCTCCTTAGCAGCATTGTGCAGTTTTTATGCTCCTACCTTGAAAATGGAATTTATATTACATTATCTATACATACGGGATGTAGGTAATAATATATAATATATATATATTATAATGCTATAAAAGTCCTAATAAATAGTGTATAGTTCTCCTGGAGTGTTAGAACTGGGTAAAAGAATGCCTTTGAGATCCAGCCCAGCTCCCTCATTTACCTAGCAAAAAGAAGTACATTTGCAAGGTCCCACAGCTAAGCCGTGGCAAAATCCAGTCTGTAGCCCAGCTCCTCTGACTGGGTGTGCCAGCTCGAAAGGCCCAAAACCCTGGGATAGAATCCCGGCTGCACTGCTTCCTAACTGTAGACCTCTGTATGCCCGTGAAGAAAGCGAAGGTAACACAGCAGTCCCTTCTCTGGGTCGCTGCGATCCTTGCTTTTGGAGAGGCCTCCATCTTCAGTTGTAGTCAGTGTCCAACACTGTGCTCAGTTTTTCTTACACTAAACCATATGATCCTTACGGAGATAGTGTGTGCAAAGCACTCAGCACAGTTTGTGTTCCGTGCCTCTTAGCCACCTGGAATCCTTGTTGTGGAAGGAGGTGGAGGTATGAATAACTAATGAATGCAATTCCCTCTCCCTCCCCCCTCTTTCCACTCCAGCATGAGGGCTTTGGCCTCTGCCCTCCCTCCCTCTCTCCCCACCAGGAGGAGAAAAAGGACGAAATAGACCATTGATCTCTGCTCCCTCTCCAAGAGCAGGGGGAAACGGTGGGGAGGGAGGGGGCTCCCGGGGGGGCTCCCGGGTTGTCTGAGGACAGTTTGGCCAGAGAAGCTCGGAGAGCCTGAGTCTAAGGCAGGCGGGTCTTGGGGGAGGCAATCAGGGCAGAACCCTCTCCCTTCTGGTGGCTGCCGGCTGACAAAGCCTTGCTCTCAGGCACCGGGGGAAGTCACGAGTGGCTTTGCAGGCAGCCGCAAAGGGAAGGAACATTTCCATTAGCAGAATCAGCAGTAAAGAGATTTCCAGTCACAGTCATAGCTGCATTGGGGGGAATCATTTCGGTGGTGGCTGTGGGCTGAGGAGGGAAGGAGGCAGGGCGGCAAGGAGAGGCATGGGGACGTCTGTCTCCTTGCAGGAGCTGAGGGCTCCAATGAGAACCGGGTACCAGACGCCTGGGGACTCTTGGGGAGCTGGGTGGGTCCTTGGACAAACATTCTGGACCACCTACTCCCATCCAAATGGACAGAACCCCCTTCTCAGGAGTCCCCTTGGGAGGCTGCGGGCTTGTTCTCTGCTGCCTTTGCTCTGATTTACCTGGGTTACTCTTTTCAAGACTTCACAGCCGGCAGCAACTTCCTAGGCTCCTGGGATTTGTCACTGGGAAAGATCCCAGATTATTTAGCCCAGTTTTCCCCAAAGTTAGCGACTCCTCAGAATCATCTTAGAGTCCAGGTTTTCCCTTCCAGATCAGTGGAAGCACCTGGGAGGGGCCTGGGAATCTGTACTTTAAGAAGTGTACCGAATCCTTGGTGTGTCCCGGACATCCTGGGGGCAGTGGTCCCTGGGTATCTCTTTGGCCTCACCTCCTGACATTCCCCATGGCACTTGGGGCACTAGCTTCACTGATGACTGACAGGTTTCTGTGGGGGGTGGGGGGAACCAGGCATATTCCCCCTACCTGAGTCCTGAATATAAATGCTGTTTTCTCTGCTTATAATGCTTTTCTGGTCTCTCATTCACCTGGCCATCTCCTAGCCTTAGCTCAGTTATTACCTCTTCTGAGGAACCTTCCTTTCTCCTCCAAGCCTATCCCCCTAGTAGGATTGGCATATTTTGTGAACAAAAACTAAATGCAAAAAATAAAATGCCGGATGCCCAGTCGAATTTCAGACAATGAATACTTGCTTAGTATAACTACGTCCCATATGTCCCATGCAATATTTGGGATGTAGTTATGCTAAAAATGACTCTCTGATGATCAGAAATGCAAATTTAGCTGGACAGCCAGTATTTTATCTGGCAACCTGCAGGGACCCTGTTTCTCTCTCTGCTGTCAGGAATCATATTACCAATGTGTGATTTGTCCCCCAAACCTGCTCTCCCCACATCCCTTCCGTCTCAGGAAACCAGGCGACCATTCACCCAGTTATTCAAGCAAAGGAATCATCTTTGATATCTCCCTTCCTTTGCCTCTCTCATTCTTTCAGTCAACCAACCTTGTTGGTTTGACTTCTACAATGACTGTCAAACTTCTTCACTTCTCATGATGTCCTCCTGCCGCCACCTTTGTCCAAGCTCACTTGGGCTATTACCTCAGTCTCCTAACTGGTCTTCTTGCTGCCTCTCCATCCTCCTTATCCTTTCTTGATATTTTTTGATATATAGCACATGGGCCAAATCCAGCTTGCTGCCTGCTTTTGTGTGGCCTGTAAGTCTATTTACTTGTTTAAATACTTGAAAAAATCAAAAGAAGAATCATATTTCGTGATATGCGACAATTATATGAAATTCAAATATCAGTGTCCATTAATAAAAAAAGATGTATTGGAACACAGTCACACTCATACCCTTGTGTATGTATTGTCTGTGGTTGCTTTTGCTTTACAACAGTGGAGTTGAGGAGTAGCAACAATGAGTATCCGGCCTACCAAGCTTAATATATTTCCTAATTGTCCCTTTACAGAACAAGTTTGCCATCCCTGCTGTATACAGTAACCAGAGTGATCTTTTTCAAAAAGCAAATTGGATCTTGCCACTCTCTTGTTTAAAGCCTGTAAATGTTTCTCATTGCTCTTAAGATAAAATCTTAATTCCTTTTCACAGTCTAGAAACTTAAAAAATTTTTGCCTTCTTCTCTGGGTTCATATTTCCTTTTCTCATAGAACTCAAGTCACCTCCTCCAAGAAGTCTTCCCTGACCAAAGCCTTCCCTGGTACACCATCCCCCTCATAGCTTTCTATCCCGTTTATTTAAAAAAAAACCAAAAAACCCAAAAAGCTTTATCTGGCAGCTCCTTGATGGTAGGGAATGTGTCTTGTTCATTTTTTTTGCTCCTCTCAACTATATAATGCATTACACAGCACATAGTAGGTCACAGCACATAGTAGATGCTGAGTAGATGTTTCCTGACCAAATGAATGTCACATGGACAGCGGTAGGGGTGGTAGTTTGTGAACACCATCTTACAAGGTAGCCGCCTCATTGGGTTGTTCTGTTGCTTATCAGGAGATTGCTATCAGGATTCCAAGAGCTAAAGTTTGCAGAGCATGTAGACCATTGCCCACCACTCAGCAAATGCCATCTAGGTGTCTGTTAAATAAACAAAGATAAACAGACCTATACTTTAATCCCTAGGACACATCCCCTCCCCACTTTATTTGCAGTTGGAGCATGTTTAGGGCAATTCACAGGAAGTCCTGTGAGTAAAGACCTCATGGAGCCAGGGGGCAGGGTCATCTGGTGGCTGGAATTAGGAGCCAGGGGTCCTGGGGTTTGGTCCCAGTTCTGCTGGTGTCTGTGGTCAAGTCCCTTCCACTTTCTGGGCTTCCTACCATTTCTCATGTGATGAGATTAAGATAAGTGATATTTGAGGTTCTTCTCAGCCCCCTCAGCTCAGCAGGAGCCCAGGAGGGAAAGAAAGGTTCCCTTTAGGAGCTTCTGAGGCTGGAAGCTCTGCTGCAGCAGGATAAAGCCGACTCCCTCCCTTCCTTCCTCCATCTCTGTATCCTTTCTCGGGCGTCTGAAGATCAAACCCTCAGCTCTGAACCCAGGTGCAACTCAGATTTTTAAGCCCAGTCTCACACTAATTTGTTCAGGCACCTTCTTCAATTACTTTCTCTCTAGCCTTCCCCAGGGAGGGAGACTGGAAGAAGCTGACCACCCAAAGTAACCAATTACCTGTCTGCCAATAGCAGGACTCCTACCATCCCTCCCTCCCTCCCTTCTTTTCTTTCTCCACTTTATTCTCCTGGCCTGTAAACCATCTCCAAACTGCAGAACCCTCCAGGGAATGGCCCCAGTTCACCTGCTCCCAGCTGGGGAAGAGAAGGCAACCCCTCCCCCGAGAGAGACAACAGGTGGGAAGGCTGGTGGCTGAGAAGGGGCAGCTGCGGATCTTGGAAAGCCAAGCAGGTTTTGCAAGCCTGCTAAATACCAAACTGTGCTAGATTGAGAGGCAAATGCTTTGGGCCCTAGTCCTGTTTCTGCCATCTACTTGCTGTGGCCTCAAATAAATGACAGTTCCTCTTTGGGCCTCAGATAAGATTAAGTGAATATTGTCAGAGCCATGTCTCCTTCAGGTAGGTGGGGAAGATTGGACTGTGTAAGATACTCCATGAGAGAGGAGGAACCTTCCAGTCCTGTCCACTACTGGAATCGCAGGTGTCTAGAGCTGTGCTTGTCACATAGTAGGCACTCAGTAACTATTAGTTGAATGAAGGAATGAATAAATGGAAAATGTGTGTGATCAGACATTGCTAATCAACTTAATCACAGCTTCAGATGCCTCATCAGTCACTAGGATCAACTGGGGTTTGCATGGATGATGAATTCTGTTCACGTTCCCTAGACTCAACCAGTTCACCCAAAACCTGTGGTTCACCTTAAGTTCCCCTTGCTTGGAGCTAAGCCCCTTCCGTCATTATTCAGTCGTTCTTCCATCCCAGACATTGTGCTGAGTCCCTTGGGGGCACAGAAATGCAGGGAGTTCAAACTATTGGGATAATAACACTTGAACTTTTTGATTAAAAAAAAAATCCCTTTCATGGGTATTTTTAGCATCTCCGTATTACGGATGAAGATGTGGCCATTCAAAGAGATCAAGTCAATTGCACAGGGTCACGTAGTAAATGGGATTAGCTGTATTTATTTTTTAAAAGGAATCTTTGTATCACTCTCACAAATGGAACACCAGAATAACTTGCTATAAATGGAAGGTAGCCTGTAAAAGTTAGCGTAGTGTCCACGTGCCGTCTAAACTAATCTCTCATACCACACTTTGGGAAACGTGGATTTAACCCAACTGCTGAGATAAAGATATTCATTTAAAATTAAAATTTTGCCCACTTAATTGTGAGATTTCCTTTAACGTATACATTTAAATAATATCTTTCCTGCCTCATAACTCCTACCCGTGTTTTAAGATCCAGCTTGAATGTGCCTTTGCTGCTTCCAAGATGACTTTCCTGGCTCCCCCGAGAACAGTTATCTCGCAAGCACTTTGTATATTCACTGCAGTCCGTGTTTTCATGAAAATATTGTGATTGTTTAATTGTCTGTCTCTCTTGCTAGTCTTGTAAGCTTCCTGAGTTGAACATCATGTCTCTTTAATATCTGTAACTCCAGCAGTGGGTGCATGCATACTTAGTAAATTTTTAACCTTAATTTTAGGTTTCAACAAAAGGAATGCAAGCTTGTTGTAGTAACAAATTCAGACAATTGAGGAATATTATGTGGGAAAAAGTGAAAGTCTCTCCCCCGCCCAATCTCATTCCCCAGAAGTGATCATGATGAAGAGCTTGCTGGGATCCTAGTGAAATGTAGAGTAAGTATGTGCCTGACCAACCACCTTTGGTGATGCAACAGAGAGGAAGTGACTTGTCCAGGGTCATCCGGAACCATCTTTTGTTAGGGCATTGGTTTTTCAAACTGGGTTGCATGATAGATCTGGGGAGGATGAGTCGCTCTGGGCTTCAGCTAAAGAGACACTCCAATATTAAGCCAGCTCTGGGTCCCAGAATCTACTTGCATACTTGCAGATTCCTTCCAGACCACAGGCAGGGAGTCCTCTTCTTGACTGACCCTATGTGAATGTGTATATACACACATACACATACACACACACACACACAATGTGTGTTTATATATGTATATATACAAATGTGTGTATGTATACACACACACATATATATACACATATGTGGATACATACATATAGATACATATGAGAGACAGAGAATAGGATAATGATTCTTCTTTCTGCAGAACTAAAAGAAGAAACTGAAGCCAGCAGGGGAGGAGCCAGAAAGGAAACAATTATCATGAGTCTGGGGTGGGTGTCTCTTTCTTTCTGGCACAGTATTTGACATGATGGGTAAAGCAGTTCTTCTTTTCTTCCTTAAATTATTTTCTCACTTGAGTGGGGAGACAGACTATTCAGGAGAGGGTTACCTGGGCTTAGGTTGAGTTGCTTCCTTTAGAAGCCCTTGTTTATGAAGCCATGTAGATTGGCAGCTGGTCAGTTAATAGAAAAAGTCTATTAAAGCAAGGAATCATAAAAAAATAATAATGCACATTAAACGTTTCCTTTTTAACTTAAAATTTGTAAATGTATATACATTTGCCAGTGATTTGAGGTAGGCCCAGGGCCTCTTCTTCGAGTCTGGGTCAACTGATTGGAGCTCCATGTCATCTTTCTTGTATAAGCCATGCTCATAATATTCCGAATATGATCTCCAATGTTGGTCTCATTAAAGGGGACTGAGAACTTAAAGATCTTTGCCAAGTAATTCTTCTAGAGTTTTATGATTCCTTTCTAAATTTTTATAGTTGTCACACCTGACCTAACTCAATAGCAATATTTAAGTGATTTTTATCGTAAGATCAGCTCAGTCCTCCTAGAAGCCACTTTCTTTTGATGCTCATAAATTTTTAATCTGCACATTTCATTAAATTTTAGAGTTATGAGAAACACAACAGGCATAAACAGGTTTGGGAAACTGGCTCTGTAAAAATGCAGCTGGCGGTCAGTGCAGAGAAGGCTAGCTGAAAGCTTTTTTTTTAAAAAAAATTAATTTTTGGCTGCGTTGGGTCTTTGTTGCTGTGTGTGGGCTTTCTCTAGTTGCGGCGAGCGGGGGCTACTCTTCATTGCGGTGCGCAGGCTTCTCATTGTGGTGGCTTCTCTTGTTGCAGAGCACGGGCCCTAGGCATGCGGGCTTCAGTAGTTGAGGCTCACGGGCTCTAGAGTGCAGGCTCAGTAGTTGTGGTGCGCGGGCTTAGTTGCCCTGTGGCATGTAGGATCTTCCCGGACCAGCACTCAAACCTGTGTCCCTTGCACTGGCAGGTGGATTCTTAACCGCTGTGCCACCAGGGAAGCCCACTGAAAGCTTTTGAAATTTATACGTTTCAGGTTGACAGAGGCATTAATGTCACAGAAATTTTAGTGGTTGAGCCATTAGGTAGCATTTTGCCCAAAACGCTTATTTAAAGAAGAAGAAAAGGGAACCCACTTGCACTTTTGGGGGGAATGTAAATCTTTGCAGCCACTATGGAGAACGGCATGGAAGTTCCTCAGAAAATTAAAAACAGAACCACTGTATGATCCAGCAATTTCACTTTTGGCTATTTATCTGAAGAAAATGAAAAACAGTAATTCGAAAAGGTATATGCACTCCTATGTTGATTGCAGCATTATTTACAATAGCTGAGATATGAAAGCAACCTAAGTGTCCATCTCAGGATGAATGGATAAAGAAGATGTGGTTTATACATACAATAGAATATTTTTCAGCCATAAGAAAGAACAAAATCATTCCATTTGCAACTATGTTGGATGGACCTCCAGGGCATTATGCTAAGTGAAATAAGTCAGACAGAAAAAGACGGGTAGTGTATGATATCACTGATATGTGGAATCTAAAAACGCCAAACTCATAGAAACAGAGACTGGCATGGTGGTTACTGGGGGGTGGGGGAAATGGGGAGATGTTGATCGAAGAGTACGAATATCCAGTTATAAGATGAATACATTCTGGGGATCTAATGTACAGCTTGGTGGCCACAGTTCACAATACTGTATTATGTTCTTGAAAGTTCCTAAGAGAGTAGCTCTTAAATGTTCTCACCACAAAAACAAAATGGTAATTATGTGACGAGATGAAGGTGTTAGCAAGTGCTCTGGTGGTAATCATTCTGCAATATATAGTTGTATCAAATCAACACATTGTATAGCTTAAACTTACACAGTGTTATGTGTCAGTTGTATCTCAGTAAAACTAGAAACTTTTTTTTTTTTTTAAAGATGGGAAAACTGAATCCCAGACCTGTGTCAGGAACTCAGGTCAATTAGACTCTTGGAGTTCATGGCCCCACCTGGGACTCCCCAGCAATTGTCATGATGCCCCCTTCCTTTTGGGTGGCCTCTTAAGGGAGGCACCCCAACACTTCCCATTTTACAGATGAGGAAACTGTGGTTCAAATACTGAAGTGACCTAGCATGGGATGCAGAGCGAGCTGGAGCTGCTGTTCAATTCCCAGATCAGGCCAACTTCCTGCATGCCATGCCAAATATCCCTTTGCTCAAGAGTAGTTTTTCAATACCTTTTAAAATAATTAGGTCTTATCAACTATTTTTTTCCACCTATGACTACACCTTATCTTTCCTTCACTTCAGGAGGGAATGAGGACAGGGATTCCACTTCAAGTCCTCTTTGTCCTCACCCCAGATCTTTCTATAAAGGCACAGCTTTACAGGGGATCTTTGTCCATCCCTGAGCCAACATTGCAGGCCATCCAGATTTAGAATTCTCAGGGCCCTCAGGCCTATCCAGACCAGCCCTCTCATTGCACAGAGGGAGACCCAGGGCCAGAGGAGGCCAGTACCTTACTAACGTCAAGGGGCTGGGGCTGCTTCTGAGTGCAGATCCCAGTCCCTTCACCTCCACTAGGCTGCCTGCATGGCCCTGGGCCTCCCAGCATGCCTACCTGCTGGGGAGGGTTGGTCAGGTAACGAGAGGGCAGTGTGTGTGCGTGCAGGCTGCCAGGAGTTTCCATGCTTTATGAGGTGCACAGTATAATTCAGTATAAAAACCCATTTTGGGGGTGTCTTGCCCCATAAAATCTTCTCCAGCAGGAATAGCTGGAAATTTGTTTTGACTTCCCTAGCACATGTTTTTTAAAATACCTTCTCCATCTCATTTTGCTCTTTGCTTCCTTTTTTCCACCAATTCTCTTTGGATGATATGCCCGTAGTGGCTTATGAGGGGACATGGTGGGGATGACACTGGGGGAAGGGATCCTTCAGTATAGGTTAATGGGCTGGCAAATCGTTGTGAAAAAGCTCACCTTTCTTGGATGATTCTTCCTCTGCAAAGACTTTGGCTCAGGTCATGACTTCAGGGAACTGCCTTCAAGAATTATAATCAGACTTTTAGATGTCATTCTTTTTTTTTTAATTATTTATTTTAAAAAATTTTGGCTGCGTTGGGTCTTTGTTGCTGCGCACGGGCTTTTCTCTAGTTGTGGCGAGCGGGGGCTACTCTTCGTTGCAGTGCACGGGCTTCTCATTGGGTAGCTTCTCGTTGAGGAGCACTGGTTCTCGGTGCGCAGGCTTCAGAGTTGTGGCACGTGGGCTTCAGTAGTTGTGGCTCACAGGCTCTAGAATGCAGGCTCAGTAGTTGTGGCGTACGGGTTTAGTTGCTCCGTGGCATATGGGATCTTCCCGGAGCAGGGCTCGAACCTTTGTCCCCTGCATTGGCAGGCGGATTCTTAACCACTGCACCACCAGGGAAGCCCCTAGATGTCATTCTTATTTGGGGCAACATAAGGCTTCCGTACAACCCTCTCTCTTGTAATCCAATAGCAGCTACTGCTCCCTCATTTCCCACCTTCTTCATGTCACATCATCTCTTTCCCAGTTTCTTGCAATACTGCTTCAGTTTCTTCCTTTGAGTAGATACTTCATATGCTGCCTGAAGGCTCATTCCCAAGGTCATTTCTCCCTCACTTAGAATCCTCAGTGGCCCCCTACTGCTTACAGGATTACCAACAAACTCCTTGGCATCTGAGCTCTCCACCTAAGGACCAAACCCACCTTAATTAGCCTTCTCTCTCACCATTCCTCTGCCTACACTTCAGATAAACTGGTTTTTTTTTTTTTTTTATTGCTCTCAGAAAACAGGCTCTACTAAAGTCGCATTTCAATGACTTGACTCAGGCTGGTCCTCCACCATGGATGCCCTGCTTCTCCTCCATTTCTGTTGGTGGAACCCTATCTACCCTTCTTAAAGTGCTTTCTTTATGGAAATGTCCATCCTTATTCTTTCCTCCTCTTTCCTCCCTCCCCTAATTCAGATTGAATAACTTTATTCAGAAATGTTTTTTTTGTATCTCTTAGGCCGCCCACTTCACTTATAATAAAATGTTTATGTCCATGTCTTATCCTCTGCCTGTATAGTACAGTACAGAGTCACTAGCCGCATGTGGCTATTGAGCACTTGAAATGTGGCTGAAGGACTCAATTTTAAATTTTACTTAATGGCAGTTAGTTTGCATTTAAGTATTGATAATAGCCACATGTGGGTAGTGGCTGCCCTATTGAATAGCACAGTATAAAACATTCCCACCATTGCAGAAAATTCTGTTGGACGGAACTGCTTATGAGATCTTTGAGGACAGGCATGGAGCCTTGTCTTTTCTGTACCCTGTTCCTAGTACAGGGCCTGTTATTGAATGAGTGTCAGTAAATGTTGGTAGAACTGACATTCAGGCAAGACTGTGTAAGCACCAACCCCAAAGAGATTCAGTTTTTAAAAATAATTAATTAATTGGCTGTGTTGGGTCCTCATTGCTGCGCGCGGGCTTTCTCTAGTTGTGGTGAGCAGGGACTACTGTTCGTTGTGGTGCGTGGGCTTCTCATTGCGGTGGCTTCTCTTGTTGCGGAGCATGGGCTCTAGTCACGCAGGCTTCAGTAGTTGTGGCTCGCAGGCTCAGTAGTTGTGGTTCGCGGGCTCTAGAGTGCAGGTTCAGCAGTTGTGGTGCATGGGCTTAGTTGCTCCACGGCATGTGGGCTCTTCCTGGACCAGGGCTCGAACCCATGTCCCCTGCATTGGCAGGATTCTTAACCACTGAGCCACCAGGGAAGTCCCGAGATGCAGTTTTTTTTTTTTTTGTTTTTTTTTTTTTTTTTGTGGTACGTGGGCCTCTCACTGTTGTGGCCCCTCCCGTTGCGGAGCGCAGGCTCCGGACGCACAGGCTCAGCGGCCATGGCTCACGGGCCCAGCCGCTCCGCGGCATGTGGGATCTTCCCAGACCGGGGCACGAACCCGCGTCCCCTGCATCGGCAGGCGGATTCTCAACCACTGCGCCACCAGGGAAGCCCCGAGATGCAGTTTTAAAGAAAGAAATTCACAGAAATTTACTTAAGACACACCAAGGTTTGTTAATAAAAATATTGCTTCGTAGGCTTTCCTTTGCAAAGCCTGATACATCTTATAGTCTGGGATGTCTTAGGTTAATCCATTAATGACACTTACTGGTAGGAATTCCAGGTCCTTGATGGGTCATTTCTCAGCCATGCCTTTTCTTCCCATCTTAATCCCCTTCCTCCCTTCCCAGAGCAGGTCCATCCCATAGCTGGGACTTAGAGCAGTCCAGGAGTTCTCATTTCCTGGGAGACAGGTGTGGACAGACCTGTCTGACACGAATGCACAGGTTTGCGCTTCCATTGTTGCTTCATGGAAGATTTATGAGTGTTTCTTGGAGAGAGACTTCCTGAAAACTCTGCCCTGTGACTGATGGGATGAGAATGGGATACAAGGGTCTCTCCTCTTTTTTCTCCTGCCCCATCCGTTTTCCTTCTTCTCTTTTCCTCCTAAATTTCTCTTCATGTCCACTTTCTCTTTTCTCTCTTTAACCTCTTCTCTTCTTTCTTCTTTGTCTTTCTCTCCTTTTTTCTCTTTACTACTCTTAATGTCTCTTTCCTTCTTTCTCCCTACCTTGCTGTGTGTGTGTCTTCCTCCTTCTGTCTCCATGCCTCTCTTAACCTTTCTGTCTGCTCCCCACAGCCTTGAGTTCTCTTAAGAATTCCTGAGCACAGGTCGCTCCTGTCTGCCTACCCTGATCAAGCCCCTTCTTGACCAACATGGAGCCATGCACAGCTCAGAACTGGCTACCTCTGGTCTTTACCTCTGGCCCAGAATGGTATTTGGAGTGAAGGAGACCAGAGGTGCGGGGGGTATTGCAGGGTGCAGGTCTACCTTGCTTCTAGTGTCAGGGCCTCCCTCCTCCTCATAGGGCTGCCTCCTTGTCTGGCCCTTTTGTCAAATGTGATTCCAAATGTCCTGAATGAGTTTAGAGGCCTCGATGACCATTTGGTCCATATTGGACACATTTGACTGTGACCTTGATTTTCAGTGTGAGGTGGGTTTTTGAGAGCAGCTGGTACAAAGCATCTGAGTGTCTTAAAATTTCTGTTTTGCTAAATATTCAAAGCTCTTCTTCTGCAACTCTGGTGGGCTCCTTTTTCTCAACCCCCTCTGCTGCTCTAGCACTATTCATCAGCTCTCTTTTCCCTCAAGGCATTAGAAACATCTGCTGGAGAGTTTCAGAAGAAAAGTTGCAAGAATGATAAACCTTTTTCTTTTTTTTTTTTTTTTTGCGGTACACGGGCCTCTCACTGTTGTAGCCTCTCCCGTTGCAGAGCACAGGCTCTGGACGCGCAGGCTCAGCGGCCATGGCTCACGGGCCCAGCCGCTCCGCAGCATGTGGGATCTTCCCGGACTGGGGCACGAACCCATGTCCCCTGCATCGGCAGGCGGACTCTCAACCACTGCACCACCAGGGAAGCCCGTGATAAACCTTCTTAAGAGATCATTTCTTCTGAAATTTCAACTCTTGGCTGTAACTGACAACAAAAGGCAAAAGAGCCAAGTTACCGTATCCCCCAAATATTATGTGCCCTTTTGAGATTGACCTTAAGGGCATATGCTCAATTATGAAACTTGCAAGAGTTTCTTAACTTTAAAATAGCAGTTGGTCCTGAGTCAACAGGATTTCTTGTTCCAAAAATACAAAGCAAACGAAAGAACAAAATAAAGAAAATGGTGAAGGAGAAGGACAGGAAGAGGAAGAAGAAGTGGAGGGAAAGAGAGAAGACAGAAAATAAAGTAGTCTGGTCATCTTATGTGTCTATCCATAGGGTAGACTTAAATTTGCTTCTGGAGCAGGAGTGGAAGTATCTTTTTACAATCCTCGCATTTCTCTTTGTTTCCTCCCAATTCAATATTTAACCTGTAACCACAGCTTATTAGTTTTCCCCCCAACATTTGTTTTGAATGCATCCATTTCTTTCTGCCGTTATCCTGGTACAAGTTCCTTTCATCTCTGACCCGTAATTCAGTGGACTCCTAACCTGTCTCTCAGATTCATTCCTGCTCTTACTCCCCTCCCAGCCCTTCCCAATCCATTCTCAGACGCCACCAGAAGGACTGCGTAAACTTGTGCACCAGATCACACCTCTTCTCTGCTTAAATTCATAATGACTTCCCATTGTGCTTATAATGAAATACATAGTCCCCAACCAAGGCCTACATGATCTTCAACCATAGCTGCACATTAGAATACATGGGAAGCTTTTAAAAATGCCAGGGTCTGGAATCTACCCTAGACTAATTAAAGCAGTATAACTGGGAGTTAGTTCAGGAGTTTCTTACAAAACTAAACATGCTTTTACATATGATCCAGCAATTGCATTCCTTGGTATTTACTCAGATGAGTTGAAAACTTACATCCATGTAAAACCCTGACTGCGAATGTCTATAGCAGCTTTATTCAAAACTGCTAGAACTTAGAAGCAACCAAGATGTCCATCAATAGATGATAGATAAATAAACTATGGTATATCCAGACAGTGGAATATTATTTTGTTTGTTATCTTCCCAGGTGACTTAGGGATTCTAATACCCAGCTGGGGTTGACGGCCACGACCCAGGGGGGCCCTGCCAACCTCTGCCTCCACCCATGCTGCTTCTCTTACTTGCCAAACCCCACAGAATCCCTCCCTGCCCACCCGATCTAAACTGTGCTTGGCTATCTGTCCATGTTTATTGTCTGTTGGTTTCTCTAGACTGCAGACGTTTTGAGGACAGGGACTGTGTTTAGTACTGTGCTTCTCAAAACATGTGTTTCATAGTTAGTCCTTAGTAAATGTTACTGAGCAGATGAACAGATGAATGGCTAGGTCTGAAAGTTTAATAGATCCCTCCTTCTTGCCCCCATCATGGCAAGCAGAGGAGACTGTCGGGGAAAGCGGTGATATCTGGAGCTGGGTAAGATGAAATGTACACATACCCTCCTTCCACTCCTGAAGGGACCTACAGAACACAGAATAATTTCTATCACCACCCATGGGCATTCCTCTCTGCTCTTTTTGCCCTCCAGCTGATGGCCTGGGTCTCCCACGTTTAAGTTAGGGAATGGATGAGTTAAACTTGTCTCTGTCATTTGCGTTTTCTTTCTTTGCAATAAAGTTAGTGATTGCTTGGTCAAACTGCAGTATAATGCAGTTAGGCTCGTGTGTTCCCATCTCCTTCAGGTGCCTTGGGAGTGACTTCTGCTACTGTAGGAAACAGCTCTGTAGTCAGTGAGCAAGCTGAAAGAAGAAAACCCAAAAGCCCTACCCTTGGCCTTCCAATGCCAGCCCCCCTTGCTGCTTCTTTCATATAAGGAAATTAAGTTGCCTTTAGATTGTGAGCAAAGGGAAGAGTCATGTAGAAACAGGATATTCACAGGTGCTTTCTGAAGCAGGGATAATTTTAAAGGATTCCTTTAATCCTTGCTTAGTTGGGAGAGAGACACACACATACCATTGGAGAAGCAGAGTCAGGAAGCAGTTAAGAACGTTTCTTGTTTCTGTTTGGCTTGAGTTCTAGCTCCCAGCATGATATCTGTACTTGTTTCTCTGCACATTCAGCAAATTATCTTCTAGCCGATGAGGAGTGACTGATGTCAGATTTATGGTGAGGGACCCCGAGGGCAGGATAGCCTGTGAGCTCTGTTGAAGGATATAGAGAGGAAGGTAGGCAACTATATTTTTTATCCTCATGAGACTTAGGAAAAGAGGCTGGGAAGACAAGGCAGAATACTAGGAATTAAGGACCCAGTTAAAGTGGAGCTACAAATAGTTACCAGCCCAGGGAGCCCAGGCTGTAGTTGAAGAGCTCTGATTTCTAATCTCGGGTATACTTCTAACTCTTTGAGTGCCCTGAGCAAGTCATCCATACAACCTCCAACTGTATCGGGTGGTGGCAAGCAACGGAAACCAGCTCTGTTTACTTAAGCATAGAGACTTTATGGGATGACTCAGAAGGATGGAAGAGCTGAAGACACAGGCTCAGAAAGGACAGCTCTGGGGATCTTGAGAGCAGTAACCTATCCACAGTCTCATCCGAGCATCCCCATCAGGACAGAGGGGGCTCCAAGTGTTTGTCCATCCTTTCCTCTCTCACTTTGGCATCCATTGCCTCAAAGTGGCCTTGTATGTACGCCTCATCTAGGGAAGAAGAGGACACTTGGATTGATATTCCCTCCAGGCTGCACATGTTGGAGAGAGAGCTATATTTTGCAAGTGAGTCTAGGGGCTGATACCAGTATGGTTTCTGGGTAGCAAAAACAGCGCATGTCCTCATCAGGGACCTCAGTATTCTCATCTATAAGTTGATTGTGGTTTTTCCAAATCCTCTTTTAGCATCTGAAGCTTTCCTTCAGATAGGATCTTGGGCAACCCACTGTAAACACCAGAGGAAAGCAGTATTGCTCGGTTGAAGTAGGGGTGAGAAGGCCCACAGCCCTACCCTTTAGGCTTTCTCTTCCTCCTCCCCTAAAGTGGTCCTTGAAATATCTATTTAGAACCTAGAGATCCATGAAGTGCAGTTAGGTACCAGTGGACTATATGATCTCCAGGACCGTTTTCAGCCCTGGCCTTTGCAGCAAAACAGAGCATCTAAGTCAATGGCTCTATAAAGACTTGTGTAGAGGAGAGGGGGATTCAAGGAAGTAGTAACCGGGCTGAGCAGCCTCTGATTTGCCTGGCAAAGATGATGACCTTCGTGTGACGTGCTGCACTCATGCCCCAAAGCATGCCCAGAAGAGGCAGGACTTAGCATCTCCCTCTAGAGAGAAAGGCTTTGCCTTAGGGAAATGATGCTAGGTAGGAGGTGTGTGCACCTTCTGGTTCGAGCCCTGTTTACATCTTGCCAGTCTCCCTGTGTTCTCTGTTTCTCCATCTCTGCTGGGCTTCTTTCAATTCCTCTAATGTAACAATCCCCCTTCTGCCTCTGGGCCTTTGCACAGGCTGTTTCCTTTTCTTCTTTTGTCTGTCTGACTCCTACCAATTTTTCAGATCCTCAATTAATATCACTCCTTCAGAGAAGCCCTTCTGACTTCTCAGGTTAGAGCTGGGCTCCCTGTTTTATATATAAGCTCCTGTTATTGGTAGCACTTAGTCACAGATTTTAATTATACATTTATTTCTTTTTGATGTTTATCTTTCCTACTAAGCTATAAGCTCAGTAAAGGCAGGAATCAAACCTTATTAGATACCAAAAGATGTATGGGGAATGAAGAAATAAATATAGAGCATCATACGATTTTCAAAGTGTTGATTCAGTTCAGTATTTACTGAACTGAACACCTTCTGTATACCAGGTCCTCTCCTAGGTGCTGGAATGGATCTCTAAATAAAGACATAGGGGCTTCCCTGGTGGCGCAGTGGTTGAGAGTCCGCCTGCCGATGCAGGGAACACGGGTTCGTGCCCCGGTACGGGAAGGTCCCACATGCCGCGGAGCGGCTGGGCCCGTGAGCCACGGCCGCTGAGCCTGCGCATCCAGCGCGTCCGGAGCCTGTGCTCTGGCAACGGGAGAGGCCACGACAGTGAGAGGCCCGCGTACCACACACAAAAAATAAAGACATAGATCCAACCCCTGAGTTGCTCACTTTCTTGGTCAGGAAAATTTTGCTGTTTCTCATGTAATCCCCAGCCTACCCCCAGGAGGTCAAGAGGTATAGACTGTAAGGCCCAGAGAGGTCAAGTGACCTAACCAGTGTCACACAGTGAGTTGGTGGCTATGCCAAGATTGAAGCCTGAACTTCCTGACTCCTGGTCTGGTGCTTCTCTGTTTCTCCCATTCTTATGGGGAATAATGTAATTAGTGGAAATGGACTTTTTAAAATTTAATTTTTATTTTATATTGAAGTATAGTTGATTTACAGTGCTGTGTTTCAGGTGAACAGCTAAGTGATCCAGTTATACAAATACATATATCCATTCTTTTTCAGGTTCTTTTCCCATGTAGATTATTACAGAATGTTGAGTAGAGTTCCCTGTGCTGTACAGTAGGTCCTTGTTTTTTTTTTTTTTTTTTTTTTTTACGTTACGCGGGCCTCTCACTGTTGTGGCCTCTCCCGTTGCGGAGCACAGGCTCTGGGCGCTCAGGCTCAGCGGCCATGGCTCACGAGCCCAGCCGCTCCACGGCATGTGGGATCTTCCCGGACCGGAGCATGAACCCGTGTCCCCTGCATCGGCAGGCGGACTCTCAACCACTGCGCCACCAGGGAAGCCCGGTCCTTGTTTTTTTTCTTTTTAAAAAAAATTTTATTGGAGTATAGTTGATTCACAGTGTTGTGTCAGTTTCAGGTGTACAGCAAACTGAGTCAGTTTTACATATACATAGATCCACTCTTTAGGAGGTCCTTGTTGATTATCTATTTTATATATAGTAGTGTGTATGTTAATCCCAAATGCCTAATTTATCCCTCCCCGCCATATTTCCCCTTTGGTAACCGTAGTTTGTTTTCAAAGTCTGTGAGTCTGTTTCTGTTTTGTAAATAAGTTCATTTGTATCATTTTTTTTTTAGATTCCACACATAAGTGATGTCATATGATATTTGTCTTTGTCTGACTTACTTCACTTAGTATGATAATCTCTAGGCCCATCCATGTTGCTGAAAATGGCATCAATTCATTCTTTTTTATGGCTGAGTGATATTCCATTGTATATATGTACCACATCTTCTTTATCCATACCTCTGTCAGTGCACATCTAGGTTGCTTCCATGTCTTGGCTATTGTAAATAGCACTTCAATGAACATTGGGGTGCATGTATCTTTTTGAATTATGGTCATCAAAAAGTCTCCAAACAATAAATGCTGGAGAGAGTGTGGAGAAAATGGAACCTTCCTACACTGTTGGTGGGAACAAAAGTTGGTACAACCACGGTGAAGAGCAGTATAGAAGTTCCTTAAAAAACTAAAAATAGAATTACCATATGATCCAGCAATCCCACTCCTGGTCATACATCTGGAGAAAACCATAATTCGGAAATGGACCTCTTAGCACACAACCGAAAGTGCTTTCCCCCAGGGAGAAAGTAGTCTTGGCTAGACAAGGATGAGGTGTGTGGGTGCAGAAAGAGGAAATAAGGGCAGGGGCTTAGCAAAGGAGGGCGCAGCAGCACACGTGGGCTTCTGCAGTCCAGATGCTCCTCGTGGTACCCAAGGCAGCTGAGGAATTGAGCTGGCATCTTAGAGTGCCGTGCCCTCTGCTGTCAGAAAGAGAGAGACGTTCATTCTGTGACCTCAGGGAACTTGCTTTCTCCTTCGCATCCCAGGTCCCTACCTGCTCCGCCTCGCTTCCCATCTCTTTCTCAGCTCTCTCCTCCAGAAATGTACTCTGAAAGCAGCTCATGCGCCATCATGGTCCCAGTAGTGTTGTCCCCCAAAACAGTGGGTCCTGATATGGTACAAAGGCTGCATCAGTTCATTTTAGCCCTGCTGGTTAAAAAGAGCGCCATGTTTCTGGGTCATTGAGACTCACCAGATCACGGCAGCAAAATGGGTACAAATCCCCCTTCTTCTCGCCTCACCTCTCTTACACCCCATTTAACCTTGCTGGAGGCTGTCAGCAGCTCCCTATTATTTGGAAATAGCTGCTCATTCTCAGCTCTCTCTAAGCTGGTGACAGAGGGTGGTCCTGGTGAAGGCAGAGTCTTCTTTGACTGCAGGCAGAGTTTCTATGATTGTGGAGCTAGTTGTATTATTTTCTTCTTGTCTAAGTGTATGAAATGTCTGCTTTCATTTCTTCCCCCCTTCCCTCTTGATCTTTGTCAAAGAGTGACAGCTTCTCTAATTAGGCGCTTGAGAAGGTAACCTTAGCAACTCAGAGCTGGCAGTGGAGAAGGAGACAGGGTTCCAGGTGCCTCCCTTGCCCAAGCACTGGGCGCTCTGGGCGAGGCACGATTGCTCCCCTCAGGCATTAGCGAACTCCAGACCTTCCCCACCAGAGCTGGCTCCAAAGCTGCCTGGCCATTCTCTGCTGCCTCTCTGCTGCCGCAGGAAATTCAGCCTCATCCTCGTCCTTTTTCAATCGAGGATTAAAACTCCTGGATGCAGGGAATTCCCTATGTTTCCTAGGGCAGGCAGAACACTAGAGATTTATGCACTCTCAGTTGGCACTTCCCTTGCTGAGCTCCTCCCAACACTCCAGGACACTCCTGCCCCCATGGTCTTGATCAAGCAGTTGTCAATATCCCCATCCTCTCACCCTTGCATCTCCCCAGTCTGCTCTGTGCTCAGCCCCTGCACAACTGCTTTCCATCTTCCAGAGCTCTTTCCTGGGAAATCTAGTTACCTGCCCTCCCCATTCACACATATTTCTCTCTGCCTAAAACTCCTTATTTAATGCTTATCGTCTGGACCACATAATCTAGAAACAGTTTGTTTTAAAAAATTAATTCTTTTATTCTTTGCACGACATGGTTTTCTGGATCTGAGTTATGCTTTCCCATAGGTGAAGGGCTCACATATTCCCTTATATTCTTTTCACAGTTAGCATATTAATAGGCACCATGTATGCTTATAATTCATGTGCTTACTGTGGAACAAAAGGAATGTTATGGTCTGTTTCTTCAAGAGGGGGCTTCAGAAAGCTTTGGAAATTACGAGAATTTATATAATGGGATTTATCACAGTGGGTACTCCGTGTACTGGGACTGAGCTATGGTAGTAAAGGAGGTGCTGAGATATTGTCTGTGGATGTCTATCTTCCCATTTCTCTGTTCTCCAATATTCCCCAATTGTCCATCATCCATCTATCCATCTTGTCATCATACCACTGATGAATCCATCGGCCATCTACCCATCCACCCTTCTGCCATCCATCCATACATTCTCTGTGCTAAGAATTATGGGATTAGTATCCTTAGGGAGCTTTCAGGGCAGGAGAGGTTGGGGTGGGAGGGATGACGTATGCTCAACTGTAATCCAAGGTGCAATCTAATGGGAGCAATGAGATAAATGCGCTGAGTCTTCTGAGCAGGCAAGAGCAGAAGACTCCAAATATGGGAAGGTCTTCAGAAATTTGTCACCTCCAGCCCTCTCAGGGTATAATGTGGTTCAGAGGAGGTGACTTGCTCAGCATCACCTGTCAAGTTGGAGAACCAAGGTTGGATGGAAGGAACTGTAGAGCTGAAATAATTGCTGACTTTGCTCTTCCCTTCGCACAGATGGGGAAAACAAGGCTCGGAGGTGGGAAGGGACTGGTACCATATTACTAGTACCATTCATCTGGCAGCAAAACTGACATTGGAGCAGAAATCTCTTGACGTGGTTAGGCTCAGTTGTGTGTTATGCTGAGAAAGGACCAGTGATTTGCTTAGGTGGAGGTTATATTGGGATTCACTTTTGTGCTTTAATCACCAGTCCACTTCAGTACTTTCTCCAATGAACCACACCACTCTATCCCCAGATCTCCCAAGACACCTTGAGTTCTAGGTAAAACTAGACACCGCAATCCATCCCTTTTCATGCAACCCAGCCTTGCCCTGTGTGACCACGCTGTCTGCTCACCTTGCAAGGACCACCATTTTTACCCAGTCCAGCCCTGCCTGGTGGCCCAATTTTACTACCCAGATGTGGACTCCTCTCCAGATATTCCCAGGCTTCCCTGAAGCTGGCAGCTGAAGCCAGGTCCCAGGCGCCGAGGAGACAAGGTTCTTGGCTGTCAACGGGCGGTAAGTGGAGACGTAAAAGGTGATTTTCTGGCCTGTGAGCCCCTGTTTGTGGATTTCATCTTTGAATGGAAGTGCAGTAAATAAAAGCCGTTTTCACAATATGCCAAGCAACAGGTCAGAAACATCTGAGCTGCTGGAATTGATAGAAGGGAACTGAGCGTAACAAATCTCCCCAAATTGCACCTGGCTCCACTTGTATCAGCTTCCAGACTGCATCCCCCAATTATTGTGCAAGGCAATTATTTCTGAGCTGGAGCTTAAGGCATGTGGATGGGGGTGTACTCTCCTTGCTTCTCGCCAAATAGAATTTTTCACCCCATTTTTTGGTTAGTGTTTGAGCCCTGATTGAATCTTATCCCTACTCCCCTTCAACATTTTCTTCCCCACCTTGGAAGCTGAATTCATTCTTCAAGCCTCATTCAAATGGCACCTCTTCCACGCAGCCACTTCCTACCTGCCCCCCCACCCCCCACCCACCCCTGCCCCAGTGTTTCAGTTCAAAGCAATAGTGTTCAATTGAAGCTAAATTTACATACAGTGAAATGCTGAGCTCTCTGTGTACATTTCAATGAGTTTTGACAAAGGTCTACATCCATGTAACTAAGAACATTTCCCTTGGGATTGACATATATATGCTACTATGTATAAAATAGATAACTAATGAGAACATACTGTATAGCACAGGGAACTCTACTCAATGCTTTGTGGTGACCTAAATGGGGAGGAAATGCAAAAAAGAGGGGACATATATATATGTACAGCTTATTCACTTTGTGGTACAGCAGACACTAACACAACATTGTAAAGCAATGATATCCCAATAAAAATTAAAAAAAAATAAAGAACATTTCCATCACTCTAGAAAGTTCCCTTGTGATCCCCTCCAGTCAGCCTTCATCCACCCATAGGCAACTACTGGGCTAATACGTATCATTATTAGTTAATTTTGTCTGTTCTTGATCTCTTATAAATGGATACATATAATACAGGGAACAGAACACTATGGCCTATGGGCCAAATATAGGCCATCACTTATTATTTTATTTTATTTTATTTTTTTTGCAGTACACGGGCCTCTCACTGTTGTGGCCTCTCCCGTTGCGGAGCACAGGCTCCGGACGCGCAGGCTCAGCGGCCATGGCTCACGGGCCTAGCTGCTCTGCGGCATGTGGGATCTTCCTGGACCGGGGCACGAACCCGTGTCCCCTGCATCGGCAGGCGGACTGTCAACCACGGCGCCACCAGGGAAGCCCGATCACTTCCTTTTGTATGACTTATGAGTGAATTTTTTTTTTTTTAGGGAATATAATAAACGCTATCTTTTTTTTTTTTTTTTGGCCCACAGCACAATATAATTTATGTAAATTAAAGTTAGTCATAGTAAGCAATTTGTGTTTTGCAAGAGCACAAATAAATGGAAGGAGCTACACTGTGATAGTTTCCTAGGGATGCTAGGAAATATCACAAACTAGGTGATTTAAAACAACAGAAATGTATTCTCTCACAGTTCTGGAGTCCAGAAGTTAAAATCAAAGAGTCAGCAGGGCTGATTTCTTCTGGAGGCTCTGAAGAAGAATCTGTTTTGTGACTCTCCTAGCTTCTGGTGGTTGCTGGCAATCCTTGGTGTTCCTTGGCTTGTAGACACATCACTCCAGACTCTGCCTCTGTCTTCCTTCTCTGTGTATCTGTGTCCAAATTTATTTCTTCTTTTTTTAAAATCCTTTTTTAAATTTATTTTTTATTGAAGTATAGTTGAATTACACTGTTGTGTTAATTACTGTAGTACAGCAAAGTGACTCTGTTATATATATCACTACATTCTTTTTCATATTCTTTTCCATTATGGTTTATCACAGGATATTAAATCTAGTTTCTTGTAAGAATGGTTTTTACATTTTTAAATAGTTGGCAAGAAAATCAAAAGAAGAATGATATTTAATGATACATAAAAAATATACACAATTCCAATTTCAGTGTTCATATATAGTTTTATTAGCACCAGCCATGCCCGTTGGTTTGTGTATTGTCTATATCTGCTTTCAGGCTGCAAGGCAGCGTTGAGTGGTTGTGACAGATTATCTGGCCAAGGCCTAACCTGTTGATTATCTGACCCTTCACTCAAAAAGTTTCTCCTTGATCTATTATACACTCTTCTTTCTGACACCTTTGCTCAAGTTACTGTTTTTGAGATTCATCTACTGTTGTGTATAAGGGTACTTTACCAGTGGCTATTTCTAATTCCTTTAGCTAGAACGTTGTGTCTTATTCTTTGAACTCCCAGAGTGGTAATGGCAAATATGGCATGCTTTCGCCTCTTCCTGTGTCCATGGCTTTGATTCCTGATCAGTCATGATCTGTTTTCCTGCTGGCCTGAATTTGGGATCAGAATTCATCTCAAGCCAGTGCTACAGGCAGTCACTGCGAAAAGATCAGAGTTGAGTGTGTGTTGAAGGTCATTTGCCATCCTGCTCTAGGAGCATTATAGTGTTGAGCAAAGATGCAAAGAACTTTGGCATCAGACAAAACTGGATTTGAATTCCTGTGCCACCACTTACCACTTCTTTGTATTTGGGAAATTTACTTAGCCTCTCTGAGCCTCACCTTTCCTCCCTAAACAGTGGGAGAATAATAAAACCAATCTCATTGGTTTCTTGCAAACATTAAAAGAAGTACAGATATAAAATGCCTTGTTCAGTTCTGACACGTAGTAGATGCTAAGTAAATGTCTCTGTAGAACAGACTTGTTCTACTTGCCCAAGCCTGCTACTCCTCCTGGTTGGTGAACTCAGAATCCTCCCTGTCCTCCACTCGCAAAACATCAGACTCATAGCCTGTCCCCTCCATGTACACACGCCCACCCCCATCACCCTCTCTTGACCTGACACCTTCTCTTGCTTTGACCTGTGCAACTGGTCACCCTTTACACCCTCCCTGCGACTCCCTCCAATTTATGCTTCCTCATTCAGGCAAAGTGAATGTGTGACGCACATACAGCTCCCCACCAATAGCCCCTTGTTCTAAGGATAAAGACTAAGCTATTTAAAGTGGCCTAAAAGTACCCATGGTCAACCCCTGCCTACATTTCTAGTCTTAGGTACCATCACTCTCCCTTGCTGCCAACAGCCAGCCACATTGACCTTGACCTCAGTTCTCCTATGAACCACAGGACCACATCTCCCCTCCCACGGTGATCAATATATTTTCTCCCCTCTCTTGGGAATGATAATCACTCTCATCATTTGGGGTGATGAAATGTTCTAAAAGTTCAAAACAGCTGCACCATTTTACAATCCTACCAGCAGTCATGAGGGTTCTGAGTTCTCCACAGTCTTAACAAAACTTTTAAAATATTAATTAATTAATTAATTAATTAATTAATTTTTGGCTGAGTTGGGTCTTTATTGCTGCGCACGGGCTTTCTCTAGTTGCGGCGAGTGGGGGGCTATTCTTCGTTACAGTGCGTGGGCTTCTCACTGCAGTGGCTTCTCTTGTTGCGGAGCACGGGCTCTAGGCATGCGGGCTTCAGCAGTTGCGGCTCGCCGGCTCTGGAGTGTAGGCTCAGTAGTTGGGGTGCACAGGCTTAGTTGCTCTGCGGCATGTGGGATCTTCCCGGACCAGGGCTCAAACCCATGTCTGCTGCATTGGCAGGCGGATTCTTAACCACTGTGCCACCAGGGAAGCCCCCAAAACTTCTTATTGTTTGTCTTTTTGATTATAGCCATCCTAGTGGGATGAAGGTGGTATTTAATTCACCTAGTTTTTTCTTCCTTATCCTTTAGATCCAAATTAAATATCAACCCCTTAAGGAAGACTTCCCCCAGTGGCATCACCCCTAACTAGAACAGGTCTTACTGTTCTTTCATAGCTTCCTGTGACCTTTTTCTCCAGAATCCTTATCATGCTTTTTGAATTGTATATGTATTTTTATGATGTTGGATTATTCTGTGACTCCCACAGTCCACGCTGAGCTCAAGGAGGGTAGAACTCATCTGTTGTATTTTGAGGGTCCCGCACACTGCCTTGCATGTAGTAAGTGCCCTACCCCCAAAAAGATCTGTTGGAAAAAAACATGATTCCTTCATCTTCTACTGTATATCTTGTTTCTAAAATCTTTCACATTAACTTCTCATCTTTTTTTCGGCCCCTAGCCTTGCCATTTTTACCCATCATCCACAGAGCTGTCAGATTGATCTTCGTAAAATAGTTTAAAAAATCATGCCACTCGGAAAATATCCATGGCTACCTATTATATTTCAAATAAAGTACAAAATGTTGAGCCATTTTGATGAAAGCCCCCCAAGGTGATATGTACTATAGTTGAGCTCTTGATGAAATATACAGAAGAAAGGGCAGTTATGGAACTTTCTTTTTTACCTTATTTTTGAGTTTTCTCCCTTGTTTTAAGTTTGGTTGGCACACATCTTACTGCTCTAATGAGCTATAAGCTCCTGGAAGGCAAGAAGGTATCCTATTCATCTTTGGATGTCCCACTATGCCTCACAAGTGCCTGGTTTAAAGGAACTGTCAGTAAATGCTTGTTCACTTGGATTAAATTTTATTATTCCTCCCAAGAGAAACATTTACATGCTAACAAAGGCCTTGGAAGATTTAACTGGAAGGATTAATGATGGAATTCCAGGCATCTAATGCAGGCTGGGTGGGGAGATATTTTTGGAGCCAGCCAATCACCACCACCTCATGTTGTCAAGGCCACCTCTTTACATGAACTTGAAGCTAGTTCTCCCTGAGTCAGGTTAGTGACTCTCCTTCTTGCAAGCTTCAGAACCCTGGCTGCCTTTTTTTCCTCCAAAGGGCGTCTAGCCTCACATGCCACATCCTGTACAGACCCTCTGGCTCCAGACCCCAGAGATGGAGAAGCACATTTGTTCCTGATGACAGCATTCTGACCCGAAGACGTATTTATTTTTTCCTCCTGATAAGTAGGAAGGATCCAAAGGCATTCAGAGAATTGTAGGGTAGGGGGTGGAGATAGGGGTGCACACTAACATATAGAGAATGTTTTAATGCTGGAGAAAAGGGAACCCTCTTGCACTGTTGGTGGGAATGTAAATTGATACAGCCACTATGGAGAACAGTATGGAGTTCCTTAAAAAACTAAAAATAGAACTACCATACGACCCAGCAATCCCAATACAAAAAGAGTCATGTACCACAATGTTCATTGCAGCTCTATTTACAATAGCCAGGACATGGAAGCAACCTAAGTGTCCATCGACAGATGAATGGATAAAGAAGATGGCACATATATACAGTGGACTATTACTCAGCCATAAAAAGAAACAAAATTGAGTTATTTGTAGTGAGGTAGATGGACCTAGAGTCTGTCATACAGAGTGAAGTAAGTCAGAAAGAGAAAAACAAAAACCGTATGCTAACACATATATATGGAATAAAAAAAAAAAAAACAATGGTTCTGAAGAACCTAGGGGCAGGACAGGAGTAAACATGCAGGTGTAGAGAATGGACTTGAAGACATGGGGAGGGGGAAGGGTAAGCTGAGACGAAGTGAGAGTGGCATGGACATATATACATTACCAAATGTAAAATAGATAGCTAGTGGGAAGCAGCCGCATAGCACAGGGAGATCAGCTCCGTGCTTTGTGACCACCTAGAGGGGTGGGATAGGGAGGGTGGGAGGGAGACGCAAGAGGGAGGAGATATGGTGATATATGTATATGTATAGCTGATTCACTTTGTTATAAAGCAGAAACTAACATACCATTGTAAAGCAATTATACTCCAATAAAGATGTTTAAAAAAAAAAAAAAGAAGGAGAATGTTTTAGACTTTCTCAGATGCTACCAGATGGGTCTAGCGTGGAGCAGAAATTCAAACCTTGAGTTTTGAGATGCACTCAACCTAATTGTCCCTGACCTTTTCCAGGAGAGAGAGCTCTCTGATAAAAGAAGGGGAGGGGATGAGTGAAACTGCGCACCTTAGATTGGGACTCCAACCCAGCTTAAACCTAGATTGGGACTTGAACCCACAGTCTTTTAATTGGAATCACTCGTCTGGTGTCTGGACTTACCGAGGCTCAGGTACTTTTTGTCTCAGAGCAGAAGGAATTCAGCGAGAGGCAAAGTGATAGGCAAGAAGTAGATTTATTAATATAGGACACTTGTGAGAGAGGTAAGTGGGCAGGCGAGTAGGCTCTGCCCCGAGGATTAAGTGGGCTACAATTTTGTAATCAAAGGAAAGTGGGGGAGGGGAAAAGACCGCCTTCTTCCAGTAGACGTCAGGCTTACGTCACCAGCTCCTCCTTTGTACCAGGCAGGAGAGTGTCTGATCCTATGAGGTCAAACTGGGACTGTCATAGCGCTTATTCAAATCAGTAGAAGGGTGGTAACATTTTTTTCACCTAATTCTTTCACCTAATGAAGTGGGGCATATGTCGTGCTTTTATTTATGGCCTTATAGTTAAGCAAGGCTGCTTCGTTCCATGATGTTCCAATAGCTTTTTTTTTTTTTTTTTTGCAGTACGCGGGCCTCTCACTGTTGTGGCCTCTCACTGTTTTGGCCTCTCCCGTTGCAGAGCACAGGCTCTGGACGCGCAGGCTCACGGGCCCAGCTGCTTCGCGGCATGTGGGATCTTCCCGGAGTGGGGCACGAACCCGTGTCCCCTCCATCGGCAGGCGGACTCTCAACCACTGCGCCACCAGGGAAGCCCCATTTTTTAAATTTACACTTTTCTACATTACATAAATAATATATAAAGCCATTCTTTTTGTAAAAATATAAACAAAGTAAAATCCAACGGAGTAAAAAGCAACAGTCTGCCCTTGGCATCCCCCATCTCCCTTCCTACCTAGAGATAATCACCGTTTGTTTGGTATATATCCATCCCAATTACTTTTCTCTTTATTTACATCCACATGTGTGTGTAAGTTCAAGTATATATCTGTGCTTTTACCCATATGCAGGATTATGGCTCTTTTTTTCTGAGACTTGCCTGTGTGTGTTCTTCACTTAGAGATAATAGGAAATTTTTCAATATCAGAACATTTGGATCTACCTCGTTATTTCTAATGACCTCATTTGGTCGTATGGATATACTATAATTTATCTAATGCATTTTCCTATTGATGGACATTTATGTTGTTTTTATCTTTCACTATCAAAAGCCTGCTACAGTGAACTCTTTGTATAGAAAGGTTTCTACTGTATGTGAGTATTTCTGTAGGTTAGATGCCTAGGACTAGTATTGCTAGGTCAACGAATATGAGCATTTTCGATTTGAATAGGTACTGCTGAATTGTCCTCCAAAATAGCTGTACCAGTTCACACTCAAATTGTCGAGGTGGAATTTTAAGGGCATCTTTGTGGGTCCAGGATGCTGTCCATCACCTTTCAAAACACCCTCTGCAAGCTATTAGTGATTCCGTTTACAGGTCAGGCGGGTCCTGCCCCGAGTGCCTTCTGCGTCTGGTTTCCTGCAATTCAGCGCTTGCATGGCTTCCAAACAGGGTTTTAGAAAAGGCTTTCCAGAATGGGGAGGTGGCTTGATTAACCTCCTGCCCAGCTCAGAGCCCTGCGTTTCCTGAGAAGGTCCCAGTGGATCGCCAAGGGCTGGCAAACAGCTGACTAATAGGGGCTGCGGCATCTGGCCTAGTCAGAGATCGGCCAAGTCCAGAGGAGTTCAAAGGACCTCTCCAGCTCCCTCGCCCCTTCCTGACAAAGGCCCACCACCCAACGCCCTGAATCATGCATTGTGTTCATCCTCTCTTGGTCAGATGGATGGCTGCCTGCTTTTCCCTCCACCTGCCTGCTTTTCCTCCTTTGTCTGCCTTGTGTCTCTTAAGCCTTCATCCATGCCTGGAGCTCAGGCAAGAGGAAGGAGTGGCTGTTTTTTTTAAAGATTACTTGCACAGCTAGCGGTCTTTCTTCAAACAAAGCCTACGTGTCTTTGTTTCTTACTCTGAAGCCTGAGGACAGAGAAAGAGAGAAAATTAAAATGCCCACGTTTATTCAACTCCTACTCTGTGTTGGATATAACACTGGGGAGGCACGTCATCAGCTCTTCCCAAGAAGACCTTGTTGTCCCTATTTTCAAACGAGGAAACTTGAGCCCAGAGCCATGACATAACCTACTTATAGCTAGAGTCAGGAGCTGGGACTTGAATCTACAGCTGTCTGACTGCCTAGCCCAGGTTTTTTTCCCCCACTGTGCGTGACTGCTGAGAAGGAGGACTTTAAAAAAATATATTTATTTTAGTTTGTTTTATTTTATTTATTTTGTTACCTTTAGCTACATGCATCAGCATTCAACTAACCCCCAAACATGTATTTCTTGGTATTTCCAAAGATGCAAAGCATCAGATCCTCCACAGCCATTTCCTGCCAACCCAGAGAATCACTAAGTCTGTCTTGAAACCTTCCCTGATGATTATTCATTTGGATTTGGCTGCTTATCTGTTTGACTGTGCCAAATGGTTTATCTAGCTTTGACATTTTCCTGGAGGCTGTGTCATGGGAAGGGGGAAAAATGGACTTTGAAGTTAGACCGATTTGGGTTCAGACTTCCTTTACCTTTGCCACTTGCGCACATGTCCCAAAAGCCTCGCTTTACCTCTGTGAACTTCGGTGTCTTCTTTAGGACAATGGACTTACTATTTATAGTTTCTACAATAGTTATGTGTGCGTCTGCTGTCCTGTGGTGTGCTGAATAACTCCCCCTCCCAAGATGTCTACATCTGAATCTCCTGACCTATGAGTGTGGTATGGCGTATGGCAAAAGGGACTTTATATTAGATTGATTAACTCAAGAACCTTGGGATGGGAAGATTATCCTGGATTATCTAAATGGGCCCAATAGAATCCTTTTAAGAGTGAAGCACTAGGCTGAGAGTCTGAGAAGGAGATGTGGTGAGAGAGTCAGAGAGAGACTTTTACAGGGGAGGAAGGGGCCAGGAGCCAAGGAGTGCAGCTGTAGGAGCTGGAAAAGGCAAGCAAGTGGCATTTTTCCTAGAGCCTCCAGAAAGGAAGGTACCCCTGCCAACACCTTGATTTTGGCCCAGTGAAACCGATTTTGGACTTCTGACCTCCAGAACTGTAAAATCATAAATTTGTGTTGTTTTATATCACTAAGTTTGTATCACTAAGTGGTAATTTGTTACAGCAGTGATAGGAAACTGATACATATCCTCACTAAATGGTGGGCTTCTTACAGTCTATAAGGCAGACAAGACAAAATGGAGCTTGAATCTCTCACTTCTGCACTTACAAGCTGTGGGTGACTTTATGCATCTCGGAGCCTCCCTTTCCTCATGTGCAGCATGAGGTTAGTGATGACTCTTCAGTAGGATTTGTGAAATTTGCATAAGACCATGTGCTAAGCAAGATGCCTGGCACAAAACAGATGCTCAGTCATGAAAATTATTAATTTCCTTGACCTGTAGCCATGAACTGGTGGTACAGATATCGGTGGTGGGTGATTGTGGTGAGCTGTGTAGTAGAGTGGAAAATACTTGGGCTTCTGTGCCAAAGAGATTTGAATGCCAGCTCTAGTATTTGCCAACTCTGTGATCTTGGACAATATGCCTAAACCTCTACGAAGGACAATGAATCTTCAGAACATAAATTCAAGCAAGGTTAAATGAATACACTGTGCAAACCCTAGCTCAAACATTCTCGTCCAGCTTGAGCTTCTGGAAGGTGAGGCAAAGACTCCTGCCTTGTCCATCTCTCTATCTTTATGTTCTAATGCAGTGTGTGTCACATCATTGTTCATGGAGGTTCTTGTTGTATAAACTGAACTGTGATGGGAGGCAGTTTGGTTTAATATGATGAGAGTAAATCCCACACCTTACAGATGAGTCTAGGTAAGGACTAGAGCTCAGGGAGATCCGTCAGCAGGAAGAATTGGTTCTAAAGATCAGCCTGCTGGTCAACTGGAAAGGGCAGGGTGGGGACCACAGTGGTTAGGCAGGATCTGACATAATGGGCCTCCAATTCTGGGTTGATGGTATTTGGTACATCCAGATATTCAGGCTTCTGTCCCGTCTAGTTCCTCCTTTATGCCAGGCCCACAGCTCCTCTTTTGTAGGTGCTCATGGTGAGAAAGGAGACATCCTTATCTGGACCTTACTTCTTCTATTAACCCCAGGCCTCAGATGAGGCTTCGTTCAACAAGGTTCCTTCACCCAGGCCTGCTGTGCATTACTAACCAGACAGGAGGATTCATAAAATGACATTGTGGGGGGCTCTGAGCTCCCCTGACTTAGTGCCTTCCTTGTATTTGAACTACTTCCACCATTATCCTTTGTTTACTGCCTTTGAGCTAGTTTTTGAGTCTTGCCATTATACAGCCTCTCCCAGTCCATTTGAATTAAATTTGTGAGAAATGTTTTTGAGTTATTGTGGTCCAGATTAAGTCATTTTGTGATCTTTTCATCCACTGTCTTCATAATTCTGTTGAAAAGCTATCATGTTTATGGGCTGTGATCAGTGCTTTTTTATTTTATTTTTTTATAACCCCGGCCTTATGCAGTCTCATAATTCCTTTGGTTCCCTGGGCTGTGTCCAATTTGTTAATCCTTGGTGTAGAAGGGCAATAAAAATGGTAAGACATGGGCCCTGCCAGAGCAAGGCAAAGACTGGGGTTGAATTCCAGCTCAGGCAGGGACGAGCGGCTGTCCTTGGGCAATTTGCTTTCGCCTCTTGAGGTCTGGTTTCCTGGTCTGGAAGATGGGAAGACCCCAAGCCTGGCCTGCAAGTGGATGATTGAATGAGATGCTCTGTCTGACAGTGCCTGTCACATACCAGCTGGAGGTATCTCCCTCTTCTCTTAGTTCTTAAAGCTCCTACTTCATGTATTTTTCCCTTCTGCCTAAAAGGTCAACATGATATTTGATGTTTTAAAAAACTTAAGTGTATGTTCTGTTGCTCTTCTACAGTGACTTTTCAGAAATAATTGTTAAGTGCTTCACTAACTAACTATATTAGCTCTTCTCTGGAACACCTTAGGATACATGCTGTCCAACCTGCTGATTTGTGTTTTCCCCCAAATCGCTAAGTATCCCCTTAACTGCTTTCTGTCATAGCTGTTTCTGTGAGAACTTAATTACTTCCTAATTGTCCACATTTCTTCTCTTTCCTTTTTTTTTCTGTCTTTTTCTGGCAAAAGACAGATTATCAAAGATGGGTTCAGGATCTTTGCCACCTTAGAGTCATCGTTAATTTCCTTTCTTCCTCATTATGAAGGCAGGAATATGTTCCAGTCCACTCTCTGATTTCCCACCTGGATTCCTTCTAAGAACTCTTGATAATCGCAGCCTCTCTGAAATCACACTTCCCCTTCAAAAGAGACCTTTCTGAGCAGATGCTTCTCACACTGTAGCAGCACATTTCACTGGTCTGCATCCCATCCTTTGACCTGATGGTTTTTCACTGCAGTGGACAATAATTTACTCATGTCTGTTAAATGCAAGGCACCATGGGAGATACCAGGGAGGCAGAAGTGAAGATAGCTCTGTCCTTGGTTTGAGCACCTCGTGTAGATAAACACATGCTCAAATAACAAGCAGTAAAATGTTAAAGATCGCATTAGCAGCTAAGGGAATGCAAGCCAGACTGACAGTTTGAGCAAGTGGACATCAGAGAAGACTACAGAAGTGCGATTTTAACCAGGTATTTTATAAGATGTAAATTTCTGCATCTATAAAATGGAATGATTAACACTAACTGTTCAGTTTGCACATAAAACCGGGTGAAGTTTTAAATGCATGACTTATGCTTAGCATTCGATAGTTATGAATATGCTCCTTCACTAATAATAATAACAATAACAATACTAGTGACAGCAACAAAAATGTGTATGTCACCTTCTCCCAACACTCATTTACGGTGGCAGGTCAGGAATGCCATCTTCCCCAGTAGAGAGATGAGGAACCTGAGTCTCAGAGAAGTTCAGTGACTTACCAGACATACTGCTACAACTTAGAAGTGTTAGAACCATGGGAACCGAGTGGAAATCTGTCTCCACATTCAAGTTTCCACTTTATGCTTCTACCTTCCAATGTGCTTGCAGACAGGAACCTGCCGGATGAATTTGCAAAGTATTCCTCCAGGCAGCCAACATCAGCCAGGAGATAGCAGGGAAGGGGTGGTGAGCTGCAAAACCTTGGGATTTCGAGCATACATTAGCCAGAATGTATTTTTAAAAAACTATTTTTAATAATAGATAAAACTTATTCAGTACCTACTATATGTCAGGCATTGTGCTGTGTGTTTTGCATTTATCATCTCATGTAATTCTTGCAGTGTTTTGAAGTAGGTACTACTGTTCTTCCCAGTTTTCAGATGGAAAGACTGAGGCTTAGTGAGATAAAGTTAGTTGCCTACATTCCATGGCTAACAAGTGGCAGCACTAAGGATTTGCGCCCTCCAAATCCAGGATCCTAGCTTGCGACTGTGGAAACACCCCTCAACTCTCAAATGTCCATATGAACGGGGTTCGTGTTACAGCCATTGCACTGGAAGCCTTGGTGAGGGTTGCTAACTAGTACCAGTGTTTGATCAGCCACTCAGAAGCTCTCCCCTCCCCTCCTCACCCCCTAGGGGGACAGAGTCAATGAGCCATGGAATGACTATGGGGCATCTGAAAGAGAGAGGAAAAGCCAGGCACATGGCTAATCCACCAAGGAGATAATTAGCCTTCGAGTCATTGCATTGGCTGGAAGTTAATGTGCCCACACTGGCCCTGGGGACTGCAGTCTGGCCTCGCGCAGCTCTTGGATCGAGGGTGTTCAACAAGACGTTGGAAATATCAGTAGCTGCTTTGCCAAGCAGCATTAAGGATTCCCTGAAAACTCTACTTGGCCAAGGCCAGCCCACCACTTCTCACAAGCAAGAGAGGGAAGCTCTTTGCAGGCGAGCAGTCCTGTGAGAATAGGAGACTTTGAGAAAAGTGTGCATTTGCAGCAAAAGACCCCCATCTGGGCACAGGAAGCCATCACTGGTTCTCTGAGTGTTCTGGTGCCGAGGTGGGAGGAGGGGCTTCCTCTCTCCAAACCTCAGTTTTCTCCTCTGCAGAATAAGAAAATTAGACTAGATGACTCTGCAAGGGCCTCCCCGACTTTGCATCCTATGATCCATCAGCGCTTTGACATCTAGCAATGATAATAACAAAATTTTATGAAATCCTTTCCATCTTCCAGACACTGTCTAAGTGCTTCAGGTATTATCTCATTAATCCTTACAACTCTGTGGGGTGAGGTGCACTGTGATGCTGGCTTTCCGGATCAAGAAACTGGGGCACAAGGAGGTCATAGGTCTTACTCAATGTCATACAGCTAGCTATTCAGGGTGAACTGGGATTCGAATTCACATCATCTGGCTACTGAGTTTGCATTTTTAACCACTGTGCCTTGCTGCCTTTCAGTCAGTCCTCCTTGGAAACATGGCTCCCCACCTCCCTGTCTGCAGGTGACAGGACACTTTTACGGGAATGGTACTAAGGGAATTTAAAGCATTGCCATTTTTGTTCAAGTTTTGCTTGGATGGGGCAGGCAAGGCAGGGAGTGACATTACCATATTAAAATATACATAGGCCCTTTTAGCTCCTCTGCTGGGATGAGCTTGCATTGGAATAAATAGAATACCCCCAGCTGGGCATGTGGCACTTCCAGCTGGATTTAGTCTTGGCTCTCCCTTGGGTCATGAGGGCCATTTGCTAATGTGGAGTTTAAGAGTTTGGCCTACGGGGTTCAAGGGACCTGGGTTCATATCCCAACCACTTGGTAATTGTTTGATATTGAGCACATTACTTAATTATTCCCATTCCATTTCTTATTTATAAAGTAGGAATTCTAGTAGCACCTACTTCCAAAGGTGTTTGTGAGAATCAAATGACCAAATGTAGTTAAAGTGGTTTCTAAACTGTAGAGGTACCTTCGGATGATTGAACATGGCCCGGACTGCAGTTAACCTTTTGTGGGTCTGTTTCCCATCCTGTTCCTTCTCTCCCCCACTGCTGCCGCCCTGAGGACTGGCCTGCAGCTCAGGGGCCCTGGGCCTTTGGTGTTCACCGAGGCATTGCTGGGGCCCGGGAGAAAGAGTGTGATTGATTTGCTTTGCATTGACGGCACAGGCTGAAAAGTATTTGTTTTGTTTTTTTTTTTCCTTCTCCTTTCTTCTTTAGTCCTGGGAATTCTATTTTTCTTAGAGTGTTTTTAATGGAAAGCACTGAACCAAATTCCCTCAAATTGAATTTGGCTGCCTAAACTGTCAGCTCTCCATCTACTACCCTCCGCATCCTCATCCACCCCCAAGCAGGAGCCTCCATGTTTATACCCACAGTCACTCAGGCTTCCAACCTGGGCTGAGAGAGAGATGGGGGTGTGGGGGGAGGTGGGCAGTATACCTGGGCTTACGGCTGGCCTGCAGCTCCTGCCTACTGCTTGTCAACCAATGTGTCGTGACACAGCAAATAGACATGTTTTTGATGCTATCAGGTGGCAGCCTGGCCCTGCGGATGGCCAGTGACACCAAGAGTCAGAGGGTTGAGGGTGGGGTCCTGGCACCAAGCACTTAACAGCTCTGTGCCCTTGGGGAAGTTGCTTCACCTCTTAAGAGTTTCAACATCCCTGTTTATTAACAGAGAACATATCAAGTAATCTCCTTGCCTCAGAAGAGATGTAAGAATTCACTCATTTGCTCATGTGTTCATTCATTCTTTTAGCAAATATTCGTCAAGTGCCTACAGTGTTCCAAGCTTTGTGCTAGGTAATGACGTTAGGACTCTGAATAAGATACGTTTCCTGCCTTCCAAGAGTGTTTAGTCTAAAAGGATGACAGATAATAGATAGTTAACAAGTAACTTGAAGGTCATATGAAATGCCATATTTAGAGTGAAAATGGCCTGGATCTTGGGGTCAGGCGGGCAGGAGTTTTAGTCCCATCTCAGCCACTTATGAGCTGTGTCATCTTAGGCTGGTTATTTGCCCTCTAAGGGCCTTGGTTTCCTCCCATGTAGAACTAGTGTTACAACCTCCTTGTAGGGTTATTGTAAAGACTAGAGATACTGTGTTTACTGTTCACTGAACAGTGCCTGGACCCTAAGAAACTCACAATAAATGGTAGCTATTATTAGTAGTAATGATAATACTAATAATGGATGGGAAAGTGCTTTCCAAGCTGCAAAACTGTACACAAATATAATGAATCATTATAATCACGTTACATAGAGACTCATTTTCCAAGAGATTCCAAGAGCAGTCAGGATCACTGGTGCCTAGAAAAATAAAATAATATTATTAACAAGAAGAAGAATGCTTTACGTTTGAATAGCACTCTTCCAGTTTTAACAAATAGCCGTGGCAGGGAAGAACACTTAGAGAATTCATTAATCCCAGCTGGCCTCTACTTTTGTTGGCAAATATTATCCTGTGTGTGTTGTAAGATTTTCTGTCTTCATGAGCAGCACTTTAGTTTCCCCTAAGTAAACGATGGTTTATATAGATTTGCCCCATTTTACTTGACCTAAATTCAGCCAGGACTATTCCGTGCCGACACCTGCCATCAAGGTTTGGGGCATTTCTTACGCCTATAACTGATTATGCTTCCTCCTGTGCTAAATGCACAGTAATCCTTGGAGACTTGGCTGACTGTGGCTTTGTGATAATGGGATTTTATATTTATAAACCAACATGTTAAAAATATGCGTTATTTTTATGTACAATTTTTTCAGATCAGAACTCTTAAACAGCACATGACTATCATTATGGTCCCTGGGGAACCAAACAGTTCTATGGATTAGTGTAGACAAAAGAGAGCTGTTTACTTTCCTTTTCAATAGAGGGTTAGGATACTATCTCCCACCCACTTGTGCCCTTAACCCAGTGATCATTTGAAAACCTTATCAGTTACATACATTGGGAAGATTAATAAGGGAGATGGAAGGTGTAATCATATACTTACTTTCCCTTCCAAAATACGTGGGATTAGTTTAGTCTAAACCCTCGCTCCATAATGGAAACCATGTATGAGAATCTCCTTTGGCAGTTCTCACCACCAGGTGAAAAGAGGTCATTATTTAGTATATTGGCTACTTTTAGCAGGTTTAAAAAAAGACTCCTATGACTTGTTGTGTTTTTGTTTCAAGGGATGCCTTCTTTAGTTTGTATTGGGTGTGATATTCATAACTGTGAATGCGTGTGTTTGTGTGTGCATATGCTCATGGTATATTTCCCCAAACCCCTAAGAAGAATTCTAAATCTCTCAGATTTATTCTTGTCAATTCTTGTACTTTTCCAAAGTCAATGAAGAGTTACTACATAAATATTACACTACTTTTGTGAATTTCTGATGCTTAGTTTCTGCTTAAGCCATGTCCATTCCCAGATTGTTAGCTACAGGAAAGCCATTTTTGATTCATTTTTCTTACGGTCAGGTTGCTATCTGTTTTACAAGTGAGAAACTGAAGAACTACAAGTGGAAGTTGTTTGTTAAAAGAGCACATACTGCACGCTGTGTAGAGGGATACTGTACAGAGCTCATGGTATGGAAATAAGACAGGGCATTGCAGAGATGACTTTTGCAAGTGGATGGGGCTGGCTTAGACTCCTTTCTTCCTCAAGGTTTCTGTGATTCTAACTGAACCTAAAAATAACGTTAGGTGAAAGCTAGCCAAGTTCTACGTGTCTGAGAAGCAAGAGTATCAGTGACTTGATAGATAAATATCTATGTGCACTCAATCAAGTCCCATAATAATTTCAAGAGTTGATAAGCAGTGACCATAACCCAGGCACTGTGTTACATTCTGGGGAATCGGCTGTGAACAAGCAGAGAAGACTTCAGCCTTTAGGAACTTCCCATCTAGAGGGAAGGCAGACGTGAGGAAAGGGTTCATGCACTCATTGTTTATCGTGAGCCGGGCCTCTGCAGGAGCATCATATGCATCCTCTCATTTATCTTTACAGCAACCGGAAGAGGATGGGGGAAATGCCCCTCCTTTTGCAGAGAAGGAATTTGAGACTTAGAGGTGTCAGTGAGGAGCTGAAGGTCACAGGGCTCGTAAGTGGCAGAGCCAGATCTAGAACCAGATCGAGCTGGCTCGTAGGCCTCAGGCTCACAAATCGTCACCAGACCGCCTTTCCCACTGCTTCGCTACAGACCTCACGCTCTTCATCGATGAAATGGGTGGCCCTGCTTCATCGAAAGCACTCTTCCAGGAGATGGGCCAGAGAAGCCTGTACAGCAATATGACTTGCTTTTATTGTAGGTGGCTTGTGTTTATCATTGTTGCTCTGAAACACACAAAATGGAGAGGTAGTGAAGTCTGTGTAAGCCCGAGCCTCCATTATGCTCTCATAATGCCCCACTAATTACAGAACTCACGGAAGAAGATGTAGTTGATGTTATCTGTAGTTCAGAGCAGGTGTTCCCAGAGAGCGGGAGTTGCTGGAGCAGGAAGGCAAAGCGGGTGGCTGTGGTGGGGACAGGGAGTTCACACACCAAGATCAAGGCCAAGGTCATAAGCATGGCTCAGGTGTCTATAATCTGCTTGATGCAGGGAAAGACAGTCCACATATTATAGTAATGGCTTATTCCCTTGTTATGGGAGGAGTTAGGGAGAGGAGAAAAATTCTTACGGAAAGACCATGGGCAAAAAGTGCCCCGCTCTAGCTAAACTAGCTAGATGACCTTGGGGAAAGTCCCATTCCCTCTTGGGAACCTCAGTTTCCTCATCTTTAAGATGCTGATGACAGTTTCTGCTCTGCTTTCCGCACAGGGTTAATGAAAACGTCAAAAGAGAGAATAAAGGTGAAAAGGATCTGTAAATTGGAAAGAGCTTCATACATGTTATTTTATTCTTAATGTTTATCAATATTATTAGCTGATCACTGACATCGTCAGTATTATCACTGTATGCATTCATTGGGACATCCACAGAGTTGGCTGGGCTGAGTCCTGGAAGTCATTGTTTTTTGGAAATTTTAATCTGTTCGTTTATTAAACAAACATGTGGTGAGCGCCTCCAGTAGGTAAAGAAGTATGCTAGGTTTTGCAAGATGAGTCAGACAAGGCCTCTGCCCTCGAGGAGTTTACAGGGGAAATGAGCAGAGGCCTGGGATAACTGCAGAACAGGGCTGAGTTATGTAACGCATCAGGAGCACAGAGCAAACAGAATGCTCTGTTAACTTGTCACATCCCGCCCAGGTGACTCTGTGCTGGGAGAGCGCTAAGAAGGAGCTCAGAGAGCATCACACACGCGCAGCAGGGAGGGGATACCTACCGACTCCCAGGCTGGTGCCTTCCGCCACGGATTCAAGCTGCCTTCTCCCTTTGCTAGAAAGCTCAGAGGCTTGCTCACCCTCCCATATCATCAGCACACGGCAGGCTTCCTGGGAGGTTCTGTTGGCCAGACTCTGAGTACTGTCTTGTCAAGTCTTTCTGATGCTTCTCCTTTCTGAGTTCATGCTAGGCTTGCCTGTCCTCCTGGCTGACTATTCTTTGCAAGTCTCTAATAACTACATTGTGAGTAGAAGTGATCGGTGCCACTTACGGGCCAGAGCATTTTACCTGCCAGGGGAAGGCCCTCCAGAGCTCACTTTCCTTCTCATGTGGAGATTGGCAACGTTTGACCTGATGCCTGCCCCCTCCACCTGGGTCATTGAGAGACTAGTGAGTGGAGGTCCCCTGTTGACATGGGATGGACGTATAGTATAGCATGAGTAGAACATCCACCATGATCCTTTAAGCCCCTGAGGTTTGGGAGTTGTTCCTGAAACAGGCTGTAGCTAATGTTAACTGGTATAGGAGCAATGTCATGACAGAGGTGGGGAGAGTCCAGTGGTGCCGGTTTTCTTACTATCGAGCCTCTTCACAGGGTCCTTGATGCTGCGGTGTGGGGACTCAGAGTTCCTGATGCACCTTGTAATCCAAGTTTGAGCCCGGCCACGTCTGTTAGTCTAGGGTGATTTTCTTGCGCTTCCTCAACTAGCATTTTTTCTTTCTTCTTCGAAGCTGCCAGAACTTCATTCCCTGAGGCTTCACTGCCTCCTGTTCTGCAACCATATTTTACACCCCATCCCCTGGCTGTTTATCTTCTGTAGTCTTTTAGGAGGTACCTCATCAACAGCGTTTGGAAAAACTAAGTAAATCATCCTGCCTTTTATTCCGCACTTGATTAAACTTGTCGGAGAATTCAAACAAGTTTATAAGGCTCGTGTTTTTCTCTGCTCACAGAAAGAAAGACCCACCTGATCTATTTCTTGGTTTAACCTCCCATGTGTGATAGCAGATAGGAGTCAGCAAACTGTGCCCTGTGGCCTGCAACACAGGCCCTTGGGGATGAATTTTTGGTGGTGGTTGTGATATATTTTTTATTGATTAATTTATTTTTAAATTATATATATATATATTATTGAATGAAAGAGTTTAAATTCTGTAGTGCTTTACAATTTTCAAAAGTTTCACACACGTGATTTCATATAATCCTGTAATAACCCTTTTTCTCCCTTATCCCTGTATTGCACCTCCTCCCTTCCCTCTCCTCACTGGTAAACTCTAGTTTGTTCTCTATATATGGAAGTTGGCTTCTTTTTTGTTTTATTCATTAGTTTGTTGTATTCTTTTAGATTCCACATGTAAGTGATATCATACAGTATTTGTCTTTGTGTGACTTATTTCACTTAGCATACTGCCCTCCAAGTCCATTCGTGTTGCTGCAAATGGCAAAATTTGATTCTTTTTTATGACTGAGTAGTATTCCATTGTGTGTGTGTGTGTGTGTGTGTATATATCTATATATGTCTACCTATATCTATATCTATACCACCTCCTCTTTATCCATTCATCTGTTGTTGGTCATTTAGGCAATTATAAATAATGCTGCAGTGAACACTGGGGTGCATGTTTTTTTTTTTTTAAATGAGTGCTTTTGTTTTTTTTGGATATATACCCAGGAGTGGAATCGCTGATCCACTTCTGGACCAATATATATGGTAACTCAAGTTTTAGTTTTTCGAGAAATCTCCATACTGTTTTCCACAGTGGCTGCTGTAAGGCCATCTGCCCCTCAGACCCAGTGTAATTTGTACAAGTAGGTGATGAACAGATGCTTGATGAATGAACGTGCTCCTGGACCTTCAGAGTTATTTATTTATTTTATTTATTTTTGCTGCATCAGGTCTTAGTTGCGGCACGCAGGATCTTCGTTGAGGCATGCGGGATCTTTCCTTGCGGCACACGGGCTTCTCTCTAGTTGTGACGTGCAGGCTCCAGAGTGCCTGGGCTCTGTAGTTTGCGTGCAAGCTCAGTAGTTGTGGCAAGTGGGCTTAGTTGCCCTGCAGCATGTGGGATCTTAGTTTCCCGACCAGGGATCGAACCCGTGTCCCCTGCGTTGGAAGGCGGATTCTTTACCACTGGACCACCAGGGAAGCCCCTGGACCTTCAGTATTATATCAGTCAGGGCCCAGGAAGGAAACAGACAGCTCCCTTCTGAACACACTCAGAAGAGGGTAGAGAGCTTAATGGAGGGTGTGGCACGGGTAAGGGGACTGACCCAGGGTCATGAGGCATTCTAGATTAGCATCTGGGGTGCCTCGGTCTCCTGGCAAAAGCAGGAGGGATTCCCACCCAAATCTGGTTTAGGTGTTGAGTCCGATGATCATACACACACACACACACACACACACACACAGTATGAAAGGGTTGATTATTCACATAACTGAAGTCCTTGTGGTGAGCTGGGTTGGCCTCTCAACAGGTCCAAATGGCTTGAGAGCCAGCAAAAGGGACTGGCCTCAGTTTTGACTGTGGTTCAAGGGTGGGGCTGGAGTGAGAGATCCCATGCATGGGCAGAGGCTTGCAGAGTTTGAATCTCCAGCCAGTGCCAAAAGGAGGGAGCATTCAGGCGTTCTTATGAGCTTGTTCAGATATAAAGCACAGAGGCGAGACGGAAAGGTGAGGCTTAAAAACTGTCTGTGGTCAAACATCAAAAATAGGAGCCATACTGCTCATTTCAAGGGGAAAGATCCTGCCACCCCAAAGGAGCCAGGAGAGGAAACAGTGATGCCAGGAAGAGGGACCCCGCTTACAGGGACTGGCCATATGGGATCCGCACTCACTGTGTTGAGAACACAGTTCAACAGGGAGGGAGTGAGGATGATCAGTACTCTGACCTGCTGCTCACCGATCTCCTGCCCGTGTGTCTCCTGAGCAGAACGCACCTGGAAGCAGAAGGCAAGAGAACCTGGGTGATATGGTCTGGAGAGGTCAGTCAGCATCCTGGGGTTAAGGGCATCACAGAAAATGGATTGGGGATGGGGCGGAGCACATGGAGGATACCCAGCAGATAGGGATCAAATAGAAACCCGTGAGATTCTGACTCTTTGCTAGCCACCATTTACTACGCACACTTCATGTGCCAGGTGTCATACTTGATATGCAGGATCTTTTTGAATCCTCACGACAACCTTAAGTAGGTACTGCTTTTCACAGATGGGGAATCTGAGGCTCAGAGGGGTTAGAGTCTTAAAGATGGGTGGAGCTAAAATTTACACCCAACACTGTGTAATTCCATTGCCGGTGTGCTTTACACTGGACTGTGTTGTCCCTTCTCTTCTTGGGCGCTGGAGAAGTCCCCACGTGAGGTGTCTGGCACCAGAGAGCTGGGAGCCACAGACGCTTCCTGCCAGCTTTCCACAGAGCCCCACCTTGCTTTAGCTTCAGCTACTCTTCATTATGCAGCTTGCTTTTACCCTTACAGTGATTCCTTGAGGAAATGATAGTGGCTTCCCTTTCCAGCAGGGGAAACAAAGTCTCAGAGCAAATGAAATCACACAGATTTGAATGGGGTAGGGCTCCAAGTCAGCTCTGCGTGGCCCCAGGTTTTGGGAATTCCTGCTCTGCCTGGCTTTGCTTGCTCCTTCCTTTTGAGAATGAGAAACAAAGATCCAAAATTCAGTTCCCTCAATATGCTGGGGGGTCTTTGAGATGTATCTAGAGGGAAGCTGTTTCTTTTGTCTGTTTACAAATGCCCTACTTTATGTGTCTTTCTTTCTTTTTTCTTTTTTTTTTTTTTTTTTGGTTAAGTGTCCTGCTTCCCTCCAGCCTGACTTGGTACAACATTTTCCTTGGGTCCGTGGAGGAGCCAGATCCCTGATGGAGGTCACAGGAGTGGCAGCCCCCGTTTATCTCCATGCCCCTGGGATTGAGAATTTATTTATGATGGCAGGCCTGGGCAAGATTTAGAATAATTCAGGGATTTAAGTCCTGAGGATATGAGAAATAAATAATGTCACCCATTCCACATAAAGGGGCCTAATGTAGAAGAAGAAGAAGAAAAAAAACCAACAACAACTATGATTCTATGAGAAGAACAAATCCTAAAAATCGCTAAGTCATTCTGGTGCATAGAATTTTCAGTGTAGAAAGTTATAGATGATGATCTGGAATAGTCTCCTCTTTTACAGATGGGGTGAGTGTGGCCAGAGAGGGGAGTCCCTTGTTCATGGTCACACAAAGGCTACTAATAAAGCCAAGCCTTGAAATCAGGTTGGCTGCTTGGTCTCAGTGTCCACTGCATTGTACCCTGCCCGCCGTGGATGCAGAGTCATGAAGTGGGAGGGAACTTCGTGTGATTCTGGTTGTACAGCTCAGACTACACTCTATTCACTAGACTGGCAGTGCCATGAGGGCAGGAATCACATCTTACTTAACTGTGTGTCTCCAGCACGCTTGCTATTTCCTTTCTCTGGTATAGTTTCCACTCTTCTTTAACTGACTACCTTTTTTTTTTTTTTTTTTTTTTTTTTTGTGGTATGCGGGCCTCTCACTGTTGTGGCCTCTCCCGTTGCGGAGCACAGGCTCCGGACGCGCAGGCTCAGCGGCCCCACCGCTCCGCGGCATGTGGGATCTTCCCGGAGCGGGGCACGAACCTGTGTCCCCTGCATCGGCAGGCGGACTCTCAACCACTGCGCCACCAGGGAAGCCCTAACTGACTACCTTTGATTCAACCTTCAATTCTAACTTGCACAGTGTTTCCAATGGGAAATGCTCTCTGACTCCTGGCCTGGTTAGATGCCTCCTGTTGTATATTCCCAGGAAATATTTCCTGATTTCTACATTATGCCTCATTTTCATTACCCGTTTAATTCTCTTACCCACTAGACCAGAAGCTCTGTGAGAACAGGGATTATTTACTCGTATTTATTTCAGTAAGTATGCTTAGCACAGGGCCAGACATACTCCATAAATGTTTGACAGATACATGAAGGATGAAATTAAGAGGGTCCTAACCTCAGAGTGTAATCCAAGCATCTCCAAGTGCTGGACAACTACCCACATGTCCTGAGACTCAATGAGTCATAAAGACACTCATCAGTTTCTACTACTCCATGTTTAGCAATCAGTAGGAGCCAGTGGGTTTGCACTACTTTCTCTTTTTCCCTGGTTTACCCCTGCTGAGAAAAGCTGCTGTCCACCCTTATTTGACTTCCTAACTCCTGCTTCTATATTTTGTTCTTCATCAAGTAGTCCTTGGTTTATACCATCATTGCATCCTTCCCTCCTGACTTTCAGGGAAACTGAGGCTCAGAGAAATAAAGTTACTTATACAGGCTCATATCAAGACAGAGAGGCCAGGTCAGAATTGAGTCTGTAATCCCTGAGTTCACTCCTCTCTCCTGCCTCTGATAGTTCTGGTCTAAGTTCCTATCTTCCTTTTCCAACTTATATTGCTCTCATCAGAGAACCTGGCCCAAATCTGTACTGCAGTACTGAAGTTTCTATTAAATATTCATGCAGTAATTTCACAAATACTGACTACATACTGACACTGTGCTGGCTATTAACCAAAAGTCTCCCACTCTCCAGACAGGGACCCATAGCTTTTAAGAACCATATGATTCAACAGTGTTAAGGCATATAGGCCAATTCTTTGTATGGCGTTTTGATGGCATTCTAACTCTGGAACCTCGATGGGTGTATAGGTATTTAATGGTTATCTTTTAACTCATAGTTGAATGACTAAACCCTTATCTCAGCATATAATAGGTACAACTCGAAGACAGCGTTTGCCTTTCTTGAGTCACAGAAAAGGGAGGAATATCGGCTTTGTTACTTTCTTTAACACACCGGTTGTTCCTTTTGGAGTGGTAGTAATAATCATTCCTGGCATTTATATTGCATTATCATTGCCTGCAATCATATTTTGCTTTCTTTTCAAAACAACCCATCACGGTTTAAGCACTTTCTTCCCATTTTACAGATGGGGAATCTGAGGCTCAGTAGCAGGAAGGGGCTTAACCAAGGGCACAGCATTAGGAAGGGGCAGAACCGGAACAATAACCAAGGGGCCCAGAATATAAGATTGATCCTCTTACAGTAGCCAGTGTTTATCATTGAATCTGCGCCTTGCGTTACGTGGCAAAAAGGGCTCTGAACGACATCAGGGACCAACCAGGGTTTACTCATAGAGTAACTGTATTGGGGTTGAACTCAAACCATGCTTAACTCCCCACTCCCCTCCCAGTTCACAGGTAGTGGAAATGGACTTGTCAGGAGCGGAGGAGTGGGAGGTGAGTTGGAGTAGGCAGGTGCTTGGAGAAAAGTGGGATTTATGAGGGGACGTTCTGAAGGATGGGTAAAACTTCAACAGCAGGTTTAGAGAGAGGCATGACAGGATGAGGGAAGCAGAGGAAAGAGATCTGTTTGAGGAATTTGGGGGGAGGCTGTTGAAGTGTTGGATGCAACTGGAGGAGGTTACGTTTCTCCAGCAGCCCCGAGAGCTTTCTTCATTCCCCAGCTCTTGGGACTACTAGAGAGCAGATGCTGAAAAGTCACTTTCAGGCACTTCCTGTTGTAAATTACATGATAATTTCCACACTCCATGTCAGTGCCACAGGAGGCGGGTGGTCCGCAAGTTTGTGATTAGAGGGTGGTGCCCAGGGTGATGTAAAGACAATTGCCCCCAGTTTAATGTTGGCCCCTTTCTCATTCGAATGATGGGAAAGGAAGTGAAATTTCTCATTGAGCTGTCATGCCCAGAAGGAGAGTTTTCAACTCTGGGTTGGAAGTATTTGTAATATGACAACTCAAGCAGGGGATATAGCTATGTCCTCACCCCTCTACTGTCCCCATGTCTTGAACCTTGCATTGCCCCTGATTTACTCTGTGTGTGTACATGTGTGTATGTATTTGAGTGTGTGTATGTGTATTACCTAACCTGCCTGACCTTTACTGTCTCTCCGCAAATTCTTAGAAATGATACTGTCTGTGCAGAAACTAACAGGCATATCCTGACTTTTGGACAAGCTAGATAGAAGAAGTCTTCTTAAACACCAAACATGATAGATCCTCACTATAACACTGATTTTACTATAAGTGGATCTGTGATAGGATCATCCATAATATCCTAAGTGTTCAATATTAAAAGGTCTTTCAAATTTATGTATGCCTGTAACTCTCCTTTTTCTGATAGGGGAAACCGAGGCCCAGCAGGGGAAGTGACTTGCCCAGGTCACACACACATTTACGACGGAATTGTTACTACGGTCTGTGTCTTTTCACTGCCATTCAAGTGTTCTGCCATTCAAGAGGTTATGTAATCAAACTTCCAGAAGGACCTTATTAGAAGGAAATCCTTGCAACAATGCCAGGAAAGCAACACTTGCAGATTTTCACTCTTAAAAAGCAAAATTAAGGACTGTAGCTAGAATAGGCAGGGTTTGGGTTAGGCATCAGAGGCCTGCTTAGCCATTGACTGGGTATTGATTTCAATCTCCAGAATCCCCTTAGGTTCCAAGGACCCATAATAAGTGTGATTGTTGAAATGGAGAAAATGCTAAAGCTAAAGGTAACTTTAATTTAGCCTTCTCTGCTTGGCGTAGCCAAAGGGGAAGTGCCAACATGAACCCAGGAGCCTAATTCCAATTCTCTTGATAATGCTAGAACCTCAGCTCTGCCCATGATAATTCCATGCAAGCGTCCATCAGAACATAGCTGAAAACACTCTTCCCCAATCCCCTTAATCCTCATCAGCTCAGTCTGGCTCCACATCCAATGGCCAAGGTTATATAGTAACAAAGTCAGCATACAGGCAGCTTTATGACGTTTGAGGGGCTAGGCACTTTTGCCTTTGGGGGCTGTTCCTCTATAACATTTTTAAAAATTATCTTACTATCATTTACTTTAAAAGTTGTACAATTGTGTTTATATAAAGATGAGGATATTAATATCATAAATGGAAACATTTTCTTTGAACTAAACATCATTTTTGCTTCTGGTTTCAAGAAAAGTTAAAACATTTTTGTTGGTTCCTAAAAGGTCTGTGGGCTCCAGACACAGTGCCTGATGGATAATCCAGCCCTGCCAGGACATGCTTCATATTCAGTTCTTTACCTTTGCTGAGATGATATGAAGAGAGATTTTTTACCTTCTTTCATCTTTTCTCTAAATGCCCCTTTCCTAACCACTCTTGACATACTTCAACTTTGTTTTATTTTTTAAGCAACCATACTTACATGAAGCCCATAAAAATGGGAAATCAGATTGAACAGACATGGTACCGCCATTTCATTGTACTGTAGAGCCAGTCCCGGCATATTTCTTGAGAAAAGGCAAAGGAGCTGGCTTCCTGCATTGCTGTTGCTTCTCATATCCTCAGAGTGAAATCTAAAGACCTTGGTGTGTTTTAACTGCTGGCCCCGCCTCTTGCAGTAAATGGCTTCGCCTCTCAGAACCTCATCAGTTTCATCATATCAAATATGAAATAATAGTCTCATCCGCACGGGTTGTAAGTGATGGCCCATATGGAGTGCCTGCTGGCACATAGTAGGTATACAAGAGGAATCAGATCCATGATCATCTTCTTGGGAAAATCTAACCCCTCTCAGTATTTAAAAATTTTGACTGTATGTTGGAGACTCTTGCTTTGGATTGATTACAGGGTACTTGGAGACAGACTAGGGCAGACTTGTAACTCTTGTCTCAGCCTTACCTTTATACCCTGTAACTTTGAGCATGACATTTCCCCTCTACCAGCCTAGGTGTGTGCATCTATAAAATGGACATTATAACACTGATTTTAGTAGGGTGTGGGGGACACTAGAATCTAATGACACTAGAAGTTATAACACTTTGGAACCTACTGCACGCTCCGCAGTTGTAAGGGATTGTTTCCATTACTCCTCTGTCCGCTGACCCCCAGGACAAGCTGCTCCCCTTCTCTGGCTTCTTGGGGGAAGCATTTTTTATTAGCAAGGCTGTGAATGGGTAAATCTGTCATCCACCACTTTAACTGTAGCCTGAAGCTGAGGTGCTCCTGTGTCCCCCAGCCTGTCCCCCAGCAGCAGGCCAGCCTCTGCCTCCAAATTTCCAATTCCAGCTGCTCAGAGGTAGCCAGAGGGTGTTTGATTGCCCACAGACTCTGGCATTACAGCACAATCCAATCAACTCTCTTTCAGAGAAGAATCCCCCTCAGATTGTAATCAGGGTCCATTTTATCTCTCTCCATCTGGCTCTGGTCCCCAGGAATCAAGAGGGCTCATTTGCTTCTCTATCCTGACAGCTTCTCAGCCTCTGTTCTCACCCTGGGAGCCAGCAGCCTGGCATCTGGTTGGCGCCTCACTCACTACGTTATACATGGCAGGTCAGGTTCTCTCTGTGAACTCCATTACCCATTTCTAGATGTGGGTTTCTATCACCCAACACCGACATTACTGAAAGAATAAGGTGAGAGAGCATGCTTGAAAAATATTTGGTAAATGAAAAGAACTGTTGTCATCATACTCAGGACATTATTTTTGCATACACTTGCAGTGGCGTCTTCAGTCAGAAATGCTGAATAGTTTCTACCATGAAGGAATGGAATAATTCATATATGCAAGGATTTCTGAACTTCTCATTCATTCATTCATTGCAACAAATACTGAATTTGGTGACCACTCATTCTGTGTCAGAGACCGTCCTAGACCCTGGAGATAAAAGAAATACAGTCATTTTACAAATAATAATTATCACCCACCTGGACCCTAGAGGGGTCTCTGGAGGATAGAGAAATTAATCCATTTATTCACATATATACTGGTAATGTCTGATATGGCAGGAACCATGGGTACAACTGTGGGGGGAAGGAAAAAAAGGACAACGGGGTAAGAAGCTTAAAGCTTGAAGAAGGAGATAAGAATTAAACAAATATTTTTATAAGTAATTATTGAGACACATTTTTAGTAAATGCCTTGAAGGAGAAAACATTGAATATTTTGAGAATGTATAACTGGGTTATTTATTTTAGGCTGGGAAATCAGGGAAGGCTTCCCCAAGAGGTGGAGTCTGAGGTCAGTTTGCTGAGGTTTAGCTGGGGAGTGGGTTCCAGCAGAGGGAAGAGAGCCAGCAGCCAGAGGAGTTCTGGTATGTTGTTCTAGGACGGTGAGAAAGCCAGTGCTTGGCTGGAGGGAGGGAGGCGTGATGGCGCCTTAAGAGATTGCCTGGGGCCAGGTCATGCAAGATCTGGTGGGGAGGAATAAGACCTACCCTGGAGCAACTGAGAGGTTGTTAAAAGAGAATATCAGTAACAAGGATAAAAACTGTGATATTTATTCAGTGCATGACGGCAAAGGAAGGGGGTGTTAACTCAGTTTTCATGGCTCAACAAAGTATTCAAAAAGGGGGATTCTGGTTTTTAAGATATGAGGGAGTCTACCAAGCAGCTCTCGTAGAGAGATGAGGAGCATTCAACTCTGAGGGAATAGCAGGTGCGAACGTGGTCTGTGGGAGAAGCCGCTGGTGAGTTTAGGGAACTGGCACATGGCGTGCATCTCCAGAGCAATGAGAAAGGGACTGGAGGAGAGGCAGGAGCCAGATGATGAGTGAATTTTAACGGTATTTTACCTTTTAGTGGTTTTTTTCTTAATCGACTTTACTTTTTAGAGTAGTTTTAGGTTCATAGCAAAACTGAGCAGAAAGTACAGAGTTCCATTGACGCCCTGCCCCCACTCCCAGGATCTCCCACTAGCAAATTCCCCCACGAGAGCAGTACATTTGCAACTGAGGAAGCTACACTGACACACCATTATCACCCAATGTCCATAGTGTACATTAAGATTCACTCTTGGTCTTGTAAGTTCTGTGGGTTTTGACAAAACATGTATCCACCATTATTATTCATACAGAGTAATTTTACTGCCCTAAAAATCCTCTGTGTTCTATGTATTCATCCCTCCCTCCTTCCCTGAACCCCTGGCAACCACTGATCTTTTTACTGTCTCCATGGTTTTGCCTTTTCCAGAATGTCATGTAGTTGGAATCATACAGTATGTAGCCTTTTCAGATTGGCTTCTTTCACTTAGTATATGTGTTGAAGGTTCCTATTTAGTGGAGATTTTAGAAAGCAGATGACATGATCAGGTCTGCTATTATTAAGGCTGCTTTTCCTGATGGATTGGAGGTAGAGGTGAACCAAAATCAAGGAGACAGGTTGGAGGCTGTGCTGGTTATCTTTGGAGCTTAAGTGGCTATTATTTAAAGTAATTAAATTAAATTAAGTTTTCAGTTGCTCAGGCATATTAGCCACATTCCAAGTACTCAGTAACCATATGTGGTTAGTGAGTACCATATTAGGTAGTGCAGATGTAGAACATTTCATTGTGGAAGAAAGTGCTGGGTTAAGTGGATTAAAACAACAATGGATTAAATCTTTGAGGACCTCTTTATGGTTTTCTGGAAAGATTACAGACTTCAGAGTCATAGATAGGTTTTGAGTTGTTGTCCAAACATTTAGTAGTGATGCAGTTTTTTAAATCAGGGTATGTATATGTACATATATAACATAAAATATGCCATTTTAACCATTTTTTCAGTGTACAGTTAATTAAGTGGCATTAATTGCATTCACATTGTTATGCAACCATCACCACTATCTGTTTCCAAAATATTTTCATCACCCCAAACACTCTGCAACCACTAAGCAGTAACTCCCCATCTCTCTCTCTCTCTCTCTCTCAACCACCACCCCACCCTGCCAAACCCCTGCGATTCTCAATCCACTTTCTGTCTCTATGAATTTGCCTATTCTGGATAGTTAATATAAGTAGAACCATTCAATATCTGACCTTTCATGTCTGGTTTCTTTAATGTAGCATAATGTCTTTAAACTTCATTCAAGTTGTAGCATGTATGAGAACTTAATACCTTTATGGCTGAATGGTATTCCATTTTATGGATATACCATGTTTTGTTTACCCACTCATCTACTGATGGACATTTGGATTGTTTCCACCTTTTGGTTCAGTGATGCGATTTTGAATAATTACTTAATTTCTGAGCTTCATTTCAATAAAATGGGTATATTAATACTTAAATTCTAGGATTATGCTGAGGATTAGAAGACTCGCCAAAGATAAAGCACTTGGGATAAGGTTTCCTGTTCGGCAGTGTTAATTTTCTTGCCCCTTTTCCTTTATCTCTGTCAACCACTGTCTCGGTGCCCGGATACTTGTGCATTAGAAGCTCAGCAACTGTTTGCCAGTTGATTCTCTCTGGGCCCATTAGCTCAGCTCTGATTCTTGGACTGTGGAATGTGAGCAGAATATTTTATTTGACCTCTGCCTGTTTAATGTGTGGGAGGTTCCAGGTCGGTGGAGATAATGCCTCTCAAGTGTCGCAACTCCTAGGATGCAGATGACGGCCTGTGTTCCTCATTAAACTAATAATTCCTCTCGGGAAGTGTGGTGAAAATCAGCACTTGACATTTAAAAGTAGATGAAGTCATAAGGAGATTATGACTTGGCCTTGGATAGCATATCTTGGGCCAGATTAGAAATTCACATGAGGAGTAATTGTTTTCTGGGGTCATACTCTGTGTTCTCTCCTTCCAGGGCTGGAGGCATAGATTCAGAGTCGCAAGGGACTGTTTCTCTCTGAAGGAGGTACATTGAGAAGTCCGGGTTTTCCTCTTAAAGGGAATCAAATGATAGGGAATTCTCACATTCAGTTCAATTAAAAAGATATTAGTCAGTGTCTTACTTAGGATACTTTTACCTGTATCCCAGAGGCTTAAACAGTGAAGACATTTAATCATCTCATGTGACAAAAAGTTTGTAGATTGGTGACTTTGCAGCTGAAGACTGCAGTACCCAGGGCTGGAATCTCTCTGGTTGTCATAGCCTTCTCCTTGGGGTTCCCAGTTCCAAGGTGGCTTTAGAGCCCCAAGATTCATGAACTAACATATAATCTAAAGCAGGGATGAAGGCAGGGCAGGCAGAAAGCATCTTTCCTTATGAGCTTTTTCCTTTATTAGAAGAAAAGGCTTTTCCAGAAGTACCTTCAAAGGTTTCACCTTATGGTTCATTAGCCAAAAGTGAGTCACATGGCCACCTCTATTTGCAGTGAAGTCTGGGAAAGTGAGCTTTTTCATTCTGTATAGAGAGAAGACGTGGCTAGGAATTGAGCACTGGGTAGCCAACCAACACTATTTACCTAAACACCTGTGTGCAAGGTGCAATGGAAATATAGATACTGATAAGGTATGGACATGCATGCTCCCAGCAAACCAAAACCATAGTAAATGGAATACATCCTAAAACAGATACATAAGAAAGCTGGGATGTAGAAAATTGAAGGGAGGAACAGTTTATACTGTCTGTGTGGTCAGGGAAGCCTTCATGGATGCAAGTGACATGTGCATGAAGTATTAGGACCAGGGCTCAAGTCAAGGCAGCTCAGGCTGAGAACAACTTACACAAAGGTACAAGAATTGGAAATTCAAGTTTTTATTTTTATAGGATGTAGAGTTGAAATATCTGTAGTAAAGCAACAAGGAAGAAAGTGAGATATAAAGGTAGTTTATTGCAAATATTATAGGTGTTGAATGCCAGGCTTAGGTGTTTGGACTTTACTCTGGAGACATTAGGTAGCTATTAAGGTTTTTGAGTTGGGTTTGCCATGATCCGTTTCCCCAAAGCCTACTACTTCTTCCTTATCTAGTGATAGATTTGCCATCATGACTTTATCTTAATGTTTGTGACTCCATTTCTCAGTTGTATCCAGTTACCCATATCCTCACCCCAATTCTCTGAGTAGCAGTGTAGACACGGGTGTTGCAAGCAGAACAGACAGGCTTCCACGTTCGTGGTCTTTATGCTTTCAAGTCCAAAGCATGAAAAAAATTTTACTTTCTCCCATCTACCACTCCACATAGAAGTCACATCAGAGCAGGGCCCACATAGGATGGCTTCATTGTGACTTTATTATACTTGCTGTTTTCCCCATTTTGCTGCTTCCATATTAAACAGGACTTGCTGGTTGTCTTTGCCAACTCTTCTGACTTCGAGACTCTTTGTTCCTATTTGACAGGCTTTCTCTGCTCTAAAACATCCATCGACTCACTAACATCCTTCACCTAAATTAGTAGATTCTTTGTGCTGTTGTCTCTGATACTCAGTCTCTTTCCCTCTGCCCAGCAAGCCCTCCTGCCATAGCAGGCACACAAAGTGCTCTGAACACATCATCATGCTGTACACATGTTTCCCTCGGATGGCAGTGTCTTCCTATGTTTTTTGTTTTTTGTTTTTTTTTTTCTTTTTGCGGTATGCGGGCCTCTCACTGCTGTGGCCTCTCCCGTTGCGGAGCACAGGCTCCGGACGCGCAGGCTCCGGACGCGCAGGCTCAGCGGCCATGGCTCACGGGCCCAGCCGCTCCGCGGCATATGGGATCCTCCCAGACCGGGGCACGAACCCGTATCCCCTGCATCGGCAGGCGGACTCTCAACCACTGCGCCACCAGGGAGGCCCTCTTCCTATGTTTTTTATTTCTCCCTCCCCCAGACTGCTTTACAGGAGTAATCTCTCAAAACCCTTCTTAAGCACCGTATCTTTTTATCTTCTTAGATTTTTTTCTTTTTAAATTTTGGAATAGTTTTCTAAATATATAGAAAATGGGCACAGACAGTACAGAGATGTTCCATATACCCTTTACCCAGCTTCCCCTAAAGTTGACATCTTACATTTGTACATGTACAAATGTAAGATGTCAATCTTTGGTATATTTGTCAAAATAAGAAATGAAGACTCCCTCTTGCAAGAGCACTGGAATCGCAACTAACTGCTGAACAGTCATCGACAGGAAGATACTGGAACTCACCAAAAAAGATAGCCCACATCCAAAGACAAAGGAGAAGCCTCCTACCAGTGAGATGGTGGTAGGGGCACAATCACAATAAAATGAAGTCGCATAACCACTGGGTGGGTGACTCACAAACTGGAGAACAATTATATCACAGAAGTCCACCCACTGGAGTGGAGGTTCTGAGCTCCATGTCAGGCTTCCCAACCTGGGGGTCTGGCAATGGGAGGAGGAATTCCCAGAGAATCAGACTTTGAAGGCTAGTGAGATTTGATTGCAGGACTTCGACAGGAATGGGGGAAACAGAGACTCCACTCTTGGAGGGCACACACAAAGTAGTGTGTGCACTATGACCCAGGGGAAGGAGCAGTGACCCCATAGGAGACTGAACCAGAGCTACCTGCTAGTGTTGGAGGGTCTCCTGCAGAGGCAGGGGTGTGACTGTGGTTTACTGCAGGGACAAGGACACTGACAGCAGAAGTTCTGGGAAGCACTTCCTGACGTGAGCCCTCCAGGAGTCTGCCATTAGCCCCACCAAAGAGCCTGTAGGCTCCAGTGCTGGGTTGCCTCAGGCCAAACAACCAAAGAGAACTCAGCCCCACCCATCAGCAGACAAGTGACTAAAGTTTTAGTGAGCTCTGCCCACCAGAGCAACAGCCAGCTCTACCCACCACCAGTTCCTCCCATCAGGAAACTTGCACAAGCTTCTTAGATAGCCTCATCCACCAGAGGACAGACAGAAGAAGCAAAAAGAGCTACAGTCCTGCAGCCTGTGGAATGAAAACCACATTCACAGAAAGATAGACAAAATGAAAAGGCAGAGGACTATGTACCAGATGAAGGAACAAGATGAAACAGCAGAAAAACAACTAAGTGAAGTGGAGATAGGAGACCTTCCAGAAATAGAATTCAGAATAATGATACTGAAAATGATCCAGGACCTTGGAAAAAGAATGGAGGCAAAGATCGAGAAGATGCAAGAACTGTTTAACAAAGACCTAGAAGAATTAAAGAAAAAAACAGAGATGAACAGTACAATAACTGAAATGAAAAATACACTAGAAAGAATCAATTGCAGAATAACTGAGGAAGAAGAACAGATAAGTGACCTGGAAGACAGAATGGTGGAAATCACTGCCAGGGAACAGAATAAAGGAAAAAGAATGAAAAGAAATGAAGACAGCCTAAGAGACCTCTGGGACAATGTTAAATGCACCAACCTTCACATTATAGGGGTCCCGGAAGAAGAAGAGAAAAAGAAAGGGTCTGAGAAAATATTTGAAGAGATTATAGTCAAAAACTTCCTTAGGGCTTCCCTGGTGGCGCAGTGGTTGAGAGTCCGCCTGCCAATGCAGGGGACACGGGTTCGTGCCCCAGTCCAGGAAGATCCCACATGCCGCGGAGCGGCTAGGCCCGTGAGCCATGGCTGCTGAGCCTGCACATCTGGAGCCTGTGCTCCGCAACGGGAGAGGCCACAACAGTGAGAGGCCCATGTACAGAAAAAAAAAAACAAAAAAAACTTCCTTAATATGGGAATGGAAATAGTCAAGGAAGTCCAGGAAGTGCAGAGAATCCCAGGCAGGATAAACCCAAGGAGAAACACGCCAAGACACATAGTAATCAAAGTAACAAAAATTAAAGACAAAGAAAAATTATTAAAAGCAACAAGGGAAAAACGACAAATAACATACAAGAGAACTCCCATAAGGTTAACAGCTGATTTCTCAGCAGAAACTCTACAAGCCAGAAGGGAATGGCATGATATATTTAAAGTGATGAAAGGGAAGAACCTGCAACTAAGATTACTCTACCTGGCAAGGATCTCATTCAGATTTGACGTAGAAATCAAAAGCTTTACAGACAAGCAAAAGCTAAGAGAATTCAGCACCACCAAACCAGCTCTACAACAAATGCTAAAGGAACTTCTCTAAGTGGGAAACACAAAAGAAGAAAACGACCTACAAAAACAAACCGAAAACAATTAAGAAAATGGTGATAGTAAGATACATATCAATAATTACCTTAAATGTGAATGGATTAAATGCTCCAAACAGTAACACACAGGCTCGCTGAATGGATACAAAAACAAGACCCATATGTATGCTGTCTACAGGAGACCCACTTCAGACCTAGGGACACATTCAGACTGAAAGTGAGGGGATGGAAAAAGATAGGTCATGGGAAAGGAAATCAAAAGAAAGCTGGAGTTTCTTTTAATACTCATATAAGATAAAATAGACTTTAAAATAAAAAATGTTGCAAGAGACAAGGAAGGACACTACATAATGATCAAGGGATCAATCCGAGAAGAAGATACAACCGTTATGTATGTTCAACCAACATAGGAGCACCTCAGTACATAAGGCAAATGCTAACAGCTATGAAAGAGGAAATTGACAATAACACAGTAATAGTGTGGAACTTTAACACCTCACTTACGCCAATGGACAGATCATCCAGACAGAATATTAATAAAGAAACACAAGCTTTAAATGACACAATAGACCAGATAGATTTAATTGATATTTATAAGACATTCCATCTGAAAACAGCAGATTACACTATCTTCTCAAGTGCACACAGAATATTCTCCAGAATAGATCACATCTTGGGTCACAAATCAAGCCTTGGTAAACTTAAAATTAAAATCATATCAAACATCTTTCTAACTACAGTGCTATGATATTAGAAATCAGTTACAGGGAAAAAAAGGTAAAAACACACAAACACGTGGAGGCTAAACAATACATTACTAAATAACCAAGAGATCACTGAAGAAATCAAAGGGGAAATCAAAAAATACCTAGAAATAAATGACAATGAAAACACGATGATCCAAAACCTATGGGATGCAGCAAAAGCAGTTCTAAAAGGGAAGTTAATAGCAATACAATCCTACCTCAAGAAACAAGAAAAATCTTAAATAAACAATCTAACCTTACACCTAAAGGAATTAGAGAAAGAAGAACAAACAACCCAAAGTTAGTAGAAGGAAAGAAATTGTAAAGATAGAGCAGAAATAAATGAAATAGAAACAAAGAAAACAATAGCAAGATCAATAAAACTAAAAGGTGGTTCTTTAAGAAGATAAAATTGACAAACCTTTAGCTAGACTAATCAAGAAAATGAGGGAGATGACTCAAATCAATAAAATTAGAAATGAAAAAGAAGTTACAGCAGACATCAGAGAAATACAAAGCATCGTAAGAGACTACTGCAAACAACTCTATGCCAATAAAATGGACAACCTGGAAGAAATGGACAAATTCTTAGAAAGGTATAACCTTCCAAGACTGAGCCAGGAAGAAATAGAAAATATGAACAGACCAATCACAAGTAATGAAATTGAAACTGTGATTAAAAATCTTCCAACAAACAAAAGTCCAGGACCAGATGGCTTCATGGGTGAATTCTATCAAACATTTAGAGAAGCGCTAACACCCATCTTTCTCAAACTCTTCCAAAAAATTGCAGAGGAAGGAACACTCCCAAACTCATTCTGTGAGGCCACTATCACCCTGATACCAAAACCAGACAAAGATACTACAAAAAAAGAAAATGACACACCAATATCACTGATGAATATAGATGAAAAAATCCTCCACAAAATACTAGCAAACAAAATCCAACAACATATTAAAAGGATCATACACCATGATCAAGTGGGATTTATTCCAGGCATGCAAGGCTTCTTCAGTATAGCAAATCAATCAATGTGATACACCATATTAACATATTGAAGAATAAAAACCATATTATCATCTCAATAGATAGAGAAAAAGCTTTTGACAAAATTCAACACCGCTTTATGATAAAAACTCACCAGAAAGTGGGCATAGAGGAAATGTACCTCAATATAGTAAAAACCATATACGAGAAACCCACAGCAAACATCATTCCCAATGATGAAAAACTGAAAACATTTCCTCTAAGATGAGGAACAAGACAAGCATGTCCACTCTTGCCACTATTATTCAACATAGTTTTGGAAGTCCTAGCCATGGCAATCAGAGAAGAAAAAGAAATAAAAGAAGTACAAAATGGAAAAGAAGAAGTAAAACTGTCCTTGTTTGCAGACGACATGATACTGTACATGTATAATCATAAAGATGCCACTAGAAAACTACTAGAACTAATCAATGAATTTGGGAAATTTGCAGGATACAGAATTAATGCACAGAAATATCTTGCATTCCTATACACTAACAATAAAAGATGAGAAAGAGAAATTAAGGAAACAATCCCATTCATCATTGAAACAAAAAGAATAAAATACCTAAGAATAAATCTACCTCAGGAGGTAAAAAACCTGTATTCAGAAAACTATAAGATGAAAGAAATCAAAGGTGACACAAAGAGGTGGAGAGATATACCATGTTCTCGGATTGGAAGAATCAATATTGTGAAAATGACTATACTACCCAAAGCGATCTACAGATTCAGTGCAATCCCTATCAAGTTACCAATGGCATTTTTTATAGAACTAGAACAAAAAATCTTAAAATTTGTATGAAGCCACAAAAGTCCCTGAATAGCCCAAGCAATCTTGAGAAAGAAAAATGGAGCCGGAGGAATCAGACTCCCTGACTTCAGACTATACTACAAAGCTACAGTAATCAAGACAATGTGGTACTGGCACAAAAACAGAAATATAGATCAGTGGAACAGTATAGAAAGCCCAGAGATAAACCCATGCACCTATGGTCAACTAATCTATGACAAAGGAGCCAAGGACATACAACGGATAAAAGACCAGTCTCTTCAGTAAGTGGTGCTGGGAAAACTGGACAGCTACATGTAAAGGATGAAATTAGAACATTCTCTAACACCATACACAAAAATAAACTCAAAATGGATTGAACCCTAAATGTAAGACCAGACACTGTAAAACTCTTAGAGGAAAACAGAGGAAGAATACTGTTTGACATAAATTGCAGCAAGATCTTTTTTGATCCACCTCCTAGAGTAATGGAAATAAAACCAAAAATAAACAAATGGGACCTAATGAAACTTAAAAGCTTTTGCACAGCAGAGGAAGCTATAGTAAGACGAAAAGGCAGCCCTCAGAATGGGAGAAAATATTTGCAAACGAATCAACGGACAAAGGATTAAAATCCAAAACATATAAATAGCTCATGCAGCTCAATATTAAGAAAATAAACAACCCAATCCAAAAATGAACAGAACGCCTAAATAGACATTTCTCCAAAGAAGACATACAGATGGCAAGAGGCACATGAAAACCTGCTCAACATCACTAATTATTAGAGAAATGCAAATCAAAAGTACAATGAGGTATCACCTCACACCGGTTAGAATGGGCATCATCAGAAAATCTACAAAGTACAACTGTCTGAGAGGGTATGGAGAAAAGGGAACCCTCTTGCACTGTTGGTGGGAATGTGAATTGGTACAGCCACTATGAAGAACAGTATGGAGGTTCCTTAAAAAGCTAAAAATAGAATTACTATATGACCCAGCAATCCCACTACTGGGCATATACCCAGAGAAAACCATAAGTCAAAGAGACACATGCACCCCAATGTTCATTGCAACACTATGTACAATAGCCAGGTCATGGAAGCAACCTAAATGCCCATCAACAGACAAGTGGATAAAGAAGTTGTGGTACATATATACAATGGAATACTACTCAGTCATAAAAAGGAACGAAATTGTGTCATTTGTAGAGATGTGGGTGGACCTAGGGACTGTCATACAGAGTGAAGTAAGTCAGAAAGAGAAAAACGAATATCGTATATTAACGCATGTATGTGGAACCTAGAAAAATGGCACAGATGAACCAGTTTGCAGGGCAGAAATAGAGACACAGATGTAGAGAACAAACGTATGGACACCAAGGGGGGAGATGGGTTGGGGGGTGGTGGTGGGATGAATTGAGAGATTGGGATTGACATGTATACACTAATATGTATATAATAGATAACTAATAAAAAAATACGTCTCAAAAGAGAAAAAAAAACTAAGAAATCAACCCTTGTACATTACGATTAACTAAACTTACAGATATTATTCAGATTTCAGGTGATTTTCACTAATGTCCTTTTTTCACTCCCATGACCCAGTTCATGTTTCTGTGTTGCTTTTAATCATTGTGTCTCCTTGGTTTCCTCTGATATGTGATAGTTTCTGAGTTTTCCCTCCCTCCCTTCCTTCCTCCCTTCCTCCCTCCCTCCCTCTCTTCCTTCCTTTCTTCCTTCTTTCCATTCTTTCATTGTTTCTTCTTCTTCTGTTTTTTTAATTATCTTAACGGTTGTTAAAGAAACTGGTCAAGTATTTTATAGAATGTCCCGCATTTTGGGTTTGGTATGTTTTTTCATGATCAGACAGAGGTCATATGGGTATGGAGAAGCACACTGCAGAGGTCATCGTATCATACCAGAGAGTATATGATCTCAACCTGATGTTACCCTGATCACCTGGTTAAGGTGGTATCCACCAGGTTTCTCCACTGCAAAGTTACTATTTTTCATATTCTTTATTCTGTTCCTTAGAAGCAAGTCACTACGTGCAGTCTACATTGAGGGAGAGGGGAATGAAGCTCTACCTCCTGTAGGGGGGCATAGCCATCTCCTTTTTTGAGCCTTCCTAGCCCCTTAAGAACCAGGGAGCTATTTCCTTTCAGTACTTCTCCTGATCCATTGGCATTCACTTGTCTGCCATCCTTCCCCCCACCCCCTATTAAGCAGTGGAGTGCTGAAGCCAGGGGTCATGTCTCATTTGTGTGTCTCCTCAGAATTTAGTCCATGATAGATGCTCAGCAATAAATATGACCCCAACTTAACTTCTCCCAAATTGGGTGCTTTTACTCTGCTGTGACCTTGGAGACCTCTTCATGGGAGGGGCTAGCGAGGGGGGGACCGAGTCTCTGCCAGTGCCCTTAGCCCCTGTCTGCTGCATCTGTGTTTGAGCTTGCCATTTAGATTTGAGGACAGAAGATAAAATCCTTTTTGACCCATGTGCCTGATGATCAATGGACTTCCCGACATGCTTCACCGCCCCCGCCTAGCTCTCTGTGGCACCAGTTGTCACTCGATAAATCCATAAAGAGACAACTCAATTGTTTTGACTTTCGTCCACCTTTTCCACTGATTCTTCTTTTCCAAGTTAATGGGGCAGAGGGAGGGGAGGCAAACGATTAGAAGCTACACACACTTTCCTTTTTGGCAGAGACAAATGCCTCTGTATGCTGACAGGATCATAAAAGATGAATTAAGAAATCAGTTATTAATGAAATACTCCAACCTAATATCATAGCAATGAAGCCCTTGGCTTTACACAAAGTGTCTGGCACTTGTAATGTAAAAGCTTAGAGTTCTTTCCTTGCCTCTCTTTTTTTCCACAGTAGAATACAGCTGGAACAATCGAAACCAGAATTTTCGAGCTCTGGTCTAGAATAAGTGTGGACAAATGGCTCTCTACACCCAAACACACACATATACAGACACATTAGAGATTCATAGTACAAATCAGTGTATCAAGGAAGTCCGCTCTGAGCAGCTTCACAGGAAATAGATGCATTTCTCTTTGCTTGTCTCAGTATTTCCTAAGTTTATTCAACCATAGAAGACTCTATTTCCTATTAATGTCTAAAAAATGTAGGGTTCCACAGAACATATTTTGAGAAACAAGAATGTAACTGACATTGCCCAGCACCTCCTGGATCACATGGACGCAGAAGAGTGGTGAATTGAAGTAATGTGTAGAGTTAAAAGGGAGATACAGCAAATCACCAATATTTTTTGTGCTCAGTTGTGTTGCTTCTTCAGTCAGAGTGAGAAATTTTAGATTGAAGTGGCTGGAAAATTGCCTTGAATCCCTGCTTCATTTTTCCTTTGGCCAAATTGCTTAATCTTCCCCATCCTGGGAGCAGGGTTGACCTGAACTCTCAGGCCCAGCCTGAGCAGGCTCCCCCCCCCCCCCAATTACCTACCTACTTATAAATAGATTGTGCTCCTTTCTGATTTTCAGCTTGGTGCAGTGTTGGTTAGAAACATTAAAAATAATGAGAATGTAGGTTAAGTGTAATCTTCTGATCTGGTAATAGACTCTCTGATTAGCATTTTTTCATTTCCTCTAGATTCCAGCTAAGCAGCACGCACAGGGCTTTGGAATCTAAATGACTATGACAGCTTAGTTTTCAGAAAGCTGGACATGTAGCACTCAGGTCCCTGGTCCTTCTCTGCCCTTGTCATCTGGTGCTGAGTGCTTTGCCCAAGAGGCATGAGGTCAGATGCACCTTTTTGTTCCCTTTTAGCAATTCACACCTTCTCTGCCCTTGAGAGCCTGCTTCTGTCTTTGTGTGGTTATAGCCATCATCTTCTCACTTTTTGTTTATTACCCTTTTTTTTTTATTTACAGAAAGACATATGTATATATAAAGGACAGGACATTGAGTGTAGTGGAAAAAGGGAATTGCACTACACAAAGCAGAAGACCTCACTAAATAGCTGTGTGATTCTGAGCAAATTGTTAACCTCTCTGAACCATGGTTTTCTCATTGATACAATCTTGGATAACAGGGACAGCCTCCCAGGGTGGTGGTGAGAGCAAATGAGATACTGAACTAGGAAGTGCCTCTCTGATTACTGAGAGCCATTTACAAGTGAGCTCTCAGTATAATGTGTTCAGGTAGTAATTTCTAAAGTGTCACACTCAAAAAATTTACCTCTCCCTGAAGTCTGTTAGTCATTATAGAGAGTGCTTCCTAACTGGGAACCCCTTAATGATTTTGGAGCCATGTCGCATGTGCCTTTTCTCCTTGACTGCACCTCCATTAAATATTCCACAATTTCCACTCCAAAATCTGCTCCTTGGATGTCCATGGGTACCAGATATACCAGGTCACCCTGCCTCAGGTAACACACACAACTGAAGCAGCAGGATACCCTTCAGGTTGTAGGTTGGTGGTAGACTAGTAAGTGCCGACCAGTTTGATGATACTTACCTGCATCTCTGACTCTGGTCAGTTACCTTGCATTTCATTTTCCCCAAATGTTAAAGGGAATGCATCTGTATTGAGCACGGATTATTTGTCACCATCATGTCCAGTTTTTCTCATGATTCCGTATTTAATCCTCATCCCAACCTTAAATATGTAGGTGTGAGTGTCCCCATTTTACAGACAATGAAAGTTAAGCTCAGAGAAATGAAGTAAATTGGTCAGAGTTGGCAGTGATAGAGCTTGAACCCAAATCTGTGTGATTTCAATACTGATGTAGTATGTACATCCCCTTGAGAATACAGAGATGGCTTTGGGCAGATTCATTCACATCACTGGCAAGAGAAAGAGTTGGAGGAGAAAATCTAAGGCACTTATATTCCTCCTTAACATATGAGGGCAATTTAATTGTTTATTTCTGCTTAATGATTTATCAGTAAACTTAGCTTCTATTCTTGGCTTGGTTTCAGTTTCTGTGTCTGCAAAATGAGAGACTTGGGCAACGCTTCCTGCACTAAGATAATAGGATTCTAGAGGGTGAGTGCAGGTGAACGTGTTAGTTTGGTTGATTGGTGGAAAATGCTGTGTAAATAGGCGGTCAAGTTCAGAGCTTGGTAGGATGTGCAGTTTGGGGTTCTACCTGAGAAACTAATAAATGTTATATTGGTCATACTCAGTTTCCTAGTTTTCTATGCTTTGCCTTGATTTGATATCTGCAAATGCTTTTGAAAAGTAACCAGAACACTGGTGGAATAGCGTACTGCACTGGACAGAGAATCAGTGCACACAAGTTTAGTCTTGACTAAACTTGACTAAACCCACAGGCCATGTGGCTTTGGGCAAATGTCATAACGCCCCTGAGTCTCCACAGGGGATTAGACAAGATAAAATCTAGAAGAAGCCTGGTGTCATCATGCCCTCTCCTCCTTTCCTTTCTCTGCCCATCAGTTTGCCTAACTGTGAAGTGAAGATTAACATATAGACCAGAGTGGGAGCCACAAGAAGACCTGCATAGTGGGTGCAGGGAACTAATTAATGGGACTAGGAAGACGTTAGAGGGGAGAGAGAAAACTACAGAATGGAGAATGTTAGTAATGGAGGAGCCAGGGTACAGGGATAGGGTAGAAGAGAGACAGAAGAAGAGAGAAAAGAGAATGGGCTAAGGAAGGGTGCGTGTTTTCTTGAAATCAGCTTCTCTCCTGCTTTCCTCATGGCCAGTTTCTTCTCATCTGTCACCTCCTTCAGTTGCAGTGTCACCTCCTCTGAGAAGCCCTCCCTGACTGTTCTGTCTAAAAAAGTCTCTGCCTTAGTTATTCTCTGTTGCTGCAGGCTGTTCATTTCCTCTGGCACTTAACACCGATTGTAACCATGCACTTAAAAAAGTTATTTCTAATGTTTAAATTTTTATTGAAGTATAGTTGATTTACAATATTTCATGTGTACAGCAAAGTGATTCAGTTATACGTATATATGTATATACTTTTTCAGATTGTTTTTCATTATAGGTTTTGACAAGATATTGAATACAGTTCCAGGTGTTGTACAGTAGGTCCTTGTTTTGTTTTGTTGTGGTTTTTGGATAAAGGCCAGACTGCTTGGGTTTGAAAACCCAGCTCTGCCACGTCCCAGCTGTGTGACCTTAGGCAAGTTCATAGTCTGTGAGTCACAGTTTCCTCATCTCCCATCCAGGGACTTTGTAAGGATGAAATGATTTACGACGTCTTAAGCACTTAGAATTGTGCAAGGTACATGGAGAGCTCTCACAAAGCAGCTGTGGCTGTGATTCACACTTGGTTATGTTCTACATACATCCATAAGGGCAAGGATGTTGTCTGTTTCTTCTCCACTGAACACCCAGAACCTAGTCTATGTCTGACACATATTAGGTACTCAACATATACTGGTTGCATGACTAAAATGAATGTAAAATATAATAATAACTAAAAAAAAAAAAGATAAAAGAGTGAGCATTAAGGGCAAGCCTTGCAGGCTGGAGGATTCACCAGACACAGGCGTGGCTCCAGGCACTCCCTGCCTGGGCTCCTTTGTGCCGCGGCAAACACAGTTCCAAGGCAGAACATTGGGGTGGCTTCTTTTATTCTGATGGACCCTCCCACCTGTCACCCTGGCTCCCTGAGGATCCTGGGTCTCTTCATTCAGCACAACCTGTCGTGCCCTGGGAGGGGAGGTGATGGGGGATGTCCTCCACTCTTGTGCAGGCTGCATGTGTCAGCATTGCTTTCCACATTCTGGAGAAAAATAAGTAAAACTAATTTATGTTTGGATGAAAAATGCATTGGGGCCCCTAGGAGCAGTGAGCGCTGGGAGGGCAGCGCTGGCATTAGTATTGCTCACAACACTTCCGCCGGCTGTTCCCCTCCCCGCCTCTCTTGCCTCGCGCTTTTCATTACTCTTAGGTCTAGAGTTGAAACCCAAGTTCATTCTTCCCTCTTCCCTTAGCTTCAGGCTGGGGGGATGAAGAAATGAAAACAAAATCAATCATCAAGAAATAGGGGGAACTGCAAGAAGGAAACAGGGCTTCAAAGCAGGGAGAGGTGTTACCTGTGTGTCTGTGTCACTCTGCGGGGTGTGTGAGCCTGGGGTGTGTGTACACACAAATTAATATGGCCACCCCTGGGCACTGCTGTCCTCCAGAATCCGGATAGCTTCCCCAGATGTCTGTGGTACTCAGTGTTAACATGGCCCTTTTCCTTTTGGGACTCCCGGGGTCCTGGGGGTGAACGAAGCTGGGGAGGGACAGGGTCTCTGGGGTTCGGGGCTCATTAAGGCTTCGACATCTCCACTCTGCCTCTGCTTTCATCACCCTCAGCACAAGGCGTCCTAGCTCCCAGCCTGCCTGAAGGATTCATTTCCATATGCAGGGGGCTTTGAAGTCTTATTAGCTGTGCCATGGTGTAGGGTTTAATTTTCTCTTGTTAATGTTGCTTTTGGGGATGGGTTTTCCCCTCCCCGTGTTTGTGTAGACGGTTGTGTAGTTTCTCTGGCTTCTTTTCTCAGTCGTGCCTATGCTGGAGCTCTATCTCCTCTCTCTTTCTCTCTCTCTCCCCCTCCTTCTCTTCCTCCCTTTCCCCCTCTTTCTGTATGTCTCTCTGCTAGAACTAATGGTGGGGCCACCTTGGGAATTTGCTTCTCCTGCTTCAGGAATTTTTGGAGTAACATCTAAGTGGCAGGCTCTCCGGGTGGTACTTTCTGAGTAGTTCTAGCCCTTCACCCCTCCTCCTTCCCTTTTCTCTTCTCCTGTTTGCTACTTTCTCCTATTCTCCGTACCTTCCTTTATCTCTTCTTCCTTAATTTCCTCTTTTTATTTATTTTTCCCTTATTCATTTATTCATGGCACCAAGGATTAGGTCCGTGGCAGGAGGGGAACAAATCTGCAGAAAGTGCTAGCTCAGCCTTTAAGAAAGGCACATTTTAGGAGGAAAGAGAAAGTTGGTAGAGAACTAATTAATGTGGGATAGAATGGGCTTGAGAGGTGGGCAGTGAGCAGGGAGTAGACAGTATAGGTTGTGTTGAGAGCTGGGATCCTGGAACCATACACGTGGGTGGGGCTGGCATCTCTTTCCACCCCTGGCTGGTTAATCCATCTTGGGCAAGTTAAGTTACTTAACCTCTCCAAGTCTCAGTATTCCCGTCTCTGTAAATGGGGATGGAAATAAGAAGATCTACCTCACAGGGTGTTTGTGAGGATGCAGTGATGTTATTCATTGAAGCATCAGCCCTATGCCTGAGTTTTAGTGCTACACAGACATCATCTGTCGATACCACTTTTCAATGACATCATGACAGTTCAGTGAATGTTTTCTGTGAGTGTCTCCCAGGAAAAGTGAGTTCAGGCCCTGGGGTGATCTGAGACATCGTCTTGGATGAGTTATTTTCATATCAATTCTTAAGGGTGAGTAGACTATGTACAAGTGTATTTGTATTTGGGGTGAGAGCTGAGTGTAGTTCTCACACAAGGAACAGATGAGCAAAGTGACAAAGGGGCCCTGGAGGTTTTCTCTTCGCAGAGTTTAAAAAGCTTCCAAGGTGAGTTATCGGGTGTACTTGTTTGCATTCTTTAAGTTTTCATTGTGACTGTGAATAAAGAACAACAATATGGTGGGCTGAATAATGCCCCACCACCAAAAAAAAAAGAAAATCACATCCTAATCCCTGGAACCTGTGAATGTCACCTTATAAGGAAGAAAGGTCTTTGCAGATGTGATTAAGTTGGTGCTCTTGAGATGGAGAGATTATACTGTATTATCCAAGTGGGACCTAAAAGTGATCACAAACATCCTGATAAGAGGGAGGCAGGAGGAGATTTGACTTTAGACAGAAGTGGAAAAGGCAAGAGATTGGAGTGACGTGGCCATAAGCCAAGGAATGCCGGCAACCACTGGAAGCTGGAAGACACGAGGAACAGATTCTCCCCTAGAGCCTCCAGTGGGTGCACAGCCCTCCTGACACCTTGCTTTTTGGCCCAAGTTAAACCGATGTTGGATTTTTTGGCCTCCGGAAATGTGAGAGAAGAAATTCCTGTTGGCTTAAGCCATCAAATTTGTGGTAATGTGTTACAGCAGTCAGAGGAAACAAATACAAACAATAATGATATTTGCGTGTGTTTCCAGCCCAGCACAGGGATGGCCTCTTAGTAGATATGCTGTCCCTGTGTGGGAATGAAATGGCAGTGGACAGGATTCCTTTTGGCTGCCTCTTCTTTCCTAAAGCTTTGCTTGTCTTATCAGCTCTCCCTGTCTTGTTTTTTGTTTGTTTGTTTTGGTGATGAGGGTGAAGGAGCAAGCATGACCAGTAGCCATCTGATCAGAAGCCAGCTTGGAAGCTGAAGTCAGGAAAGAGCTGTCCAGCAAACCAAGCTCCTGAAATTCCCACAGCACCTCTCCTCTGTGGTCTCACAGAATGTCCTTAGGAGCGCAGAGTCACTGAGACACTGTTTTTTCTCATTGTATTCCACAGTGGCCTGGGGTTCTCCAGAGGAGATGCTACTGAAGGCAGTCAGGGGCAGGGGTATAAGTGGGGCTTGTGGCCCCCATGCCCACGAAAATATCCACTCTCATTTGCTAGGCATGTTCTACTTGTACTTCCGTATAAAGCTGTGTTTGAAGAAATGATTCTGTTCTAAAAACACAGTTTGAAAATTGCTAAATTACATGTCAAGTCCACCCCTCTCACTTTATATGTGAAGAAACAGGGACTCAACCAGGGGAGACAAATGACCAAATGTTCCTGTTGAATCAGTGACAGCGCAAGGAGTTAAACAGGAGGTCCCTGAGCTCCTCTTCCTGGCACTGAAAATCCAACTCTAAGTCCACATAGTGGAGGGGGATCCAGAGATAGCACTCAGTTTGGGAAGCTCCAGTTCACTGCAAACTAGCCTTTCCCAAACTCTCTATGCTTCCCACAGACTTTCTGCCGTCCTTGCCACGTTAAGTCGAGTTATCTCGCCAAGCACGTATCTTTTTGTTTTAGTTTTCACCTGATAATAGTTTCAGCAGGACTAAGTGACTTGCCAGCCTTCATGCAGCTAGAAGTGGCAGGATAGGGGAGTCAAACTCCTGACCATCTGGCACTTTAGCTTATGCATTCTTGCAGCTCTGAACCTGATTGTGCCATTCACAGAATGGAGATGCCTTGGTGGTTGTGGACCCTTTCAGGGATCTGTGTTTGGTTAACGACAGTTAATGAATAGCTCTGTGCTGCTTTGTAATAGATGCCATGAAATGGAGATGTTAAAGATTACCTCTTCAGCCAGGGGGAGAGGTGATGTTTGACCAGGTGTCCACCTAGCCAACCATACCAGAAAATAGCCATGGCTATCACTGCAAACTCGCGTCCAAACTTCCACTTGAGTCAAACAGCTCATGTATTCTTGTTTCCCTAAATGAAAGATGCACTCAAGCAATTGAAAACAACTTCTGGGACAATCTTGTTCCATTATGTCTAATGGAATTGAGTGTCTGTGGCTCACAGTGTGTGCTGATACGTTGCAGAAACAAGGCGGGATTTTCCCATTACTCTCAGGATGGATGAGACGTGAAATGAACTCCTCAGAGACCTCTCACTTTGTCACAATAGAGCTAGTGAGTCACATTAGGAGATTTGGGGAACAAAATGCATTTTTGGGTTCCTGCTTTGTATCCTCCCCTACATTCTGTGCCTTCTTTCCCATGCATTTCTCTTTCTGCTAATAAATTGGGTGGCAAGAGACCCATATGAAAAAGGCCTATATAAAAGGATTCATCTTGCTGTTTAAAGAAATGTCACTGCTGTTTGGAATACAGAGACCCTGCTCTGAACATGGCATTGTCTATTTCAATGATTGTTTGCTGCTTTACATTTTTTTCTTTCCTTTTCTTCCTCATTTTGTTTTCTTTATTTCCAGCTCACGAAGATGAAGAAAGTTACTGCCTCTAGCTTGGAGGCTGTGTCTGCCTCTGTCTCTCACCATCTGTCTGTGTATCTCTGTCTCTTGTGTGTAAAAATGTTTTGGCAGATCATTCCTATCTCAGTGAATAAAGTGCCCGTAACAGAGCAAAAGGCAGCGACCAGAAAAGAAACTATTTGATTCATGAACATATACTCTCTCTGGGGTCCATTTCTACCTGGACTATTTCCTTGTTTCTTTCTGTCCTCACTTTTATTAAGTTGTTTTCTCGTCAGAGCATGACATGAGATTTCCTTGCCCAAGGACTTTAAGAGACACAAAATGTCCCATCTCACGAAACGTGAGAGCAACAGTAGTTCTGAAAGACCGCCCGATCCTCCCCCCCTCCCTCCCTCCCTCCCTCCCCCCCTCCACTCCAACCTTAACCAAGGGTAGTCTTGGGTCTGTAGAGAAGCCAGCACCATGGCCAGCCTCCTCCTGAAGTCTCCTCTGGGTTGTCATAGGCACGAGGCTGTGCAAAGGTCCTGAGGGGTTATCTAGCAGTGGTCCAGGCTGGCTGTGTTGCTGATGGCCAAGCTGAGGCCCAGAGGGATGAAGGTCATATGTGATAGCTGCTCAAGGTCACACATAATAGCTGGCAGAGCTGGGACTGCTGGCCTGGCTCCCTTTGCTTTTACTTTCCAACTCATCATATAGACATAAAGGGATGGGGATCTCTTCCAAAAACAACATTGTCATGCCTTTTGTGGTACTTTACAGTTTATATTAAGGGTTCCCTGTCGGTAACCTCATTTGACCATGGAGGCAGCGATTCTATGAGATAGGCTAAGACTGCCATTAGCATCTCCTTTTTACAGAGGCAGGAAGTGAGGAGAGCTGTCCAAGGTAGCAGTCAAGAAAGGGGCAGAACCAGACTCTTCCGCTCTATGGCTTGGGACCACACATTTCTGCTGCTGTTTTGGCTTCACTCCCCCAAAGGGCTTAGCATGGAAGAGACTGGTAACCAGGAGGCAACTGACTGATTCTTTGGGTGCGGGTATTTAGCAGGGCACACAGGCATTTTTCTTTTACAGCCTCTCTTCCTGCCAGGCTAATATCTCTCGCCACATGGTCACACCTTCCCTCTTTTCCGTGTATCTTTCTGTTGGCCTGGAGGGGTATGGGTGAGGGAGGGGGTATGCTGTCTTAGGAGAAGAGACATCTGTCCTTCCCACGCAGGGAATAGAGGTTTCTCTTTGGGCCCTACCTTTTCCTCAACAAGCCTCAGTTCCCATCTCAACAGTGCTTCAGCATCAAGATGAGTCTTCTTTGTCTTTCTTCAAAAAAACTACTTTTTGGTAAGAGTAAACGTTTCCAGACTTAACAGATCAGTGCATTAAAATCCATAAATATTTGATCAGCATGTGGTCTTCAGAGAGGCTCTTGTCAGAATAGCTGAGTGGGTATGTGTGCCTCTCTCTCCCTTTCTCTTTCTTCCTTCACCTTCTTCCTCCCCTCACCTCAAACATTTGGGTAATCTATTTACTAATGAACTCAATATTAATGTATCCATTTTTCTCCATTAGTGTCAGATTTCATTAGGAAACATGGGAGGTCTGACATTAATTGTATGAAAAATGGGTCTCAGGGAAGCTGTTAGCTTCTTGCTTCTTAACAGAGAAAAAAGTTTCTCCAGGAGAAAACATGGTGTTTCTCTGCTGGTCTGATGACATTGGAGATGTGGCGGCAACAGATTATGTGCATGTGTGTGTGTGTGAGGGAGATGTATCTCAGTGGACCTTTGGGATTGGGAGTCTGTTACCATGCCTCCTCTTGCCTCTGCAATATACAAGGATCATCTGTACCTTTCAAATCTCAGCTCCAGTGTGGTAGAAATATCAGTCATTGTGGAGTTAGACTCCTTTACATTCCTATCCTGACCCTATTCCTTGAAAGTTCTGTGACCTGAAACACTCGGAGCCCTGGTTTCCTCATTGGCAAAATGGGAAGTACTAATACCAGTTGCTAAGAGCAAAATGGGGGGATTGGCAGTGTTGTAGCCAGGAACCCAGCAATGCCTGGATCCTGCCATGCCTGTCACCTCTCCTTCTCCTGAGGGATCCAAGATCACCTGGAGGGATACTTTGCAATGCTTGAGGGAAGGCTGGGATGAAACCAGCAGCTTAACAGCAGCCCCAAATGGGGTCTACACGTCCTCCATCATCACCTCTCAGCCAGTCTAGACTGTGAGGTCTAAATATCTCTGGATAGCTGCATGAACTCTCATGGTTGATGAGAGAGAGCCATCAAGGCTGGGTGATTGAATTTATCCATGAATTTATCCACCTGTCTGTGGGGTCAGGAGAGGTAGAAAAGGGAGGGATGTGCTGTTTGATTTCAGTGACCCAGCCTGAAAGTGAAGGTGACCCAAACATTTTCATAGGTCTCACCAATCCATTTAAGAGCTAAAGCTTGGGAGATTAGTGGTTGTGATGGGGGTGGGGGAGAGAAGACACTCCTCCCTTTATATTTATCTTATATAATTGATTTATCTTATTGTTAAAAGAAAATAAGACGATAAATGAAATGTGCCTAGTGCGATGCCTGACACATACTGGGTGCATAGTAAGTAGAGCGCCCCTCTGCGGTGAGGTCTCTCCTGCTCTCCCCCTCTCCTTTACCTGCATTTGCACAGAGACAGATCTTCGTCTTTCTTACCCTAGGGCATTTATCACTTTCTTCTATGTCTCAGAGTATGTTACAAATATCATCTATATTTACAATTAGCTGCTAAGCCCTTTAGGGCAAGGACCCTGTCTTATGAGTGACCGTCACAAGGTACTCCATCTGAAAAAGTTTTTGGACAGATTTTCAGATGCCTGGTTGGATGGATGGATGGATGGATGGATGGATGGATGGATGGATGGATGAACAGATAAATGGAGAAGAGCTTGGGCTTGAGTGCTAGTCTGCTTAAAGAAGGGAGTCTTTAGGTGTAGATCTAGAAGGAATAAGTAGGCATGTTTTATTTGGGGAACTAAAAGATTGGGGGGGAGACACATCTGTTAAGATTATGTTCAATGTGACTCTCAGGCTATTAGATGTCCTAAAGGCTAACGTGAGTAGAAGATAATAATTTAAAAAGAAAGTCAGCTATTACACAGAGTACTGGTAGCTTCACTTTCTTATTTGCAAAATGGGAATCTTTCCTAACCCTCCTGTGCTCTCCAGGTAGTCTGTGAAGATGAAAGGATGATTAGAAAGTATTACACATTGTAAAATTATAGATAGATAAATGATAGATAGTCAGCGGTTCCGTATTTTTTTTTTTCATATGAATAAGAACAGAACTAGATTCAGACTGGTATTTGGCAACACTTGAGCTGCATGAGGGAAAATGAGCTGACTTACTATTTCCACTAGATCGGCTTCCCCAAGGTCTTGGGCACTGGTCAGCCCATTGCCCTTGGTCCTCCTTGGATATTAGGTTAGTTGTGTGTGCTTCTGCTTCTCCCCTTGATTCTGAGCTTACTCAGCGTGCCCTACACAGCGTTTTCACTTAAAACAGAGTCTCTACTTGTTGGTTATTTGCGGAGAATTCTCCACTTTTACCCCCGTTGTGATGCCTCATTACCTGAGATCTGCTTCTTTAAGAGGGAATCTCAACAGTGAAAACTACAAGGGTTGGAGTTAGACATATGTACTGACTAGCTTTAAAAGCTGTTCTGTCTCCAGAAAGTCACTTTCTCTCTCTCAATATCCTCAATATCCTCATCTGAAAAATGGGTGTACTGTACTACTTTTACTTCATGGTGTTTTTAAGATAATGGAATGAACTATAGTAATGCTTGCAAACCACTCTGTCTAGTGCCAGGCATGATTGTTCACATGGTCTTGTGCAACATATGGTGCATAATAAACACTTGAAAATGACTTATCTTTTCATTGCTCTTTGTTATAACTTCTCTAGGATTGTTAGCTTGAACAAATGTGCAAGGATTTTGATCTCTGGAACCCAGAAGTCACAGATCATTGCCCTGCAGCTAAACAATTTTAATTCCTTGAAGAAGCCATTTAACTTCTGGCTGCCTTTCTCCCATTGTGCCCTGTGGACCCATCTGTACAATAGGAACTCATGTAGGAATTCACGGTAATTTGTTGCATGGGGCAGAGGTGCAGGAAGGATGTGTATGATTGCTTGGATGCCTCACATTAAGTGTGATTTGCATATGGTATTTTTAAGATCCATCTTCATTCATTCAATGTTAGCACTCTTTCTTCTTATGTATGTATTTATCTATATTGCTCCTCTTTCCAAAAATAATGTTACATGGCTTATTTATTCATACAAATATGGGCAACAAACAGATACAGAGGTAAGGGGGAAAATGGAAGGTCTACACTTTTGAGTATGGACCTAGTGTTGTTTTGCATTTCTTTCTTTTTCTTTTAACATCTTTATTGGAGTATAATTGCTTTACAATGGTGTGTTAGTTTCTACTTTATAACAAAGTGAATCAGTTAAACGAATACATACGGCCCCATATTTCTTCCCTCTTGTGTCTCCCTCCCTCCCACCCTCCTTATACCACCCTCCCTATCCCACCCCTCTAGGTGGTCACAAAGCACCGAGCTGATCACCCTGTGCTATGCAGCTGCTTCCCACTAGCTATCTATTTTACATTTGGTAGTGTATATATGTCCATGCCACTCTCTCACTTTGCCCCAGCTTACCCTTCCCCCTCCCCATATCCTCAAGTCCATTCTCTAGTAGGTGTGCATCTTTATTCCCATCTTGCCGCCAGGTTCTTCATGACCTATTTTTTTCTTAGATTCCATATATATGTGTTAGCATACAGTATTTGTTTTTCTCTTTCTGACTTACTTCACTCTGTATGACAGACTCTAGGTTCATCCACCTCAGTACAAATAGCTCAATTTCGTTTCTTTTTATGGCTGAGTAATATTCCATTGTACATATGCGCCACATCTTCTTTATCCATTCCTCTGTCGATGGACACTTAGGTTGCTTCCATGTCCTGGCTATTGTAAATAGAGCTGCAGTGAACATTGTGGTACATGACTCTTTCTGAATTATGGCTTTCTCAGGGTATATGCCCAGTAGTAGGATTGCTGGGTCGTATGGTAGTTCTATTTTTGGTTTTTTAAGGAACCTCCATACTGTTCTCCATAGTGGCTGTATCAATTTACATTCCCACCAATAGTGCAAGAGGGTTCCATTTTCTCCACACCCTCTCCAGCATTTATTGTTTCTAGATTTTTTGATGATGGCCATTCTGACTGGTGTGAGATGATATCTCATTGTAGTTTTGATTTGCATTTCTCTAATGATTAATGATGTTGAGCATTCTTTCATGTGTTTGTTGGAAATCTGGATATCTTCTTTGGAGAAATGTCTTATTTAGGTCTTCTGCCCATTTTTGGATTGGGTTGTTTGTTTTTTTGATGTTGAGCTGCATGAGCTGCTTGCAAATTTTGGAGATTAATCCTCTGTCAGTTTCTTCATTTGCAAATACTTTCTCCCATTCTGAGGGTTGCCTTTTGATGTTGTTTATGGTTTCCTTTGCTGTGCAAAAGCTTTTAAGTTTCATTAGGTCCCATTTGTTTGTTTTTATTTCCATTTCTCTAGGAGGTGGGTCAAAAAGGATCTTGCTGTGATTTATATCATGGACTGTTCTGCCTATGTTTCTCTCTAAGAGTTTTATAGTCTCTGGCCTTGCATTTAGGTCTTTAATCCATTTTGAGTTTATTTTTGTGTATGGTGTTAGGGAGTGTTCTAATTTCATTCTTTTACGTGTACCTGTCCAGTTTTCCCAGCACCACTTAGTGAAGAGGCTGTCTTTTTTCCAATGTATATTCTTGCCTCCTTTATCAAAGATAAGGTGACCATATGTGCATGGGTTTATCTCTGGGCTTTCTATCCTGTTCCACTGACCTCTATTTCTGCTTTTCTGGTAGTACCATACTGTCTTGATTACTGTAGCTTTGTAGTATAGTCTGAAGTCAGGGAGCCTGATTCCTCCAGCTCCATTCTTCTCTCCCAAGATTGCTTTGGCTGTTCGGGGTCTTTTGTGTTTCCATACAAATTGTGAGATTTTTTGTTCTACTTCTGTGAAAAATGCCAGTGGTAGTTTGATAGGGATTGCATTGGATCTGTAGATTGCTTTGGGTAATATAGTCATTTTCACAATGTTGATTTTTCCAATCCAAGAACATGGTGTATCTCTCCATCTGTTTGTATCATCTTTAATTTCTTTCATCAGTGTCTTTTAATTTTCTGCATACAGGTCTTTTGTCTCCTTAGGTAGGTTTATTCCTAGATATTTTATTCTTTTTGTTGCAGTGGTAAATGGGAGTGTTTTCTTAATTTCACTTTCAGGTTTTTCATCATTAGTGTATAAGAATGCAATAGATTTCTGTGCATTAATTTTGTATCCTGCTACTTTACCAAATTCATTGATTAGCTCTAGTAGTTTCCTGGTAGCATCTTTAGGATTCTCTGTGTATAGTATCATGTCATCTGCAAACAGTGACGGCTTTACTTCTTCTTTTCCCTTTTGAATTCCTTTTATTTCTTTTTCTTCTCTGATTGCTGTGGCTAAAACGTCCAAAACTATGTTGAAGAATAGTGGTGAGAGTGGACAACCTTGTCTTTTTCCTGATCTTAGTGGAAATGGTTTCAGTTTTTCACCATTGAGGATGACGTTGGCTGTGGGTTTGTCATATATGCCCTTTATTATGTTGAAGTAAGTTCCCTCTATGCCTACTTTCTGGAGGGGTTTAATCATAAGTGGCTGTTGAATTTTGTTGAAAGCTTTCTCTGCATCTATTGAAATGATCATATGGTTTTTTTCCTTCAATTTGTTAATATGCTGTATCACATTGATTGATTTGCATATATTGAAGAATCCTTGCATTCCTGGGATAAACCACACTCGATCATGGTGTAGGATCCTTTTCATGTGCTGTTGGATTCTGTTTGCCAGCATTTTGTTGAGGATTTTTGTATCTGTGTTCATCAGTGATATTGGCCTGTAGTTTTCTTTCCTTGTGACATCTTTGTCTGGTTTTGGTGTCAGGGTGATGGTGGCCTTGTAGAATGAGTTTGGGAGTGTTCTTCCCTCTGCTATATTTTGGAAGAGTTTGAGAAGGATAGGTGTTAGCTCTTCTCTAAATGTTTGATAGAATTCGCCTGTGAAGCCATCTGGTCCTGGACTTCTGTTTGGCGGAAGATTTTTAATCAGTTTCAATTTCAGTGCTTGTATTGGTCTGCTCATATTTTCTGTTTGTTCCTGGTTCAGTCATGGAAGGTTGTGCTTTTCTAAGAATTTGTCCATTTCTTCCAGATTGTCCATTTTATTGGCATATAGTTGCTTGTAGTAATCTCTCATGATCTTCTGTATTTCTGCAGTGTCAGTTGTTACTTCTCCTTTTTCATTTCTAATTTTATTAATTTGAGTCTTCTCCCTTTTTTCTTGATGAGTCTGGCTAATGGTTTATCAATTTTGTTAATCTTCTCAAAGAACCAGCTTTTAGTTTTATTGATCTTTGCTATCGTTTCCTTCATTTCTTTTTCATTTATTTCTGATCTGATCTTTATGATTTCTTTCCTTCTGCTAACTTTTGGGATTTTTTGTTCTTCTTTCTCTAATTGCTTTAGGTGTAAGGTTTGGTTGTTTATTTGAGATGTTTCTTATTTCTTAAGGTAAGATTGTATTGCTATAAACTTCCCTCTTAGAACTCCCTTTGCTGCATCCCATAGGTTTTCGGTCTTCGTGCTTTCATTGTCATTTGTTTCTAGGTATTTTTTGATTTCCTCTTTGATTTCTTCAGTGATCTCTTGGTTATTAAGTAGTGTATTGTTTAGCTTCCATGTGTTTTTAGTTTTTACAGATTTTTTTTCCCTGTAATTGATATCTAGTCTCATAGCATTGTGGTTGAAAAGATACTTGATATGATTTCAATTTTCTTAATTTAACCAAGGCTTGATTTGTGACCCAAGATATGATCTGTCCTGGAGAATGTTCCATGAGCACCTGTGAAGAAAGTGTATTCTGTTGTTTTTGGATGGAATGTCCTAAAATATCAATTAAGTCCACCTTGTTTAATGTATCATTTAAAGCTTGTGTTTCCTTATTTATTTTCATTTTGGATGATCTGTCCATTTGTGAAAGTGGGATGTTAAAGTCCCATACTATGATTGTGTTACTGTCAATTCCCCCTTTTATGGCTGTTAGTGTTTGCCTTATGTATTGTGGGGCTCCTGTGTTGGGTGCATAAATATTTACAATTGTTATTTCTTCTTCTTGGAATGATCCCTTGATCCTTATGTAGTGACTTTCTTTGTCTCTTGTAATAGTCTTTGTTTTAAAGTCTGTTTTGTCTGATAAGAGAATTGCTACTCCAGCTTTCTTTTGATTTCCATTTGCATGGAATATCTTTTTCCATCCCCTCACTTTCAGTCTGTACGTGTCCCTAGGTCTGAAGTGGGTCTCTTGTACCCAGCATATATACGGGTCTTGTTCTTCTATCCATTCATCCAGTCTGTGTCTTTTGGTTGGAGCATTTAATCCATTTACATTTAAGGTAATTATCAACATGTATGTTCCTATTCCCTTAATTGTTTTGTGTTTGTTACTGTAGGTCTTTTCTTTCTCTTGTGTTTCCTACCTAGAGAAGTTCCTTTAGCATTTCTTGTAAAGCTGGTTTGGTGGTCCTGAATTCTCTTAGCTTTTGCTTGTCTGTAAAAGTTTTAATTTCTCTATCAAATCTGAATGAAATCCTTACTGGGTAGAGTAAATCTTGGTTGTAGGTTTTTCCCTTTCATCACTTTAAATATGTCCTGTCACTCCCTTCTGGCTTGCAGAGTTTCTGCTGAAAGATAAGCTGTTAATCTTATGTGGATTCTCTTGTCTGTTGTTTGTTGTTTTTCCCTTGCTGCTTTTAATATTTTTTCTTTGTATTTAGTTTTTGATAGTTTGATTACTATGTGTCTTGGCGGTTTCCCCTTGGATTTATCCTATATGGGACTCTCTGTTCTTCCTGGACTTGATTAACTGTTTCCTTTCCCATATTAGGGAAGTTTTCAACTATAATCTCTTCAAATATTTTCTCAGTCCCTTTCTTTTTCTGTTCTTCTTCTGAGACCCCTATAGTTCGAATGCTGGTGCATTTAATGTTGTCCCAGAGGTCTCTGAGACTGTCCTCAATTCTTTTCATTTTTTTTTTCTTTATTCTGCTCTGCAGTATTTTTTTCCACTATTATATCTTCCAGGTCACTTATCCGTTCTTCTGCCTCATTTATTCTGCTACTGGTCCCTTCTAGAGAATTTCAAATTTCATTTATTGTGTTGTTCATCACTGTTTGCTCTTTAGTTCTTCTAGGTCCTTTTTAAACATTTCTTGTATTTTCTCCATTCTATTTCCAAGATTTTGGATCATCTTTACTATCATTACTCTGAATTCTTTTTCAGGTAGACTGCCTATTTCCTCTTCATTTGTTTGGTCTGGTGGGTTTTTACCTTGCTCCTTCATCTGTTGCATATTTCTCTGTCTTCTCATTTTGCTTCACTTACTGTGTTTGGGGTCTCCTTTTTGCAGACTGCATGTTCACAGTTCCTGTTGTTTTTGGTGTCTGCCCCCAGAGGCTTAGGTTGGTTCAGTGGGTTTTGTAGGCTTCCTAGTGGAGAGGACTAGTGCCTGTGTTCTGGTGGATGAGGCTGGCTCTTGTCTTTCTGGTGGGCAGGTCCATGTCTGGTGGTGTGTATTGGAGTGTCTGTGGCTTTATTATGATTTTAGGAAGCCTCTCTGCTAATGAGTGGCGTTGTGTTCCTGTCTTGCTTGTTGTTTGGCATAGGGTGTCCAGCACTGTAGCTTGCTGGTTGTTGAGTGGAGCTGGGTCTTGGCGTTGAGATGGAGATCTCTGGGAGATTTTAGCCATTTGATATTATGTGGAGCTGAAAGGGCTTTTGTGGACCAGTGTCCTGAAGTTGGCTCTCCCACTTGAGAGGCACAGCACTGATTCCTGGCTGGAGCACCAAGACCCTGTCATCCACACGGCTCAGAATAAAAGGGAGAAAAAAACAGAAAGAAAGAAAGAAGGTAAAATAAAATAGAATAAAATACAATAAAGTACAATAAAATTAAAAATAAAAATAATTATTAAAAAAATTTAAAATGGAATAAAAAAAAGGAAAGAAGAGATCAAGCAAACCAAGAAAGAAATCCACCAGTGATAACAAGCACTAAAATCTATACTAAAAAACCAAACAAACAAATGGACAGACAGAACCCTAGGACACATGGTAAAAGTGAAGCTCTATAGACAAAATCTCACACAGAAGCATACACATACACACTCACAAAAACAGAAAAATGGAAAAAAATGTATATATCATTGCTCGCAACATCCACCTCCTCAATTTTGGGATGGTTCGTTGTGTATTCATGTATTCCGCAGGGTACATCACGTTGATTGTGGAGATTTAATCCGCTGCTCCTGAGGCTGTTGGGAGAGATTTCCCTTTCTCTTGTTTGTTCGCACAGCTCCTGGCGTTCAGCTTTGGATTTGGCCCCGCCTCTGCGTGTAGGTCGCCTGAGGGCGTCTGTTCTTCCCTCAGACAGGACGGGGTTAAAGGAGCCGCTGATTCTGGCTCACTCAGGCTGGTGGGAGGGAGGGGCACGGACGCGGGGCGAGCCTGCGGCGGCAGAGGCCGGTATGACGTTGCACCAGCCTGAGGTGCGCCGTGCATTCTCCCGGGGAAGTAGTCCCTGGATCATGGGACCCTGGCAGTGGCGGGCTGCACAGGCTCCCGGGAGGGGAGGCGTGGCTTGTGACCTGTGCTCGTTCACAGGCTTCTTGGTGGCGGCAGCAGCAGCCTTAGCGTCTCATGCCCGTCTCTGGGGTCCACGCTGGTAGCCGCGGCTTGCTCCCGTCTCTGGAGCTCGTTTAGGCGGTACTCTGAACCCCCTCTCCTTGCACACCCCGAAACAATGGTCTCTTGCCTCTTCGGCAGGTCCAGACTTTTTCCCGGACTCCCTCCCGGCTAGCTGTGGCGCACTAGCCCCTTGAGGCTGTGTTCATGCCACCAACCCCAGTCCTCTCCCTGCGCTCCAACCGAAGCCCAAGCCTCAGCTCCCAGCCCCGCCCGCCCCAGTGGGTGAGCAGACAAGCCTCTCAGGCTGGTGAGTGCTGGTCGGCACCCATCCTCTGTGCCGGAATCTCTCCGCTTTGCCCTCCACACCCCTGTTGCTGTGCTCTCCTCCGCGGCTCCGAAGCTTCCCCCCTCCGCCACCCGCAGTCTCCGCCCGCGAAGTGGCTTCCTAGTGTGTGGAAACCTTTTCTCCTTCACAGCTCCCTCCCACTGGTGCGGGTCCCGTCCCTATTCTTTTGTCTCTGTTTTTTCTTTTGCCCTACCCAGGTGCGTGGGGACTTGCCGTTTGGCAGGTCTGAGGTCTTCTGCCAGTGTTCAGTAGGTGTTCTGTAGGAGTTGTTCCACATGTAGGTGTATTTCTGATGTATTTGTGGGGAAGAAGGTGATCTCCACGTCTTACTCTTCCGCCATCCTGAAGCTCTGTATTTCTTTTTTTTTTTTCTTTTTTTTTCTTTTTTGCGGTACGCGGGCCTCTCACTGTTGTGGCCTCTCCCGTTGCGGAGCACAGGCTCCGGACGCGCAGGCTCAGCGGCCATGGCTCACGGGCCCAGCCGCTCCGCAGCATGTGGGATCTTCCCGGACCGGGGTACGAACCCGTGTCCTCTGCATTGGCAGGTTCGCTCTCAACCACTGCGCCACCAGGGGAGCCCTGCATTTCTTTTTAAATTCACCCTTTATAGCAGAACTTGTCACAGCAGCTCACGCTTCCAGTTGGGGGAAATTGACATGATATGGCCCAGTGAAGGCACAGACACACGGGGGCCTGGAACTTCTGAGTACAGAACAAAGGAATGAGAAACCATTTGGGAAGTGAGAGGAGTGATGGGGATGGTCCTTTACTACAGGAAGCCACTTGGCTGGAGGGTGGATAATCAAACATCCTCAGTGAGGTCGGGGACACTGTAGAAGACTGAGCTGGCTGGAAGGTGATAGCAGTCAGCTGGTGGGAGTTGGTAAGGTGCTTGCAAATCAGTCAACACACATGAGGCACAGAGTAGATATGAGATAGTGTTATGACTCACCGGGATCTGGAGACAGGATGGAGCAAATAAGGAGGAAGGCAAGCTCCGTCCTTGTCCCTGTGGGGAAGCAGGGCGGCAGGTGCTAATTGCCCGGGCTTCTAGGGCCCCGAAGCCCTGACTTCCCCTTTTCACCTCTTGAAGAACTTTCTTTAATTCTCCTCTGATCTCCCCAGCTGAATGTCAAGGAAACAAAGAGCAAATTAATCCCGGCATGAGGGGGGTGGAGGTTAATTTGTATAACAGATGAGTGACATCTTACGAATGGATTATTACCTATGCAGTCTCTTGGGAGCTCTGTGAGCATGCGTGCGCACACACACACACACACACACACACACACAGGTCATGTATGCAACTCTTTCAAACTCTCACCATACCCCAGTGTCTCCGGTTTGAGTCCTTGTTTTATAGACAGACTTAGAAAAGATCAGAATGGGAAGATTTCCGTGTGCCTTCTGGTCTTTTTTTCTTTTTTTCTTTTTTTTTCCCCAGACCTCTTGCCTCCTTAAGCTGCGTACACTGGCTGCCAATTTGCTCAACAAAGCTGTCGTGTATTGTTAATATTGTCAGGAATCATGAGCATTGCTAAATGTGTGCCTGGAATAATTTATTTTCCTTTTCTTTCTTTTCTGTTTCTCTCCAAAGAGCAGCATGGAGGGTGGAACTCTGGGTACAGACAGACATGGGTTCTAGTCTTAATTCTGCCACTGACATGCTGTGTGATCTTGGGCGAGTCCATTTTTCTCTCTTGCCCTGAGTTCTCCGTCTGTATTATCAGATAGGGTGATATTTAAAGGACCATATGGCACTACAGTTTTATGACTTGACTGATTTAAGTGGTTCCTCATTCAGTGAAGAGGGAGACTATGAGAAAGTCCATTCTCCTTTCTGAGCCTCAGTTTCTCTCTCAGCAAAATGTAAGTAGGGAGGGAGTTCAGGGATGCTTGAAGGTCTAATTTAATATGGAGATTAATGAAATGGCCTTTCTGCAATCTGGGTGCAATGCCAGCTCTTGGCAATTAATGTCATTAGAGACCCAGCTCATTCCAAACAGCATATATGAGTTCCAAGTAACTCTGTACCTAACTGAGGGGTATATCATTAGATTGACCTTCCTAACATGGAGGTGTTTATATTATATTCAAGCCCAGTTCTCCCCAAACACAGGAGCTTAAGGTGGAGAAGTCAATTCAGAAAATTGTAGCAGTGTGGGGGGAATCATTATTCCTTTTTTTTTTCTTTCAACAAATATTTACTGAGTGCCTACTATGTTCCAGCCACCATTTTGATTCTAGGAAACCAGAAGGATCCAGTAAGATCTTTATGGAGCATAGAGAGAAACAGACAATAAACAAGTAAATAAATACATAAGTGTTGGCATTTAAGGTAGCGGGAAGGGCTATGAAGAAAATAAAGCGGGGTGATGTGATAGAGTGCCTGGAGGTACAGGGTAAAATAGGGGTTGTTGATTTAGATAGTGTTATCAGGAAAACTCTGCCAGGAAGTAGCAATTGAGCAGAAATTAGGAAAATGAGAAGAATGAGCTGTAGGAAGGTCTGGGGGAAGGCATTCCAGGGAGAGGCACCTGTGAGCGTAAAGCAGCAGAGTGTGTAAAGGAACTTAGCAAGGTAGGCGCTGTGGCTGGTGCTGGGTGAGTACAGGGAGACAGTCGGGTAGAAGCAGAACCATGAGAGATGAAGGCGGAAAGTGGGGCTGGCTTTGCTGATCATCATTATTCTCTGCACTGTTAAAGGAAGCCCTGACTTAACCGCTTCCGTGTAATCCTTGCAATATCCCCTAGGGCGAACACTGTTGTCGCCATGTTGCAAGTAAAAGAAAGGGCTCAAAGAGGTGGCTGACTTAGTCTCGTCTCAGAGGTAAGGGGCTGGATGTCTGGACCCGAAAATCTGCCTGACTTCAGGTACAGGGCTTTCCACCCAACCACACTGCCACCTGAGGCAGTTCTAACAAAGGCATTAAGGAGGGGCCACTTCCCTCATCATATGCTGCCCCTTTTATCCCTGGGGAGAGACATGAGTGACAGTGAGGGCTCTGTTCAGGGCTGGAGTCAGCAAACGGTGCCCTCCTCCCCTATCTGTTTTATTGAAACACAGCCACACCCCTTTTTATGTATTGTCTGTGGCTGCTTTTCTACTACAATGGCCAAGTGAATTGCTAAAGAGACCATGGCAGGCAAAGCCAAAAATATTTACCATCTGGCCCTTTACAGAAAGATTTGCTGACTTCTGGTTTGGAACATGAGTTGGTGAATAGAACCAAGTTCTCCAACCTCGTCTTCTTGCTCCAGGCCATTATTCTGGGCTAAGAGGAACCTGTGATTTGGAGGGGGAGGAAAACTAGCCCTCTGCCCAGCGCTAATATTAACTCACCACGTGACTCAAAAGAGACCTTTTTTCTCTCCCGTGTAAATTATCTTATGTTTAAAATGAGCAAATTGGACAAGATCCATGGCTTCCAAACTATCTTATCCGTATTTTCCATAAAAATCTTGTATGGAAGCCCAGCATGTAAAATAGAATTTAAAAACTGCTCTGTTGAGCCTCCCAATCCCCCTGCAATCCCCCTGAAGACCTTCATGGGCATCTTTAGGGGATGACACTTTGGGGGCATATGAAAATGACTGGATTAGATCATTTTAGGATCTGTTCTGGCTCTCAGATTCTCTGTTTATAATGAACACCCTATCTCCAATAGGGTACCTCCTATATGGAGATGTTGAGAAAATCAGTTTTCTTTTCTGTAAATTAAAATTGCCTTTGGAAAGAGAACACATTATTTTTCCACTCTGGCTCTCAATTTCCTCATTTATGGAATGAGAACAGTCATCCACACCTCACAGAACCATCCTGAGAATTCAGTGAGGTGGCACGTGCCAAGGGCCAGGTGATGAGGTGGAATAAACAGGAATTGGAAACCTTCCAGACATGGTTTCAGGCATCAGCTTAAAAAAAAAAGAAAAGAAAAGAAAAAAAAGGCTTCCCTGGTGGCGCAGTGGTTGAGGGTCCGCCTGCCGATGCAGGGGACACGGGTTCATGCCCCGGTCCGGGAAGATCCCACATGCCACGGAGCGGCTGGGCCCGTGAGCCATGGCCGCTGAGCCTGCGCATCCAGAGCCTGTGCTCCGCAACGGGAGAGGCCACAACAGTGAGAGGCCCGCGTACCACAAAAAAAAAAAAAAAAAAAAAAGGTTTATTGAGCTATGCCACGTGCTATAAATCACCCATTTAGCATATACAGTTCAATGGATTTTAGTATATTCACCAGTGCAGCCATCACTAGTCAGTCTTAGAACATTGCATCACTTCAAAAAGAAACCACATGCCCTTTAGTGAATACCTCCCTAAGGAATCACGAATCTACTCCCTGGACACTTCGTATATATGGAATCATATAATGTATGGTATAATATGTGGTATTTTACGACTGGCTTCTTGCACTTAGCATGATGCTTTCAAGGTTCATCCATGTTGTAACATGTGTCAGTAAATTCCTTTTTAAGACCATCTAATATTCCATTGTATGGATATAGCATATTTAGTTGATCATTCATCAGTTGATGGGCATTTGGGTAGCCTTTTGGCCATTGTGAATAATGCGGTTGTAAATATTCATACACCATTCTGTGTGTGGGCAGGCATCAGCTCTTGCCTTGGGTGAGCAGCTTAAGCTCCCTGAACCTCCATTTTCTCCATTTTTTCATCCATTAAATAGGCTGAGCCTGCATACGTGTGGGCTTGTTGTGAGGGTTATAAGAGAACCCATGGTAAGACATCTAGCATAGAGCCTGCCATAGCATAGATGTCTGATAAGTAGTTGTTTACTCTTATTATGAGACAAAGCAAGTTCTCAAAAAACGAAAAGGAGTTTGTCTCTTCCTCTCTTTACTTTTTGTGTTAAGTCTACAGGCTCCTTGGTGGCAGGGAGCTGACCCACTCTCCCATAGTGGGCCTTATATTTTCTAGATTTTGGGGTTCTGTCCCTTTCAGGCAGAAGCCGAGGAGCCTGCCTGGTGAAGTCTGAAAGAAAATTAGTATCTTAGAATATCTGTGAAAATTAAATGGAGCATAAATGGAGCAATTGTTGAGGAGAAATGTTCTTGGAAGGTTGTAGAGAGAGGAAGGTAATTATCCTTCAGCTTTCCAACTTTAAAAGGGCAAAGAGACCCTTCCTAAGTGTTTTTGTAGAAAAACTCAGACATTTAACTCACAGACCAAGCTTTTTTTTTTTTTCCCCGTGTTTGATAGTCTTTTAGTTTACCTTCAAAAGATCCGATGGGGAAGGTATATTAGTACTGTGTTGGTGATTAACAGTGTTCCGAGTGCATCCACGATGGGCCACATGCTTGATGCACCCTGCCCATTTATTCATCAGTTCTTTATCCAGCATTCACCATGTACCAATAACATTTTGCTAGCGTTGCTGGATAGATATGCCAGTGATCAAGACAGACACAGCCCTTCCTCCATCGGGGTATAGCTTATCTCATTTAACCCTCAGAGCCCCATTTAATGGATGAGAACATTAAGGCTTGGTAAGTTAAGCTGTCTAATAAGTGGTAGAAACCTATTGGAATTCTAGTCTGTCTCCCAAGACTGTTTTTTCTGTTAACCTGCACTGTTTGGGGATAAACACATGACATAGGATATGTGACTCCTGCAATCAAGACATTCGTAGTCTTCACCATCTAATCCCTTCTCTCTGTGTAAGTATTGATTAAGCTACAAGTAACAGGAAATCCAACACTCCAATGGCTTACACAAGAGAAATGTTTGCCTCTCTCATAGGTGTTTCTGATGTAGGACACTGTGTTCGGTCCTTTTACCTTGTTGCTTTGTTGCACATGGCCTGCATTCTCAAATTCACCTCCTAGACCAACACTGTTGTCCCAGCAGCATCCACTGTGTCCAAATTTTAGCCATGTGAAGGACAAGAGTCTGGGAGAAGGGCATGTCCTCTTCACTTCATTTCGGGGTTAGGGTTAAACTAATTAGGTCAAGCTCAACTAATTTCCATTTACATCCCTGTAGCCAGGACTCAGATGTATGGTCACAATCAGCTCCAAGGGAAGGTGGAAATTGCCCAGCTAAACTTGGGGGATTCTCTTCCTGCTGAGAGGGGAAGATTGTGTTTTCGGTGTGTGGGGTGGAGCATGAACCATCTCTGCTGTGTTCTCCGTCCCTACTTGTATTCTTGGAGGCTGACACAGAGGAGGGGCGTGGTGAGGAGGGGGCAGAGACGAGGTTGGGTGGAGGCAGGATCTTGCACCAAAGGTCAAGCTGAAGTGCTGAAGTCCAGACAGGGGGCTGTGAGCTATTGGCTGCTTTCATTCCCGGAGTCCAAGGTGTGACGCCTTCCTCTCTTTCCTTCTGTTCTCTGCATTGGCATCGGTCCCCAAGGAGTCCTCCAGGAACCAACCTAGAGGGGCTTTGGAGAGGGGCTCACGGTGAAAAGCTCTGCTCTGTGTTTCCATCCGTCCCCAACATCTGGCTAAGCTTTCTTACTCTGTGTCTCAGATGGACTCATTCTTAACCATGTCAGCTGGGTTTCCTGCAGGCTTAGGCAGAGGCTGTAAAAAAAAAAAAAAAAAAAAAAAAAAAAAAAAGGTGAAGGAGTTCTTTACCACCTTTATTCCCTCTTGGAAACTGGCTGGAGTGACCTAGCAGGAGGGTGTGATGGGGGCAGCCAGGCTCACTTGGGGATCTCTCCTTCAGGGTCTCTGGCCTCATCAGCTTATTTCCCTGGTAACGGAGAAGCTGTGGGTGCAGACAAGTAAGTGCTCAAATGGGTGCATAGAGCTTAGCAGCAGGGGCTGTGGGGTTGTGAAGTCCTGGGCTGGAGTCCCTGCTCTGCCAGTCACTGGTGACCTTAGGGAAACCACATAACCCCTCTGAGTCCCAGTTTCTTTGCTTAGATTTAACAGTGATAACAGTTCATACTTCACAGGGCAGATGAGGGATTAAAAGAGCTAGTGTACAAGAAGGGCCAAGTACAGGCGCCCAGGACAGTGTGTGCTTAAAAACGGTCATCATGTCCATTATTATTTAAGTGTCCAGCTCCATTCCTGGAACACAGTAAACAATAAGTGGAAGCTATTATCATTACAGTCTCCTGGCTTTTCTGGGCCCTGCATTTATGACCTCAGCGGCCACCAAGCACAGCCCACTTTACATGGAGTCCTGAGAGCTTGCACCTCTTGCCAAGTGATCTTGGAGAAGTAAGTGCACGTGGCCCCTCTTTTCACCTTCACTCCGTGCTCCCCTCCTTCGTCATTTAGTTGATTAAAAACAGCAGGGTTTCCTTTTTCTCCCCCTTTCTGGGTGGTTCTCCTCCCCTCTGTTCCTTTAAAACCCTATCCTAGTTCATCCTCACCCATCAGTGACAGGGACCCTGAATGCATGTTAAAAAATGAGAGACTTGGGAGCAGCGAGTTGGACAAATTAACTGCCTATCCTGAAGAAGGCGGTGCAGCTGCGGCTTGCTCAGAGCTCTGACAGTAGCTTCCCATGTCTGCTCTTTTTTTGGTTTTTTTTTGACCTGTAGTTCTTTAAGGGCAATCAACTCAAATACCTTCTCTTTCTGTAAGTCTTCCCTGCCCTCCTATAGAAGGTTACCCATCCCTGGTCCTCCCAACTAGAGGTGAACCTGCTATGATCCTCTTACCAGAGGTTACCTTTCTCTGGGGAGACATCTCCTATAGGCCCAGACTCCTTGGGATGGTACCCAAGCCTTCAGTTTCCCTTTCAGTCTCCAAAGAGCATCCACTCTTCTTTTTCTCTCCAGGAGACTCCTATTCATCACCCACTCTGTGAAGGGTTCGCCATCGCTTTCTTCTTGCAGTGACTCGTTGCTTATTCACTCAATCACTTTGTGCCTCTCTGGCTGCATTAACCCTGGGGCTGGTGATGAATGGCTGTAGAAAAACCCCAGGTTCCAGTCTCGACTCAGCCTCAGCCTGACTGAGTGACCCTTCAGCCCCTTTCTGTGCCCATTTCCCTGGGATGAAAAATGAGGCTGCTCAGCAGTCTCTACCATGCCCAGGGGTGGTGAGGGATTAATTAACAGTCATCAGGAAAGTGCTTTTCTTCAGTGTATAGAATACCTAGAGAAAGACCAATGAACTCAGTAATTATAATAATGCAAATGATGGGAGACAGCATTGGCTATTCAACCTGAGGTCTTTACAGGGGCAGGTCATGGTAGAGAGGTGATTCTGGAAGTTGGCAGATATCCAGTTCCACAGCTCTGAGTAGCCCCAAAGGCTCCCGAATCTGGCTTTCCTCCCCTTCCTCTTCGCGGCACTCTATTTTTCCAGACTCAGAGATTTCGCACATATTATACTCTCTTCCTCCGTCTCAATCTACCCCATTTTACCATGATTTCAATTTCACATATGACTTTTGGGACATAGAAGCTTGGAACTTCCCCAAGCTCCTCACTTTTGTAGATGTGGAAACTGACCCCCCAGGCTGGGAAAGGAATCGTTTAGGGTTGTATAACAATTACACAGAGACCCAGGAGAAATCCAGAATCCTGATCTCAGAATCAGAGATCTTTTCTCCCACCATGCATCTTCTCTCTCAACCATGCCTTTGAGCTCTGCTGGAATTACTCAAACTTGGTCCTTCGATTTATCCTTTGGACCTGTCCACTTAGATGGAGCAAATCATCACTGAGCACTTACTCTGTGTCAAGCTCTGCTTGGCTGTCAAGTGAATGAGACTGAAACCCTATTCTCAAAGGGTGCTTTGTACATGCTGGGTGTGCAAGACATGTATTGAATGGTTGCTTTCTTCATCACTGGATCACCATCTCTTAGCATAGTGCCTGGAACATGAGAGTTGTTCAACAAAGAGTCATTGAACGAGGACTTTTGAGTTCTTAGCAACCTTTCAAGAGGCTTCTGCATCAGGTTTTTACCCTCCAGTTCACTCTATACATGACTCTTCCCCAGACATGAGGCCTATAGTGTCATCACCTCTGGTCTTTGTTCACAAACTTTCAGCAGCTGTCCACTTCCTGCCTAACATATACATACTTCTTTGCTTGGCACACTCGGCCTTGTCAGATGTGGGCTTGACTTCCCTCTTCAGCCCTGCCACTCAAGGCTATCATCTTGAACAAATACTGTAGCTAAAATGACCTCTGCTTCTCAGCTACATATACTCCCCCTGCATTTACATCTCAGGACCATGCTTATATGCTCCCATTGCCTGAAATCCATGCTCTCCACTCAGTTTCAAATGTCCCAATCCTTGAGGGTTAACCTATAAGTCATTGCTCCTATCCATGGTAAACTCATTATCCTTCAAACTCCATCTTAAGTGTCATTTTATTTTTGAGAATCTTCTTGTCATCATCACTTCCACATAGATTAGACGCCCCTTTTTTTGGCCCTGTTTCTTTGAAGATTCTTTCTTGGCACTTGCAACGCTTTATCACCCCTATCAATTTATGGGTCTGCTTTCCCCCGCTCCAGTCTACCAGCTGCTTAAAGGGTTGGGATTGTGCCCATGTCCCCAGTCTCAACCCCCTAATACAGAAGTGGGTGCTCCGAGATTCTCATATGGAAGCAATACATGGTTCAGTCTCTTGCATATGAAGCCTTTTGTCTACCCTTCCTCCTTCCTCCACAGTCACCTCCACTGGAAGTGATTTCTTCATTTCCCGCTGTAGAATTTTCTTTGTGCAGTTGGATATCTCTGCTCGCACTCATTAGTAGTATTTACATGCCTGTTTGATTCCTGTGATCTGTGATCAGCCTCCAGTGTTTAGTATTGTGAAAAGCGGGAGGGTGGGACATCAAGAAAGCTTGTTTGAGTCTTGGCCCACCGTAAACTTGCTCCGTGACCATGGGCAAGGCCCTCTTTGACTCTGAATGCCTGTATAGTCTCCACGTCTGTAAAGAAGTTGTTGGATTAAAATAGCCATCTCAGACTGGCTATCCGCAGGCCACATCTTGCATGCAGATATCATTTTGCTTGGCTCGTAAAATATTTTACTTTCAAAAAAGTGGATAGGTTTCTAGAATGAAAAAAAAATACGTGAGAAATTTCACACAACAGCTGGATTTCTAGCTTCTTCTGGAAAAATTAGCAGAGCTGCCAAAAGTGGGCCCCCTTCCTGCACGGCAATGCGCTGCTGGTGTTCCATTGTGTTGGTTCTTCTGAAAGGGATATGAAGTTCCCTTCCCCCCGCCCCCCGACCCTGTGACCCCCTGAGGCCAAGTGTCAGTTGTCATTTATCATCACGTCTGTGCTGCTGATTTCCCCCCATCCATTCTGCACCCCCTCATTTAACTACCAGCCTGGTGTCTGAAAGGCTTTGACGTTGGGACTCCTGAATTGGATGAGAGTTCAGGGCTCCTTTCGTGCATTTCCACCCCCTTCTTCCATTCCATTTCCCTGACTCCCCTTCCAGCTTCTCCATCTCTAAAAATACCCCAATCCTGCTCAGTCATTTGTCAGGGAAGGGGGTGGTGGGAAAGTGGCCTTATCTTGACAGTAGAATATTTTGCCTTCCTGTAATCCCTGCATGTCCATCCTAATTACTTCCTTATCAGTCTCCATGAGGATATACAGCAGGTAATTAGGAGGGGAATTGATAAGCCACTCTTCATCATTAAAGAGTCTGGTAGGAAAGGGAGAAGGGAAAAGGAGCCTCTGAATCCAGGAGGGACAGGGGAGTTCCAGCCCCGAGTGCCCAGCTCTTGGTCATATGATCAGTCTAGGTCAGCCTAGCTCAGACTCGGCACTGGCCGGGCTGGCTGCTCTCACAGACATCAGAGAGGGTGCCTGGAGAGCCCACGGCGACAGAGGAGATGGGAGGAGGGCTGTGCTGTCTGTGTCTGTGTCGTAGGGCCAGGAGGTGAGAGGTGAGCCCCTGCACTCTGACCCAGACCCCTCCTGTGGACAATCCGGAACAGTCTAGTGCCTTCTGGAAGGGCAGGCCAGTCTGTGCTGGACCTGCAAGAGTCTGGCCTGTCATCGGCCTCTCCCTCAGGGACCAGGGCCAAGAATCTCCACTTCAGATGGCGTCTCTTGTCTGCCTGCTTTATTATTAAATAAGTTACATGGGTGATGCCACAGTCTCTTGCCAACCAACTGCTCTAGCAACATCTCACTCCCGCCCTCTCAAGTCTATTGCTCCTGAAACACAACATGCAGTGTGCTCGACCCCTTATTTCCCCTTATGCCCAAGCCACCCTTGCTTCTCCAGCTGTAGGTCACCCAGGACAGGTCCTGCTGCAGTGAGTTTCCCTCAACACCACCCTTAACCCCCTCCAACTGCCTTCAGATCTGATCTCTTCCTTTTGCGGTAGAGTAGTTGTAGTAGGAGGGCCAGCCTACCAGTCTCATCTCTTTTTAAGGTGCTTAAATCTCTGTAGAGGCTCCTTTTGGATATCAGGGGAAATTCCACATCCTGAGCATGGCCTGCAAGGCCTGGCATGATCCAGCCTGCAGTCCATCTCTCCAGCCTCATTACCTACCATGGCCTTGTTCCTGCTTCCTCAAATCTAGATATCAGCTAGGCTGCATTTTTTTTTTCCAGTTTTTTGAAGGATCCATATTCACCATTTTTTTCCTGTATATTCACATGTGCTTCCTCTGGATGGAATGCTTCTGTTCACCTTGTTCTCCTTGAAAGCTCAACTGACCCTATAGCTCTCAATGGAGATGTTACCTCCTCCCATGAGCCTATAAGACGGTGCGAGGGTTGGGTCTCCTCCTTCAACTCCCATAGCCCCGCTGTGCTCAACTCACTGAGTACTTTCCACATGGCTGTGTGCACCATATGGCTAATTGGCACATATTTCTTCCCAGCTAGGGGGGCACATGGCCATGTCTATCTTGTTTCTCTTTGTGTCCCCTGAGTCTAGAATGGTATCCAGCTGATAGTTAGGCACTTAGTAAATATTGGTTGATTGATTACATGAATTGAGTTAAATGCAAGTAGATTCAACTCAGTTTTACTTTTAGCCTTTATTTCCTCATCTACAAAGTGTGTTATGTCATATATCTACCTTCCTACAATGAAGATGAAAAGCAACAATGTACAGGAAGAAAGAAAAACAATTAGAATGTCTGCTACATGATTCCATACGAGGGACATAAATAATATTGGGATGAGAGTCAATCCTGGACATAGTTCATACTAAAAGGATGTTGACTTCTCTCTTTTTTAAAAATTTAATTTATTTTTGGCTGCATTGGGTATTCATTGCCGCACGTGGCCTTTCTCTCGTTGAGGTGAGCAGGGGCTACTCTTCGTTGGGGTGCGCGGGCTTCTCATTGTGGTGGCTTCTCTTGTTGCAGAGCACGGACTCTAGGCGAGTGGGCTTCAGTAGTTGTGGCACGTGGGCTCAGTAGTTGTGGCTTGTGGGCTCTAGACCGCAGGCTCAGTAGTTGTGGTGAACAGACTTACTTGCTCTGCGGCATGTGGGATCTTCCTGGATCAGGGATTGAACCCATGTCCCCTGCATTGGCAGGTGGATTCTCAACCACTGTGCCACCAGGCAAGTCCCAAAAGCATGTTGACTTCCAATACTGAAGGTTTCTTTGTGGTCATGGAATCTTCCCCCACCTCTCCCACCTTCTTTTCATGAATACAGTGTTGGTGATTCAGGATGAAGCGGGGGGGGGGTGGTATTCTGCAGAGTGGGGGCCTGAGTGGGGCCTTTCACCAGGACTTTGGAAGGTCTTTAGTTGGCAAAGCCATAAAGCTCTTCAGAAGATAATGTTCATGTTCCCCAAAGAGACTCTATCTGGGAAGTCCCAGAACCAAGAAGTCAATTACAGACACTGAGTGAAAGCAGGTAGGATCAAATGTGTGGTGCTTGGCCAGAGCGAACGTCTTTTTTTTTTTTTTTAGAACCTACAGCTTTTGACATACATTTATTTATTTATTTATTTACAGCTTTATTGGAGTATAATTGCTTTACAATGCTGTGTTAGCTTCTGCTTTATAACAAAGTGAATCAGAACAAAGGTCTTAATTGATTGCCTGGAATGTCAGTTTACATTTGAGAATGTGCCTTCAGGAATAAGAGATGGGGCAGACAGACTGTGCCCAGATCAGTTTATTGCAGCTGATTTTTTGTTTTTGTAAAAGAAGTTGTTCTTTTCAAGGTGTGTGTGTGTGTGTGTGTGTGTGTGTGTGTGTGTGCGCATAAAAATGGCTCACTCTATGTCTGCACCAGACCCGTTATGGGAATGGATAAACTTCAGCCCTCAGGACTGTCAATCTCACATCATGACTAAAACTAAATTAAAAAAACAAGAAACAAAAATCAGAGAGAGGAGGAATTGGAATACCTTAGTATTTTAATTAATTTATTTTTTTTCCCTTTATTAAATTCTGGTCTTGACTCTAGGAGAGGGGGAAAAAATCATTGTTTCTATTCTAACCCCTGAAGGTTCCCATTACTGTGTAGTTTGAAGGAGTGTACAGAGACAGGAGAGTGTGTTTGAGAATGCCCACATCTTCTGCTCAGGAAGCAGAGCTGGGGAGGAGCCTGACTGCTGAGCTGGAGCCCACCTGTGCCTGCGCTGTGCTGGGGGCAGGACCCACCATCGACACCACCCACACTGCCCTGCCTGCTGCTCCACTGCCCAGAGCCAGCAGGGTCGGGAGCCCTGGCGAGAGGAAGCAGTGGGGTGTCCTTGGAGCCGCAGGGCCCTAAGGCAGAGGGCTCTGCCATCCAGCTATGGTAGGAAGCAAGGCAGGTGAGCCCATGAGTGGAAAACCAGGAGGGCAGGCTGGCAGAGCGGGAGCCCACAGACTTAAGTGCACACGCCCCATTGTGCCATTTGCTGCCTGTGTGACACTGGTGAGTCCTCCCTGCTCTCTGGGAGTCTGTTACTCACTAGAAACATGTGGCGATAACAGCCCATGATGCTCATGGACAGCGGCATGATGACATGCGGACATAAGATGCCCGGTGGGCCTGCCGTGTCCCAGGCAATCATTAAGGGTTAGTGTTCCATTCCTGCATTTATTTACTCAATCCTAGGCCACAGTAGCCACAGTATTAGGAGCTTGGGATTTAAACATGAATAAGGCAGGGACCCTGCCCTCCAAGAATGCAAGGTTTCCTTCAAGGGTGCAGAGAAATAACCACAGTGTGACCAAGCGAGCATAACTTGCTTGTAGACGTGGAAAGCATCTCTCTGCTGTCCCAGTTTCAGGAGGCCCTGGAAGGCTTGGCAGAGGAAATGACCCAGGAGTTGGGGAGCAGTAGAGGCTTGCCAGGTGGTGAGGTGGGGACGGGCAGGGAGAGAAGTTTCTAGACGGAGGGAACAGAATGTGCGGGTGGTAAGAGATACCATGGTGTATTCAAGACCCTGGGATTGATTAGTTCTGTATTACTGGGTTAGTACATCTTTATTATTTTTACTCTAGACCAGTGGTTCTCACCAGGAGGCTCTGTGACCCTGGGCAAGGTTACTTAACCTCTCTGGGCCTGTTTCTTAATCGGTTGATTCTAAGAAGTAAATGCGGTCCTATATGCAAAGGTCTTTCCATCTTCTCCTCTGAAAGGCACACACAACAGTCTTGTTTGATGATTCTCAAACTTGGGCACAAAGTCATCCCAGGCAGAAGCTGATGAAAATGCATATGCCTTGGCTCCTGCCACATTCCTGTATGAGTCCAGTGAATGTGGGCCCTGGGAATATGCATTTCAAGGAGCATCCCAGTCATCCTTATTGGGGATAAATAAGCAGGGGAAACAAACCTTTGTGATCTCTTAAATCAATGCATCTCTCCCCTGCCGGCAAAACAAGCTCACTTGGTGGCTTTATTTGGTTCTCCCTGCTGCCTGGTAAAGTAGATATTTTCACTGTCTTCATTTTGTGGATGAGATAAGAGGACCAAAAGGCTTACTTAAAACAGTTCCTACATTTACATCAGCTTTCAATGTGTCAGTTCCAATGTTATGAACTCAAACCCAGGGCATAGTAGAGAAATTGTGGGGCTGGGAATTGGGCAGCCTGCCTCTCCCACTGTCTTGGGCATTTTTACCTCCATGTCCAGATCTCTTGCCCTGAGTTACCTAATATGTGAAATTGGGACCACTGACAGGGCGTGAACTCAGACTCCTCACTTATTCTTTTTTTTAAACCTCTTTATTGGAGTATAATTGCTTTACAATGGTGTGTTACTTTCTGCTTTATAACAAAGTGAATCAGCTATACATATACATATATCCCCATATCTCCTCCCTCTTGCGTCTCCCTCCCACCCTCCCTATCCCACCCCTCTAGGTGGTCCCAAAGCACCGAGCTGATCTCCCTGTGCTATGCGGCTGCTTCCCACTAGCTATCTATTTTACATTTGGTAGTGTATATATGTCCATGCCACTCTCTCACTTTGTCCCAGCTTACCCTTCCCCCTCCCCATGTCCTCAAGTCCATTTTGGGATGAATTTCTTATTCCCATTTTACAGGACAGTAAAGAACTTGTCTGAGGTTTTACAGTTACAAAGTGAGAGAATCCAGGTTTTATTTTTTTCCTGCTGGGCTGGAGGCCTCACTGTGCTGCCGGGAGAAAGCACCGGATTAAAATAGAGGTGGAATCGCCTTGAGTATTAGTCTGTCACATGAAGGTGCAACTATAGATCTGCATGAAGCAACTCATTATGGGGCCTCACTACATACGTAATAAAAAAGCATGTTCAGAGAGGAGCACGACCCTTAATGATTACTTTGATCTTATCAGAATAAATGGTTCCTTTAGGGCAAAAGGCTCACTCCTTGGAAGAGAAGGGATTATTCCCAGAAGCCTTTGGGAGAAGCAGTTTTCTAAGTGGTGCCCTGTACAAAACACATGTGCCTTAATTTGCCTCTCACAGTGACTAGTTGAATCCCCTCCCGTCAGAGCAGGAGAACCAGCATCGGGTTTTGTCCTTCTTGAGTACTGTATGTTCACAAAGTGCTTTATAACAGTTAGGTCTGGTAACCTGTGTAACCCCAGGCCTTTCTCAGGGCAGCCCTGCTTGGGAAAGGTGGCAGCCAGTGGCTGAGACGCAGGTTGTCAGGTGCCCAGCTTGGGCACCTCCTGGGTGACCATGGGCACACCTTTTCCACTGGAGGCCCCGGGTTTCCATCACAAAATGAGGACATTGCATGCGTGCATTCTGAACCCCCTCCAGAGCCATGCTCCACGTTTGAGTTAGCTCTCCTATACTTGGAGCCCCAAGCTGGGCCAACAGGAAAGGGCTGACACATCCCTCAGAGAGCACAACACCACAAAATCAGCCCTGACCTTGGATTCCTGGCCTCCCTTATACCAGAGGCTCTTCAATGTCTGCTGATTCTCCCAAGTGTCTTCTTCCTTCAGCCAGGAAGAAAGAAAGTCTAAGATGGACCAAGCCTGGAGCAGGGGCCTGGGGAGTTTGGAGTAACCTACACTGTGAGATGGCTGTGGTCGCGTTATATTCAGATGCACGATGATAATAATAATAGCTAGCATGTATAAAATGTAGATTCTCCTGCCAAAGTTGTAAGCGTGTTACACATTATAACATATCTAATCCTCACAAAATTCAGGGATAGAGGCATTATTAATGTCCCCATTTTATAGATGGGAACACTGAGGCCTAGAGAACATGAGCAACTACTGAAAGGCCCACAGACCAGCGAGTGGCAGAGGAGGGATTTGGACTCAGTCAGGCTGACCCCCAAGACCATGCCCTTACCCTGGACCACACAGCCTCACTACTGAGCATCTTGTAACTTGGCAGGACAGTTCCATTCTGCCTGCACTCCACTGTGGCTCCAACAGGGATCCAAAAGAAAGCAGAGGCATTCTGGGCCACCTTGGATCTGGTACCTTGCTGAGCCGCCAGCATCTCTGACCAGGGGTTCAACTACCCTCCGCACACCCAGTCCTGCTGGCTCTCTGCCCTGGCTCCCGGCCCCTCTCTGGAGTGGGCAGCTAGGGGCTGGCACTTGGCCTGCCTTCACCGAGTGTCGGAGCCCTGCCAGTAGCCAGGAGGGCTGCTCCTGTATCCAGGACCCAGCTCTCTGGGGACTCCTCCCTTCAGTTCTCCCAAGGCTGGAGGGTGGTCTCTGCAGTGGTGTTAATAGCTGGCAATGGATGGAATCACAGGGGTACCTTCAGTGCCTTAAATTAAAGGCCTGGGTTTGACAATCCCAGTAGTGCGGGGGGCGGGGGGTAAGAAATGAGATGTGAGGCAAAAGCTTGGTTCTGCTATTAACTCACAGTGTGATCCTGGGAAGGAGACTCAGCTGTCTTGGAACCTTGGTTTCCCCACCTGTAAAACTGGGGTCAAGAACTTACATTTCATTACTTTATTCATTCAACACATCTGTATTGAGTGCCTGCTATTTCCCAGGCATGTTTTAGGCTCTCCTGACTCAGCAGTGGATAACAGCCGAGTAAAGCCAGCCCCAAGTTCCTTTTCAGTCCTGGCATCCGATGGGCCCGTGAGCTTACGGCGGGTGGGTGTGGAGGCGTATATGAGGCAGAGATGCGGAGGTGCTTCCGGAGGCTCTGAAACCTCATCTAGGGGTGCAAGGCTCCAAAGCTGTTTCATTTCTGCGTCCTGAGGGAGAAGAGATTGTGTGTTTGTGAGTGTGTGTGAATGAGAGAGAGAGAGGAGGGGAGGAGAGAGAGAAGAGACAGTGTGGTGATGGATAGAGGAGGGACAATAGACGGAAAAGGAGAAAGTGGAAGGGACGGCGAATAAAGGAGGAGGAGGCAACAAAGGGAAGAGGTGAGAAGAGGGACGAATAAACAAAGCCAGAGGGTTCTCTGTTTATGCTCCTGGAGCCCAGATAGACCCACAGAGTGTACCCTCCTGAGCTCCACTCCGCTTCCCTCTGTCTTTCATGGATTCTGGCGTAGCTTCTCATCTCCCTTGGCCTCAGAGGCAAAAGGATCCCGAGACTCGAGTCTGCATTACACTAGGATCCCACCAGCTGTCTGTGTGTCTGTCAGGAAGCTGCTGGCCGCACACTGGTCTGTGGTGTGTTCTCCTCCCCACAATGCCCACTCGGAAACTTGAAAGTGGAAGGCCCAGCAGTATTCAGATTTTAGGGAGTCCGAGTCCAGCTATTCTTGGGGACAGGGATGCAAATCTTGGGGGTGATGCCCTCAGCCAGAGGGCATGTGAAGAGGGAAAGCATCATCCTGTATGTATCCCTCCAGGCAGGGCCCCAGGCTCCTTCCTGACCACTTAGAGTACCATGGCCCAGGGATCAACAGCTTCATCCCTTTCAGTGCCTTTCCTCCCTCCAGCCCCTCAAGAGGCTCTTGTAAGGGAGAGAGTAAAGATGCTGCCATAGAGAGAAAGTCTACCATACCTCCTTCCTTCCTTTCTTTTTTTCTCTCCCTCCCTCCCTCCCTTCCTTCCTTCCTTCCCTCCTTCCTTCCCTCCTTCCATCCTCCCTCCCTCCCTCACTCCTTCCTTCATTCCTTCCTTCCTTCCTTCCCACCTTCCATCCTCCCTCCCTCCCTCCCTCCTTCCTTCCTTCCTTCCTTCTCCTTCCCCCACCCCCCTTCATTGAATTATCAGTACTGTTTGGCAAGTTATGTTTACTTTTTAATTACCCCTAGTTTATGGATGAGATCCCCAAGCACAGAGAGAGGAACTGGCTTACCCGGAGGTACTCAGGTAATCCGTGTTGGACCCTACACACTTCACAATGCTGCCTGATTCCAAAGCCCACAGTCAGGGAAGCCACCACAGAGGAGTGGTTAATTGCATGGGCTGGATTGCCAGAGAGTGTGTGATTTGCAATCAGTGATCAAATCTTTCAGCACTTCATGTTTGTCGTTTGTTTTTTTCATCTGCATGATAGGATTGGTATGAATATCTACCTCCTAGTATTGTTGTGAAGGGGACATGAAATAGTTCATTTAGATCACTTAAAGTTCTGGGCACACAGCAAGCCCTCAACTGATATTACGTGTTATTACCATCTGGCCACAATGAGTGGGAGATTCAAATTAAGATCCTCCAGCAAAGATGTATCTTAAGAGGTCAGAGTTAGGGAAAGCTGGCTCACTCCATCCTGGACTGAATTTAGGGAACTGAAACTTAACACAATGAAAAGTGCTGCTCAAGTGTTCAAAGAAACAACTGCAAAGTTTTGAAGAAAGAAACGAGGGAACAAATATTTGCAGAGAACTTCTGTTTGCCAGATGTTGGATGGATCACAGAAGCCCTGGTGAGGAAGGTGCTATGATCCTATCTTTTTTAGATAAGGAATCTGAGTTTTAGAGAATTAGAAGGATTTGTCTAAGCTCACATGTCTGGTAAGAAGTCCAGGTGGGATTGTAATCCAGTCTGGCTTCAGAGACACATGCTTGTCAGTCTCCCAACTGTGGGCCAAGGTTGGCAATTGCGGGAAAGCTGGTGAAGCAATTGACCTTCAGTGTCTTAGCAACTCAGCTGAGTACATAGACAGTGTCTCTGGATTGTTATTCTTAAAGAAAACTGGAAAACGGGCTCGACCCTTTCACTGCTGAGGATTCTGTAAGGACTTCTTAAATATTGCTGTGCTTATTCTTTGAAATACAAAAAAGGGGAGAAAACTACCCTGTGTAATATTTAAAGTTCATAAAACATTGTGAAGTGCCTAGGTCATTTAGGAAGGTGTCATCACTTATGGTTCTAGCAAGGCTAGAGGTTCTAAATTCAGGGGATTTTGATGAAAAACATCAGAGTATATTGGAGTAAATATTTGTTATTCGTTTCATGGATTTGTTTAGAAGGAGCCAGTCCACAGGTACCCTGCTGAGCAGTTGTTCTCTTGTGGTCCTGCTGTAGTATCTCAGTTTCACAACATTCTCGGTTCCTGCTATGTGGAAACACTTCCCACGGGTTTTCTTTACTGACATAGGTGGCCTTAGGGAACAATCTCCAGTACACTATGAAACACAAGAATCTGAGCGTTCACCTATAAAAATATCAAAGGATAGGACACAGCAAGGGCAGGTTTTGGTGACCAGTAAATATCTGAAAGAATTGGTCCTTAAATAATCATACTCAGGTCAGAGCTGGGTAGGGGATGATCCAGAAAACCCTGGAAGCTAAGAGGACAACTGTAGAGCCACAGGGCCTTGTCTTGGAGTTGGTAAAGTGGGGAGCGATATTTAAATCTTGGCAAAAGAGGTCTGAATGGTGTTCTGGGAGATGGAAGTGAGCTTCAGGTTTGGCCACTGATGCCTGTTCTCTGAACCCTGTATCTTCATTGCTAGCACAGACCCTGGTTGTCCTGGGATGCTCTTTGTTCAAAATGAAATTAGGCTTCCATCTATATGTCACTTCACTTAAACATTCAGGATGGGGGTAGGCAGACTCACTCTGTGTGGGTCTGCCTGTGAGTGAAACAGACACGTTCTTAGCAGTGTTTTATGAAAACAATAAAATCCAAAGCCCCAATAACTACAGATTCTCTCTCCTTTTCAGCTAGGTGTCCTTTGGGGATTCAAGCCTTAAGGCGTTGTCTTGCAGTGCATTAGAAACCTGTTAAAAGCCTCTGCCTGTTAGTTAGGGAAGTGATACATAGTGTTTTTGCTTTGTTCCTGAGAAGAAGGGGATTTGCAGGAAGAGAGGGGTGGAAGGAACGCTTAGGAAGCAGCGACATCAGTGTCAAAGCACAAAGGAAGAAAAGAAAGTTCCAGAGAACGCTTAGAAGGTTGAGACAGGTCTCGTCTGGTCTGGCTTTCAAAGCCTCTATACCCTTTTCCAAATTGCCACGAGACACGGAGGTCCTGGTCTTCAGCGCGCATCCGTGACTGTATCCTGAGCCATCTGATCACAGATGGACCACATGTCTCACGTGTGAGATCATCCCCAGTGTCTTGACACCTGTCAGGACTGGCTGGTGCTGGAGACTCATGTCTCAGAGAGGTTTGGTGACTTTGTAAGGTCACCCAGCAGGCAGTGGCCCCAAGGTCGTGAGTCAGGGACACCCAAGGCCTTGTTTATCTTCAGCACGGGGTTTTGCACTTTCTGGCACAGAAAGCTTTTAGAAAGCTTTTCCCATCTTCACCTGACAAACATTTGACCACTCCTCATGGCTGCACTGGGACACCGTCTGTCCAGGAAACTTTCCATGGTTGCCCCTTAAGGTGAAGTTAATCATTGCCTCCTGTGCATTAGTTCTCTGTCGTGTGCATGATTCTGGAGCTGCATTTCTCACTCTGGTGCGTTGATGAGCTGAATGCTCATCCCACCAACGTGAGGCCTCACTGAAGCAGGAGGAGACCTGGTCTGATTCCCCCCGTCTCTTGGCCATCTCACGCTCACAGGCTCCTTGGAGCTGGAGCTCAGTAAATATGAAATAATCCAAACAGAAGAGCCAGGTCAGAACCAAAGCCCTGGGTTGCAGTGTCCTAAGGGTCTGCCATAACCACACATGTGTCCTCCCAAAGACCCTTTCCATCAAAGCCCCACACAGAGGACCTCAGTGCAGACAGTGAGGGGCAAAGGAGATAAAGTAGCACCCAGTGCTGTGTGTCAACAAAGGGAGGCTGCAATGAGTCAGGTTTCTAAACAAGGAGTCTTTTTTTTTTTTTGCAGTACGCCGGCCTCTCACTGTTGTGGCCTCTCCCGTTGCGGAGCACAGGCTCCGGACGTGCAGGCTCAGCAGCCATGGCTCACAGGCCCAGCCGCTCCGCGGCATGTGGGATCTTCCCAGACCAGGGCACGAACCCGCGTCCCCTGCATCGGTAGGCGGACTCTCAACCACTGCGCCACCAGGGAAGCCCCAACAAGGGGTCTTAATGCTGGCTTTATTGACTTTGTCAGGAGTTGGGCAGGGAGGGGGGAAGCAACATAAAAAGTGAAACCATGTTAGTAAACAAAGGGATGCCACCATCTCTGGAGTCTGTAAACTTTCATCGGGGAGTGAGACATCATGAAGATAGGCGCGGTGGCCACATGGCTTTGATGCATTTTCCACGGGTTTGTTCCAGTTTTTATTGCAATCCTGAAAGGATTTAACACATTTCAAAAATGTTCAGAAGACTTGGACTTCTGAGCCCTTCATTTTAGGGATGGGAGGATGGAGGCTCCAGGAGGGGAATGGGTCTGTTCAAAGTCATAGCACATAAGTGAGTGGCAGGGTTGGGTCTGGAGCCCTGGACCCCATGTGCCTGTTCTAGGGAGACTTATGAGCCAAGTCTAGACCGGAACTCCCAAACCTTCATCATTTCAGGGATATCATCATCATTTTGGCCATATCTGCATTTTCTTTTTTACTTCTTTTTTTCCTTAAAGTAATATATGTGTTGTAAATGGAAACTTTAATATCATGATGATAAATGGAAAACTAGCATCACTTACGAAAATTAGAAGGCCACTATAAAAATGAGTGCAATGAAAGCAAAGCAGTGCTATGACATTCTAGCCCCTGGTGCTAGCAGCCTGGGGGATTTGAGCCTGAGGGCCGCTCTCTCTGGCTTGTTAGGGACCTTGTAGCCCCTCACCGATACTTTCTCCTTGAGGTTAGCGGAAGGGCCATAAGACACTGGAGAGGATATAGCTTTCTCACGTTGTTATTCTCTCTTCATTAATTTGATGAAAATGGACTGCATGCAGTCATCCTCTGCACCAGCATCTGTGCATCTCCCTGCACTTTGGAAAATTTCCCCTAATATATTAGCAGCAAGAGAGAAGCCTTAGGGGCAAGAGCGCTTTTCTTGTTACCTTCGTGATAGCTAATCTGTACTAAGTGCTTGCTCTGGTGTTCGTGTTTTACCTACTCTACTTCCTTTAATAGATACAGTCAACTGCCCTATTTAAAGATGGGGGGGGGCTTCCCTGGTGGCGCAGTGGTTGAGAGTCTGCCTGCCGATGCAGGGGACGCGGGTTCGTGCCCCGGTCTGGGAAGATCCCACATGCCGCGGAGCGGCTGGGCCCGTGAGCCATGGCCCCTGAGCCTGCGCGTCCGGAGCCTGTGCTCCACAATGGGAGAGGCCACAACAGTGAGAGACCCGTGTATTGCAAAAAAATAAAAATAAAAAATAAAAAAAATTAAAAAAAAATAAAAAAATAAAGATGGGGAGACTGAGGGTCAGTAACGTGCCCAAGGTCTCATAGAGGCTAACTCACAATGGACCCAGGGGTCACCTTGGCCGTCTGGCTCCAGGTCCCCATTTTACCATGCTATTCTGATCATAATGGGGGGACGGCTCAGAGGCCCTTTGGAATTGTTTCCGCCAAGGAAGGCCAGAAAGAGCTTCAGCAGGGATATACTATGGGTACCATGAGAAGAGCATTTGCTCAGTTAATACATACTAATGAGCACTTAATATGTGCCAGGCACTGCACTAGGCTCCTGGGGACACAGCAGTGAACAACACAGGCAAAAATCTTTGCAGCTGTGGAGCTTACTTTCTAGTATGTATTTGTGTATGCATAGGGCAATTAAAAAGAAATAATAAATCATAAATTATGATGTTTATTAGGCAGGCCACCTGATTTCTTCTTTTGAACTTGCCCTTTATGCATTAGTTTGGCATATTTGGGCATATTTCTGTCTGTCAGTTTCTGAATCTGTACAACAAAGGGTAGACAAGATGTTCAGTTTCTAGGCTCTGAGATTCTGGGTGGGTTTGTGCTTCCCTTTTGTTGCTGAGTCCAGGAAGGTAGTGGATGGTGATTCCTTGAGCTTTCACTTGGGGTTGGGTCCTAGGAGCCAGAATGACTGGCATCTGCCTCTGGTGGGAAGTGGGGCCCTGAAAATCAGTCCTGACTGGTCATGAGCAGGGTCTGCGGACATGATTTCACTAGGAGGATAAATTTAGAAATCAATTAGAAATGTTCTGTAGTCTTCCTCATGTCTTCTCATAAAGCAGCTTTTCTTTGGTGGGGGCAGGGTAAGCCTACCATTTATTGAGAGCTCATGTCTATGCCTGATGCTTTATTAAGCACTTTACATGCATTATCTTAATGAAGCTCACAGCAGCTCTGTCTTAAATTAGGTTCCTCTAGAAGCAGACCCTGGAACAAGGAGAGGAGTGTAAGTAATGTATTTGGCAGTTGGTCCCAATAAGCCCCAATAGGGCAAATGAGTCAGGCCCAGGCAGGGAGCCCGTGAAGGGTGTATAGCTGAGCAGGGGGCTCCTGTGGGCATCAGGGACTCAGTCCCACTGAGGAACTCTGGGCGACAGTCTAGAACATGCCAAGGACCATCCCAAGCTGGGGCATTTATTCCCCACCTCCCATCTGTCATTGGCTAAGGGCTATGACATTGAGGGATGGGGGGAAACAGGCGGAGGACATTAAAACTCCTTGGCATTTCTGGCCTCTTCACGAGGGTTAGGAAGGGCCTGGGTGGAGTGCAGGTACCTACAGGAGAAATCGATATCGCCTCTACAGGGAAGGTGTGTCCCAGGGAGGATGCGGGTAAGGCACAGATGGTGTTGGCTACACACCCTGCCAAGTCAGCACCATCACTAACTCATTCAGAGTTGAGGACACTGAGGCTCAGAAAGGGGAAGTGTCGAAGACAGGACCAGGGATGGAATTGCAGGGCCCATCCAAGATGAGAACGTGGGGCACCTTGTTCACAAATTATTAACACTTTCAAGATGGTGACAGCGAAGCCTTAACTAAGCTTAACTAAGCCCTGTGTGACCTCACAAGTCATACACCAGGAGCTGTCTCTGGTCAAGGATCTCAGAGGTATAAGTGACACCTCTGAAGCCACTGGTGTGCCTGTCACCACCCGTTGTCTTTTTAACGTCAACACTCAATGGCTTCCAGTGCTGGTCAGAGTAGATTCTATGGGAAAGGAGCGTGGATTTTGTTGGAGAAGCCTGCTCCATTTTTTTTCTCAGGCAAATCCCTTCCTCTCCATGGGCCTCAGTTGGCTCATTTGTTAAAAAAAATAAAAAGGTAATCCTGTTGCCTCTGGGATGGAGGGATTACTTCCCCTGCAGCTCTTTCACCCTCATCTAGGAGAGGAGAGCTCTCTCATATCTGTTCCTGCTTTTGGGTCAGTGACCTCAGGGTCAGGATTTCTCATCTTGAAAATGCATTGCCTGCCACAGAGCACATTCAGAAAAGAGCATTGATCTGGGGGTCAGAAGGGCAGGCCCTAGTCCCCGTCCAGACGTTTATTGTACAGTGACCTTGGCCAAGACACTTCACCTCTTCCAACCTCAGTGTTGCTAACTCTGTATTATCTCCCAGGGATCATCCAGCGGTGCTTTCCTCTGCTAAATAGCCAATATTATCGAGATTAGCCAGCCACCTCAGGTAGTAGATGCAGCTGCAGGAGGGCCAGTAAGAGGAATGAATACTGTAGGGTGAGGACCATGGACTTAGGTTGTGTGGATCTGAGTGCTACCTCTGCTGTTGAAATCCCCTGTGATCTTTGCTTAGCGTCATTTCTCTGACCCAAATGTGTATGTATGTATGTGTGTGTGTATATACAGATATATGCATCCATATGCACACACATACTCAAATATCTATGAATATATAATGGGTTGTAATAACTGTCTTGAAAGGTGGTTGTGAGGATTATGTGGGAAAGTGTGTGTGAAAGCGTTGGTGGACAGTTAATGCTTCTCATTGTGGCCAGGGGCAGAGGGGTATATTAAGGTCATTTTGCATCTCTCTTTCCTTGCTGCTTTGGAAAGTAGTTGTGCAAATATTTTTAAAACATCTAGTCCAGATCCCAGGGAGAAGACTGGGGTTGGCTGCGTGAACACAGCCTAAAGGGGCTAGTGCTCCACAGCTAGCCGGGAGGGAGTCCGGGAAAAAGTCTGGACCTGCCTAAGAGGCAAGAGACCATTGTTTCGGGGTGCGTGATGAGAGGGGATTCAGAGCACCGCCTAAACAAGCTCCAGAGACAGGCATGAGCCGCGGCTATCAGCGCGGACCCCAGAGACGGGCACGAGATGCTAAAGCTGCTGCTGCAGCCACCATGAATCCTGTGTGCAAGCACAGGTCACTATTCACACCTCCCCTCCCGGGAGCCTGTGCAACCCACCACTGCCAGGGGTCCCGTGATCCAGGGACAGTTTCCCCTGGAGAACACATGGTGCGCCTCGGGCTGGTGCAACGTCACGCCGGCCTCTGCCGCCACAGGCTTGCCCCGCACTCTGTACCCCTCCCTCCCCCTGGCCTGAGTGAGCCAGAGTCCCCAAATCAGCTGCTCCTTTAACCCCGTCCTGTCTGAGGGAAGAACAGATGCCCTCAGGCAACCTACATGCAGAGGCAGGGCCAAATCCAAAGCTGAACCCCGGGAGCTGTGCAAACAGAAGAGAAAGGGAAATCTCTCCCAGCAGTCTCAGGAGCAGCAGATTAAATCTCCACAATCAACTTGATGTATCCTGCATCCATGGAATACCTGAATAGGCAACAAATCATCCCAAAATTGACAGGGTGGACTTTGGAAGCAACTGCACACTTGGGGTTTGCTTTCTGCATCTAATTTGTTTCTGGTTTTATGTTTATCTTAGTTTAGTTTTTAGAGCTTATTATCATTGGTAGATTTGTTTACTGATTTGGTTGCTCTCTTCCTTTTATATATATATATTTTTTTTTTTTCCTCCTTTTTGTGAGTGTGTATTTGTATGCTTCTTTGTGTGATATTCTCTGTATAGCTTTGCTTTTACCATTTATCCTAGGGTTCTGTCTGGCCTTTTTCTTTCTTTTTTTTTGTACAGTTTTTAGTGCTTGTTATCATGGGTGGATTTTTTTGGTTTAGTTGCTCTCTTCTTTTTTTTTAAATTACTTTTTATTTTTTTATTTTTAATAATATATTTATTTTAATAACTTTATTTTATTTTATTTATTTTTTTCTTTCTTTCTTTCTTTTTTTTCCTCCCTTTTCTTCTGAGCTGTGTGGCTGACAGGGTCTTGGTGCTCCATCCGGGTGCCAGGCCTGAGCCTCTGAGGTGGGAGAGCTGAGTTCAGGACATTGGTCCACCAGAGACCTCCGGGCCCTATGTAATATGAGATGTCGAAAGCTCTCCCAGAGATTTCCATCTCAACGCTAAGACCCAGATCCACTCAACGACCAGCAAGCTACAGTGCTGGACAGCCTATGCCAAACTAGCAAGACAGGAACACAACCCCACCCCTTAGCAGAAAGTCTCCTTAAAATCATACTACAATCACAGACACGCCAAAACACACCACCAGACGTGGTCCTGCCCACCAGAAAGACAAGACCCAGCCTCATACACCAGAATACAGGCACCAGTGGCCTTCACCAGGAAGCCTACATGACCCACTGAACCAACCTTACCCACTGGACCTTACCCACTGGCGGCAGACACCAAAAACAACAGGAACTACGGACCTACAGCCTGTGAAAAGGTGACCCCAAACACAGTAAGTGAAGCAAAATGAGGAGACAGAGAAACACACAGCAGATGAAGGAGCAAGCTAAAAACCAAACAGACCAAATAAATGAAGAGGAAATAGGTAGTCTACCTGAAAAAGAATTCAGAGTAATGATAGTAAAGATGATTCAGAATCTTGGAAATACAATGGAGAAAATACAAGAAATGTTTAACAAGGACCTAGAAGAACTAAAGAGCAAACAAACAATGATGAACGACACAATAAATGAAATTTAAAATACTCTAGAAGGAATCAATAGCAGAATAACTGAGGCAGAAGAACGGATAAGTCACCTCGAAGATAAAATAGTGGAAATAACTACTGCAGAGCAGAATAAAGAAAAAAGAATGAAAAGAATTGAAGACAGTCTCAGAGACCTCTGGGACATTAAACACACCAACATTCGAATTATAGGGGTCACAGAAGAAGAAGAGAAAAAAAAAGGGACTGAGAAAATATTTGAAGAGATTGTAGTTGAAAACTTCCCTAATATGGGAAAGGAAATAGTTAATCAAGTCCAGGAAGCACAGAGAGTCCCATATATGCTAAATCCAAGGAGAAACATGCCAAGACACTTATTAATCAAACTATAAGAAATTAAATACAAAGAAAAAATACTGAAAGCAGCAAGGGAAAAGCAGCAATTAGCATAAAAGGGAATCCCCATAAGGTTAACAGCTGATCTTTCAGCTGAAACTCTGCAAGCCAGAATGGAGTGGCAGGACATATTTAAAGTGATGAAAGGGAAAGACCTACAACCAAGATTACTCTACCCAGCAAGGATCTCATTCAGATTCAACACAGAAATTAAAACCTTTACAGACAAGGAAAAGCTAAGAGAATTCAGCACCACCAAACCAGCTTTACAACAAATTCTAAAGGAAGTTCTCTAGGCAGGAAACACAAGAGAAGGAAAAGACCTACAGTAACAAACCCCAAACAATTAAGAAAATGGTAATAAGAACATAGATATCGATAACCGCCTTAAATGTAAATGGATTAAATGCTTCAACCAAAAGACATAGACTGGCTGAATGGATACAGAAACAAGACCCATCTATATGTTGTCTACAAGAGACCCACTTCAGACCTAGGAACACATACAGAGTGAAAGTGAGGGGATGGAAAATGATATTCCATGCAAATGGAAATCAAAAGAAAGCTGAATTAGCAGTTCTCATAACAGACAAAATAGACTTTAAAATATAGACTATTACAAGTGACAAAGAAGGACACTACATAATGATCAAGGGATCAATCCAAGAAGAAGACATAACAATTGTAAATATTTATGCACCCAACATAGGAGCACCTCAATACATAAGGCAAATGCTAACAGCCATAAAAGGGGAAGTCGACAGTAATACAATAATAGTAGGGGACTTTAACACCCCACTTTTACCAATGGACAGATCATCCAAAATGAAAATAAGTAAGGAAACACAAGCTTTAAGTGATATATTAAATAAGATGGACTTAATTGATATTTATAGGACATTCCATCCAAAAACAACAGAATACACTTTCTTCTCAAGTGCTCGTGGAACATTCTCCAGGATAGATCAGATCTTGGGTCACAAATCAAGCCTCGGTAAACTTAAGAACATCGAAATCGTATCAAGTATCTTTTCCGACCACAATGCTATGAGACTAGACATCAATTACAGGAAAAATACTGTAAAGAATACAAACACATGGAGGCTAAACCATATACTACTTAATAATAAAGAGATCACTGAAGAAATCAAAGAGGAAATCAAAAATACCTAGAAACAAATGACAATGAAAACACGATGACCCTAAACCTATGGGATGCAGCAAAAGCAGTTCTAGGAAGTAAGTTTATAGCAATACAATCCTACCTGAAGAAACAAGAAACATCTCAAATATACAACCTAACCTTACACCTAAACCAATTAGAGAAAGAAGAACAAAGAAACCCCAAAGTTAGCATAAGGAAAGAAATCATAAAGATTAGATCAGAAATAAATGAAAAAGAAATGAAGGAAACAGTAGCAAAGATCAATAAAACTAAAAGCTGGTTCTTTGAGAAGATAAACAAAATTGATAAACCATTAGCCAGACTCATCAAGAAAAAAAGGGAGAAGTCTCAAATCAACAGAATTAGAAGTGAAAAAGCAGAAGTAACAGGTGACCCTGCAGAAATACAAAGCATCGTGAGAGATTACTACAAGCAACTATATGCCAATAAAATGGACAACCTGGAAGAAATGGACAAATTCTTAGTAAAGCACAACCTTCCGAAACTGAACCAGGAAGAAACAGAAAATATAAACCGAGCAATCACAAGCACTGAAATTGAAACTGATTAAAAATCTTCCAACAAAGAAAAGCCCAGGACCAGATGGATTCACAGGCAAATTCTATCAAACATTTAGAGAAGAGCTAACACCTATCCTTCTCAAACTCTTCCAAAATATAGCAGAGGGAGGAACACTGTCAATCTCATTCTACGAGGCCACCATCACCCTAATACCAAAACCAGAGGGAAAAACAAACAAACAAACTACAGGCCATTATCACTGATGAACATAGATGCAAAAATCCTCAACAAAATACTAGGAAACAGAATCCAACAGCACATTAAAAGGATCATACACCACGATCAAGTGGGATTTTTCCCAGCAATGCAAGGATTTTTCAGTATACGCAAATCAATGTGATAAACCATGTTAACAAATTGAAGGAGAAAAACTATATGATCATCGCAATAGATGCAGAAAAAGCTTTTGACAAAATTCACCAGCCATTTATGGTAAAAACTCTCCAGAAAGTAGGCACAGGGGGAACTTACCTCAAGATAATAAAGGGCATATATGACACAGCCACAGCCCACATCGTTCTCAATGGTGAAAAACCGAAACCATTTCCACTAAGATCAGGAACAAGGCAAGGTTGCCCAATCTCCCCACTATTATTGGGGAGATTATTCAACATAGTTTTGGAAGTTTTAGCCACAGCAATCAGAGAAGAAAAAGAAATAAAAGGAATACAGATTGGAAAAGAAGAAGTAAAACTGTCACTGTACGCAGATGACATGATGCTGTACATACAGAATCCTAAAGATGCAACCAGAAAACTACTAGAGGTAATCAATGAATTTGGTAAAGTAGAAGGATACAAAATTAATGCACAGAAATCTCTTGCATTCCTATACATTAATGATGAAAAATCTGAAGGAGAAATTAAGGAAACATCCCCATTTACCACTGCAACAGAAAGAGTAAAATACCTAGGAATAAACCTACCTAGGGAGACTAAAGACCTGTATGCAGAAAACTATAAGACACTGATGAAAGAAATTAAAGATGATACAAAAAGATGGAGAGATATACCATGTTCGTAGATTGGAATAATCAACATTGTGAAAATGACTGTAGTACCCAAAGCAATCTACAGATTCAGTGTAATCCCTATCAAATTCCCAATGGTATTTTTCACAGAACTAGAACAAAAAATTTCACTACTTGTGTGGAAACACAAAAGACCCCAAATACCCAAAGCAATCTTGAGAAAGAAGAATGGAGCTGGAGGAATCAGGTTCCCTGACTTCAGACTATACTACAAAGCTACAGTAATCAAGACAGTATGATACTGGCACAACAACAGCAATATAGATCAGTGGAACAGGATAGAAAGCCCAGAGGTAAACCCACACACATATGGTCACCTTATCTTTCACAAAGGAGGCAAGAATATACAATGGAGAAAAGACAGCCTCTTCGATAAGTGGTGCTGGGAAAACTGGACAGCTTCTTGTAAAACAATGAAATTAGAACACTCCCTAATCCCTCACACAAAAATAAACTCAAAATGGATTAAAGACCTAAATGTAATGCCAGATACTGTAAAACTCTTAGAGGAAATCATAGGCAGAACACTCAATGACATAAATCACAGCAAGATCCTTTTTGACCCACCTCCTAGAGAAATGGAAATAAAAACAAAATGAACAAATGGGACCTAGTGAAACTTAAAAGCTTTTGCACAGCAAAGGAAACCATAAACATGACAAAAAGCCAACCCTCAGAATGACATAAATCACAGCAAGATCCTTTTTGACCCACCTCCTAGAGAAATGGAAATAAAAACAAAATGAACAAATGGGACCTAGTGAAACTTAAAAGCTTTTGCACAGCAAAGGAAACCATAAACATGACAAAAAGCCAACCCTCAGAATGGGAGAAAATATTTGCAAATGAAGCAACTGACAAAGGATTAATCTCCAAAATATACAAGCAGCTCATACAGCTCAATATCGAAAAAACAAACAACCCAATCCAAAAATGTTCAGAAGGCCTAAGTAGACATTTGTTCAAAGAAGATAATCCAGATTGCCAACAAAAACATGAAAGGATGCTTAACATCACTAATCATTAGAGAAATGCAAATCAAAACTACAATGGGGCTTCCCTGGTGGCGCAGTGGTTGAGAGTCTGCCTGCCGATGCAGGGGACATGGGTTCGTGTCCCGGTCTGGGAAGATTCCACATGCTGCGGAGCGGCTAGGCCTGTGAGCCATGGCCACTGAGCCTGTGCATTCGGAGCCTGTGCTCCGCAACGGGAGAGGACGCAACAGTGAGAGGCCCACATACCGCAAAAAAAACACCAAAAACCAAAAAAAACCCCACTACAATGAAGTATCACCTAACACCAATCAGAATGGCCGTCATCAAAAAATCTACACACAATATATGCTGGAGAGGGTGTGGAGAAAAGGGAACCCTCATGAAGTACTGGTGGGAATGTAAATTGATACAGCCACTATGGAGAACAGTATGGAGGTTCCTTAAAAAACTACAAATAGAACTACCATATGACCCAGCAATCCCACTACTGGGCATATACCCTGAGAAAACCGTAATTCAAAAAGTATCATGTACCACAATGTTCATTGCAGCTCTATTTACAATAGCCAGGACATGGAAGCAACCTAAGTGTCCATCGACAGATGAATGGATAAAGAAGATGTGGCACATATATACAATGGAATATTACTCAGACATTAAAAGAAATGAAACTGAGTTATTTTTAGTGAGGTGGATGGACCTAGAGACTGTCATACAGAGTGACGTAAGTCAGAAAGAGAAAAACAAAAACCGTATGCTAACACATGTATATGGAATCGAAGAAAAAAGAAAATGGTCATGAAGAACCTAGGGGCAAGATGGGAATAAAGATGCAGATCTACTTGAGAGTGGACTTGTGGACACGGGGAGGGGGAAGGGTAAGCTGGGACAAAGTGAGAGAGTGGCATGGACATATATACACTACCAAATGTAAAATAGATAGCTAGTGGGAAGCAGCCGCATAGCACAGGGAGATCAGCTCGGTGCTTTGTGACCACCTAGACGGGTGGGATAGGGAGGGTGGCAGGGAGACACAAGAGGGAGGGGGTATGGGGATATATGCGTACTTATAGCTGATTCACTTTGTTATACGGTAGCAACTACCAGAAATTGTAAAGCAATTATACTACAATAAAGATTTTTTAAAAATCTGGTCTAGCTTTAAGATGAAACAGACCGTAGCCCCTCTAGTCTGGGAGTTCCCCAGTGGAAAATCCCACCGGCACCTCTGGCGGGACTCAACAGCAAGAAGGGGCTCAGCGCACATTATTTGATGAAAGATGGACTCTACCACCTCTTCAGCTGTTTCCCTTCGTCCCCATCTGCACTTGCTCCCTCTCTTCCCAACACTGTCCTATTCTCCTTCCTGACTCCTTCCCTTCCTTTATCCCCCCAAACGTATTCTCCTTGCTCATCTTCTTATTCAGTTCCCTGTTGACTGGGAAAGCACCTCTGCAGTGCACCAAGTGCTCTTCTCTGGAAGGAAACACCTGAAGTCGGGAAGATTCCAGAGGCCAGGCAGTAAGCCAGGGCTGGCCAGCATGCTTCCAGATCCCCCTGAGTCGAGAAAGTGCTCTGGGGCAAGAGCAGCCACGTTCCCATTCCCATTCCTCCTCATCAGCTGCCGTAGCACCTTAGCAAGTGCCTTCAGTCTCCTCCCTGTAAAATGGGCTTGCTTATAGCTCCCTGGAGAATGTTCTGAGGATCAACTGAATTCACTGTGTGACGATGCTCAGCATCGTGTGTGGCCATCAGAAGAGCGTGCGGAGGATTAGGAGCGTGTTATTTCTGCTCCGGACTCTCCAGCCCCTGCATCCAGGGCGCTGCTCTGGCTTTCCAGCCAAGCTGCCTGCACAGTATATGGAGTCAGAGCCTCAGAGGAATGTCACCAGGGCCGCCGGGGGCCCCGCGTCAGTGGGTCTGTTTCTGCCTCATGTGAGTCTTTCTCTTTCAAGGACATCAGCCTGTGGGCTGAAGTAGGAATTTTTTTTCCCCCATAACAGAATCAGAAGGCATTGAGTGGATGGACAGGCAGGGAACAGAGACTGTTCTGTTCTTCTTTGCTCCACGATAGCCTGTCAGTCATGCTAGGAAAGAGGAAACAGCTTTCAGAGACTGTGGGGGAGCGGATTTGGTCTTCCTCCTTGAGTACAAAACCAGGCCTCTTGGAGGACAGATCCAGAGATATTCCCAGGGCAGAGAGGGGCTTTTCCTGATGTCGATTATATGAGGACATAAATGAGTGCTTGGGTATATCCTTAGGCTGGATGTAGTCCTAGCTGTAGGTGTGTGCACGCCTGAGCACATCTGTGAATTTCTACCCATGAATGCAGCCATCTGCACCTATGTGTAAAGATACCAGTGCACATACATGTGAGTTTGGATATGCAGGATAGAGCATGCACGGCAGTGTGCAAATGGGGTGAACACACGGTGAGAGTGTGCATGTGTGAGGATCCTGCATATGCCTGTGGTTGCTGTGTTGTCAGTGTCCACATATGTACGTGGATATGTACATGGAGATGCCTGTTTACGTGTGTCGGGGGATGCATGGATGTGCGTGCACGCACAGCTACTCATGATGCTAGTGTGAGGAAGGGAGCAGTTTTGAAAGATGTACATGTGAGTCTACATGCAACCACACATATTCTGTAGCATTGGTGTCTGTATCATACATAAATGCTTCGATCTGTGTATTCATGCATGTGCATGAGAAAATGACTGCGTGTGAACATGTGTATTTGTGTGTGCAAGGAGATGTGGATGCCTTCCAGGAAGTAATGCAGACATTCGTGAGGAAGTGCACGTGTCTGTGAGCAGACTCATGCTTTGGGAGCACAGACAGATGAATGTGTATGCTCACCTGCTGGGTGTCTCTGCAGGTACTTTGAGGTTGTGCAGACTTGACTTCCTGCTTACCTGTAACTCCCGTGGGCTAATTCCCTTATATATTCTCTAGAGATGATTTCTCTAACTTTGTCCTCACCTCCAGTGCCAGCACACTGCCTGGTTGCCCCTGTGATGGGCACACCTGCCAATCACAAGAGCATTCTGGTAACGTGGTTTTTTCTAGTGTATTCCACATCACTCTGTGGACGAGATCCTGGGTGGTGATGATGGTGGTAGGAGTTAAACCACCAGGTGGTCATTAAAGAGCAAAATTCAGAAAAGATAAAAAGCCTGTCAGGAAGGTGTATGGGGTGAGTGCATGGGACACCATGTTGGGGGGCCCTCTGCTCCCCGTTTCCATTTGTAACTATCATGCGATAGAACTGACGCCTGTGGATGTGAGACCGTGAAGTGGGAGACATGGTCCTCTATGTCCTCTGGTAGCAGTAGGATACAGAATGGGGTCCCAATGTCATTTCCCACTAATGACATTCTCTAGTAAATCCTCTGAACAGCCTCTGAAGATGGCATGGCTGTTCCCATTTTACAGGTGAGAAAAGTGAGGTTCGGAAAGGGAAGCAGGTCATTGGTGGAGCCAGGAGGCCACTTAGAATCTGGCAGATGGAATATAAGAGTCTGTCCTTGAGGTCAAGAGGCTGGATTCTTGCCGACCCAATCCCTGATTTACTAGGTAATCTGGGACCACCCCCTGTCCTCTCTGAGTTTCAGTTTTCTTGACTCTACATGAGAAGTGGAGATTCAGGAAAATGATGCCTAAAAACTCCAGCACAGGGCCTGGCATGGCAAAGGCTGAGTGGGCTGCATTGGCTCAGTCTAAGTGTAGTTTCTGTGGTTCCGGAAGTGGAGCTGGCAGGTGGTGTGAGGGTGGGGGAGGTGTGACACTTCAGAGATCACGGTTCCTAATCCCATGCCCCGAGGATATTCCAGGTGGTAACCACAGTGCCCTGAAGGGGTAATTGGACAGATGTGATTCTTATTCTCCAGAAATTTACAATCAAAGACAAGCCCCAGAGCCTCAGAGCACGCAATCCCCGATCTCCACATTAACTGGCATAAAAACAGTGAATCTGTGTAGCCCAGAAGAGGTGGTGGGAGAAGCAGCACGCTCTGTTACAGACCTCATTGAGCAAGTGCTGGTGCCAGGTCTTGTGCTGACACATGATCTCAGTGCTGCACACATGTGGATTTATTATGATTTGTAAGCCACAGCAATGTTGGGTGGATGACATGAGATGAAACATGGAAACAGCTAGGAACAGAGCTTTAGCACATCGTAAGCACTTAATAAGTGTCAATCATCCCATTCTTTCAGGGTAAGTGGCTACGTTATAGCAGGTGCTGTTCTAGGCACTGGGACGCAGGGATGAAGAAGACAGTACAGTCTGTGCCTTCCTGCAACTCACATTCCAGTGATTATTATGACATTATTCCCCCCAGTTTATGAGGAAAATGAGACCTTGGGAAGTTAGGTGACTTCTGCAAGGTTACTCAACAAATCAAGAGAGTGGCAGGGGTGAGAACCCAGGTGGCTGGTTTCAGAGACCAAGCCCTGCCCCTGTGCTGTATTAGGGAAGCTGATAAATAGGGAGCGGTCAGAGCCAGGGAGCTGGGGTATTAACACAGGGGAAGGAATTGTGGCCTTTCTCATTGAGCCTCTGGGTTTCAGTTTTCCAGACATCTTCCATCAGGTTGAATAGTATTAACCATAACTATGAATTTGGCACAGACAACATTTTAATCAAAGTATCTTCTCATGAATTTCTCCCTTTACTCATTCCAGTCTTCTAGTGAAGGTGTCGGGGGGAGGGATCAGTCCTCCCATTTGACAGATGAGGAGGCTGAGGTCTCACCTAGGGTCACAGAGGCAAGATGAGAGTGGAATTCGTCTTTCCCGACTGCTAGCCTGGCAGTATGGGAACCACATTCTGTCCACTTACCGGGGAGCCTGGAACTTAAATCAAATAAAAAGGTGTCCAGCAACGGTCACAGGAGTCCTTGGGCCTGAGCCTGTCGGAAAAGTCCATGATTTGCCATCATTAAGGCCTCACTGGCCTGGTCCAGAAGGATACTGGACATCCTGAGCCTTTTTCTCCTGCTCTGATGTAGTCAGAAAATCAAGAGGGTCCTTTCACCTGCCCCAGCCCCAGCCTAGCATCCTCTTATCCTCCCTTTCCTGCCACAGGGCACCATCTGTAGCAGGTTTAAATTGGACTGAATGGTGTGGAATTGCAAGTCAAAAGGATCCTGTGATCATTCTGCGGAGGGCCTGGGGCTCTGTGCTCTGCGCTCTGCCGCGTTATAAATAAGAGTAATGGCGTAAAGGCTGAATTACAATCAAGGCTGCTATGAACACACCGAACAGGCACAGGGCTTATTTAAGGAATATAGAGGCAGATTATGCTCCCGAAGCTATGCAGTCAGAGCCAGTCAATACCTACTCACTCTTTCAAATCAGGGCCACGGAGATTTTGATTAGGAGGAAGAGAGGCTGGGGGGATACAGTAAGATCCCAAACTCTGGGAAGTTTTCAGAATCCATTTGTTCTGTTCTACACATGCCCATTGAGCACCTATTCTGAGCTAGGTTTTAGGGAGAGAGAAGGCAGTAAGGGAGTCTAAGCCTTCTTAAAGAAGCTGGGAGACTTGGGGAGCAGAGGGTAGGTGAACTGTGAAATAACTAAATTAATAATTACAATACAATGTGATAAGCACAGCAGTGAAAGGAAGCAGAGAGCAGGGGCCCCAACGCAGCTCTGGAGGGAGAGAGGCTTCATGAAGGAGGAGACGTCTGAGTTGTTCTTCCGGTTAGCTATTGCTGTGCAACAAACACCCCCGAAACTTAGTGCTTAGAGCAGTTTTTAAGCTCATAATTTTGTGGACTGGTAGTTTAGGCGGAGCTGAGGTGGGCACTTCTTCTGCTGGTATTGGAAGATATCCTCCGGGCTCTCTCATGTTCTTGGGGTCAGCTGGCAGTTCTGCTGGGAGCTGGATGATCCGGGATGGATTCTCTTGTGTGTCTGGTGGTTAGCAGCAGGCTTCGTCTGGGGTGCTATGGGCAAATGGGCCATGTTTCTCATCCTTCAGCAGGCTAGCCTGGGCTTCTTGCCATGGAAGTTTCAGAGTTTTCAAGAGCAGCAGGAGAAAGCAAGACCCTGGTTCACAAACACTTTTCAAGCTTGTGTCATTTTTGGCGTTGCCCCTTTGGCCAAAGAAAGTCATGTAGCCGACTCTGATTCAAAGGGAGAAGAAACAGACTCGTCTCTTGATGGGAGGAGTGGAGATGTGCACTGTCACATTTCACTGGTGTGGAGGTAAGGAGGAGAAGAATTGTTGGTGGTTTAGTTTACTTACAGCTCAATTCTGAAGATTAGGCAAAGCAAAAAACAGTGAGAAGAACAGCCTAGGGAGAGAGAACAGTGTGAACAAGAGCATGGAGGTATGCTTCTAAAGGAAGGGAGACAGGGAGGGAGTGACACAACTGGAGACACAGACAAGGCACAGGAGGGTCACTTGTCATGATTTGACCTTCAAATGCCATAGGATCCAGGTTGGTCCTGTTTTGATAGATGCTGCAGAGGCTATAGAGTGTGATGGAGCGAGGGTGGGGGACAGGTGGACCCATATGCTCTTAGGCTAAGAGACTTCACCTGGTTCCTTCTACTTCTGGGTCTCCATCTCTCTAAGTACCTTTGGCACCCACTGTGCCTTAACGTTACCATCTGTAAATTGGACCAGGGAGTCTCACCCTCTTGGACCTCTATTTTAATCTTGTATCAGCCTGTATTTATCAAGCAGCTGTTATTGAAAAAAATGCTGAGCTACCATGAGGGAGTCAGAGAAGATAACAGGGATTCTTGGCTCAAAAGGATCTCATGATCTAGCAAAGGAAATGAGAATCATGGACAGGTGAGGTTGGTGAATCATGAGAGGGAGTAGAAACCTGGCAGAGGAGTTCAGAGCTCAGAGGGAGAGGGCATTTTGGGGAGGGATCTTCAGAGGGGTCAGTTCAGCTGGGTTTTGCAGGGTAGGTAATGTCTGTGTGCAGAAGAAGAGATTAGAGCGTCCCAGGAAAGAGGCAGCATGAACCAAGATTGGGAGGTAGGGCTGTGCTTGGGGCCTGTGGGCTGTGGCTTGGAGCACAGAGGCAATGGGCTTAGTCCAGAGTATGGCCTTGGAATGAATCCATCATGTGAAGGTATTCCTCCTGGTCCAGCCCCTCACCCCTTGCTACAAATAGCTGGTAGTCAGTGGCACATGTGTTCACTTTCTTCATCTGCTCATTGCTGGGTTTTAAGGTGTCATTTTTCCTGTCTCAGCACCCATAGCACTGCACGGTGCCATGCTGTCCTGACTCACCACATTTTGTGACCTGTCAGGTCGCAATCCAAGCATGTGACACTCACACGTGGAACCCTGTGGGCTGAGGTGAAGGTGCTGGAGGTTGACAAGTCAGACTCAGCAACAGACATAAGGGGCCTTCCTGGTAGCATCTTCAGGAGGGGCTGAGGGAGACTTGGAGTTATGAGGGAATTCTACACACTCCCCCATTGCTGCAAAATCCCTTTTAGGCATCAGAGAGGTTCCACATCTCACCTCTGTCCTGGTCCCTGTACATCCGTGTCTCCTCCCCCTTACCCCACCCCTGTGGTAAATCCTTGTTTCTGGCACCCCTGTGATCCGTGAATGGCACTGGATTATGAAGCTGTGTGTCTTTGGGCAAATTGCTATCTCTCTCTGGTCCTCATGTTCCCAGTCAGTACAGTGGCAGATTAGATCATTGATCACCATACCTTTGCACTCTTTTCCTGTTGTGATTTTCCATGATTCCAGGTCAGAGCCAATACGAGTGACTTAAAAAGGGTAGAGGGCACTGGGAACCAGAGAGAAGGGTCTTGAAGACTTTCCAAGTGAAATGGGAAGTTTTATCTCTGTGACCTCTGCCTCCTTTTTCTCTATATTTGATACCGTGTCATCCTCCACTGCTCTCAAAACAACCTGATTGTTCTTGTCTTGCCAGTGGCGAGTTAGAAAAAGAGTGAAGAGAAGGCAGACAACTGACAGGGAATGTGCATACGCTAAATGCTGTGCTGGCTCCTCCAAACACTTTATCTCCCTTAATTCTCACAAGATCACAAGGCATTGCTTTCATGATTCCCATTTCCCATGTGAGGCAAGTGAAGCTTAGAGAGATGAACTTAATTTGTGAAAGGTCACCCAGTGAAATATAGGAAGGAGCAAAGTGGTCCTAAAACTTCACTCACTGTAAGACAGAATGCTTCCTATTCTTCTCTCCCAGGGGAGATTTGCATCTTTAAAAAAAAAAAGGGCACACCACTTAACCCTGGCAAATGACTTTATAAGAAGGGATGTATAGACAGAGCATCTGACTCACCCAGGTGGATGCCTGCCTGGGTACTTTTATCACACCTGCAGTGTGGACTTGAACCCTCAGTCTATTTACTCCTTTTCTCAGCCCTAATCCAGAAAACATTGGATTTGGAATCAGGAAACCAGAGCTTGAATTCATACTCTGCCACTTACTTAGATGGAAGATCTTGGGAAAGTCCAGTCACCTTTTGGGGCCTCAGATATCTCAGGTGAAAAATGGGCATTCTTCTACCTACTGTATCCATGTGGGTTTCTCATGAGGGCTACCAAGGCAGTGAATGAAAGCTCTGAGCATAGTGCCTGGCACACAAGTAGGCACTGGTGAAAGACCGTGTCTTCCTTCTGCATCAGTTTGTGGAATGGTGGAGAGGGACGGGGAGAAAAACTCATTGACTGTTTGGATGTAATTTTTTTTTTAAAAAAGGAAAAAAGAAAAGAAAAGAAACAGCAAACCCACAAAGAAACCAAGGGTGCATAATGAAAGCTAAATGACAAAGAAAAACAGGCAAAAAAATGCAACAAGGAGGGAGGAAAACGGTTCAGGAGAGAATAGCTAGGGGTAATGAGAAGCATTCCATCAACCCTCCATCTGTTTCAAATCTAATCTGAAATGATATGTTCTTCTCTCTTGCCAATATCTTTTTTTAAATTTAATTTCTTTTTTTTATACAGCAGGTCCTTCTTAGTCATCAATTTTATACACATCACTGTATACGTGTCAATCCCAATCGCCCAATTCATCACACCACCACCCCCGCCCCCCTGCCGCTTTCCACCCTTGGTGTCCATACATTTTTTCTCTACTTCTGTGTCTCAATTTCTGCTCTGCAAAAAAGTTCATCTATACCATTTTCTAGGTTCCACATATATGCGTTAATATACAATATTTGTTTTTCTCTTTCTGACTTACTTCACTCTGTATGACAGTCTCTAGATGCATCGACGTCTCTGCAAATGACCCAATTTCGTTCCTTTTTATGGCTGAGTAATATTCCATTGTATACATGTACCACATCTTCTTTATCCATTCATCTGTCAATGAGTATTTAGGTTGCTTCCATCTCCTGGCTATTGTAAATAGTGCTGCAATGAACATTGGGGTGCATGTGTCTTTTTGAATTACGGTTTTCTCTGGATATATGCCCAGTAATGGGATTGCTGGGTCATATGGTAATTCTTTTTATTAGTTTTTTAAGGAACCTCCATACTGTTCTCCATAGTGGCTGTATCAATTTACATTTCCACCAACAGTGAAAGAGGATTCCCTTTTCTCCACACCCTCTGCAGCATTTGTTGTTTGTAGATTTTCTGATGATGTCCATTCTAACAGGTGTGAGATGATACCTCATTTTAGTTTTTATTTGCATTTCCCTAACAATTAGTGATGTTGAGCAGCTTTTCATGTGTCTCTTGGCCATCTGTATGTCTTCTTTGGAGAAATGTCTATTTAGGTCTTCTGCCCATTTTTGGATTGGGTTGTTTGTTTTTTAAATATTGAGCTGCATGAGCCATTTATATATTTTGGAGATTAATCCTTTATCCGTTGATTCATTTGCAAATGTTTTCTCCCATTCTGAGGGTTGTCTTTTCATCTTGTTTATGGATTCCTTTTCTGTGCAACAGCTTTTAAGTTTCATTAGATCCCATTTGTTTATTTTTGTTTTCAGTTCCATTACTCTAGGAGGTAGATCAAAAAAGATCTTGCTGTGATTTATGTCAAAGAGTGTTCTTCCTATGTTTTCCTCAAGAGTTTTATAGTGCCCGGTCTTACATTTAGGTCTCTAATCCATTTTGAGTTTATTTTTGTGTATGGTGTTAGGGAGTGTTCCAATTTTGTTCCTTTACATGTAGCTGTCCAGTTTTCCCAGCACCACTTATTGAAGAGACTGTCTTTTCTCCGTTGTATTTCCTTGCCTCCTTTATCATAGATTAGTTGACCATGGGTGCGTGGGTTTATCTCTCGGCTTTCTATCCTGCTCCATTGATCTATATTTCTGTTTTTGTGCCAGTACCATATTGTCTTGACTACCGTAGTTTTGTAGTATAGTCTGAAGTCAGAGAGTCTGATTCCTCCAGCTCCGTTTTTTTCCCTCAAGACTGCTTTGACTATTTGGGGTCTTTTGTGTCTCCATACAAATTTTAAGATTTTTTGTTGTAGTTCTGTTAAAAATACCATTGGTAATTTGATAGAGATTGCACTGAATCTGGAGATTGCTTTGGGTAGTATAGTCATTTTCACAATATTCATTCTTCCAATCCGAGAACATGGTATATGTCTCCATCTGTTGGTATCATCTTTAATTTCTTTCATCAGTGTCTAATAGTTTTCTGCATACAGGTCTTTTGTCTCTCTAGGTAGGTTTATTCCTAGGTATTTTATTCTTCTTGTTGCAATGGTAAATGGGGTTTCCATAATTTCTCTTTCAGATTTTTCATCATTAGTGTATAGGAATGCAAGAGATTTCTATGCATTAATTTTGTATCCTGCAACTTTACCAAATTTATTGATTAGCTCTAGTAGATTTCTGCTGGTGTCTTTACGATTCTCCAAGTATAGCAGCATGTAATCTGCAAACAGTCACAGTTTTACTTCTTCTTTTCCAATCTGTATTCCTTTTATTTCTTTTTCTTCTCTGATTGTCGTGGCTAGGACTCCCAAAACTATGTTGAATAATAGTGGTGAGAGAGGACATCCTTGTCTTCTTCCTGATCTTAGAGGAAATGCTTTCAGTTTTTCACCATTGAGAATGATGTTTGCTGTGGGTTTGTCATATATGGCCTTTATTATGTTGAAGTAGGTTCCCTCTCTGCCCACTTTCTTGAGAGTTTTTATCATAAATGGGTGTTGAATTTTGTCAAAAGCTTTTTCTGCATCTATTGAGGTGATCATATGTTTTTTATTCTTCAATTTGTTAATATGGTGTATCACATTGATTTGCATATATTGAAGAATCCTTGCATCCCTGGGATAAATACCACTTGATCATGGTGTGTGATCCTTTTAATGTGTTGTTGGATTCTGTTCACTAGTATTTTGTTGAGGATTTTTGCATGTATATTCATCAGTGATATTGGTCTGTAATTTTCATTTTTTGTAGTATCTTTGTCTGGTTTTGGTATCAGGGTGATGGTGGCCTCAAGAATGAGTTTGGGAGTGTTCCTTCCTCTGCAATTTTTTGGAAGAGTTTGAGAAGGATGGGTTTTAGCTCTTCTCTAAATGTTTGATAGAATTTGCATGTGAAGCCATCTGGTCCTGGACTTTTGTTTGTTGGAAGATTTTAAATCACATTTTCAATTTCATTACTTGTGATTGGTCTGTTCATATTTTCTATTTCTTCCTGGTTCAGTCTTGGAAGGTTATACCTTTCTAAGAATTTGTCCATTTCTTCCAGGTTGTCCATTTTACTGGCATAGAGTTGCATGTAGTAGTCTCTTAGAATGCTTTGTATTTCTGCGGTGTCTGTTGTAACTTCTCCTTTTTTCTTTCTAATTTTAATGACTTGAGTCCTCTCCCTCGTTTCCTTGATCATTCTGGCTAAGCTTTATCAATTTTCTTTATCTTCTCAAAGAACCACTTTTAGTTTTATTGATCTTTGCTATTGTTTTCTTTATTTCTATTTCATTTATTTCTGCTCTGACATTGATGATTCCTTTCCTTCTGCTAACTTTGGGTTTTGTTTGTTCTTCTTTCTCTAGTTCCTTATCTGTAACGTTAGATTGTTTATTTGAGATTTTTCTTGTTTCTTGAGGTAAGCTTGTATAGTAAACTTCCCTCTTAGAACTGCTTTTGCTGCATCCCATAGGTTTTGGATCGTCGTGTTTTCATCGTCATTTGTCTCTAGGTATTTTTTGATTTCCTCTTTGATTTCTTCAGTGATTTCTTGGTTATTTAGTAATGTATTGTTTAGCCTCCATGTGTTTGTGTGTTTTACATTTTTTTCCCTGTAATTAATTTCTAATCTCATAGCGTTGTGGTCAGAAAAGATGCTTGATATGATATCAGTTTTCTTAAGCTTACTGAGGTTTATTTTGTGACCCATGATATGATCTATCCTGGAGAATGTTCCATGCATACTTGAGAAGAAAGTATAATCTCTTTTGGGATGGAATGCCCTATAAATATCAATTAAATCTATCTGGTCTATTGTGTCATTTAAAGCTTGTGTTTCCTTATTAATTTTCTGTTTGGATGATCTGTCCATTGGTGTAAGTGAGGTATTAAAGTCCTCCCCTATTATTGTGTTACTGTCAATTTCCTCTTTTATAGCTGTTAGCAGTTGCCTTATGTATTGAGGTGCTCCTATGTTGGGTGCGTATATATTTATAATTATTATATCTTCTTTTTGGATTGATCCCTTGACCATTATGTAGTGTCCTTCCTTGTCTCTTGTAACATTCTTTATTTTAAAGTCTATTGTATCTGATGTGAGTTTTGCTATTCCAGCTTTCTTTTGATTTCCATTTGCATGGAATATCTTTTTCCATTTCGTCACTTTCAGTCTGTTTGTGTCCCTAGGTCTGAAGTGAGTCTCTTGTAGACAGCATATAGATGGGCCTTGTTTTTGTATCCATTCAGCAAGCCTGTGTCTTTTGGTTGCAGCATTTAATCCATTCACGTTTAAGGTAATTATCGATATGTATGTTCCTATGACCATTTTCTTAATTGTTTTGGGTTTGTTTTTGTAGGTCCTTTTCTTGTCTTGTGTTTCCCACTTAGAGAAGTTCCTTTAGCATTTGTTGTAGAGCTGGTTTGGTGGTGCTGAATTCTCTTAGCTTTTGCTTGTCTGTAAAGCTTTTGATTTCTCCATTTAATCTGAATGAGATCCTTGCAGGGTAGAGTAATCTTGGTTGTAGGTTCTTCCCTTTCATCACTTTAAGTATTTCATGCCACTCCCTTCTGGCTTGTAGAGTTTCTGCTGAGAAATCAGCTGTTAAGCTTATGGGAGTTCCCTTGTATATTATTTGTCTTTTTTCCCTTGCTGCTTTCAATAATTTTCTTTGTCTTTAATTTTTGCTATATTGATTGCTATGTGTCTCATCATGTTTCTCTTTGGGTTTATCCTCTATGGGACTCTCTGCGATTCCTGGACTTCTGTGGCTATTTCCTTTCCCATCTTAGGGAATTTTTCAAGTGTAATCTGTTCGAATATTTTCTCGGGTCATTTCTCTGTCTCTTCTCCTTTTGGGACCCCTATAACACGAATGCCATTGGGTTTAATGTTGTCCCAGAGGTCTCTTAGGCTGTCTTCATTTCTTTTCATTCTTTTTTCTTTATTCTGTTCCACAGCAGTGAATCCCACCATTCTGTCTTCCAGGTCACTTATCCGTTCTTCTGCCTCAGTTATTCTGCTATTGATTCCTTCTAGTGTATTTTTCATTTCAGTTATTGTATTGTTCATCTCTGTTTGTTCTTTAATTCTTCTAGATCTTTGTTAAACATTTCTTGTATCTACTTGATCTTTGCCTCCATTGTTTTTCCAAAGTCCTGGATCATCTTCACTAACATTTTTCTCAATTCTCTTTCTGGAAGATTGCCTATCTCCGTTTCATTTAGTCATTTTTCTGGGGTTTTATCTTCTTTCTTCATCTCGTACATAGCCCTCTGCCTTTTCATCTTGTCTATCTTTCTGTGAATGTGGTTTTTGTTCCACAGGCTGCAGGATTGTAGTTCTTCTTGCTTCTGCTGTCTGCCCTCTCGCCAATATCTCTTAATTCTTCTCCTCCCCTCCCTTATTTAACCAGGCATAACTATATTATTTATCTCCACCATGTGGCTAGGGAAAACAGTTTTGTGTAAAAGATGCATTTCCTAAAGGAGGTGGGAATGGGCAGATTGGAGGCAAAGGCAGAGGTGAACGCTGATAGATCGGGGCTGGGAAGGAGGGGGTCTGGGTTCTCCTGGGACTTTCTCTTCCCATTGCTGCTGCAGGGCCTGGCTGTGTCACTGTACCTGCCATCTCTCCACCTTCTGTCCCTGACCTCCCCAGGGGGCCTCCTAAACCTAGCACCACCGTGATGCCATCATGCAGGCATTTAACCTCACCAGACATCAAGATCTCGACCTATAAAATGTCCAGCTTATAAACTCTGCCTGATGGCCTCATCCAAACCTTTGATGAACGAGGAGCATTAACTCAACTCTCTTGCATGTTCTTGTGACATCCTGTGCATACTCTCTTATGGCACCAGATGATGGTCTCTGTTGATTTCCCTTTTCTGCTCTCCTAGATTATGATTTACTTGAGGACAGGAAACTTATAAAATGTGCATCAAGTGGTATGTTTATTCAACAAGTATTTATTGAACACCTGCTGTATGCTAAGCACTGAGGATAGCAATTACCTAGACAGACACAATTCTCTGCCATGAATGAATGAATGAATAAGTGGATGAATGAATGAATGAATGAATGGAAGCAAGAGGAAATGGTGCTGCTGTTTCTTAGTGGGAACCGAGGAAAATTCAGACTAGAATGGAAGGTCTGTGAAGGCAGCAATGAAATGCATCTTTTTCTCCAATCTATCCACAAAACCTCACACTGTGCCTGCAACATTTTAGACAGTCAATAAATATTTATGGTAAGGTACATTGTTGAATGATGGGAATCATGATTGTATTTGCTTTCAGGACTAGCCATGGGACTTTGCAGATTTCTAAGCACATTGCTAGGTATGACCTTATTTTCTCTCAGTTCTACATTAGATGTGATGTAAGTAGGACAGATCGTGACCCCCCCCCCACCGCCGTCCACACACACTTTACAAAGAAAGAAAGAAAATCATAGAAGCTTTGGGATTTGTCCTCAGGTAAACTGTCCAGTTCGTGCAGTGGTATCACACAAACCTAGGCTTCCAACTCCAAATTCAGTGTTTCTTTCACTAACCCAGGCTGTGTGATTATTGATGAAGTCAGAAACATAGGAATATATCCATCCATCCATCCATCCATCCGTCTGTCCATCCATCCACCCACCCATCCATCCACCCATCCATATATCCAACCATACATCCATCTGTCCATTCATCTATCCATTTTTGTCTGTCCATTCATCTATCCGTCTGTCAGTCCATCCATCCATCCATCCATCCATCCATCCATCCATCCATCCATCCATCCATCCATCCTTTCCTTTTCATTTATAGCATTTGAAGAGATTCATTAGCCTCTGAACTAGGACTTGCTCTGATTGCATGAGGGAATCCCAAGTTGGACCTCACACTTTTTATTCTGCTAGCAGATTGTCCATAGGTATAGCATGGTAACCCCCTTTTTACTTTCCTCTCTACAAAATGCTGTATCAGTCTCTCTGTGTTCCCTCTGCAATGATGAGCTTCCGTATTTTCTTCTGGCATCCTCCCACTTCACTCCTCTGCACACGTGCAACCTTCCTGCCTTCTTGTCTTTGTGCCACTCCTCCATCCGAAATATCCTTTACTACATGGGTACCTGTTGAAATTTTGTCCATCCTTTAAGACTCCTCTCTGAATACTTTCTAGATTCAGCCAGATGTTCTCTCCTCTGCTCTAAACTTCCTGTTTTGATTTATAGCTACTTATGGCATGATTTTTTTCCGTTCCTTGGACTGAACTCCTGAGGATAGAGTTTCTTTATGCCAGATCTCAGAAAAGGTTGGTTGACTAAGTGAATTTTAAGGTGAGCACATATTTGCATCTGCTACAGAGGTAATATATATTCAGTGTAGAAAATGTAGAGAAAAATGAATCATAACATGATTAAAATCACCTCTGATCCCCCCATTCTTGATGTTCCAGTGTTTTTCTTCCCAGCTGTATATGCATATCCTTATCTCTAAACAGAATCATAGGACCGTGTATTTTCTATATAAACTTCCTTTGCTGCTCCATGAGAATGCAACCTGCTTAAAAGTTAAAGTTCTGTCTTTCTCTTCATTTGCGTTCTTCAGGGTACTTAAACTTGAGCCAGTTGTTGAATAAATTTCTGTAGAGTAGTTATATGGGCATCGAGCCGTCATTAGCATCCTGAGTTGCCATCTCCTTTCTCTGTCTTCTGGGGATGCCCATCTGAATTCATATATGAGGACAGCTCAGTTCAACTCACTAAAGATTTATGGAACCTTCTTCTCTGTATTCGGCTACCATGTCAGGCATGAGGGCACACAGATGGCTCTGATGTATCCCTGCACTAGAGCCCAGTGAGAGAGGTCAGCTGTATAAACAGACCATTTTAACATAGATAAATACCATTTTACAATAAGATGCTATCACCTGTGTATATGAAGTAATATGTAACAAATTGAACTGTGGAATGCTCACTGAGGATCAAGATTAATGTTAAAAGCTAATTTGTTTGTATTATCTCATTTAATTCTCACAACAACCCTACTAAGCAGGTGCTGTTAATATTATTCTCATTTGATAGATGGGGAAACTGAAGCATGAAGAAGCCAAAAAGCTTGTCCAAAGACATACAACTTGAACACAAGGGAACTGGGGTTCAAAATCCAGCAGTTGGTCTCCAGTCTATAATGTTATGCAGCAGGCGGTATTTCCTCTTAATGGAAGCATAAAGAGGGGGTCATATGGGGTCAAGGAAGTCTTCCAGAGTGAGGGGTGGGGTTTGGTAGGAAAGGTGTTTCTTCAAAGATGTTGAAGTAAGAAACAGGACAGTGTGTATGGAAGATTACATAAGTATTTGATCAGATTTAACATATAAGTGCAAAGAAAGGAGTGAAATAAAGTAAGGCAGGGGAGAAGTGCAGGTGCCAGCTTGGTGAAATTAGGTTTTGTTTTGTTTTGTTTTTGCATTACGGGGGCTTCTCACTGCTGTGGCCTCTCCCGTTGCGGAGCACAGGCTCTGGACGCGCAGGCTCAGCGGCCATGGCTCACGGGCCTAGCCGCTCTGCGGCATGTGGGATCTTCCCAGACCGGGGCACGAACCCGTGTCCCCTGCATCGGCAGGCGGACTCTCAACCGCTGCGCCACCAGGGAAGCCCGTGAAATTAGGTTTTATCCTAAGGGGAATCAAGAGCCATTGAAAGGTTTTCAGCAAAGGAGTGACATGAGCATATTTATAAGTTAGACATGTAATCGTGGTAGCCCTTTGAAGGATGGCTGGAAGGAAGGAAGCCTGGGGGCAAGGATAAGAGTTGGGGCTACTCGGTAGTCTCCATTTGCCCCTTGAGATCCACTTTCCATGCTTTTCCCCCCTGCCTTGTGCCTTGGGAGGCTGACCCATATGATTTGCTTCACTGGAGCACCCTTGGGTGTTTGGATGGGGTTTGCCCATGTTAGGCACCTGCAAGAGATTAGCAGGTCCAAGGAGGGTGAGGTTGAAGCATTTATTACCCCATCACCTCCATGCTTGGTCATGCCTTGTCAGAGTTAGGTTATTCTGCTGGATTATACTGAGGTAGGAGATAGGTGGGCCCCAGGCTGAGCAGCCAGTCTCCTGCTGACACTTTGAGATAAGATACTAGCAGGTGCATTGGGCCCTAATTGGGTGGGTTCAAAGAGACCACAGTTTCCTCATTCTTGTGGTCAAGGGGTATTTCCCAGCCTGACACATGTGCAGAGAGTGTCCTCAGTCTAGGGGGGAGCCCAAGGAGTGAGGCGACATCAGCCCTTAATATGTCCTGCCAACCTCCCAGAAACCTTTGCGTTGGAATCCATCTTGGCTGGGAGATGTGCACACCCACGAGGAAGGACCCTGAGTCAGGCCAAATATGGGCACGAGCAAGATGATTGGCCAGAGACCACCTGGAAGACTGCCTCCCCTGTAAGCGACCTTAGTTGCCCCTCTTGGGGGCAACTCACTCTGAGTTCACCTGTGTGCTCTTCCACATGCCCACTGCTTCTAATAAATGCTTTATCTATTTCACAGTCTTGATCTCTTTGCTAAATTCTTTCTTCAAAGGAGGCAAGGACTGAGGTCCTTCTTCCAGCCGCCTCACCCCTGAATTCAATACTACCTGAAAGCCACAGCAGCTGACGAGCAGCCCTTTCCTACAGCTATGGCTCTTTCAGGGTGATAGAACCCTCCCTTCCTTTGCCCCTTCAGGCCTAGGATGGTGACAGGTCCTTGCTGTTGCCAGCTTTGAGGTGCTTCATCATTGGTTGGCCGTAACCCTGCCTGTGATGATCAACTTCATATGTCAACTTGACTGGGCTAAGGGATTTCCAGAGAGCTGGCAAAACATTACTTCTGAGCTTGTCTGTGAGGGTGTGTCTGGAAGAGATTAGCATTTGAATGGGTAGACTAAGTAAAGGATAAAGGCCTTTGTCAGTGCAGGTGGGCATCATCCAATCCCTCTAGGCCCTGAATAGAACCGAAAGGTGGAGGAAGGGGAGATTTGCTCTCTGCCTGAGCCAGGACATCCACCTGTTCCTGCCCCCTGCCATTAGTCCTCTTGGTTCTCAGGCCTTTGGCTCAGACTGGGACTTACACCATTGGCTCCTCTGGTTCTCAGCCCTTTGGGTTTGGACTGGAACCACACCACTGGCTCTCCTGGGCCTGCAGCTTGAAGATGGCAGACTGTGGGACTTATTAGCCTCCATAATCATGAGAGCGAGCCCCTCATAATAAGTCTCTTTCTATATATCTATATATATTCTATCACTTCTGTGTCTCTGAGAACCCTAAGACACTTCCAAAGCCTTTGTAAATGGTCCCATTATTAAGCACTTCTCAGTCACCTTACTGAGTGTGTCTTCTCTTTTCTGATGAGACACTGACTGGCACAGAGCCATTTGAAAGCAGTCCACAAGAGAGATGGTAAAGGTTTGCAGTAAGGTAACCACTTACAGATAACAATGTAGATATTGATATTGTAGAGATGATAAGGAAGGGTGTGTATTTGAGATCGATTTCCCAAGCCCACTCATGACTTACTGCATAGAGGTGACCGCCCATGGAGGCTGGAACAGCTAATGTCAGGGGTACGTGAAGTGAATGTCACTACCTTTCCCAGCTCCTTCTACCTAGGCAGTGAGTTCATCTCTCAGAACGTCTGCTTTCCCCCTCATGGCAAGGCAAAGACCATTTGCAAACTCATCAGAAGCGCTCTCTGGCCTAAACATGAATAATCTGCAGGAGGGTCAGCTGGTGCTGTGGAATCTGAAGACGAGTTAGTTAGCCACTTGGGAGACGTTACCAAGATGGCTGGTGATCAGAAGAGCTGCTTATTTTCATAATGACCTTCAGGAATTAAATAAAAATACAATGAGTGCCATAGATTAGGGAGAACAAGCCAATTAAAACCACAACACGCCTTTGGGATTTTTTATTTCTTTTCCAGGAGGCTGAAAGGCATCCGTGGCTGCTGAGGCAGGGTGGAGGTCTTCCCAGAATCACTGATGAAGGCTGATCCTCTTGCTTGGCTTTAGCGGGTGGTGGAGGGGATTTGAGCCTATTGAATATTTCACGAGTTGCAGCCCACGTGGGGAGAACAATGAAAGGTGAAGAGGCAATCCCTGGGTTTCTTTACGATTCCAATATAAAACTAAGCTCTTCGGGGTGGGAGGGAGGTAGGCATTGGAGTCAGTCTACCGCCGGAAGGCATGGTGCACCAATTCTCCCACTTTAATATCTGCTGTTTCATTTTATATTCATTCATGTCAGCATAATCTGCCTTTATGGGAATCATCTTTGTTGCCAACCAAATGCGTTTAGTCCCCCTTTTGCTTTAAGTTTGATTGTAATATGACTTGAAGACTTCAATGAAATGTTTATATGCTGGGGCTAGGGGAAGAGGAGAGGGAAAATGCAATTGGAAAATCAATCATCAGGGAATTTCAAGAACCTAGCCTTGGTTATGCTACTGTTTCTTTGACCTGTTTTTAGTGGACCCAGGACAGGCTCTCGGAGCAAGTCTACCCGCTGATTCCCTACTGCATGCTGAAAAAAGTATACTCTGTTGCCAGACATCCAAAGCTCTTAACTCTGTGTCTGGACTGTATTCCGCCCCCCTGACATTCTACTGCCCTCCTTCTTATGTGTGTGGCTTCACTGCCCTGTGATACCCAGCCACCCAGCCCATCTCTCTGCCTCCTCCTCTCCTCCGAGGGCTAACAAGATGCCCGTCCTCTGCAACACTCACGTTACCACGTTTTGCGAGTGGTTCTTGGTCTCAAAGCTAGGAAAGTCCTGTCCCACCTTCGAGTTCCCAATGGACCTTTACTTTTTCTTTATTTCCCTAATGAAACTCAACACTGCTTTCATATCTTATTATGGATATGTATAAACACATGTGTGTATGAGTGTATATGTGTGTGTGTATTCATCATTCAGCAATTCAGGTTTTTTTTTTAATTGATCACTTATATGTGCCAAAGTACTTGAAATATGGCAGGAATAAGACACACGGGGTCCCTGCCATCCTGGAGAGACAGGTATTAAAGGCATGTTCAGGAAAATACATGAAGTAAAATTCAAATAGTGATAAGTTCCATAGAAAGTGTTTGTAAAGGCGGTACAATAGAGAGTGCATGTATATGGAGAGAAGTACTTTATTATTTTTAATCTTTTTTTATTGAAGTATAGTTGATTTACAATGTCATGTTCATTTCACATCTACAGCACAGTGATTCAGTTTTATATATATTTTTCAGATTCTTTTCCCTTATAGGTTATTACAAAACATTGAGTATATTTCCCTGTGCTATGCAGTAGGTCCTTGTTGATTATCTGTTTTATATATAGTCGTGTGTATATGTTAATGCCAAACTCCTAATTTATCCCTCCCCCTCTTCCCCTTTGGTAACCACAGTTTGTTTTCTATATCTATGGATCTATTTCTGTTTTGTAAGTTAATTTGTATCTTTTAAAAATTTTAGATTCCATATATAAGCAATGCTGTATGATATTTGTCTTTGGCTTACTTCACTTAGTATAATAATCACTATGTCCATCCATGTTGCTGCAAATGACATTGTTTCCTTCTTTTGATGGCTAAGTAATATTCCTTTGTGGATATGTACCACATCTTCTTTATCCATTCATCTATCAATGGGCATTTAGATTTCTTCCATGTCTTGGCTATTGTAAAGAGTGCTGCTATGAACATAGGGGTGCATGGATCTTTTCGAATTATAGTTTTGGAGAGGAGTACTTTACGTAAGAGTGGCGTGGCCTCTCTGAGTAGGTGTCAGTTGGACTGAGAGACAAAGGCTTAGAAGAAGCCAGCTTGCAAGCTTTGGGTGGAGAGTTCCAGAGACACTGGAGAGAAAGTGTGTATGTGCTGAGACAAGAGGAAGCCTGGCCTGTGTGAGGAGTAGTTGTAATTCCTGTAGAGCCTGGGGCATGCGATGAGCACATGATGTGAGAGGTGGATCAGGATACTGCACGGTGTCCTGGGTCACACTAAATGGAAAGTGTGCACATGTGTGGACAGTGACACGGGGCAGGGGTAGAATTTCTGCTGTTAAAGGACTGTGAGCTTCCCGAAGGCAAAGCTATGTCTCATTTCACTCCAGACTCCAAGCTACTAAGCCAGCTGCTATGGAGTAAGTCCTCAGTAAGGTGTGTTGAGTGTCTAAACAAAGAAACACAGGAATAAATGAATGAATGAGAGAACAAATGACCAAGACCTTCTGCTTCCTCTGAGGCAGTTTGTCCCTCTGAGGTTTCATGCCCCTTCTCCCCTCCCAGCAATAGTTTTTGTTTTTTGGTTTTTTCCTCTTTGTAATAGAGTAAGGCCAGAGCTGTTCTTATGATTCAATATTTACTGTGTTTCGCACACTGTTATTATCATTTAACGTTTACTGTCTGCTGACTGTGCACTCATCGCTGTAGCAAACAAAGAGTGGTTCATGGGCTAATTTAGTCAAGGAAAAGATGTTATAAGAGCAACTGGCATAGTAGAAATTACATAGACTGGAAATCCACTGGGTCCAGCTGGGTACCAGCTCACCAGTGACCTTAAGCAAGTGACTAACCCTGCGTGACCCTCTGTTTTCTAATCTGAACACGGGGATGGTGGCAAGCTCCTCTAACGTGGTGGGGTTGCAGGCACAGGTGGGGAGAATTCCAGAAGTAAGGGGTGCAGATTTCAGGAAGGATTCCTCCTCTTCCTCTGCCTGCTTCTGTACCAGGCTGTGTCAACCAGATGTGGCCTGCCTTGAGGCTCTCTGCCGGTGCCATTTTCAGGGACTCTTAGCACAGTAAGTGCCTGCCTAGCTGACAGCACACAGATCCTCCTTCTTGAGCTGCTTAATGAGACAACAATTTCCAGAGGCAAATCCCAGCGCTCGGTTCCCTGGACATCTGGTTCTGGCTTTGATGCACAGAGAGAGAAATGAGCAAGGCACTGAGCAAGGCCATTCACCATAATGTCTTCACGTTGCCTTGGCCCAGCTGGCCGGCTGCCAGAGAAGCTTCTGCCACATCCTCCGATGCTGAGGCTGGGAGGTTGGGGAGAGAAGGTGCCTGGGAGAGACGTGCTTCATAGACCAGGCTCCCAGCCAGTCTCCTCCTCGGGGCCACACAGTGTGCTCTGGGGGCCCTTTGGGGCCTGAGTTCTAGGAGCCGATGTACTCCTGAGGTGGTCTCCAGCCCTGCTCCACTCTTGTTGCAGCAAGGGAAGCCCAAGCAGGTGTTCACTTGGACTAATAACTTACTATATTCCAGCCACTTTGTCTTTGCCTTGGGATGAGGTGGGAGGCTGTTGGTTTAGAGCAGAGTGGTGACGTGAGCAGACTTATGCTGTGGCCGGATTCTTCTGGCTTCTGGTTGAGCATAGACAGAAGAGGCAAGGGTGGAAGAAGAGAGTCGAGTTAAGGAGCCCTTGCAGGAAGCCAGGCAATAGAGGAGGGTGTCTCGGCCCAGGTGGCTTGCAGTAGAGGAGCTGAGAAGGGTTGCATTTCGGATGCCTTTTGAAGGATTTCCTGATGGACTGGATGAAGAGTGGGAGAGAAAGCAGGCAGTCAAGGATGTCTCAAGAGCGTCTGAAGGGTGAATTACATCCTGACCCTATTAATAATAATAATGATAATAAATGTTAATAGCTAACTTTTTATAGCACTTATTAAGTGCCAGATGCTCTTCCCCTAAGGACTTTCTTTTTTTCTTAAAGAACATGAGTAACTTTTTAAAAAAATTATTTATTTATTTATTTATTTATTTTTGGCTGCATTGGGTCTTCGTTGCTGCACTCGGGCTTTCTCTAGTTGCAGCAAGCGGGGGCCACTCTTCATTGCGGTACGCGGGCCTCTCACTGTTGTGGCCTCTCCCGTTGCGGAGCACAGGCTCCAGACGCGCAGGTTCAGTAGTTGTGGCTCACGGGCCCAGTTGCTCCACGGCATGTGGGATCCTCCCAGACCAGGGCTCGAACCCATGTCCCCTGCATTGGCAGGTGGATTCTAAACCACTGCGCCACCAGGGAAGCCTCCCTAAGGACTTTTGATTGTGAAATTGAAGGAGTTAGAGTCTACGGGGAATGGACCATATAAGAATAATTCAGTAGAATTTGATGAGCAAATATCATCATCTCATCTCAAGGTGACTCTTTTCTTCAGTGTCACCAGGTGTGATGGGGGCTGCCGTGGGCATGGGGTGAGCTGACTAGATAAGAAGTTCTAACTCGTCTTCCTCATCAATCCTCCTCAAGCTCATGTCTGTGTGCATGTACATGAGGTCTTTGGGGACTGTAGAAATACTGTCTCTAGGTGAGCTCTATAGCTTCGTCCAGAGGTCCAAGCATCAGACACTATTAAGGCTACTTGTCTATTGATGGATTGATTGCCTCTGTTTCTTACAGTAACTCTCACTTGAGGAAAGATTTGATAATTCACCAACCCCATCACCCTTCCCCTTTATTCACAGGACACACTGATAGGCCTTGTCCTTCAAAATATTTTCAGGGACACATTCCTTTAGCAGACAGCACTAGGAAAAGATTGTATGATCCCACTGCAAGGATGCTTTTGGTACTGTATGCTCTCACCCTTCTTAATAAGAAGCTATATTGGTACAATTACATTGACTGGAAGTAGTATTAAAGTGATACTTATTATTTTTAAAGTATTTTCAGACGGAAAAACAGCATAGAGGCAAGAGTTAGGAAGTTCAAGTCAGGTGACCTTACCATTGACTAGAAAGTTCTAACTTCCCATTGGTTATATGAGAACATTGAAGTAGGAAAGAGGGCTTTCAAGTATTTTTAAGCCATGGAAACCTTTGTGCCAGAACTTCCTTGCTTGAGAGTACAGTATGTACAATATGAGGGAAAAACTGGAGTGGCTCTGACTGAAGCAGGAGAAATGGCTCAGAACAACCCACTTACCAAGCTCCTTTCCCTTAAAGGATGATCCTGAGGCACCTCAGCCGGGCCAGATGTTCTTTTGGGCCTTCCCGGCTCTGAGGTTCTGCATTTCTGCCATGAGCATTTCCAACTCAGCTTCTGAAGAGTTCACACTCTGAACTCCCACTCTTCAGAGATTTCCTTCCTTCACCTTCTTATAGTTCTGTGGCCTCAGAAGAACGTAAGCACATTCACCTCTTGCTTAGTTCACCTCCACTGTTGGAGTAGAATGAATTACCTTATCATGCATGCTGGTATCAAAAGGGCACCAGGCAGACCTGGGTTCAAATCCTGCCTCTGCCACTCTGTTGCTTGGGGATAACCTTGGCTACAGTTGACTCATCTGTAAATGGGAGTGATGATCTCTGGCTCAGAGATTCCATGTGGGGAGAGGCATCCTGGTACAGGTAGGTGCCTTCAGAGCTCCTGAATACATGTGGCCCCTCTCCTCCCCGGCGCGCCGAGGCCAGGCCTGCCGCTCACCCAGCACCTTGGGTCTTGTCTTGCAGAGATGTCAGGCACGGCAGCGGACATCTCGCTGGTGCACTGGAGACAGCAGTGGCTGGAGAACGGCACCTTGTACTTCCACGTCTCCATGAGCAGCTCCGGGCAGCTGGCCCGGGCCACCGCCCCCACCCTCCAGGAGCCCTCAGAGATTGTAGAGGAACAGATGCACATCCTCCACATTTCTGTGATGGTGAGTGAGTGGGCATGCAGTGGGGGCTTTGGGGGGTGGGTAAAGGGAAGGGCGAGTGGAGAGACCGTGGCAAGAGGCAGGGGATGGCCAGCAGGTGGAGGGAAGGAGCTGGCCAAGTGCGAGAGGTTAGAATGATAAACAGAAGGTCGGATGGATCCCATGGTGTCACTTGGACTGACGCATACTCATCCGTCATCTGTCAGCTGTGACAAACTAATTGTGCTTCAGAGGAGAAAATAAAGGGTCTCCAACTCCTTGGCCTTTTGGCCGACCTCTCTGGGAATAGCTGTTTAACATCTGTCACGTGCTTGACCTGCTTTGCCGAGGGCTCAGGTTCAGCGCTCCACAGCCGGCCGTTCCAAGAATGACTGAACAAACAGAATTGGAATGGGGTTGCCCTTCCCCAAGTACCCTTGATGTGCCAGGTGCTTTAACTCTCTTTAACACCCCCTGCAGTGTAGACCGTGCATGGTGGCCCCTGGAGCTGGACTGGGCATAGCCGGGGCTGTCACACACCAAAGCCCCCTCCATTACCCTCACTTCATAGCTGTGAATACTGAGTCAGAGGGGTAGAGAACCTTACCCAAGGTCACATCGCTAGGAAGAGGTGGAGCTGCTCTTGGGCATTTGAACCCGTGTGTATCTGGCTACAAACACTGGACTATGTCCTCTACACTCTGCTCTCAATGCAAGAATTTTTTGACTCTCCACCGTGTGTGAAGCACTGCACCAGGCACATTCGTGGACATGATTTCATTGCATTCTCACCAAGAAGTCAGGCACGTCACTTCCATGTTAGAGGTGAAGTTATGGACACAGAGAGATCTGTTGTCTGTTGGCCCCAGAACCTGGAACACTCTGAGGCTGCTGCCTTCTCAGAAAAGGATGCTAGGACAGAAATCGCCTGAATGGTAGTCCAAAGTGTATGTAGATTCACATTAATGATGTATTAGAAAAGCTGTAATGAATGGCTTTGCACAGTAGATAGAAAAAAATGCAGTGTGCAGAATGTGTAGGGTCTAACTGGCTCAAGAAGAGATCAGATAATAGCTACGGCTGACATCCCCCTAGTGCTTTTCACTCCTGAAGCCGTTCTTACGTTATTTCCCCCTTTTTACCTTTAGCACAGCTCTGCCAGATGCAAGAGGGTAGGAAAAGTTATTCCCAACCTATGTGTGAGGAAGCTAGGGCTCAGAGAGGTAGAGTGATTGACCTAAGGTCACTCAGCAAAATAGGGCCGTAACCCAGCCCTTCATTTTTTCCTTCCGTTCAATAGTCAGCAGTACTTACCAAGAGCCTCCAGTGGAGCAGATCTTGCCTTTTGGTCTCTGTTCTGGTCCCTCTTCAACCTGCACTGTGCATTAGACATTCTCATTAGGGCTGAGTAAGTGCTTGGAAATGTTCTCTTTTTGGAAAAACACACACATACCGCAGCCAGACAGCCACGTTAAATTTGGACCTAACGCATGCTCATCACGTGGAGGAACAAATCAAGGCCTTTGTGTTATTCACGGAATGAGTGTGATAGACTTTTCCCATTTTTATATTTAGCGAGTGATGCAGCCATACGCCAAGCCAAGTGGATGCCTGCATGCTAAGTTTGGGTCGCAAGTTTGTAAGCACCCTCTCAGGGTACTTGCTGAGTTCCTCAAGGGGCCCGGGGCACCAGCTGATGGGCATGACGGCTCTTCTTTTAATGTCTGAGTGAGACTCGGTTTGCACTAATATTTATTAAGCATTTTCTGTTCGGCATGGCGTTGACTCACCTACGTCCTTCCCATAACCCAGTGACCTAGACAGTATTATCTCAATGATCAGTGAGTTCTGCATGGGCTTTCTCTGCTTCCATGCCCAGTGTTAGTTAAATCAGACCTCTCCCCAAAGACTAAAGGTGTTTCTCACTTTTTTTCTGCTCAGTGAGTTTAGCTTGGAAAGAAGAACTCACTGAGACCCAGATGTCGCTCCAATTCCCTGTAATTCAGGGTGTGGCTGGTGGAGTAGGTGGTGTGGAGGTTGCCAGTCTCTAGACCCTCCCTGCCCGCAAGCTGGAGTGGCCCAAGGCTACCACCTTGTGGTCCCACCCATTCTTCCCCCTTCAGTGCTCCCAAGTCTTGATCTTTCCTGTCCTCACCTTACCCTCAGCAGACAGTCCTGTCCAGGAAACACTGGTCCCCTTTGCATCCGTTGATGGCAGCCCAGCCTCTCAGAGGCGGGACATGCCTCAGAGAACCCTGCCCTCTACATAGAGGTAGGATGACGTGGTTATAAGCATAGACACCTGAGCCCGAGTGCCTGGGTGTAAAGTTTCACTCTGCCACTTAGCACTCTGGGTGATGTTGGGCAAAGTATTTAACCCATCTATGCCATGTTTTGTCATCTATAAAAATGAGGATTATACTAATACTTACTGTGTATGAGAGCACTTGTATCAGAGGGGCTTGGCATACAAGGGCATTAGCTTTTATTATTAGGCACAGTTTTATTATGGAGATGTGCTGATGTATTATACCCATTCATTTCACGGATGGATAAACTGTGGTCCAAATACAGACTAGGACTTGTCCAGAACCCCCAGCCAGACAGTGGGGCTTGGCCTGGAGGACAGACCTCTCCGTGGCTCAGACTCTGTCCTTGCCATTCTGGCCACAGATAATTCAGCAAGAACAAAAAGAGTGTTTGGTTCTCCCCACTTCTGCCTTACCAATCTTTTTAATTTTTCAAACAAATCTTGAATCTTAGATTTTTAAATCCCAAACATTTAAAATGGCATTCATGGTGGCTGGGACCTGCCTTCCCATTTCACAGATGAAATATTTGAGATTCAGTGAGTTTAACTGACTTGCCTAAGGCTGCGTGGCTAACAAGAAAGCACTTCTGGTCCCAGGCTTTTCCAAGATTCCAAACTCATGTCACGGGGCTACTCAGGACACCGTGACTCTCCCTCTGTCAAACTTTGCATTGTTATCATCTTTGGTGAAGATCTGAGATGGTTTTGTGAGAAGACCAAATCATCCAGTCAAATCTCAAAGAAACCTGGAGGTCAGAGTCCATGTTTTCCATCCGCTTTCCTCAGCATAAATATCCTGCCCACCCATGCAGGGCAACCAGTTCCAGCTCAGTCACTGGAACCTGCTACAATCCATGCCTACTGGCGTGGAACCAGCATGCCCTTTTGAGCTTGTTAAGCCCCGAGTTGAGCATCTACTTTATCCCAGAAGGTTGCATCATCTGACTATTAATATCCCAAGAGTCAGGCAACAAAGAGGTACTCCGTGAAACCCTGGGTAGAGGAAGAAAGTAGAGGGTCATTCATCTAGTCTGCAGTCCCAACTTCAGCTACTCAGAGCAGTCCCATGCCTGCCTCAGCCATGCAGGGGGCACAGTGGATGCAGAGAACAGAGCAGAGGTTCGGAAGGCATAGTCTTTCTTGCTTCCTGCTTCCTGATGGTTTTACTCTTGGGAGTTCCATCACCTCTTTGAGTCTCAGTTTATCTATGAAACAACTGATCATACCAGTCTCACAGGGTTACTGAGAAGAGTGGAAGAAATATATAAATCGTACCTAATGTCTAGTCTGGCACACTGGGGGTATACGATAAAGCTGGCTATTATTACTCCCGGTGCAGCAATTTTAAAGGACTCTGATGCAGGAGTAAGGAGACATTGGATTGAGTCTTCTTTTTGCTGCTATCTTGCTCTCTGATCTAGAGAAATATTCACAATAGCTGACATTTACTGAGTATTCACTACATTCCAGCTAGTGTTCCAAATTTTGTTTTACATGCATTATTAAATTTAATCCTTACAACAGATCTTAAGGTAGATACTCTTGTTATGTTTATTTCATAGATGTGGAACCTGAGATGTTAATAATATCAATAGCTATTGGTGTGAGTTGGTCAAGGTTAAATGGTAAAACCAATATTTAGTTCTATAGAGGCAGACTCCAGATCCTCTGCCCTTAATCTGTAAAGCAGACCATCATTTCTCTTCTCCCTGAATTAGTTGCTGACTTAAATTATAAGATGTTATGGACAAATTAATACAAAGACTCCCGCCTTATGTAGAATCTATGGGTGTGTTAAGGGGGGTTGTGACTTGGGAGTCAACTCCAAGGTTAAACAGTATCTCTGTTGCTGGCTTTATGACCTTGGCCAAGTCAACCTCATCATTCGTAAAACAGGAATAATATTTCCTAATTCCCAGATTTTTTTCTAAGTACTGAATGAGGTCACACATGCATAATAAAAACAATGGCTACCCTCACTGAGGACTTTCTGTATGCCAGGCACAGTCTAGGTGTGGTACATGCAGCATTCCATTTAATTGTTCTGGTTCCTCTATAAGATAGATACTGCTCCTGTCCCTCATTTACAGATGAGGAACCTGGGAGTTAGTGAGATTTTATAACCTGCAGAAGTTCACATCTCCAGTGAGTACCAAAGCTGGGATTCCAACTCCAGTCTGCACAAATTAATAAGAATCTTTGATCTTGGGCATGATTCTGCATGATGCAGTGCCTGAAATTCAGTAAGTGCTCACAAGGTGGTAGCTGTCATTAAAATGTTAGCTGTAGTGACAACAGTGACGAATATTGTTGCCACAATGTTTTGAGCAAAGGGATGAAAGGAAATGTTTGATTTGATCTGTGAGAAGAGAAGACCTTTGAGGACATGTTTCTTTCAAAGGGACCATCCCACAGAAAATGCCACAGGTTTGTACTGGTGGGCCCCAGTGAGGAGGGCTTACAAAGGACCAAGCTTCCAAAGTGTTTGAGCTCTCCAGAAATGGAGGGGACTGAGTCAGAGGATAGTGAGGTCCTTGTCTTTGGGGTATGCAAGCAAAGGCTAGAAGCCGTATTTGTCAGGATTTTGAGAGGAATAATAGTTAAATTAGGTGACTGTTGTAGTTCCTTCAAACTTGAAGATCTATGATTCTGTGGCATAATATATAGAAAAACACTTTGAGGATTATAAACTGCCCCATAAATCTAAGAAATTATTATTACCATTCTCAATCAGTAGCTTTGTTTAAAGGATCTGTGTGATATGGGGATAGTACATTTTAAAGCTTTCTGTGAAAAATGGCTTTAGATCATTTCCCCAGTCATTGCATTTATTCATTCACAGCATATCATGCATTCCTTAGTTGATTGGTTTAATCACTCAATCGTGCAATGCTTTACTTGCCCACTAAACCCAACAATGAAAATCCTATCTGGTAGAAAAAAGAAAAAAATAAAAGGCTCTAAAAAATCAACCACAGGCTCAGAACAAGCCAAATCTGTGGGATTTCACCATTAAAAGGGGTCCTATGTTTTAAGTTGTATTCATGAAAAACCAGTTTTCTGAGCAACTAGTTTTTGAAGGTTCTAGGTGAGACTTGAAATATTGTGTTTACTTTTGGGGATCATATGTTAAGGTAAACAATAACTGACTAGAAAATGTATGAGAAAATAATCAAGACAGCGAAGAGTCTTAAAATAATAATGCTAACAAGCACTGTTACAATGCTGAGTTAGTGTTATAGTCATTGACAGATTGTTAACTCATTTAATCCTTACGATAATCCTAAATCAATAGATGTCCTGTTCTACTTTTGAGAACCTATAGGCGTAGAGAATGTAACTACCGTGCAAGAACTGTGGACCTGGTATCCCAAGGTTTGTAACTGACTTACCGGCCATGTGACTTGGGCATGTTCCTCCCCTCTGCTTCTTCCATTTCCTCATCTACAATGGAGTGAGGGTGGAAATATCTGCCAAAGGATGCTGTTGTGAGGATCACCTAAGATGATACATATAAAGCACATATGCTAGAGCCTGACACAGAGTCAGGTCATCCTAAGTGTTAAGACTCTGCTATTTACAAGTGTATGTTTCCTAGGGCTGCCATCACAATGTACCATAAACCGAGTGACTTAAACAACAGAAATGTACTGGCTCACCGTTCTGTAGGCTAGAAATCTGAGATCAAGCTGTGGGCAGGCCAAGATGTGGATCTGTTCCAGACCTCTCCCCTAGCTTCTTATAGCACCTGGGCTTGTGGCACGATAACTCTGTTCTTCCTGGCATTCTCCCTGTGTGGGTATCTGTCTCTGTGTCCAAATTTTCTCCTTTTTATAGGACACTGGTTACATTGGATTGAGGCCCACCGTAATGACACCATCATAACTTGATTACCTCTATATGTAAAGATCCAGTCTCCATGTAAGGTCACATTCTGACGTACTGGGGATTTGGAGTCCAACATATCTTTTTTTGGGGGTGCACAATTCAAGAAATAACAATAAGTGCTATTGCTGTGTTATTTATAAGTGATATTAATGAAGAATGCTCAGGGCAACCAAGGTGGGAGAACCCAAAGCCTTTCAGAGTGAAGGCAGAGTAGAAGGGGAAACATCTGGACTAAGAGGAATATTTTTTAAAAGGTGGCAGCAAAAATCCAGTGGTAGGAAAATCATGTGATACACGTAGCACAAAGAACTCTGGCCTGGGACTCAGCTGTCCCAGCCCTGCCCCTCATGTGCTCTATGACCTTGAGCAGGTCACATTCCCTTCTTAGCCTTAGTATCCCCATCTGTAAGTTGAGATCCTCAAGCTTATATCTGTTGCCAAGACATGATGAAGTTTGGACGTACAAATATCCCAAGTACATTTTTATATGTGTGCCATACCTCGTGAATCCCATTTACTTTTTTTCCCCCAGAAAGTGAAAATTTTTTTTGAAATTTTTAAAATCACAAATGCATTTTTTTAGTTTTTAAAAATGTAAATCATATGTACCTTGAAGCTTGGCCATGGCTTGCCTCAACAACAAGGATTAACTAAAATCCCACAGGGTCTCTAGCTAGGCTAATGGGAAGATTAGGAGAATAAGCCATGGCTTCTGTCCTAAAGGAAATATGGCTTATCTCCCACAACATTTAGGGATGCAGCTTAGGGAAGTATTGATGGAATGAGGCCGAGACACTGTCAGGAGGCCTGGTTTCAAGTTAAAGACTGTACCTTGTACCAGCTGCAGAGATTTGGACAAAGCTTTACTTCTCTGAGCTTCTTGATTGGTCATCTTCCAAATGGAAATAAAATTAGAATCATAACATTGAACAGAGATAATGCACATGAAAGCATTTGGCTAGGTTTCCCCCCAAAGCAGTAGAACTATACAGTTTGGTTGGAACATTGGAGCTGAAAACACCTTAGACCTTGCAGAATCCAATTCTTGAGATGTCAGCTTTTGCTTGCTTCTTCTGTGAACAGATCACTCTGAACCTCAGTGACTGACCAAACAATGCTTTACTTCTCATGCACCTTACGTGTCAGCAGCTGCAGTCACGGTGGCCCAGATCTGCTTGTCTTCTCGTGCTGGGACTGTGGCTGAAGGGGGGCCCCAGTCTGAGACATTTGGTTTTCATGGCAGTGAGCAAGACAGCAGGCAGAAATCTAGGATGGCTCTTAAAGCAAATGCTTAGACATGGGTTCTCTCACATTCTGTGGGCCAGGGCATATCGTGTGGCCAAGCCAGTGGCAGGGGTGTACGGTCCTATATGGAGAATGGGCGTGTGAACAACTGCAGATAGCAGTTAGATCTATGATTCTGTGGCATAATATATAGAAAAACACTTTGAGGATTGCAGTTAGCAGATAGCTGCAGATAGCTGTTAGATGAGACCACGCCTCATTTTACAAATGGAGAAAAATGAGGCCAGAAAATGGACCTTCTCCATCCCTACTCCATTCTTCTGGGCCAACAATCAAGCCCAGCTGGAGAAGGCTGACAAAGGCATCCTGGATATCCATCTCAGGAAGGGGGCCTGGAGGCAGTTCCTTTGAGCCTTCTGGTCAAAAAGAAATGCAAGATGGGAATGTATATAAGAAAAAAATCTGCATAATGGGGGGGAGCAAAGAGATAGACAGGAAAAACAGACATCCACCAGTATTTATTGAGCAACTGTTGTATACTAGATGTGTAGAAACTACCAGCGGCAGAGAGAAGTAAAAGGAAACAGAAAAAGGGAGCCAAGGACAATGAGAGAGATGTGGAAAAATAAAGGGAAATTGGCAGGAACAGACAGAAAAGGACTTAGCAATAGAAGCAGAGGTGGGCAAAGAGGAAACAGAGAATAAAAGACATGGAGGAAACCACACAGAGACAAGTAAACAGGGAAAGAGAAACAGCAGAGTGAGAGGGACCAGATAGATTGGGATCCCCAGAAAGAGCCTTGGAGGGTGGACTGACGGGGTGAAGGGTGGGGTGCTAGGAGTGAGGAAGAGGCTGAGGAGGAAGTCCTGGAAGATGGGGCCACATCCAGCAGAGACGAGGAGGGTCTGAGGTGGGGCTTCGGGACCAGCGGATCTGAGAAGAGGCAGCGGAGGTTGAGGTGGGTGAGGCTACAGTGTCGAGTCCTGGAGGGTGGGGAGGATCCAGAGACTGCAGAGGGGCAACACGGGGAGGGGCCAGATGGGTTGGCAGAAAAGTCAAGGAGAATGTCCTCTCCATGGCCACACCCCACCTGCTTTCCTCCAGCCTCTTGTCCACATTTCATCTTCTTTCAAGAACCCAGGGCTTTCGTATGGTGTTCTAGCAACAGGGAGTGAATGAATGGGGTGTGTGTACAAGTGGGGTGCCATGTTCCCACCGTTTACTCCCCTTCCCGCATGTTCTGAGTCTATCCGCAGTGAAGATCGAGGTGGGCTTCCTTTGGGTTCATTAGTGGGCTTCCACTTCCTGCTTCACTTAACTCCCCTTTGTCCCCTCTCCTCATCTTCAGGAGGCAGCTTGGTTTGGTGGAAGTAATGTGTTTGGAGACAGACAGGTGTGCATTCAAATCGTACTCTTTCCCATATTGCTGTTTGACCTTAGATATATATTCCTGAACTTCTCTGATTCTTACTTTCTCCTGAATTTCCAGTGAGGCTGTGAATCTCTCATTCATGGGGCTTAGGGGAGAAATAAATGGTAAAAGACACATGAAGTGTCTTAGAACAATGCTCAGAGAAGATCCCTTTCTTTTCCTTTTGCCTCCTAAAAACTCCTTTCTAATCCACTGTTGGGCTTGGCCTTGGAAGACATCCTTAGAGCTAAGTTGGGCAGGAGTTATTAAGAATATTGACTCTAAAATACTGATATAAATAATTGACTAATAAATAAATGGGATAGAAGAGAGAGCTCTTCCTTACAGTGGAATTCCAATTAATAAATGTAGAGGAAAGAGGGAACTAGAAAGTCACCATTAGACGGTCACCACTGTAATAATTACTACCAACAAGATCCATCCATGTATACTAAAATTAATGGGTGAAACTTCAAGAAGCATCAGGATATTTGCAGTCTCAAAGAATTACACCACCACCCACCCCCTCGGATATATATTAATTACAAAAAGAAAATGGTGACTTTACAGTGGAACAATCTAGCAGATACCACTTGCATTAACTTCCTAGGGCTGCTATAACAAATTATCAAACACTGAGGGGCTTCAAACAACAGAAATTGATGTTGATGCTTTTACAGTTTTGGAGACCAGAAGTCCAAACTCAAGGTGTCAGCAGGGCTGCATGCTCTCCGGGGCTCTAGGGGATAATCCATTCCTTGCCTCTTCTAGTTTATGGTGGCTCCACGCTTCCTTGGCTTGTGGCTACTTGACTCCAATTTCTGCTTTCATCTGCATTTCACTTTCTCCTCTGTGTCCTTTCTTCTATGTCTCTCGTAAGGACATCTGTCAGTGGATCGAGGATCCACCTGGATAATTCAAGATGATCTCCCCCTTGCAAGATCCCTAGCTTACTTACATCTGCAAAATAAGGTCATATTCACAGGTTCTGGGCACTGGGATATGGATATATCTTTTGGGGGGTCCACCGTTCAACCCACTACATCACCTTAACCAAGTGATCCAAGTTAACAGCACCAGGAACAAGACATATGGACAGCCTGAATCTCCTGATAGGATGCAGTGAGAAGAGCACAGTGCTGTTTCTCTGGTTTTCTTGCCAAAAAATGGTGTAACTTGATTCTAACCATGAGAAAACATTAGAGATAAACTCAAAGTGAGGGACATGCTACAGAATAGCTGACCAGCGTTCTTCAAAGGTGTTAAGATCATGAAAGACAGGGAAGACTGAGAAATTGTCACAAATAAGAGAAGACAAGGGAGACTTGAAAATTAAATGCCACATAGGATCCTGGGTTAGACCCGGCCCCCACCTCCCCCCACCACAAAAAAAAACCTAGTGGGAAACCTAGTGAAATCCAAATAGGTCTGTAGTTTAGCTGATGGGATTGTATTGTTAACTTCCAGGTTTTGATTATTCTACGGTTGTCCCTCAGTATCCATGGCAGATTGGTTATAGGACCCCCACAGAGACAAAAATTCATAGATGCTCAAGTTCTTTAGATAGAATAATGTAGTGCAGTTGGTCCTCCATATCCATGTGTTCTGCATATGTGGATTCAACTAACAGAGGATCGGTTGAACCCATGGATACAGAACCTGCAGTATTTTGTTATGAGAAATGTTACCTTTAGGGGGAAGTGAGTGAAGACTATGCAAGAACTCTCTGTAGTAACGTTGCAACTTCTGGTGAGTCTATAATTATTTCAATACAAAAGAGTTAAAAACAGAAAGAGTATTGCGTCTGCAGCAGGACAGTTTGGGTTAGATCCTGGACTCATGGCTGACTTCTCAGTGTGACATGGTTAAGTTACTCCCTTGTGCCTCAGTTTCCTCCACTGTAAAATGTGATAATAATAGTTTCTACCTCCTAGAATTAAAATGAAGTCACACATGTAAACTCTACACAAATGTTGTATCATCAATTTCATTAATATTGCTACTGTCATTGTTCCTCTTTCACCAGTGATAAAACCAAGGCCTCAACAGTCAAAACTACTCTTTTCTAAGATCACACAGCCAGTGCCTGAGCCCAGAATTAAAGTTAAGTTTCTGATTCCAAGTGATCTCTCTCCTCTATAGTATTTCTTCTCTTGCAGGGGCAAGGATGGGTAAAGACCTTTTAGGGACCCATCTTCATAATCATCTAGTTAATACTTGACTCTGTGTGTTAGTGCAGGTCTGCCCTTGGACTGTGGAAGGAGGTAGCGTATCCTCTTTAGAAGTGATGAGAGCAGACATTTCTGACTTAGATTCCCCCCAAAAAACAAAAACAGCTACTTTGAAACTCCTCTAGTCCAACTCCTTCATTTTAGAGTGAAAACAAATACAGAAACTAAGCCTGTAGGTCTCAAAGAGTGACGTGGTCAGTGTCATGTGGCAGGTCAATGACAGAGCTGGCCTTCCCATCTAGATCTCATGACTCTGTGTGTGTGTGTGTGTGTGGCCCCCACTGCACCACACTTTCTAAACCTCCCCCAGCTGTGATCTGCACTCAGTAGATGGCCCCTCACTCTGTGCTGTGGGAGCCGTAAACATACAGGTTCAGCACAACATTTCACTTCATTGTGGTAATCATGCTGTCTGCACATCTACCAATACAGTCAAACAATCACCCAATTCAAACTTCTGCTGCTAATGTTCCCCAGCTCAAGGGTGTCTTTAATAGCAAAATAATACTTGTTTTTTCTTCCTTCCCTCTCTGTTTTTTTCCTAATCTCTCCTGGATGAGACATAACATTAATTACAGCAGTTAACAGAAATTCTGTCTCCATTACTGCCTGCCACCTTTTGCATCTTGACTTCTGCCTCCAAAATTTCTCTCCTGAATGAAGGGAGGGGGGCTTATGCAGATGTGTGATTGTCTGTATTTACCTTTTCTCTGCTACCTCCTTGGTGCTGAATTTTAAGACAAGCAGGATCAATATTTTCACTGGGGGGGGCGGTGGTGCGTGAATGTGAATGTGTATGCATTGTTTGTGTGTGCCTGCTTTGTAATCTAGCTGTCATTTTGAGCTAATTGTGTTGTTTCCTCTTGTGTGGAAGGAAATCTTATCTGTTTTGGATTAAAATTCAATGAAGGTCATAGCGGCTGGAAAACTTAGCAGACTGCTGCAATTAATGTTCATTTGGCTTTGATAAATTGGTACGTTCCCCTCAATAGGACTGGAGTGGATTTCAGAGGCAATAATTCTTCCATTAACTCAATGATTCTGCCTGTGATGGAGGACCTTGTCCTGCTTTTGTTTGTCATCTGTCACTTGGAGGAGCTGGGCATATGTCGGAGATGATTTATCATGATTGCAGTGCCTGCTTGTATCAAAGCATTTAAAACCACAGATTATTTTTGCCCCCCCCCCCCCGTAAATTGCTTGATTAAACAAATGTGAGGTTGGAATTAAGGTAGAAAGAAATTTGTGCGCCTCTGTTCCCACCCCTGGGTTTCCACAGTTATGTGGTTATCGCAAGTTCCTTTCAAGCTCAAGGTGAAAATGTGTTTGTAGAGGAATAATACTGAGCGCTTACTGTATGCCAGGGATTGTGCTGGGAGCTTTATGTGCATTATTTTACTTAATTCTTAAAATAATTCTGTAGGGTAGCTTGTCTTTATTACCTGGGAAGAGGTTGAAATCCATAGATGATAAGCATTTCATCCAATATAAGCAACATAAGATTGGAAACCAAGTGTCTTGATTCTAAAGCCCTTGCATTACCACTCTGTGCATTAGGATTTTTTTAAATTGCCTAATATTATTAAGTTCTACTGTTTACTTCTGGTATTTCACTAGATGTGGAGCCAGATCTCTTTTCTATACATAAGAATTACCTCAGGTGTTTGTTTCAAAGGCAATTTCCTGGGCCGTGCCCCAGGTCTACCAGAGCTGAACACCTGGTGGGGGGTTCTGGGGAATCTGCATCATGGCAGGCTCTGCCCCTAATGTTTGCTGATAGCAAAGGTGGAGAATCACTCACCTGCAGCTCATTGAGACCAGCAGTGGGAAAACCACAGCCTCAGCCCACTAATTTTTAAAATTATTATTTAGTTCTCATGAAACCCTGCCATGCAGGCATTGGTATCACCATCTTACAGATTGAAATGTTGAAGTACATCAAGTTAAGTGGGTTTGTTCAAGGTCACACAGCTAGGGAGAGGCCAAGCTGGGGTCTAGACCCTGCATTTGCCTCACTGGCTGTAAAGGTCTTAAACAGCATCCCCATCTCACCCTCTCCTGCCCTTGACCCTCTATGTCCCCAGCCCTCCCTCCCTTCTCTCAATTCTGCAGGGCCACCAGCAAGAGTGGCCCTCTGTGCTTTCCCCATGGACACTCTCTTCAGCTCCTGTTTTATTGAAGTCCTTATGTGTCCTGATGTTCCCCTAATGAAGCGTCTAGAGGCCGGCCCTGTCTCCGCCTCCCTTAACAGGGAGTGAAATATGTTGGTGCCTGTGCCAGGGGCTTTGTTGAGATGGTTCAAGAGCCCCCAGGAGGAGATGTGGGGGGAGACGAGACCCCCTTCCCCTCATTGCAGATGATCTCAGGTAAAGGAAACTCATGTAGGGCAGGTCTGTGCCATTACAGTAATTATAGAAGCGTGGCTGAGAGGGGAGGCTGATCGGCTGGACCTGGATCTGACAACCTTTTGCTGACTTTGTGATCTTGGGCTAGCTACTTGCCCTTTCTGAACCTTGATTTCCTCCAATGGAAAATAGGCGTAACAATAGTACCTCCTCTAATAAAAACACTGCCAGATATGGAAGCATCCATGGTAAGTGCAAGCTTGGTATATGATACACAGACATTTCTCAGTCCTTTGTAGCGGTTCTTAAAGCTCTAACACTGTTGACCCATTAATGTTAATAGAACATGCTGTCATTTAACATCTCCTGAAAGCTTGACAATCTATTAAGTAGGTGTCCATTTTAACACCCTTTTATAGCAGGTCAGGCCAAGCCTCAGAGAAGGGGCTTGCTTAGGGTCACACAGTTGGTCAGAACCAGAACGAGAAGTCTCTGGATCCCTGACAGAACTGGGTAGGTGGGGCCGTTGGTGGATGGTTGCCTGAAGTCCTGTAGCAGGTAATTTAAGGTCCACTGTAAAATCTGGGCTGGATACTCTACCTGCACTTCATTTCTGAGATTGAGTGGCAGGTGTTATGAACTGAATCGCGTCCTCCTCCCCCCAAAAAATCATATGCTGAAGTCCTAACCTCCAATGTGACTGTATTTGGAGATAGGGCCCTTAAGAGGCTAATTAAGGTTAAATGAAGTCATAAGAGTGAGGCCCTAACTTAATAGGACTGGCGTCCTTCTAAGGAGAGGATGCCGGAACATAGTGGAAAGACCATGTGAGGACACAGTGAGAAGGTGGCCGTCTACAAGGAACCCTTAGCAGAAACCACCCCTGTCAGTCAGCACCTTATCTCCGATCTCCAGCCTCAGAGCTGTAGGACAGTACACTTCTGTTGTTCAGTCCACCCTGTCTGTGGAATGCTGCTATGGCAGCTTGAGCAAACTAATACAGAAGAGAACTGTGGTTAGTGCCTCCCTAGCCGACAATGGCTGAGGGATGACAGGAGCTGGAATACATATTTTCCTTTTCCTCGGCTCTTATTCCTGGGACAAAGGGAAAAAGAAGGAGGGGAGGAAATGATCACAAAGCAGAAAGGGGACAGGATGGAAAGGGGAGAGGAGGGGGGAAAGAGGTCTTTAGAGTGTCTGGCATATACTAGCAGCTAAGTAAACTGTTAGATGAATGGAATGGGAGATAGATGATTGGATCCTGTCATGTGTTACAGTTGTTAGCTTTTTGCAACACTGTAATACTGGGTGCAGATTCCCAGGTTGCAGGGAGAGGGGCTGATGGTGACAGCTTCCACTTAGTTATTGCAACACTTATTTGAGAGTGCCTTTTATATGCTTGCATGGTCTTCCTCACACACTGCTTCATTAACATTTACAAAACTGCCTGTTAGTGATTATTCATAGGTGAGATGTGTAAGACTATGCCCATTTGATGGATGAGGAAACTGAGATTGCCCAAGGTCACATGCAGCCAGAGACCTGGACTCTTAGTCTCAAGCCCATGCTCTCCCTGTTGGCACGTTGAGGCCAGTGAAACTGGAAGAACAGTTCACTCAGAGGAGAGACCCACACATTGTTAGGTTTCTCTTTACCCAGTTACTACCTGTGTGACCTAGAAAAGGTCGTCTAACCTGACAGAGATCCTCACAGTGCCGGAGCCTCGGAGGCTTCGACGAGGGAGCACAGTGAAGTGCTCGGTGCCTTGTCGGTAGGAAGTGCTCTGTGACGGGCAGCTCTGAAGTTGTGCAAACCTTCCTTCTTATCTCCAATATCCTGTTTCCTGGACCTTAAATCAAGAACAGCAACTCATACCTTAAAAGACTGTGTTGAATGAAATGAGATAACCCAGGTAGAATTCCAGGATAGTGCCTGGCACGTAAAAGATGCTCAGTTCGGGCTTCCCTGGTGGCGCAGTGGTTGAGAGTCCGCCTGCCGATGCAGGGGATGCGGGTTCGTGCCCCGGTCCGGGAAGATCCCACGTGCCGCAGAACGGCTGGGCCCGTGAGCCATGGCTGCTGAGCCTGCGCCTCCGGAGCCTGTGCCCCGCAGCGAGAGAGGCCACAACAGTGAGAGGCCCGCGTACTGCAAAAAAAAAAAAAAAGATGCTCAGTTCATGGTGACTGTGATTATGATTACCTGTAGTCTCCCAGACCGCATGCAGATTAGGGAGTCCTCACCTTGGGAATCTCCTAGATAAAGCAAAGACAAAGATGATGTTTTTCTGGCCTGTTCCACCCCAGGTTGCTAGTGGGAGGCCCCTGAATGGAGGAAGGCCAGCAGCCATGGGAGGTGACAGCTGGGGTCTCGGACACACCCTGGGGACCACCTCCTGCTCCTTGGGAGGTGGAGACCTGGCTGGCCTGCCCAAGTGGCGTAGAGTGACAAATGAGGTTGTGAAGCAGCAACAACATCTGTGTCATCATTTCTGCACCAGGAGGTCAACTGGCTCCATAAACCGCGTTGTTGCTGGAGCAGTCTTTGTTTAGGAATTAATTAGGAGAAGCGAAGAACTGCTGCCCATGCAGATTTTGGTCTCTGGAAGTTATAAAAAGCAGATGGATTTTAAGCAAATCCGGTTTTCACCCTTTAACATCAGGTGAAAGGGTACATATTAGAGTAGGGGCACCCGGGAAACAGGCGTTGAAGAGAGCACCTGAGCCTTCTTCCTAATCCACTTCCGTGTGCCCACGCGCATGGCCGCGTTCTTTTGGCTACTGCAGTTTGTGCATTGATACCACTTTGGTATTAATAATAGCAGAGTCTGCTAAGTCTTTTGTTGTTGCTGTTGCTTTGCGGTACGCGGGCCTCTCACTGTCGTGGCCTCTCCCGCTGCGGAGCACAGCCTCCGGACGCGCAGGCTCAGCGGCCATGGCTCACGGGCACAGCCGCTCCGCGGCATGTGGGATCTTCCCGGACCGGGGCACGAACCCGTGTCCCCTGCATCGGCAGGCAGACTCTCAACCACTGCGCCGCCAGGGAAGCCCTGATGAGTCTTTTTATGTGCCAGGAACACTGCTAGATGCTTTCCACACTCTTTTCTAATCTCCATGAGAGTCCAGTGAGGAGGCTTTTGGTTGCTGCCTTTTACATGTGAGGAACCCGAGGCTAAGAGCAGCACATTCTTTTCTTAGAAGTGATGGAGCTCAGGCTTGAACCCAGGCTTGTAGAAGTCCAAGGTCGATGCCTTTAGCTGCTGCGCTATAGTAGAAGCTCCTCACCTTCTCCATGAAATGCTCTGAGTATCTGTTTGTAACAGAAATCCTAGTATCTGTTAAAAGCTGAGTGAGGAATTTTGAAGAACAGATCTCATAAAACACAGGGATTCTCATGTGAGGGCCAGTGAGGACCATGTACACTTTCATGCATCAACTCTATTTGGATTTGGAAGTTAATTATCCTCAAAGAATGCATTTTACCCTAGCAATAATAATACTGTCCATGCTAACTAATATTTGTACAGTGCTTTTGGCAGTTTCAAGGCAATGTTCACAGCATCTACTATTGCATTTTATCTTCAAAAACCATCCTTGGGTATTTAGACATTGATATTGTAGCTATTATTATTATTATTATTAGCTCTGCTTGAAGCTTAGAAGGGTTCATCATGTCGAACATCACACAGTGACTCCACGGTAAAGACAAATCTCCTTTTACCAAATATCTCAGCATCCCCTGGGGATAATTGGAAGGTTAGGGTTGCCCTGGAGAGGCAAATAGGGAAGAACTCGTGTTGGAGAAGCACATACAATTATGACATATTAGAGGCCCAAGGAACCTTTAAATCTCTGCTTATAAGCATTTCATTTTTAAAAGGCAGTAAACCAATGGCCAGTGAAAGAAATTCACTTCTTCAAACTCACACAGTAAGTTAGTGTGACATCGAGGATAAAAGATGGACACATCTGAGTTTAAACCCCAAACTTTCTATCCCCTCTACTTATGACTTTGGACAAGTTAATTTATTTGAGCCTTAGTTTTCTCTTCTGTAAAATGGAGAAAAAATACTACCAAACAGGATAAGGATTCAGTGAGATGATGTATGTGAAATGGGTGGTATGATGCATGTCCACAGAGCATATGCCCACTGAGTGAAAGTCTCTGGGATGGTCGATGAGGAAGGAAACATGGGCTGGGGACCAGTTAGGGCTGAGTGCAACTCTAAGATCCTCCATCATCAGCTCTGTGACCTTGGAATCACTCCAATCCTCTAAACCTCAGTTTTCTTCTAGAAAAATTAGAATGGTGGCTATACCTACACCATTTTGTTTGCTGTGTGTGTTAAGACTAATTTATGACAAAGATCAGCCCAGGGCTTTGCCCACAGTGAACTTGAACTCTCCTGGGTCCCAGTGTGTTCTGCTCTTCCCATCCCACGATTTTCTTTCTCAGCTCCGTGCTCCTCAGGTAAACAAAGAAAGCCCATGGCTCCTTCCCTGAAGCACCACTGTCGATACTCTTCCTTTGGACACTGGAGCTGGGAAGCAGTTTTGGATTCCAGCCATTTCTATAAAAATCTTCCCAGATTTGTGGAGTGATGTGTCCCCTCCATGCACAGAGCTAGAGGAAAAAGATAGCATTAAGTGTAATTAAATATGCACTCTTGCGTTTGGGGAATGCATTGGGGGGATTTGTCTTCAAAGTGTCATTCTTTTTGCAAAGGCACCTGTTATGCTAATGATGCTGCGCCAGTCTCTCAACTGGGGGCCTGGATGCTTTCTTAGCAGAGCTACTGTGCGTACGTTACACCCCATGCTGCGCTCCACGGTCTAGCATGCTTTGCTTTTTCTCAAATGTAAGCACCTTGGATTCTTAATTTGGCCTCCATAACGAAGCACATGGCTGGGAGAAGTGCTTAAGCGAGTCCCTCGCATTGGAGAGAATGCCTGATGGGAAAAGACTAGAAGAGAAACAAACATTTGTTGCGCAATTGCCATGCACCAGGCGTGTGCTGAATGCACGACCATTCTCTGCTATTTAATCTCACCACAGAGATGCCAGGTAGGTATTTGTATCGTTACTTTACAGATAAAGAAACAGAGAGTCAAAGAGGCTACAATTTAGTATGTATACAACTAATATTTCTTGAACAACCACCCACTGGATGTCAAGTACTGTGTCAGACCCCTGGGCTTGTGTGATCTGGTCTATAGGGTTTAGGACACGGGGAGGGGGAAGGGTAAGCTGGGAAAAAGTGAGAGAGTGGCATGGACATGTATACACTACCAAACGTAAAATAGATAGCTAGTGGGAAGCAGCCGCATAGCACAGGGAGATCAGCTCGGTGCTTTGTGACCACCTAGAGGGGTGGGAGGGAGGGAGATGCAAGAGGGAAGAGATATGGGGATATATGTATATGTATAGCTCATTCAGTTTGTTATAAAGCAGAAACTAACACACCATTATAAACATCCAATAAAGATGTTAAAAAATAAATAAAATAAATAAATATTTATATATTTATATATATTTATATATATATATATAGCGTTTATTAACAGCACTAACCAGAGGCTGACTTGAGATTGAGGCCCCCAAGGACATTAAGCGACTTTTCTAAGGTCACAGTCTAGGAATTGGCAGAGCTGGAATTCAGACCTAGGTCTCCTGGAGTCTTGTTTAGATTCCTGTGAACCAGGAGGCCTGGACCTTGTTCCTTCACTTCTTCAACTTTCATGAAGCATCTCATATGCACAAGGCACTGTGTTAAGCATGGCACTGGGTTCTGAGATGAAGGTTTCATATCTTTGGGAAGGGGTGTTGAGTCAAGTATTCAAGGAAGACAGGGTTGTACCATGTCAGGGGCTAGATCAAAGACAGTGGGAAAACAGAGGAGGAAGAGGTAACTTCTAGCTGAAGGGATCAAGGGAAACTTCCTGGGGAAAGGGAAAATTCATCCAGGTCTTAAACTGTGGCATGGATTTGGACATCAGTCAGTAATTGACAACTTCTGCCTCTTTGTCAAGATCTCTTTGCAGTAGCTGATAATAGCAAGACTTTGGGGTCAGGCATGTGTTCCACACTCATTCTCTTTCCCAGAGGTTATTAGATTCTTAGCTTCCTATTCAGCACAGATTCACATGGTATTGACTAGTCTGTCCCAAGACAAGCGCAGGGCACTGATCAACCTAGGTAAACAGACATGGCTTCTCCTATGAAAAACTCACAGACTAGAGAAGGAAGGGGGTGTTTAAGTCCTTTTTAGTTAATTCAGAGAAGTCTTGGCAGGGGAAGGTGAACGTAAGTTTAGAAAAGAACCGTATCAGTGATCGATTCCAGTACTTTTCAACATTTTACACGAGAAACCTTCCATCTAAATGAAATGTTATGTAGATACCTAATATGTAACAGACAAAAATGGATCTATTTTGGCTGGAAATTTGGAAGAGTTAGTGGTAGGTGAGGATGGACAGGACTTGTGTGGCAGAGCCACACACCACTAAGGCTGTGCCCTGTGAACATGACTTGAGTATGACTAAAGCACCCTCCACTCCCCATCATGTAATAGACGGAGGAGCTGCCCTGAGAGGGGAACTTACTCGAGGCCGGAGTCAGTGAGCAAGCCAGTACCAGGTGCAAACTCTCTAGTATCCTACCCCAAGGCGTTCTACAACACCATTGAGAGAAGGGATGCTTTTGGTTTTGGGGTTTTTTTTGGGGGGGTGGTGGTGGTGGTGTTTTTTCACTTCTTATTTTGAAATAACTTTAGATTTACAGAAGAGTTGCAAAGAAAGCACAGATAATTCCCATATACCTTTAAGCCAGCTTCCCGTGATGTCAACATCTTTCATGACCATAGTATATTTGTCAAAACCGAGAAGTTAACATTGATGCCACATTGTTAACTAAAGACTTTATTTCCCCCGTTTTTCCACTGATGTCCTTGTTCTGTTCCAGGACCCAATCCCAGGTACCATCTTACATTTAGTTCTGTCTCCTGAGTCTCCTTGTCCTCAGTATTTCTTGCTTATAACCTCGACCTTTTTGAAGAGTATTGGGTCAGGTATTTTGCAGGATGTCCCTGCATTTGGGTCTGTCTGACGCTTTCTCATAATTAGACTGGGATTATAGACTTGGAGGAAGAACGCCAGAAAGACCAAGTGGCCTTCTCATCACATCATATCAGCAGGTACGTGACATCAACAGGATTTATTACTGATGATGTTACCTTGAACATTTATGTCAGGGGGTGTCTACCAGGTTCCTCCACTGTAAAGTTTATATCTTTCTCTTTCCATACTCAATTATTTGAAGCAAGTTTACAAAGTCCAGCACACACAAGGAGAGGGAGATTAAGGGCCACCTCCTGGAGAGAGAGGTGTCAAAGAATGTGTGGGTATTTGTTAAAACCACCGCCATCATTAATAAATATTTGGGATAGATACCTTGAGACTCTACAAATATCCTGTTTCTCCATGAGGTTTTTTCCCACTAATGTTAGCATTCATCAGTGGATCTTGCCTGCAGTGATTTATTACTGCAGTGGAAGAAAGGAATTTTAAAGCAAAATAAAAACAAAAATGTAAGGGGGAAAAAAGGAGACAAGAAAGGAAGAAGAAAAAGGGTGCACACTTACTAACGCCAACCTGTTTCCTAGGTGGTAGACCTGGGTCAGGGCAGGTGTCATGGAGAAAGGAGCTGTGGTATCCTCACCGGCTTTGCCGACCTCCTCTCAACAAGGAGTGTTCTAATTGGCATCACCATGGCACTGTCAGTAACCATCACCCTCTGAGGCTGAGGGAGGCTCTTTTAACTCTGTTAGGAAAAGGTCAGCATGGAGCAATATAATAGCACCTAACTTGCCTATTTCTTTCTCCAGATTTCATTTTAAAATACACCTGGTTGGGGCTTCCCTGGTGGCGCAGTGGTTGAGAGGCCCCCAGCCGATGCAGGGGACATGGGTTTATGCCCCGGTCTGGGAAGATCCCACATGCTGCGGAGTGGCTGGGCCCGTGAGCCATGGCCGCTGAGCCTGCACGTCCGGAGCCTGTGCTCCACAATGGGAGAGGACGCAACAGTGAGAGGCCCACGTACCACCAAAAATATATATATATATATATATATATATATATATATACACCTGGTTGAGGAAGCAGGAACCTGGCAGACACCCCCTCACATAAGTGTTCAAGGTTAACATCATAAGTAATAAATCCTGTTGATGTCACGTACCTGCTGATATGATGTGATGAGAAGGCCACTTGATCTTTCTGGAGTTCTTCCTCCAAGTCTATAATCCCAGTCTAATTATGAGAAAGCATCAGACAGTTTCTATGCTTCTACGTGTATGTGTGTGTTGTATGTGTGTTGTATGTGTGCTTCTTGTTTTCTCTGTACGTGTGTTTACTGCTGGGTCCCCTGGAATTTAGGGAGGAAGGGAATAACAGATCCTTCCTTTGCCCGTATCTTAGCTTTGAGCAGTCACTTAGAGCAGCTTGAATCCTTGGCGAGGTTCCATAAGATCTAGATGATAAAATACAGCTGACTGGAAGCCCAAGGATGGGGAAGCATAGGAATGTATATAAACTGCCCATGCCTGGCACATCTTGGGTGTATCTGGTGCAGGTCACTGAGTTAAGTATGTCAGATCATCTTGTTTAGCCCTTGGAGCAAATCTAATGGAAGAGGTGACCTTTGAGATGGTCCTTGAAGGGATGAGGGTGGCAGGAATTATTCCAGACAGAAGATAGCACGCAAGAGCTTAAGGATCTTAGGGAATTCCCTGCCCATGAAAATACTGGGGGACTTCCTACTCATTTTGCCTGGAATTATCTCTGATTCTGAGGAACTGTTGTGTAGGGGTGTGGCTACTCACATCAGTAGAGTGATCAACACTTGAATGTTCTCTCTCTAACATCTTGCAGTAGTAACACAGTATTAATGATTGTTTCTTAATTGATTAGTGGGTTGGTCGGCCTGCTGGTTCGTAGCTTTAGGCTCATTCAGAGACTCTGCCTCATTACCATTTGAACATTGGAGCAGACACTGTTGGTGTCCAGCTCAGATCCCCTCAGCACTAACCCTTTCCATGCACGCTGGCTTGACTTCCAGTTGCCAGCACATGTGCCTCTGGCTAGAGGCTCTCTGGCAGCTCGGTATCCCTCTGCCCAGGTTTGAGGCAGGCTGGAGTGCCAGGGAGCCATCAGCTCTTCTGTGGCAGCCCTTAACTGATGATTGCTGGAGGGTGGTTAATACATACACCCCTGCCCCTGTCACCCCAGCAGGATAGACCTCCTGTGGTCCACTATGGATCTGGCTTAATAAACCATCCTTTACTGGACTCCTTCCCTTCCCCGCCTCATTTCCCCACTACTCTATGAGCGTTTCCTGGAATCACTTTCCAAATAACCACATGCACTCAGATCCTTTTCTGAATTTCTTCTGGAGACAGACAGACTTCAGTGGGCTTCCTTTGTGGCCTCTTTGACCAGGATGTTTGGGCCCAGAAGAGAAAAAAAAAAAAGATGACCTTGACTTCCAGTGACTCTGAAACTGATTTGCTCGTTGAAATAGAGCCAAACACTGTCACTCTCTGAGGCTACATTCCTTACTTGTAAGGGGAGAAATTGGCTCAGGTGTTGCCAAAGCCCTTCCTGAAGTTTTTGTGCTGAGGTTTCAACTTCCAGACACTTTCATTTCCCCCTATGTGTGTAATTTCCAGGAATTTATTTGATTTGCTTTAAGGAAATTTGTATGCTTCCTGCCTACCAAGTCCCATTTTGAAAACAAACTCGTTAACACTTTCAGGGACAGGGAAGTTTGGCTATCCTGTCTTCTAGGAGTACTTGTCTTGACTTTGGATGTAAACCCAGAATATGGGGAAGGATAGTTGTATTTCCTCTTCCCCTCCTCCTCTTTCTCCGTCCCTCTACCTGCACTAACTTTTCCATTTGCACACATGGAAGAAGACAATCCTGAGCTTGAAAGCTCTGACCTTTTTTTTTTTTTTTCCTGATTGAATATAATAGTAGGTGCCGTTTGTTAAGAGCTTAGTACATGCCAGGCACTATGCCAAGCACTTCCCATACATTATCTTGTTTATTTCTACAATGGCCCTATAAGGAAGGTACTATTATTATTTTATCATTAGGAAGCCAAGATTGGGAGAGATTATACAGTTGTTCAAGGTCATATGACTGTTAGTGGTAAAGCCAGGGTTTGAATCCAGGCTCATCTTAATTGAAATCCTGTATTTTACTTATTCCCTGCTTCTCTACATGATGAAATTCGATAGGTATAACTCTAAAGACCTCTTTGTACTTCAGAACGTTAATCATAAGAACTGGGTAAATGTAGAGGGAGGAGCAGAGAAATGACCCAGCAGCACCTTGGAAAAACATAGGTAGGTTTTATTGGACAATAAGCTGAGTGAAGTAATAGTGTTCAACAACAAATTTTTTTTTTCCTTTTTTTTTTTGGTGGTACGCGGGCCTCTCACTGCTGTGGCCTCTCCCGTTGCGGAGCACAGGCTCCGGACGCGCAGGCTCAGCGGCCGTGTCTCACGGGCCCAGCCGCTCTGTGGCATGTGGGATCTTCCCAGACCGGGGCACGAACCCGTGTCCCCTGCATCGGCAGGCGGACTCCCAACCACTGCGCCACCAGGGAAGCCCCCAAATATTTTTTTTCAATTTAGATTTCATCAGTATAAGTTCTTACCTAGAACAGGGATGTTCTGATCTGCTTAGTCATTTCTTGGAATATTGTGCATAGTTGCGGTATTATCTTTAAGAAAAAAAAAAGCATAATCAGAATCGAGTGTGTCTGAGGAAGATTAACCACAGGGTAGTGAAAGCATTCAAAACCATATTACCAAAGTTCTGAAGATGCCTGGGAGGATTTAGCCTGGAGAAGAGAAGACTAGGGGATCTTGGTGGGGATTACTATTTTAAATCCTAAATATCTCTCAAGGGGAGGTGGGAGTTAAATTTGTCCTGTGTGGCCTTCAGACATAAGAAGCAGTGGGGGGAAGCCACACGGCAGCCGATTCCAGATCTATTTTAAAAAGAAACAGTAACAAAAGTATCCAGAATTGGAATAGGATATTTCAAGAGGTGGTATTCACTCCACCATGCCTGTGTTAGGATTTTTTTTTTTTTTTTTCTGCAAGTGATATAAATCCAACTCAAACTGACGAAAGGATAAATAAGGTCTTTGCTTCCTCAAGGAACTGAAGTATCTAAGGCTAGCTTTAGTGCAGGGATTGTTAGATCAAAATGTCCATATAGAGTCTTTAGGAATATGTCTCTGTTCCTTCACTCTGGTCTCCTTTGGGTAGGTTTCATTCTTGGGCCAACTCTCCCCAGGTCATGATATAAGATTACTTTATACTTAGCACCAGCAGGAAGGAAAGAAAGTGCTTCTTATTTTTAAGTTAAGTGCCTGGACAAACTATCATTTGCTCATGTGTGTATCCCTGTGTTAGTTTTCTATTGATGCTGTAACAAATTACCACACATTTAGTGGCTTAAAACAATACACGTTTAGAGAACAAATGTATGGATACCAAGGGGGAAAGGGGTGGGGTGGGAGGAATTGGGAGACTGGGATTGACACAAATACATTATTGATACTATGTGTAAAATAGACAACTGATGGAAACATACTGTACAGCACAGGGAACTCTACCTAATGCACTGTGGTAACCTGAATGGGAGGGAAGGCCAAAAGGGAGGGGATATAGGTATGTGTATGGCTGATTCATTTTGTTGTACAGTGGATGCTAACACGACATTGTAAAGCAACCATACTCCAATAAAAATTAATTTTAAAAATACACCTTTATTACCTTATAGTTCTGCAGTTCATAAATTCGAAATGGTCCTCGCTGAGTTACCTTCATGCTGTTGTTGGCAGGACTGTGTGCCTTCTGAAGGCTCTAGGGGAGAATCTGTTTCCTTCACCTTCCAGCTTGTAGAGGCTGCACACAGTCTTTGACTTGCACCCCAATTCTTCTATCTACAAAGCTAACAAAATTGAGTCGAGTTCTTCTCACACCACATCACTCTGACCTCCTCTTTTGCTTCCCTCTTCCATTTATTAGGACCCTTGTGATCATATTGGGCCTGTTTGTATCATCAAGGACACTCTACCCTTCAAAAAGCCAGCTGATTGGCAGCCTTAATTCCATCTGCAACCTTAATTCTCCCTTGCCGTGTAACCTAACATATTCACAGGTTACAGGGATAAAGACGTAGGCCGATTGGGGACATTATTCTGACTACCACAAACCCTAAATAAGTTCCTGTGATGCTCTACTGATCAACTCTGGGTCAGGTGGCCACTCCTAGACTTAGATTCCAGTAAGCCAGAGCCAGACCATGTCGACTGAGAGTTTTGAAGGGGTATCATGTAGTCTCTCAAGGAAAAACTAGGTCCTTGTTACAAAAGAAGAGGAAAGAGATGCTAAGGGGGTTACAAAAATGAACCACAGTGTGGGGTGGGATATTCAGTATTAGGTAGGGGATGAAATTAGTGATTTCAAAGATTTTTTTTTCATGTTCTGATGTTTGAATACCATATCTGATGGCTGTGCTTAACCACAGAGAAAGGGAAATAACTTATTTCTTTCAATGGATGAGAATTCTATTCTCTATTCCTAGATAAGGCCCTGGGGATTCCTAAGCCCAGACTTACTCTCTTGTTTATATGATTTCCTGGTTCTTAGATGAGAGAAACAACTAGTGAGAGTCATGGGAGACATTTTAGGAGAAATGGAGTGGTATTAATTAATTTTTTTCATATTTTAGAGTCCCAAATGGTCAAGCAGGATTCTTGACCACTGGAATAATGCTAATCAAAAACGTTTTGGTATCATACATTTCTTGCTCGCCCGAGAAGGATATTTTTAAGGACATATTCTAAAAGATTCCATGCAAGTTTTCAGCAAAATAATTCCAAAGGGACAACAACAACAAAAAAAACCTTTCTTTCCAAACTTTGCCTTAAGAAAAGCAAAAAGTATGGCTCTGCCCATAACTGAGCATTTTCCCCTCCATGCCTGATGCTGGCTGAAGTAGGATGGGACCATGAAGTCCTAACCAGTTTCACTCTACCGCAGGTGCCTGAGTGATACATTTCCAGTCATATGCACACTTTAGGGCTACAGATGGTGGGAAATATAGAAAGCAGAGGTAAGAATGAGAAGAGAGTCATCAGAGGTGTTTTAGGAGAAGTGATGTGCTATTAAATTTTTTTCTGACTTTCAAATCTGCAGTGTTTAAGCAGGAAGCTTGGCTGGGGCACTTATTGGGGGAAACCTTTAGTGATATAGACAACTCAGGCATAGCTATGGAAGTGGAATCAGGTCCTGCATACAAAACACATGCACTTTGAGGATCTGTAAGGTCTTCTAAGCCAAAATCAGATTGAACAGCTCAGCTGCCCCAGCAATGCCCAAGGCATAGCTACTAGACAGGATGCTGTCCTGGGTGCTGAATAAGCACATGTCCAAACTACTGCTTGGTCTGATTTCTGCTGGACACAGCCTCAACTTGTCTTGGCTTCTATTTGTGACCAAAACCCCACCTCTAATTATACCTCCATAACTGGGTGAAAAAGCCCAGGGCTCCTCCTTTTCCCCCACAGATGTGACATTTTCATCCCTAGAATGTAAGCTTTATGAAAGCAGAGAATGATTATATTCACTGTTCTGTCTGCAGGGTCTCAAATAACTTGATTATGTTCACTGTTCTGTCCGCAGTGTCTCAAATCTCATTCATACAAAACACTTGCTAAGTCTGGGTCAGAGGGATTTACTAATCATGTTGTCCTCACTTTCCACTCACTCACTGGAATAATGCATACCTACGTATATACATGCATACACACACACACAATCAAAAGAGCTACAGTCTTCCTGTAGCACACCTTATAATGTATGGAATTCATCATGTATGGAATACTTCCAAATTCAGTCTTCCTAATCAATTTAAGCTCTATGTTATTTGCCTCTGTATCTGTGTCTAGCTCCATGTCTGGAAGGCACATGGTAGGTATGCAGTATTTTTGTTGAACTGAACTAGGTTAATTTTACAGACTAAAAAACTAAAGTTCAGGGCTTCCCTGGTGGTGCAGTGGTTGAGAGTCCGCCTGCCAATGCAGGGGACATGGGTTCGTGCCCTGGTCTGGGAGGATCCCACATGCCGCGGAGTGGCTGGGCCCGTGAGCCATGGCCGCTGAGCCTGTGTGTCCGGAGCCTGTGCTCCACAACGGGAGAGGCCACAACAGTGAGAGGCCCACACACCGCAAAAAAAACCCACTAAAGTTCAGAGAGAAATGAATGTCCCAAGGTCATACAGTAAATGGAGAACAGTGACATTTCCCTTACCTCCTCCTACACAGTGTCACTCTCCAGACCTTTCAGTTCCCCCACTTTGGTGACTAAATTTAAAGACCACCTTTAAATTTAAATCACCACCTTTAAATCATGATTCCTGACCTTTTAATTCTCTCAAAAATATTCATGTTTTCCTAACACCAGGTATGGTGTGGATCCCTGTCATTTATACACACACACACTTTTATGCATATATATGTGCATATATATATATATATACACACACACACACACACACACACACACATATATATATATATATATACATACATATATACAGCAGGTTTGGGGGAAATTTATGTGTAAAAGTTATGAAGTGTGTTACCAAGATGTAAGTTTTGGAACTGAAATCACATTGCTTCAGATCTTCCCTCAGTGTTGGCACTTGTTTACTAGGAAGTAGACTGGAATGATGAGGTTTGCATCTAAAGATGGGTCCTCAGTAGAATAGCAGGGTTTCTCCATTCCTTTAATTAATAATAACCCTCTCAGCCTCTGTTCACATGGTAGCTTGCTCAGTGGAGCTCAAAGCGCAGAGCAGGGGGCAGAACCACTGCCATCTCACTGCTCTGCCTTCATGTGTCCTGCTGAAGTGGTAGAGAGCTTTGAAGTTGTATCACGGTCCTCAGGGATAAAGCTGGGCTGTGCCTAACCCCTTCACCCAAGGCCACGAGAATCCCCAAATCATACTTCGGGGAAAAAGGAAGGTGTGAGGGGCTGGTAAGAGAAGAAGTGAAGGAAGGCAGGAAGAGAGGGAAGGGTAAAAGTAGAAGAGGATATGAGACCATGAGCTAGAAAGCTTTGATTGAGCTTCCACTCTGTACCTCATCCTACAAAAGTCACTTTAGCATTCATCATGTCAATGATTTGCCTCTGACCTACATACTGAAAGCAGGGGTGAATGAATGAATGTGTTTAATCTCCCCAGCCCTCTGGAATTTAGTGCATACACTTCACCTATGAAGAAACTGAGTTGCAGAGAAGTGAAGCGCAGGGCAGCTAAGAGGAGGGTTTTGGAGAACAAGAATCTACGCTGATACTTTCACCCAAGGAGAGCTCTGAAAGGCACTGGGAAGGTGGGAGGGCTGAAAAGGCAAGCATCCTTACGAGCAGTCACACTAATATCTGCGAAGGATGTCGTTTTATTTATATCTGAGAAAACAAGAGGACTGGAAAATTGCAATGTCTTGTCCAAAGTTACACTCTCATTCATTCATAGATTCTACTTGTTTTGAGCCACCTACTCTGGACAAAGGGTGAAATAGACAGTCCCTGCCCCTTAAGGCTCTGTTAGTTTGGTGTGTGGCTTTTTCTGTGGCCAGGGTCCTCTGGATTAAAGGAAGGTAGATGGAGGTGAGGTGGCGAACGGAGAGGAGAAAATAAAGGCATTCCATGCAGAGGGCATAGCACATGCAGACACACAGAGGCTTCAGGATGTGAGAGCACGGCACTTTTTCAGGAGCGGAAGTGATTTGTTGTGACTGAGGCACAGGTTGCTGGGGGAAGCATGGTGGGTGGTAAGGCTAGAGCAGTCTGATGGTAGACACTTGAGTTTTGTCCTGCAGGCTGTGGAGAAACAGCAGGTCTTCATAAGCGAGTACAGCATAGACTTCAGAAATGAGAGTACAGAGTGGTGGAGCGGGGGTGTCGGCTTGGGGCTTGGCATGGCCCTGTGTGAATTCCTGCCACTGCAGTCTAGCCACCTCCCCTGCTGCAAGCCGTAGGGTAGACCATGACCAGGCAGGTGCTTCCAAAGGAGCAGGGAAAGGGAACAAATGAGTAACCCAGTTTGAGTCTGAGTTGAGCTGTTGAGAGCCTGAGCTGCGTGGTAACGATTTGCAACATTAAATTGAAATTGGGTCTGATTGGCTGGAAAGCACTTGGCCTACATTAATGCCCGGGGAGACTCTCTGGGTCTGATTAAGCTGCAGATTTGGCTGGGCCCTCTCCTGATGATTCATCATTATTCATGTCAGCAGCAGGCCTGTCAGCCTCCCTCCACCACCAGAATTAATGAATTGAACTCCATGACCCACACGTTTGATGGGATGAGACTCTCCAAGTCAGCACAAGGCCGTGGGGATGGACCACAATTGTTCGTTACTTCTTTCCTCCAAAGGAGAGGCTAAGCTACACCCTACTCTTCCCTTCACCTTCTTTAGCTGCTGAGCTGGCCTCATGAGTGGTGACAGGGAACCCAGGAAGAAGGCAACAGGAATACCTAGAACCTGAGGCCAGAAATAGTCCTTGGAGATGTAGTTCAACTGGGTCCCCACTGCGTAGCTGGGAAGGCTGAGGCTGTGTCCCACAATGAGAAAAGAACAGAAGAGGGACTAAAACAAATCTCTCCTGTTCTTTGATTTCCTGTAGTCCTTTATACCTTGACTTGTCCCCTAGACTGCTATTTTATTCCTCATTCCCCCTATTTTCTGAGAATGGAGAGAGGTGTGTTAACATTTGCCATTTTGCCAGTGGAACCAAAATTCAGCATCTCTGTTTTTGCTCTGTGTCCTCTCTGACATCAAAGCCAACTTTTCTGTGGTGGCTGCTGCCATAGGGAGAAAAATGAGAAAAACAGACACTAAATTGTATTTTTAGCCTAGAAAGAAACTTGGGGGTCCCCTTCCTTTCTATCTACAGCATCCCTGCCAAGTGATCTTCAAGCTTCAGCTTGTATGGCTCTAGTGCCAGGGAGCTCACTACTTCCCAAGGTGATCCTTCTTTTCCGGACAGTGTTACCTATTTAGAAAGACGTCTTTATGTTGACCTAAAATTTGTGTTCATTTTCCACTCTTTGGTCGTAGTTCTGCCATCTCTAGCAGTGAAGCGTGAATCTATTTTTTCTTCCATGTGGGAGTCCTTTGGATCCTTTGAGCTGGTTCATGCTTTCATGCTCTGAAAGTCCATGGTTCATTCTCAGACACCTGTGTTTGACTCATTAGTAAGCTTTTCAGTCCATTTAATGAGTCAGGACCATCACTGTCTGCAACAAAATAGAATGGAATAGAATAGAACACAATGGAGAATATCAGGATTGATTGTAGAAGGTAAGGACCAGTCTTGTTTCTGAAATTCTGTTGTTTGCATGTGTGTGTGTGTACGTGTGAATATGTTGAGTGGGTCCCCTTGAAAAATGTCTTCTTCCATGTCTTGGCTATTGTGAATAATGCTGCAATGAATATGGGAGTGCAGATACTTCTTCAGCTTAGTGATCTCATTTCCTTCAGATGTATACTTAGAAGGGGGATTGATGGATCATATGGTAGTTATGTTTGTAATTTTTTTGAGAAATTTCCATACTGCTTTCCATAATGGCTGTACCAATTTTCATTCCCACCAACAGGGTATAAGGGTTCTTAAGTTTATACAATATTGCTTCTCAATTATATCTCACTAAAGCTGGAGAAAAAATTGTTTCTTACCATGAGTAGTGCTATAAAAACATTGCAAGGACTATTGCTCAGTCTTCCCTTTTTTAGGCTAAACTTTTTTGAGTTGGGTATCATTCCAGCTTTGTAACTGACTATATCTTTCAACAATTATTTAACCTTTCTGAACCCCAGTCTCACCATCTCTTAGATGCAGAGAAAGTGGCGTGCATCTTTCCTCTCATCATTTTTGTGAGGATCAAGTATGGAGTTGAATGTGAAACTAACTTAGAAAGTGAGAGGGTCTGAGTTATAATAGTAGTGGTGGAATGGTAGTACTCATGGGAGAAAGAGTAGTGATAATTTCTCTGATTCCTTCTTTTTTTCCCCCTCCTCCTCTTCCTTTTATGCTTTCTCCTCTTTAATGCTAGCTTAGCACAGTCTAGATTTCCCATTATTGTTTCTTTTTTTTGCGGTACGCGGGCCTCTCACTGTTGTGGCCTCTCCCGTTGCGGAGCACAGGCTCCGGACGCGTAGGCTCAGCAGCCATGGCTCACGGGCCCAGCCGCTCCGCAGCATGTGGGATCCTCCCGGACCGGGGCACGAACCCGTGTCCCCTGAATCGGCAGGCAGACTCTCAACCACTGCGCCACCAGGGAAGCCCCCATTATTGTTTCTTTAATCAAGAGACATCATGATATGGTGAGATGAACTTAGGCTTTGTGAACACACAGACCCAAGCTCCAGCCCAGCCTTTTGCATGGTTGTATGATCTTGACAAGTCTTCTAACCTCTCTAAGCCTCAGTTGCTTTACCTTCAAGGAGGGAATCCCAGCCTGTAAAAACGATAAGGTTTTATGATGGAACAAGTTATCCAATGTGCACGACACATCATAGAACTCAACAAATAATAGGCTCCTTTCTCCTGTCCCACCCACTCCCAAATCCCCACCCTCAGAAAGACTCATATTCTCATAGGTTGAAGTCAGTCTCTTCACCCAGGATTGGGGTGAGCCCAGATCCACTCACAGGGAAGGGAGACGTGTATGAATCTCTCCAAGAGGTTTCTTGGCGATGAAGTTGCTCTCTAATAACCTTCTGGAAATAGTGGCGTTTCTGAGGCTTGTGCCAGAAGCAGATGCCTCAGGATTCCAGGAATCAGTGTTTGTGCTGCTTCACTTTGGTAGCAGCCTCTGCAAAAGGAAAGGAGATTGGGTTCCCTGGAAAGCATGGGAAGAGGAAGCATAGAGCTATAACAGGAGTCCTAGGTGAGGCTACACCAGGCCCTGAGTCTTGACACCTGAGTCTCCATTTCCCCATCATCACGCAGAGAAAATGATCATCTCTGCCTACCGACCTCACAGGCTGGGTGTAAGCATCAAATGAAATTGAAAACGAGGCAGTGGTTTTTAGTGATCCAAATGGGAGAATTTTATTTTTGTCTACATAATTTTAATTCAGCCCAAGTCTGTTTTTTCCCCTGGAGAGGTGGCCAGCTCTGGACATGTGCTTCTAAAGAATTAATTTGTTCCTGCCATGAGCTGTGCCCTTCCCACATCAGGGCTGAAGCTTAACCTCTGCCAGAGGCCTGTCAACCCTGCCCTTCAGCCTGGGACTTGCCCTGGAGGGCCCCCACCAGACAGCCCAGCCACCTTGCTTTTCCCCTCCCCCCCCCCACTCTGTGTAGCTTCCAAGCACCACTGAAATCCTCTCTCTCTCTCATGCAATCTGTACCGCAGCCAAATTTGGCTTCTCCATGTTCTCCCAACATGCTTTGTAGCTCCAGCCTTCTTCCTGTATTTTGCTCACACTATTCTTTTTTTTTTTTTTTTTTGAGAGGCAGAGGAAAGGCTTTCCTGTGCCTCTAAAGATAGAGTCATCTCAGAAAGCACCTCCTCTGAGACCCTTTCTTAGATTGCTCTAGCTAGAACTAAAGAATCTGAGATTTAAACAACCTGGGTTTAAATCCCAGCTCTAATATGTATCACTGTATGACCATGGGCTACTTCTGAGCCTGTTTCTTCATCTGTAAAATGGGTACAATGCCAATAGTCTCTCAAGGGAACAGTGGGGGTTTAATGTGAGGCTGTGTGTAAAGTACTTTAGTACTTGGTGGGCATTTGATAAATCCTCATAAGGGTAAGAATCATCTTATTCAAGCCCAGCTCTAGCACTTGGCATGGCACACATAAGCATCTGATAAGTATATACAAATGAACTGAATTAATCAACAATTTAAGTCATCTCCCTCCCATCCTTTCTCTGACAGCCTAGGAGGGGGCTCTTTATAATCAATGTCAGCCCTAAGTCATCCTCACCAATTATTAGGGGTCTAGAAAGTGGAAGTGGCCAGTTAATTCTGGGCCCTCACCCTTTCAGCCAGAGTAACTCCAATTATTTGTTTAATAATTATTAAGATATTCGTATTAGCTAGGATTTAATTTCAAGAGAGTATCTCAGATATAAATAACTGGGACAAACAGCTTCTTTATATTAGTGATTTTTGAAGGATAGGTCAGAACCATTTAATGGGTCATAAAATTTTGAGTGGCTTGCAACAAACATTTTTAAGAGATATCAAAGAGAATATAAAAGCATAGAATGGAACAAAATAGAAAATAATAGAACAGAATGCAATGGAAAGGAATTATACAGATCAGAATAGAATGAAATAGAACAGAAAAGGATAGAAAATGACAGACCAGAATATAAAAGGATAGAGTGGAATGGAATAGAACAGAATGGAATACAATAGAGTAGAATGGAATAGAATAGAACAGGACAGACATTTTGGCATTCATCCATTATACTAAAGGCGAGTAGTTTTTAGTGTGTGAAACTTTTTTTAGGTCAGTTACATACATACATACACATATGTAAAACTATGTATGTCTTATTGCAAGCTTTAATGGAAAATAAGTTAAATTCACTACTTTATGGTTTGGTAGTCAGCTGTGCCCTTGTTTTACTGCTTAAGTTAATGATAAGCTCCCTAACCAGGAACTGTAACTAATCCCCATCTGGGTCTCCCCGTCCTCTAAACCTGGGCCTGGCCATTTATAGCAGCTCAAGATCTATTGGTCAAATTAAATGGCCAAGAAAACATTGAGCTTTGTGGCAGTCATCCCTCCAAAAACATGGAAGCTGAAGTGTATAGTGGGTTTAAGGAAATATATCAATAATAACGATAAGTTCTACTTTGGGATATCAGTCCCTGCTCACATGTTTAGAACAGGGTCTGGCACATAGTAAATGCTCAATGAATGAGCATTATCTTCAGTATCACCCCTCCTCCTCAACTACCACCATTTATCTAACGCTTACTAGGCACTTCGATGCCGCTTGTCCTATATTCCTCACACCATCCTTTGGAGGTAGCTATTAATGTCCCCATTTGACAGACGACAACATTTGAGGCTCGAAGAGACAGAGCGATTTGCCAAAGGAGGTAAATCCCGATAGAAGCAGAGCTGGCATGAGAACCCCTACCCCACCCTCTCTGTCAGGTTCAAGAGTTCCGTGCTCTCTAAGCACTTGAGAGGCCGCTCAAGGTAGGTGAAGTAGACAGGCCACAACAGTTCAGACTTGGCAAGGCTTCCTGAAGCTGGCCACCCATGCAGATAAAAAACCTCTGGGTATGTGGCTGGCGAGACTGCCAAAAAGAAGGCACAGGAGGGGATCAGGCAACTGGGTTTTCCAGGCCAGTTGTCCCCGAGGTGAGTTCAGCCTTATTCTAGGACAGGAGGCTGGCAGGGGGGAGTCGGGAGCATTACAGACCCACTCGCTCCCCCACTGTGCCCTGAATCCCCCTTCCTGGCTCTGAGTCTGCTATTGATAACCACCCAGTGGGCCAGGCAGCAAAGGGGACACAGTATACACCACCTCTTTAAATGTTTGTAATTCTCATTAAACTCTGTGATGCATTAGTGTTCCCATTTCACAGAGGAGGACGCTGTGACTCAGAGGTGAAGTAACTTGCCTATTAGTAATAATAACATCGACATCAGATACCCTCATATAGCACTCACCGAGAGGCAGGTGCTGTTCTAAGCACCTCCAGGGCTGTCTGACTTCAGAGCCCGACTTCTGCAAAGGCATGAGGCTGCCCAGGACCGTGGAAGGGCTTTGGCCAAAAACCTGACATGGGTTTAAATCTGTGCTCCCACATCCCAGGCTGCCTGCTCTCTGGCACATTCCTAAACCTCTCTGAGCTTCCGCTTCCTTGTTTGACAGATGAGAGTGATGCTAATGGCCTTACAGAGTTGCTGATTAAATGGTACAAGACATGTCTAGGCCCTGACAAATATAAAACACTCTAACGAGGTAGCGATGATTTGATTTTTGTAATGGCCTTCTGCAAAGAATGTAGTCAGGAAACACTGGGCTATTCACACCAAGTGGACACAGACTAGCTCTGTCCTGCTGCTTGTTTTGTTCTCCATGGCAGTGCTGTGTCTTTGAGGGTATCAGAAGCGTTCGTTGATCATTGACTAAATGAATGAATGAACAAGTAAATGAATGCAGTTGACTTAGATATGTACAGCATCTTCTTGATTTCTTCCCAGGTTTTGTCGGAATGAAAACCACCACCTTTTAGTTCTGCCTCTCCATTCTTGGCCGCAGATGGCCAGGTGTATGCAGAGAGTAGGGAGGCTAGAAGTGCTGTCCAGGGGGTCAGCCTGCTACCCTTCAGGTATCAGGCTCTGCCTTAGCTATCTACCTCACTGACTATTAGGTGAGCCTGGCCTTGACTTCCACACTATTTAGACATTCATCCCCATCATCATTAGGCAGAACAAAAAAATTTTTTTTTTCCTTTTCCAAAGACACCTCTCCTCCAACCCATAGACAGTGTAATTTTATCAGAGGCTGTTCTGGAAATATTTAATTTGAGAGACTGTTCTTGCCACTTTTTTTTTTTTTTTTAGACTAGTCCTTTTTTGTTTTATTAATTAATTTTATTTATTTTTGCTGTGTTGGGTCCTCGTTTCTGTGCGAGGGCTTTCTCTAGTTGTGGCAAGCGGGGTCCACTCTTCATTGCGGTACGTGGGCCTCTCACTATCGCGGCCTCTCTTGTTGTGGAGCACAGGCTCCAGACGCGCAGGCTCAGTAGTTGTGCCTCCCGGGCCCAGTTGCTCCGCGGCATGTGGGATCCTCCCAGACCAGCGCTCGAACCCGTGTCCCCTGCATTAGTAGGCAGATTCTCAACCACTGGGCCACCAGGGAAGCCCCTTGCCACTTTTATGTTTAATCTCCAGAAATGGGAATAGCTCTGCCTTCCTGGAGTTGTGACCTTCCTTCTCTGGCCTCTTTTATTAGTGGGCGGCAAGTCTTGGGCTGATGGTCTGCCTGAGGCTTCAGGTCCTTTGCGGGGGGCGTCTTCCCTCTTCATCCCTCTTACTACTCCCAGGTCTAGACCATCATCTTCCCTGGCAAACAGTAGTGCACTGCCTCTTCTCTGTTCTCCTGGCCCCCAAGTGTGTCTTTGTCGAATTCATCCTCTACATTGCTACCAGCATGGACTTTCTAAAGCCACATCCTGTCGTGTTGTTTTCCTGCCAATAGTAACTAAAAGGTCACAAGCTCCCTATCAGTCATGGGAGTGTAATATAGCATTGAGTATCAGAGCAAGGATTTTAAATTGAATGAATGAATGAGTGAATTTGATGCATTCAACATTTATTGCATTCCTTCTGTGTGCCGGGTACTATATGACTACTACTATGGTACTGTTACGACTAGGTATATAGCATGAATAGAAACAAGTCCTTATCCTCATGGAGCTTACATTTTTGTGAGAAGAAGGTAATGCACAAACACATACATTTATATGATAATATCAGACTGTAATAAGTGTCATGAGGAAAGATGAAGCGGGGTCATGGGCTAGACAATGACAAGTGGTTCTGTTTTACGTAAGGTGACCAGGAGGCAGTTCTCTGAGAAGATTTCTTGGTTGGTTCTGTGAATGAGGCAAGAGAGTAAACAAGCCACTCAGGCATCTGGGGGAGTCGAGTTTCAGGCAGAGGGACAGACCTGGGTTGACAATCTACCTCCAGTTGCTTCCTGTTTGTGACCTTGGACAGATCATTTCATCTCTATTGTTCTCACTTTCTTCTCTAAGATAATTTCTCTGGGATAGTTCTGACTTCTTAGTTTTACTTATAGCACCATTCAGGCTTTGACCTGTGCTTATTCCTGACCCAGCCTCATCCCTTACGCCTCCCTGCCTGGTGCAGCCACACTGAACGCCTAGAGCCTCCTTCCACCTGCTCTTCTCTCCATCTGGGTGGTCCTTTGCTTCCCTCTCTCATCTTCATCCCATTCCCTTTTCCTGGATTACTGCAAGTCCACCTTCAGATATCAGCTTAGACATCACTTGTTCCTGGATGCCTTTGGTGACTCTCCCACCCCAAGGCTGGGGTATGTGCCCCTAAGTGCTTCCATCACTCTGTTTACTCCAATCCACCTCTGCCCACAGGATCACTAGTGTCGGTGCCCCTCATGAGACTGTGAGCTTTGTAAGGCCGACAGAGCCAGTGTTTGCTACATAGCAGGTGCTCCTGAGTGTTTGTTGAATGAATGAATGAATTAATTAATGAACTGTTTGGGTAGAAGTCTGGATCAAATAATGATTAGAAAGGTCTTTTTAAAAGAGTCCATTCAAAGGATTAATCTCCAAAATTTACAAGCAGCTCGTGCAGCTCAATATCAAAAAAATAAAAAAAAACCCAATCCAAAAACAGGCAGAAGACCTAAATAGACATTTCTCCAAAGAAGATATCCAGATTGCCAACAAACACATGAAAGGATGCTCAACATCACTAATCATTAGAGAAATGCAGATCAAAACTACAATGAGATATCACCTCACACCAGTCAGAATGACCATCATCAAAAAATCTACAAACAATAAATGCTGGAGAGGGTGTGGAGAAAAGGGAACCCTCTTGCACTGTTGGTGGGAATGTAAATTGATACAGCCACTATGGAGAACAGTATGGAGGCTCCCTAAAAAACTAAAAATAGGGCTTCCTTGGTGGTGCAGTGGTTGAGAGTCCGCCTGCCGATGCAGGGGACATGGGTTCGTGCCCCGGTCCAGGAAGATCCCACATGCCGCATAGCGGCTGGGTCCGTGAGCCATGGCCGCTGAGCCTGTGCTCCGCAACGGGAGAGGCCACAACAGTGAGAGGCCCGCGTACCACAAAAAAAAAAAAAAAAAAACTAAACTAAAAATAGAGCTCCCATATGACCCAGCAATCCCACTACTGGGCATATACCCTGAGAAAACCATAATTCAAAAACAGTCATGTACCACAATGTTCATTGCAGCTCTATTTACAATAGCCAGGACATGGAAGCAACCTGAGTGTCCATCGACAGATGAATGGATAAAGAAGATGTGGCACATATATACAATGGAATATTACTCAGCCATAAAAAGAAATGAAATTGAGGTATTTGTAGTGAGGTGGATTTACCTAGAGTCTGTCATACAGAGTGAAGTAAGTCAGAAAGAGAAAAACAAATACTGTATGCTAACACATATATATGGAATCTAAAAAAAAATTTTTTTTTGAAGAACCTAGGGGCTGGACAGGAATAAAGATGCAGATGTAGAGAATGGACTTGAGGACACGAGGAGGGGGAAGGGTAAGCTGAGAAGAAGTGAGAGAGTGGCATGGACATATATTCACTACCAAATGTAAAATAGATAGCTAGTGGGAAGCAGCCGCATAGCACAGGGAGATCAGCTTGGTGCTTTGTGACCACCTAGACGGGTGGGATAGGGAGGGTGGCAGGGAGACGCAAGAAGGAGGGGATATGGGGATATACATATACGTATAGCTGATTCACTTTGTTATACAGCAGCAACTAACACAACAAGGTAAAGCAATTATACTCCAATAAAGATGTTAAGAAAATAACAAATACATATATGGTGCTTACAAAAAACAAAAAAAGGACTGAAGTAATGCCATTTGCAGCAACATGGACGGACATATAGATTATCATGCTAAGTGAAGTAAGCCAGAGAAAGACAAATACCATATGATAGCAGTTATGTGTGGAATCTAAAATATGATACAAATGAACCAATTTACAAACCAGAAACAGACTCACAGATATAGAAAACAAACTTATGGTAATGAAAGGAGAAAGGGGCTAGGGAAGGGATAAATTATGAGTTTGGGATTAGCAAAAACGAACTACTCTATATAAAATAAACAAGGTCCTACTGTATTGCACAGGGAATTATATTTAATATCCTGTAATAAACCATAATGGGAAAAGAATATGTAAAAAATATATATGTATGTGTGTATATATATATACCTGAATCACTTTGCTATACATCAGAAACTAACACAACATTGTAAATCAACTATATTTCAATAAAAAAAATTAAGGGGTGCAGTCACTGATGGAAGGACACAACACACAGAGTTGTTCAAAGGCACTGTGGGAATTGCTGAGCTTGAATTTATTTATTTATTTCTTTATTTAAATTTTATTTTTTGGCTGCATTGGGTCTTCTTTGCTGTGCACGGGCTTTCTCCAGTTGCGGCGAGCGGGGGCTACTCTTCGTTGTGGTGTGCAGGCTTCTCCTTGTGGTGACTTCTCTTGTTGCGGAGCACGGGCTCTAGGGCTTGCGGGCCTCAGTAGTTGTGGCGCGTGGGCCCAGTAGCTGTGGCTCACGGGCTCTAGAGCGCAGGCTCAGTAGTTGTGGCGCACAGGCTTAGCTGCTCCGCGGCATGTGGGATCTTCCCAGACCAGGGATCAAACCCTTGTCCCCTGCATTGGGAGGCGGATTCTTAACCATTGTGCCACCAGGGAAGTCCCTGACCTTGAATTTAAATGCAGATTATTGACATTATATCTTTGGGGTCGGTTTGGGGTCTGTACTACATGCTACCTTTCTGCTTTTCGATCAAATACACGATTGTGTAATAATGCAGGAACTACACGTACTCTGCTCCCGTCTCTAGAAAGGTACAGTCAACATAGATCTTATTTTGTTGATGTTCAAGGTCGTGGGACAAGGGCCGAGGGCCCAACCCTGTCACTGGACACACATCTTCTCCCCTGCTTGCGATGTTCCATTGCTCTCATTCCCTTCAGGATTAAGTCCTAGCTCCCTGGCCTTGTATCTAAGGCAACTAGGGCATCCCCTGCCACTCCCAACCTCACATTTATGTCTGGACTAGACATTGTGAAGTTCTTATAGCATCTAAAACGCTCCATGATGTTTTAACCAGAAGGCCTTTGCTCCTACGATTCCCTCCACCTGGAATACTGACTCTTCTTTTTATTTCATTCTACTTAAGTCAGAGTCAATATTCCTCGTTTATAAGTCAGTTCAAGTCTCAACTTCTCCACAAGACCAGCCTGGCTTTCATCCTCACTGTCTGAAGTGTTTAACTGTCCTAAGTGTGGGCAGATCATCTTAAGCTCACTTCGACCATAACACTTCATTGATTATGGTCAAGGGCCCCTCCTCCTGTCTGAAGTCCTGCAGGACAGGGGACATTGTGAGATCAGAGCCTCCATCCAGTTCTCCGGTTAAATGTTAGGTAAATAGATCTGCATGTGTCTGTTTACCTAAATACATCTGAGCCCCTTTGAATTTAACTTTCTTTGTCTGAGGGATTCAGAGAGTAAGGCTATTGGACAGCGGTCTGTGAGAGGAAAAATTAGACTGTATGTATATAAAAAGGGCTTCATAAGCCATGCCTCATATGGATAAGCGAGTTGTCGCTTTAACAGTCACACACCTGGATTGTGTCTCAGGATCTCCTGCTGCACCCAGAGCCTTGTGCCAGGCCCCTGAGAGATCTGGGAAAGAGGATGCCACAGCCTTCTACCTCTCCTCGTCCTTCAGAAATGAGGCTTTCTTTCTAGAAGGGCAGCTCAGCTAGGTCTTGAGGCCAGTCCTTTAGAGGTGTGGGCAACTGCTGGCCTGTAACTGCAGCCCTGCCTCCGCTGTGAGGATGGAGCTTCTGCCCTGGGTATGCGCACTGACTTCCTTGCTCTGCATACATCAGAAACCCAGACTAGCTCCAGGACCGTGACAGGACAAACTGTTCCATACCCGAGACCCTCACACATTGCTTTTCTTGCCTTGAAACTTGTCTATTTACCTTTTCATCCAAACAGGCTTTAAAGAAAGGAAAGCATTGTAAATCAACTATACTTCAATGAAAAATAAAATTAAATTGAAAAAGGAAATAAGAATTCAGGGAGTTTAAGGGAGAAGAAGCTAGCTCACCATTTCACCTACACTCAAAACTCCCCAAGGAAGGAGAACATGCACTACAGAGAGGGAAAGTTATTTCATTAGAGACATCCTCTCACTCTTTGGCCAGTATACTTTCATAAATGAAAACAAAACAAAACAAAAGCCTGAGGGACAGAGTATAAGGGTTTTTCCCAAAATCATGCATGAATGTAGGATCAGAGGAAGGACCAGTGCCTGGGACCCTCCAGCCCAGGGTGCATTTCCCTGAGCCACAGGGGTTTTACTGCTTGGCCGCTTATTCACTGTTACCCCCGGACCAGTGCCTCTTCCCATCCCTTTACCTCATGTTCCCTTTCTACAAACTATGGGGTCTCTTTACCTTCTCTCTGAGATTCTTTCCAGCCGGGAGGTGTGTGTCTGTATATAGTCGTCCCTTGGTATCCACAGGGGACTGGTTACAGGACCACTGTGAATACCAAAATCCCCAGATGCTTGAGTTCTTTATATAAAATGGTATAATATAGTTGGTCCTCTGTATCTGTAGATGTGGAACCTGCAGTTATGAAGGGATGACTCCACACACATATACTGTATACACTTCATTTCATGATATAATAGTGTTTTGAAGTTAAAATATGTCCCTTTTCATTCACCATCCATCCATCCATTAATCTATCCATACTTAATTCAGTTCATTCATTCATATCTTATTGATTATCTACTAAATATTAGGCACCTTATTCAAGTTGGAGTCTCTGCTGTCATGAGGCTTAAGCTCTGGCAGACTCCAGCAGGCATTTTAGATCCAAAGAAAACTAAGATGCTCTTAAAAACCTTGACAGTCAAGAGAACAATATTTATTTTATTTTATTTGAAGTATAGTTGATTTACAATGTTGTATTAATTTTTGCTGTACAGCAAAGTGACTCAGTTATACACATATATGCATTCTTTTATTCTTTTTCATTACTGTTTGTCCCAGGATATTGGATATAGTTCCCTGTGCTATATAGTAGAACCTTGTTGTTTATTCATTCTGTATGTAATAGTTTGCATCTACTGACCCTGAGCTCCCAGTCCATTCCTTCCCCCACCCCCCTCTCCCCCTTAGCAACCACAAGTCTGTTTAAGAGAACAAAATTTTTTTGTGTTTCTGGTTAAAAGTAGTCTTGCCAAAAGTATCATGTTTGTACATGATGCTTTCACGTATGTTCTCATATATGATTTTAATAGTGGCCCCTTGTGAATTCAGCAGGATTAGGGAGGATTTTCCCTCTTTGCACATGAGGAAACCAAGGTCTAAAAGGATGAAGTCATTTTCCTTAGGTTCCCACAGACGATTCTTTGCAAAAGAGGCGTAAACGTAAATTGCCAGGGTTTTTGTCCAGGTGTAGATGACAGGGCAAGAGAGAGAAACCTTGTAGTGGGCCACCAGGCTTTGGGAAAAGGACTACACAGTAGGGCTCTGCTTACATCTGCTCGCACTGGGAAGAGGCTCTTCTGAGACATAGGATCCACCTCTGATCACTGTGCGAGGACCTAGCTGTAACTGGGGTAAAAGAGGTTTGGGTTCGTTCAAAGATCCAAGCTCTGGGCAGGGGTGGTCTCTTCCATTCGTTTGGCTTCAGGTCCTATGTCTGCACAGTAAGGATGATGCTTACCTATCTACTTCACAGCAATTCTGAGTGCCCAGTGAGACATGGTACATTTCCTTGAGCAAGACCCCAGGCAAGGCATCGTCTTCCTCCATGCCTGGTACATAGTGGGTGCTCAGTGTTGTTTGGTGATCGTGGGTCTGGAGTGAGGCAAAGGTTGGATGAAGGGGAAGGACATGAAAGCACTCCTTTGTTCTAGGAACTATATTGGGTGTCTTTCATGTATCCTTTCCTTTGACCCTCTCATCACTCTGTGATGTAGGTGCTGCAGATGAAGGGACTGCAGATCAGAGAGGTTAAGTAACTTCCCTACCTCACTCAATGCAGGTGGACCAGAACTGGGATCAGAATCCGTGCCTCTGTTTTCCCTCTGTTTCTTGCATCTCCTTCAGTGATAGAGAGTCCATTTGGGTAGGTTTCTGTCCTATAGCCAGGAGTGCAGCCTGAGTGATGAACAGCGTAGGCAGTGGATGGCCTCGGAAAGCCTTAAGATAAGGAGGCAAGCCATTAATCCTTGCTTTTTATGTCTTTGTCTTTACAAGTTTCTTATTAGACATTCTCTCCTCACATTTTCAATTAACATTCCTTTCTGATTCTCTCTTATTTTTCTCTCCCGTTCTGCTACAGTTTTTCTTTCTCCATTTTTCTCTCTGAAGTTTTGAGAAGACTCCTGTCATGGTTTCCTTTATTGGTGCTTTTGCCTCTTTGCCTGTTTCCAGAATGTTCTTTCGACTGCTAAATCTGACCTGGTCATTTTCATGTTCAAAATCCCTCACAAGATAGAATCCAGGCACCTTCACCTATTCCAGAAGTTCCTTCAGGATCAGGTCCGAACAGTTGTGTCAATGTCAATGCCTACCATCCCTCTGTTCCTGCAGCTCACAGCTCTGCAGAGACACCTGCCATATAGTAACCATTTCTTCACCCACCTGTGCACCTCACCCCCACCCACCAGGGTGGAAGGCCCTTGAGGGAAGGGCATGCTTTGCTCACCTCTAATACCCCAGTCTCTAGAATAGCACTTTGCTCAGCACATAGTAGATGCTCAGTGAACTTAGTAAAGAAAGGCATCAGACACCCCACACTCTCCTTTACCTCTGTCCTCTTCCCCAGGATTTAGAGATCGGAAATCCAAATTCCAATATCCACTGTCTGTTTGCTAGAGACACCAGCAGGAAGCTATTAAAGTGACACTTCCATAGCATTTTGCAGACTACAAGCCATTGTATACAGATTAACTGTTTGATTTTCACGATAACCCATGAGCTGGAGGGTGGAGATTTTCATTCCGTCCCGCAGGAGAAGACAGCAAGACCCAAAGCGGCTGCAGGACTTGTCCAGGGCCATGCAGTCATTGTGCCACGTGCCAGAATTTGCACCCTGCATGATCGCTTGCTGCTGTGGACTTTGGTTTCTCCACTAACAAAGACACTATGTCTTAATTACAACGAGTGAGGGAAGGAAAAGCCAGGGTAATTATTGGTGACACATTGAGCAAGTGTGAAGCTCTTACAGAATTGAAATGCTTTCTTTCTGTACCTTCAAGGACTTTTTCATTACTCCTAATTCCTTAACATTTGTATATCAATTTGGAGGTTTGCAAAGTGTTTTTTTTTTCTTTTTTCCCTCAATCCTACATTCCATTTGCTTGCCTCTTACTCTATTCAGCGACATGGGCAGAACAGAGCTTTAACACACACATTTTTGTCTTATCTCTGTGCCATGCACTGTGCCAGGCACCAAGGACATAACTGCGGGCCATCAGACGTTGCCTCCTGCCCTCAGGGAGCTCGTAAACACGCAGTTGTGAGGATGCCAGGAACACAGGATGCTATGTAGTATAGAGAGCCCTAGGTAAGTGGTGGCTGGGGAAGGTTTTCCAGAAGGAAGCAGCGATCTAAAGGATAGGAAGAAGCTAACTAGGCAGACAGTGGTGGGAAAGGATATACCAGGCAGGGAGAGCATGTGCAGATTCCAGAAGGCAAAGTAAGTCTGGTTCAAGATTATTGCAGCCCTGTTCATCATCATGATAGCCGAGATGTAAAAACAACCTAAATTTCCACTGACAGATGAATGGATTAAAAAAATGTGATATATAGATATAGAATGGAATATACGTGTGTGTGTGTGTGTGTGTGTGTGTGTAATGGAATATTATTCAGCCTTGAAAAAGAAGGAAATCCTACCATAGGCAACAACATGGATGACCCTTGAGAACCTTATGCTATAAGTGAAATAAGCCAGACACAGAAGGACAAATATTGCATGATTCCACTTACATGCAGTCTCTAAAATTGTCCAACACATAGACGCAGAGAGTAGAATGGTGGTTACCAGTGGCTGGCGGGGAGGGGAAGTGAGGCATTACTATTCAACAGGTATATATTTTTAGTCATGCAAGATGAATAAGTTCTAGAAATCAGCTGCACGGATCTCATTAACAGTACTGCATTGTACACTTAAAAGTTTAAGAGGGTGGATGTCAGGTTAAGTGTTCTTACCTTGATGTAAAAACATGATTGTGAGTCATTCAAAGGAGTCAATTGAAAGCCATAGAGAGGAAGGGACTTGCTTGAGTTGCCCAGTGGATTCAGGGAGGATCGGAAGCCATGGCAGAGACCGCCCGCCTCCCGGCCTGTGTCCAGACTCCTTGGACGCCTTTGCCGGCCTCTGCTTTTCAGGAGGCAGAAGGGCAGTGAGGGGGAGAGCCTGGGCCACGTGGATTCAAACACAGATGCCGAGGACTAGCCGGAGCCGGCGCCAGCTGCTGAGACCTTGGTGCCCTGAGCCCCGGCCCTCTGCTGCCCTGCAGACTGGGCCTCCCGCCACTCAAAGATTAGTCACAGACGCTGCAAACACATCCACAACGTTGTGTCAGAAAAAGGCGTGAGGCAGCATTCATACAGCAGGCTCGTTAGCCTGTTAGTATCCATTCACCCAAACATTCCCACTAATCAGTCTTCAGATGGGCAGGATTAATTGGTTACAATCCTAGCACTGGGCACATCTAATTGAAATGGATGCATTTGCCTTTCAGAATGGACAGCTTATCCATTGCCATTACACAGAGCACGCCCTAGCCCATGGGTTTTGCTATGAGGGCCATGACAGCAGAGCCCACGGGGGATGAATGGAACCCTTTTCTCACCTTTGTTTGGGGCTGGAGCCCCCTTCTTGTATCATGGTGATCAGTTTGCTGCATATCCATCTTCTCTACAGGACTGGGAGCTACTTGAGGGCAGATCTGTATCAATTAACATGGGGTCTGACTACATATAACAAGAAAGCCATAAATAATAATAGTGCCTTAAACTAGGTGAAATTTATTTTTTTTCTCATACAGAACAAGTCTGATGAGAGGATAGTCAGGGCTGACAGAGCAGCTCTGTGATGTCTTCAAGGACTTAGCCCTCCCTCCCTCCCTTCCTTCCTTCCTCCCTTCCTCCCTTCCTTCCTTCCTTCCTTCCTCCCTCCCTCCCTTCCTCCCTTCCTTCCTCCCTTCCTCCCTCCCTCCCTTCCTCCCTCCCTCCCTCCCTTCCTTCCTCCCTCCCTCCCTTCCTCCCTCCCTCCCTCCCTTCCTTCCTTCCTTCCTTCCTCCTTCCCTCCCTCCCTCCCTCCCTCCCCTTTCTTCCTTCATCCTTCCCTCGTTCCTTCCTTATTTTCCCATCATCCTAAGGTATAGCTACATCCTCATGGTCCAAGATGGCTGCAGGAAAGTCAGCCATCATATTTGAGCCTCAAGCAGCAGGAAGAGGAAAAAGGAAAGGGAAAATGAGGCACACCTCCTAGCTGAAGCAGCTCCCTTTCAGGAGCTTTTGGAAATCCCTCACGACACTTATATTTAATATCTCATTGACCAGAACTTATTCACCTGACAGATGCAGTTGTTAGCTGGAAGTGTACCCATTTAAATAAAACCAGGGTCTGTCACTAAGGAAGAAAGGGAGAATACATATTGGACAGGCGCCTTGAAGCCTTTGACAAAGTGTCTGGGTCTGATGAAGAACTCAGGTCAGAAAAACCTTGGTGTCAGTGCTGGCTCTGCTCTTTACTAGCTGTGTAGTTTAGGCAAGCACTGTTTACTTTTCTGAGCCCAGTTTCTTTATTATGGTAATAGTCACACTGACTTTATAGGGTGGTCATGAGGATTAAATGAGTCTATTCTATTCAAATGCTTAGTAGGGCTTCTGGGACACAGTGAAGCATCGATGATTGATAGCTTCCAGGGTTATGAATGATTGTCATTACCACCGTATAGGTGGGGATTATATCCTGTTTTAAAGAATTCTGGGCTTGGAGGGAGAAGACCTATGTTTCAGACCCGCACAATGGCTGTGTGGCTCTGGCAAGTCATTTAACTTGTCTGAGACGCATTCTCATTTCTGGAAAATGAATATAATTCGATCCACTCCCAGTTATGAGAATCAAAGATTTTCATTCCAACGCACTATAAAATGTTATACTATTAACAAAGGTAGTGTTTTGCAATAAGAAAACCACAATTTTAGCGGGGTGGGGGGGTCAGACAACTTAGTTTCACAGCCCAGCTCTGTCACTTACTTCATAGATATGTGACTTTGGCATATCACATGACCTGGCTGGCCCTTGGTTTCCTTCCTAGTAAAATGGAATAGCAATACTTTCCTTGCAGATTTCTTATAGAATTGAAGAGAATGATCTATGCAGATGCAAAGTGCCTGAAAAATAGAAGACTCTAAATAGATGACATTGATGTTTCTGGTGATCATGGTGACAGTGATGGTGATGAATCACTCAATATTTATGGAATGAATGAATAAGTGAAAGAATGAATGAGTCAGCAGGCAAACTAGAAGCTTGGAGTTGGTGTCCTCCATCTGCAGGGCCACACAGAGGGGACACACAGAAATCCCTGTGGCATTCTGGCACCAGGTTTTGTTCTGGGCAGCCTCGGCCTTGCATGGCGGGTTCCGCACGCCGACAGGGCCCACATGACATGTGTTGAGGAACCCCACTAGGGACGTCTTCTTATCATGTTCCTGGGAGAGCAGGTTTCCCAGCCAAACTTCACCTCCAGTCATCCTTGGGCCCACCTGCCCCCTACTGAGAATCAACTCCTGGCAGCGGCCGAGCCCTCATCCATGTCTCCAGGCCACCTGTATATATGTATCTGGGCAGGGTAGCATAAAGCCTTGGTTTTGCAGAGAGTGAAATGATAACATTACTTATGCTTTTGTCTTCTAACAAGAGGCGATAAAACCTTTGTGATACCTGCAGCCCACATATCCCTGTTACACTTCCACGTTATTCCTGCTTTTTCAGACTCCTCCTGACTTTCCTCCATTAAGTACGTCAAGTACTAAGAACACGGAGCTCATTTGGTACAGAGAGAAACTCAATTATATCCACCAGCAGAGTGTAAAAGGAATGGAGGTTTGAGATATATTTATAGGTTACAGCCTCTAGGTGGAAACTTGCCAGTTTTCAGTCCAGCCGTCTATAGGAATGCTCAGGAGGATGTCAGCTGAGTCCAGGGAAACCATTCCAGGTAGGAAGCACTCTCTAAGAGGATCTATAGTAACGCGAATGTCAAAGTTAGCTCCAAGTTCAGTGAAACTAATTGGACCCTGTAGAACAGTTTGTAAACTGGGAGCCCAAGACCATCTCTAAGCCACAGATGAGTCTCATTTTGTTCACAGTTAAAAAAAAAAAAAAATTGGTTGCCCAAATTTGAAAATCAGATTTCAAACGAAAGTATAGATTATGTGTGTATGCGCGTGCAAAACTGCATGCTCCATGTACAGTGGATCCACATTCTTGGGTGGCAACGATTGGCTGGATTTCAGTAGCAGATACCCCTGTGGAAAGATCACATGGGCTGTCGTTTGCCATTGTCCCCACCACTCCCTGTTTGTTGTCTCTTTTATTGTATCCTCTTCCCTTCGCTATGCACGTTCTCTGTAGGTATTTGTGTTTAGGCCCCTTCCTCACAAGGTACTCACTGCTTGAAGTGATACAAAAGTCAAAATGACCTCTAGCGTGAACGAAACCAGATGGATCCTTTAGAAGGTACTCCTGGCTTGTAGGAGTGCAGCTGTCAAAGATTCTTCTAGCTGAAAATGTACCCAAACGAATCCATTAGAGAGAACTCGTGAGTCATGCAGGCTCAGAGGAGCTGCAGTGTCAACTCTGAAAAGCATCCTACGGACGAATTTAACCAGGACTCAGGTAGTCAGGGAGTGGATGTGAGCCTTGTGTTACAGCCTCATGATATGCAGAAAATGAGGCTGAGAGTATGGTGTCGAGGGCTGGAGAGTGTCTACCAGGGAAGCAGAAAGCCTGGGTTCCACCCTGAGTTACATCCCTGATGTGCTGAGTGAGTGTGTACAAAACCCTTCCGTCTCTGGACTTTGGACCCCCATTTGCAAAACTGGGATTGGACTAGATAAGTTCTAGAAACCCTTTCAAAGATTGTTATCCTGGAGAAAGACCTGACACCCGTTACAGAAGGGCAAGTCTGTAAGAAGGACCATCTGAGGGCATCTCGAGCGTCTGCTCCGAATTTACGACGACTGCCCTGGATTGTTGTCATTGCCTGGTCTCTTGGTCCTCTGCCCTCTGGCTTCATGGTGTGTCCCCACCTCATCTCCTCCTCTCCCTCTCCTCACTCTGCTCCAGCTATAGCAACCTCGTGTTCTGGGAGCATGCCAAGCACAAGCCATGGAGGACATTGCTTCAGCCTGTAACACCCTTTTCTTTATTCTGGCAGAATCCTGCTGTTCAAGACTCAGTCCCTCCTCCTTGAAACCTTCCCACTCCCCTTCCACTATCACACACACAGTCACGCCCAAAGTCGACTGGCTTTGGGATTCAAAGTCCGGCTCTGCCTCTTGCCAAGAGTGTCACCCAGTTTGCAAGGATGGCAGGGCCAGGAACCCAGCGTCCCCCGTTCTCCCCACCAAGTCCCTGGGCCTTCTACTTGACCAGTGACTCATCTTAGTCGCCACCGTGACCACACGTAGGCTACTTGACCTCACTGTGTCTCAACTTCTGCATCCAAAAAGGAAGGATAAAAATAACATTTATCTCGGGCTTCCCTGGTGGCGCAGTGGTTGAGAGTCCGCCTGCCGACGCAGGGGACACAGGTTCATGCCCCGGTCTGGGAAGATCCCACATGCCGCAGAGCGGCTGGGCCCGTGAGCCATGGCCGCTGAGCCTGCGCGTCCGGAGCCTGTGCTCCGCAACGGGAGAGGCCACAACAGTGAGAGGCCCGCGTACCGCAAAAAAAAAATAATAATAATAATAACATTTATCTCATAATGTTGAGAGAATTAACGCGTAAGCATACTAACCACGTGATCCTGTGCCTGGTACACACTCACTTTCTTTAAATATAGAGAGAGGGCTGCATACATTTTTATGCTCACTTGCAGCCCATGCCTGAGCCTAGCACCGAGAAGGAGCACTATTCTAGGAGTCATGGGACCTTATGTTTGGGCCCCAGCTGCCTTATTAGCTCTGTGATTTGGGGCAGGAAGCTTAACTTCTGTGAGCCTCGGTTTTGCCTTCTAAGCAGTGGAAATGGCCCTGTCTGGCTTTCAGACAGCTGCTGTCTGCAGCACTCACCGGGGCTAATGAACGGGAGCAAGAAGGATTGGGGATGTCTCTTGAAACCGGAGAGAACACTCTGCAAACGTGAGCTCTTGATTATCATTCCTCACACCGACGGCGTCTTTTCTCCAGTGGGAGCTGAGAGCTACTTGCTGCCTGACAACAGTGGCCCAGATGTTGTCAACATCTGTCTGCTTTGCTGGGCCTTTTACGGAGAGAGGAGGAAAGAAGGAGTGAGGGAGGATCATATTCTGGAAACTGTGGACAGGTTTCCCTAACTCCTCTGCTGTCCCTCCCGCACTTGTAGCCCCTTGGGAGGAGGGGCCACTTCTCATTCCTCTCTGGGCTCCAAGTGTCCTGCCCAGTGTCTGGCTTAGGAAACACCGGCTGACTTGATTATGGGGACTCAGTGCTGCCTTTTGTCTCTGGGGGGATGCTGTTAGCCAAGGATGACAGGGCCTGTTGGTTACCCCAGTAGAGTATATGATGACTTTGGGATTCAGGAATCTTGAGTCTGCTGCTGCCTTGCTGTGTGACCTTGGGCAGGGCAGATACACCCTCTGGGCCTCAGTTTTCACACTGATAAAGTGATGCACCTCAGGTTCTACGAAGAAGCATTCCCTGCCTGATGGACCCTTGAGTATTGTGGACTGTCTTCCAGCAGGGAAAGACTGGAACTTTAGTATCCGCCTGTGAATAGACCATTTTTTCCCCTTTTTGTTTGTTTCTACTTGGGAGAGTGGCAGCTTGGCAACTTGGAGAATAATAGCCAGTGCTACTGGGTACCAGGAACTTCACTCACATTAGCTCATTTAATCCTTACAGCGATCCTTCCAGGTGGGCACCAGCATCCTTGTTTCTCTACTGATTAAACTGAGACTCAGAGAAGAGAATTCATTCTCTTATATCACACAGCTCGTCAGAGAAAGAGTCATTCAAAATTTCTTCTAGGGTGCTATGCTTTCCAAGAAGTAATGAGTCTCGGTCTTCCCTGGTGGCGCAGTGGTTGAGGGTCCGCCTGCCGATGCGGGGGACACGGGTTCGTGCCCCGGTCCGGGAAGATCCCACATGCCGTGGAGCATCTGGGCTCGTGAGCCATGGCCGCTGAGCCTGCGCGTCTGGAGCCTGTGCTCCGCAGCAGGAGAGGCCACGGCAGTGAGAGGCCCGCGTACCACAAAAAAAAAAAAAAAAAAAAAAAAAAAGAAGTAATGAGTCTCTCATCACTGAAGGGTGTTGTGGAAGAGATTCAGTCACGGGCTGGGCCAGAGCCAGAGATGCTGGTTGTGGCCTCTTCAATTCATACACTCATAAGAAGTTCCGTGCTGGGAGGACCCTTGCAGACCATGTGGTACAATCTCTTTTCATAAATGAGCCTCTGAGAGGAGCAAGGACTTGACCAGCATCGCTCACCAGCCTCCCAGAGTCAGGCCAGTCTGGGTTTGAACTCTGCCAGCTACATCCCTGACATCCCACTGTCCCTCAGTGAGAGCCTACAAAGGGAGCCCAGCCTCTGTTCCCCGGCCATGGATACACAAGGCTGGGCCAAGGGCCTTGAGGGAATACCTGCAAACCAGTGGGTCCTCTTGCCCAGAGCCTCTGGGGATGCACCTCTTCCCTTCCTTCCTGCACTGGATGGGGGTGGGAGTGTCTTTATTAAACACCTGTTTCCTCCTTCCAGGGAGTGGGGTGGTAATTGCAGCTCTGTAAGACGGTGGGGTTTCACTTTGCTACCTCCCAAAACCATGGCCAGTGGCAGCCCTCACCCTGGGCTCCTTGGGAAACACGACTGCATGTCTCCAAGGAGACTGGCTAGCCTGTATCCACCAAGTGTTGGAGGCAGGAGGCCTCGCACCAGCATCTCCTCTCTGACTCCCTGCTTGCAGATGGGTGCACAGAGAGGAAGAGTGAGGTGTGCCAGAGCGTGGCACAGCGGCCATTGGAACTTGACCTTCAGAGCTACTTGGCCTCATTGACCAGCCCTTCTAACAACCTTGAACAAACTACCTCCTCTCTCTCAGGCTCAATCTGGGAAAAGGGGATACCAATAGAACCTACTTCACAAACTTGTAAGGATTAAGTAAAATAATGTTGGTAAAGTGGGGAAGGCAGGGACTGGTGGGTAGAAGGTGCCAGGCAGTGGTTGTCTCCCTCCCTCCATGGTTCAGGCCTTGCTCTGCATTCTCTCATCTGAGGCCAGCAGTGGAGGCTGAACCAGTGTCACACACAAAAAGAAAATATCAGCTACCTCTATTCTGTTTGCTTTTGGGGGCTAACTTTTTTTTTTTTTTTTTTGCGGTACGTGGGCCTCTCACTGTTGTGGCCTCTCCTGTTGCGGAGCGCAGGCTCCGGACACGCAGGCTCAGCAGCCATGGCTCACGGGCCCAGCCGCTCCGTGGCATGTGGGACCTTGCCAGACCGGGGCACGAACCCGGGTCCCCTGCATCGGCAGGCGGACTCTCAACCACTGCGCCACCAGGGAAGCCCTCTTATTATCCTTTTGCCTAATTTATGTAGCACTTATGAGGTGCCAGACACTGTACCTAGAGCTTGACCTATATTAAATCACCTTTCTCTTCCAACATACCCATGAGGTACATTGTATTTATTTTACAGGTGAGGACACTGAGGCAGAGAGAGGCTGCCCCTTACGTGGGGGCAGTGGAAGAACTCAGTGTCTAGGGCTCATTGTACCCAACTGAATCTCAAAGACTGAGATTCGTCCATTATCTTGTCTATTATCAAGCCCCTGCTATGTGTTAGGCATTGTTTCAGGCACCCAAGATACCAAGCATTGAACAGGTAACACCCCTGCTCTCACAGAGCTTACAGCGCAATACAGAGTGAGACTCAAACGTCAGAGCCAGCCCCCGGGATCCCACATCCTGCCCTGAGTACCCTCTCCTTTGCTCATGACATTCTTTGAACAAGTCTTCAACCAACCAACAGGCTGGTGTTTCTTCCACTGCTTGCCCACTGCCCCATTGTCTCCAGCTCACTACCTACAGCCCAGAGCAGCCTCCTTGGCACTTCCCCAGGATGGTAGGAAGCCCAGAGCCCAGTTACCACTGCTTCAGGATGGTGGCCATCTGCGGGCTCTCTCAGAGCCTCCACGTTTCTGCATCTTATTCAGAATAATCCTCATGTTTTGGTAATGATGGAAGGCTGTGTGGACTGTGGGATCCTATCAGAACTGAGTTTATTGCTGAGCTCTGCCACACCGTAACCCTGGGATCTTGCACAACTCATTTGGCTACTGTGTGCCTTGGTTTCGGGGTATGTGTAATGGGACTCAGCACTACCCTAGCCCCATCACACCGACATCACCAGATTCCCAGGGCTGAGAGGCCCACAGCTGGCCGAAGAGGAGCTTAAGGCCTGGAGTCAGAAGGACCTGCCTTTAGTTCCCTGGAAATGTTATTTAATCACCTCCCTTAGAGTAAAATAGTACAATAATACATTTCCTCCCCATTTCAGAGATCTTCAGACTGTAGGGCTGGGACTAGAGTAGGGGAATGAATGCTTCACTCATCTTGGGCACGGAATTGAAAGAGTTGTCAAAACACTCAGGAATGCATTCATTTTGATTTTTTAAAGTAGTGTATTAACATATTATTTATCTTGATTACTAAGTTTTTGGCATCCCTTTACGTTTTGCATGCAAGATGAGCACCTCCCTCGCCTCGCCCTGGTCCCAGCCGTGTAATGCAAAGCTAGCTGCTCAAATGAGGGAGTACTGCAGGGAAAAGCTTTTAAACCTAAGTGCTGTGCAAATGATGCTGTTTTGTTGCAGTGGTGGTTGTTTATATTGTTTGCTTGTAGTTACAGTAATACACTTTTAGATGGGAGGAGATTTTTCCCGGAGGGGAGAAGAAACCCTTCCAGATTTTCTACTGATCTTACAGGTCTGGGTTCTGATCATGGGTCTGATACAGATTCATTTTGGGACCTGGAGCAAATGACATAACTTCTTTGAGTTTTCTTACCTGCAAAATGCGTATATTAGCACCAACCTCAGATTCCCTGTGAAGATTGATTCAGTTAGCGCAATTAATTTGTCAGTGTGATGAAGGTCTTGATATTCCCCTTGGCAAAATGAAAGAGTACTTTTTTCTAGTTCTGTTCCATGGAACCCTAGAAATTTCAGGCTCCCAATCTTCACTTGAACTGGAAATTTTTTATGTTTTTTTTTTTCCAGAAATGGATACCCAATTAAGATTTTTTAAAAAGGAAAACGTTCACAAACTAATAATCATAACAGTGTTGGCTAACCTGAAGAACTCTGAGTTCCTTTCTCTTCTGACAGTTGGAAAGGGAGATTTTAGTTTAGAAAGATGAGTGTGTCTGTCTGCTCCCACCAGGTTTCTCTCCAGCCCCTGCCTAGCATGGCATGAGCATGGTATGAGACACGTGGACTGATCAGGAGAGCTTAGCTGGCACTGGAGGACCGGGAAGAGAAAAAGGAAGCGGGGTCAGGGGGCAGTGGTCTGGATGCCAGGCACGTCTGTATGGCCTCTGCTGAGTTTAACTCGTCTCACTCTGCATCCCAGACACCATCTATCCCTGCCCACAGCTTCCTTTGCAGGCTGGTTGCGGGCAGCTGGGTACCACTGCTGCCTTCTCTGATCTGGGGAGAGAGGGTTGGCTCTGCCTCTAGCCCTCTGCCAGTTACTTCTCCTGTAACTCCCTTCCTGCTGCCCAGCCCTCGTACACAGCATTGCAAAGATGCCCTTCTGTTACAGCGAGAGTCCATCAACATTTTACTGGGGAGTCATTGGTCCAAATGGAATCTTACGGGGGGGGGATCTCTAGTCCATAAGACAGATACAAGAAGCGTTTTATAACAGTGGAGTCCTATCATATGCACATTTAATTTGCATGAATTAACCTATATATGTCTTATGACAAGAGATACAGAGACAGAAATTTAAGAAGTTGGGTCATTTTCTCACTGCTACACTCAGTGAGCATTTATAATTCAGAGGGAAGATGGGATGGGAAACATGAAACTACTGTCTTCCTTGGTCATCTGAATGTCCACTACTCACAGTTGGTGCTGCTGTGCCCTGCGTGCAGTTCTCTTGTTTAAATATATCCTTTTCTCTCTTGCTTTTTTTTTTAAAGTGTGGTTCTAAATTCAAGCCAATTATTTCAGGTGCTGAGTCAAATAAATAGTAACAGGGACATTTCAACTGGATCTTGAAGGGTGAGCAGAAATGTAGGTTTCAGTATTTATAATGCAGTAAGAGTTTTGAGAGTATATTTTAATTTCATGCATGTGTATTGCTTACATACATACACGTGTATGTAAATAGCACTTAGTGATTTTCAAAGCCTCTTCACCTGCATCCTCTCATTTGCTTCTCCCAACCACCCTGGGAATCAGGGAAAGTAAATCATCATTGCCACTTGACTGGTGAGGAAAGAAGCTTGAGTGACTTGCCCAAAAATCTCATTAAGAGAATTAAGTTCTGAACTCCTGACTTCCACTGAGCCTGATACTGATTTAGGTCCAGCAATTTTCCATGATATCCTCCTTTTGAGTGAGGACCGATTGCTTGAGGGAAACTGGAGACAGGGCATCCTTCCAGAATCCGGCCCCTCCCTGATTTCCTCAGGAGTTCCACTGCCAGCCTGCTCTCTGCCTCCTGGAAGGGCCCTGCATCCAGGGAGGCTTCCTGAACCGGAGACCCTGGCTAAGCCCCTAGAAAACTGCTTGTTGACAGCAAAGCGGGAGGAGCCCCAGAAACCAGGCACAGACAATGGGAGGGAGGGAATCATGTCAACATTCCTCCCTGTGCAGAAAAAAGAAACAAGTATTCAAATTGAAAGTGTCCACTGAGAACAAAAAGGGGAGGAAATCCCACACCTAGTTGCATTGTGGTGCAATTTCAGAACAGTATGGATAAAAGGCAGGGGGATGTAAAAGCTTTCAGAAAGAGAGAAAGAGAGAGAGAAATGCAAAAAAAAAAAAAAAAAGTTCCCTATAAAGGAAAGAGAGACAATGCAGTTGTGGGTGAATATGATAATAGTAACAGAAAAATTTGCTGAGAACATCTATGGACCAAGTAGTGGGTATTGAGCCACCCAGTTTGTGGTGACTTTTATGGCAGCCTTAGAAATGAATATCCCCAGCTTCCTTGGGGGCTCAGGATTAAGATGAGGATATGGGGAGGGGGAAGGGTAAGCTGGGGCAAAGTGAGAGAGTGGCATGGACTTATATATATACACTACCAAGCGTAAAATAGATAGCTAGTGGGAAGCAGCCGCATAGCACAGGGAGATCAGCTCGGTGCTTTGGGACCACCTAGAGGGGTGGGATAGGGAGGGTGGGAGGGAGGGAGACGCAAGAGGGAGGGGATATGGGAACATATGTATATGTATAACTGATTCACTTTGTTACAAAGCAGAAACTAGCACACCATTGTAAAGCAATTATACTCCAATAAAGATGTAAAAAAAACAAAAAAAGGTGAGATTCAGAAACAGGGACTTTCTCTGGGGCAGTCCTATCCCACCTCCACCTGTTCCTCCAGGGTGTTCTGGTTGGCTCAAAATCCACAGGGCTCTAGAGGGGCCAGGAACCCAAGCTAGTTGTTCTGGATTGAGCTCAAACCCGTCACCAACATGGGAAGGAGGTGACTCTATGACATGGTCATTTAGTTGAGCTGCATCTAATTTCTCTTTAATTGACACAGTTCCTGGGCTGTCCCACACCTCATCCTTCCAGCCTCAGGCTCTAGTGGCCCCTGAATGATATGTCTTCTTGGGTGGCTGGTTTGGGGGAGCTATCACTGACCCCTTTAGGCTATGAAGTGCTGAGGTTTGGGGTTCCTGTACTTCACCCTGGACTTGAGCTAAGGACAGTGTACAGTCTTGGAAGCCCAGCTGGGGCTGGATCTGGATCTGAGGGAGGTCCCTGGAAGGATATAGATGCAGAATCTTAGGGATGGAATGGGGAAGCAGAACTCGGAGAGCTGCCTTGGAGCAGCCCAGCTGGTGACAGCAAGGCCTCAGGGAACACGGTCTGAGGTGCTTAGCACTCATGGCGGGGGTAGGGGCTTAACCGTGTTTCAGATGGGATGTTCCCTGAAGAAGGAGGGAAAGCATCACCTACCAGCGCCCCCTGCAGCCTGTGCCCTGGGTTGCCAGAGGTGTTCCCCAGGGTGGAGGGCATCACCGAGGTAAGAAGAGTTACTAAGAGTAAGGCAGTAGGTGGCTGGCAGTTCTCTCCGCTAACTTGGGGTACTCAGGAAATGCTGAATTCTGTGTTTTTGAAAACTCAGGAGACAAGGAGCAGGAAGGTAAAGAGGAAAGGCTGAATCGTACCAGGTCAGCCCTGATGGTTGCAAGGAGGGCACTGAGCGATTTTTGCTTCCCGCCTCTGTCATTGCTCACATCTGCCTCCCCTTGAGTCCCCTCTCTTCTCCGTTCTCATTGGTTATCATCTTGTGCTTGACCCTCTGCCCTTAGTAACTACCTTTCCCAGGGTTTTCCTGATCAGGCCCAGTAGGGGAGACCCTCCAGGCTGTCACAATATGCCTTCCAGACAATTGACAGCTCCATCACCGGTGCTGGGAAATGGCAGCAAAACAGTGCCTCCAAAAGACCCCTAGCGTGTGACTTGTGATACGTTTTGAAGAAACTTGATGGGTAGATTATGAAGGCATTGGAAATATTGGAAAGCCTCTGGGTTTGCAGCTTTGCTTTCTGTGACTTCAGTGACACTCTGCCCGAGTTACTGCTGGTATTGTGTTTCTTCTTTCTTTTTCAACACTTATTTTACTAAACATTGCTCTGTGTAAATCACTTTGCAACAGAGAAAGTTCTCTTATAAACATGAGTCTCAAGATGGGTCCTTACATAAAGAGGAAAAGGTACCTGTTATCATGGTCTTTTTAAAGATGGGGAAACTGAGGCTCAGAAAGGTGAAGTGGCTGGCCCAGGGCTGTACGGCTGATCAGTGACAGCCAGGACTTGATGCTACATCGTGGATGTCCCCTTTCACTTAAAGTCCTATTATTTCCATCCAGGCATAGGACTAGGAATAGCAAATAGATATAGCTATCAATTTGCTTTCTGTGGAAGGTGACTGTGCATGGATAATTAGGTCGGACATCACCTCACCTCTTTGCTCTCTGGTTCATTGTCTCCTGAGCATTTACAAGTAAGTAAATGATTAAACAGGCTTGGAATGCAGACCAACTTCTCCTCTTTGCCCCCAAAGCAAGGAGAAGTAACCTGACTGTTGTCCTGTTTGCCTTTTAATTACCCACAGTGCCCCTTCCCTGGCCCTAGGAGGAAACGCACAGCATTGTGTGTGTGTGTGGTGTGTGCGTGTGTGTGCGTGTGTGTGTGTGTGTGTGTGAGAATTCACTAAGTATCTTCCAGTCTTCTAGCCCTAGGACAGGATTCAAGGATGCTTCAGACTCAGCCCTTTCCCTTTTGGGGCTTCCAGGCCATTTGTGGAGACATCTGTCTACCCACTCATTTATCCACTTATCCATCCATCCATCCATCCATCCATCCACCCAAAAGATATTTAGTAAAAGCACCAACAAAGTACTGAGTGCTACTCTCAGCACTGACAATAAAGTAATGAACAAAACGGAGGTCCTATCTTATGGAAGTTCTATTCCATTAGAGCCATAAACAAAGTTAACACATGAATGTATACTATAACAGCAGGGAGAGGTAAGTCCCCTTTGAAAACAGTTAAATCAAGGAAAAGAGATAGAGGTGCCGTGATGGACACAAGAGTGAGGGGCACCATTCACCAGGGATGCAAACGGAGGTCTTCACTGACGAGGCTGTGTGTTGTTTGCAGACCAGCACCTCCACCAAACCTCCTTTCCCCACCCAAGATTTCTCAAGAAGCCAGCTCACGTGTGAAGCTCCCTGCCTGTATGAAAGTTGTTTTGAGTGTATTAAGTGTTGACCAGCTTCTCCGTAGCCTCCGGCTTCCTTGAGAGTCTGAGCTCTCTTTTCTGTCTCAGAAGGCTGGGTTGTTGGCACAGTGGTGTAAGGTTGGCACCGTACTAGGGATCTCTCCATGGACCGTGTGTGTCTGCAACACATTCCCTGAGGATGATGCCCTGAGCAAAGGCCACAGGGTCCAGATACCACCGACTCTAGGGACAAACGAGAGCTTCAGGATTATCACAGACTTTGGATTCTGGAACCAAATGTGTGCCCTGCCTCTAACTGACTCTGCAACCTTGGGCAAAGTCACTTCTAGGAGGCTGTCTTTCCTTGTCTGGTAAATGAAGAACATTTCCCTTACAGGGCTGCTACGGCCACCTCGTTAAAAAATTACACATGAGGACCAGTGAACTTTCTGCAAACTTCTTCAGTTTATAAGGGGGTAGGGCCAGGGCTAGGACATAAGTGTTCTGGTTTCTTTCTCAAGGCAGTTTTCCTCCGTCAGAATTTTTTAAACCGCCAGTTACTGACCACTGGTTTTGTTCTAAACATCATCTTGAATGCTTTGTGCATTTACTTGTTTAATTCTCACAATAACCCCATTCTGTGAAGACTGCTCTCCTCAACGCCCCGATGAGAAAACTGAGGCTTAGAGAAGGGCAATGACCCACCCAGAGCTGCACAGCTGGTACACGATAGCTCAGGTACTGGAACTCGGGGCCATCACCTCCTGCATGGTTAGCCAGGCTGCTTAGTTGGTTATCCAGCCTTTCTGTCACATTTTGGGTATGAGTATACTTGGTAAGATGGGCCAGCCTACTCCGCTACCTTTGAACTTAACTGTAATTGGAATGACAGGGAGGTCCTTTTTATTCCCACTTCTTCTATGTTTTGCACTTAGAAGCTATCAGAACCTTTGCTTCTTACTGTGTTTCCTTCTGGCATAGAGCTTATCAAACTGGGCAGTACGGTCATTATCTGCTTCCTTATCTATTTCCCCAGACTGACTGCAAGTTCTTGAGGCCTTATCTGGGTTTTCCTAAATCTGGGCAGAAGGTTTGGCACAGGGGCGGGGCATGACAGTAATAACAGTAACAGTCAAGCCATTAATGGCCACGTATTGAACGTTTTTTTGTAGGTCAAGGGCTGTAGGACATATTTTACATACGTCATCTTATCTAATCCTCACAGCAGCCCACTTTGGTGAATGGTTTTATTCCATGTTGGGACTGCAAAAGCTGGGCTTCACAGAGAGAAGGCCACACCCCTGGAAAGTGGTAGAGCAAGAACTTGAACTTGGGCCTGCCTGGTTCCAGGCATGCCCTTAATCTGGTGAACGAGTGAATCAGTGAATGAGTGCAAGTCTCCTCCGCAGTCACTTGGGTTCATCTGTTTATCTTCATGACTCAAAGAATAGGAAAAAAATCAATCCTCTCAGAGATGCTCCCCTCCATCCATCTTCAGAGTGGGATTTCTGACAGAACTTGAGAGGCCACCTGAGGATGTGGAGAAGGATACTGATTTGTGCTAAGCGCCTCCTGTGAATTGTTTTCGGCTCTCTCTCCCACACACATGGAGAACTGCCAGACAGGTGTAGGTATACATCAGTCACCTACCCTCAAGGAGGCATTTATAATGGATTCATTAGTTAATTCTTCCAAGAAGTAATTGAGGATCTACTATGTACCATTCAAATTTATTCAGAAATAAATGAAACCCTGCCGCCCTTCCCTTCACTGCCTCTCACTGTGGAAATACAATCAGTGCCTAATGAGATCTACTCATTATTGGACCCTGGGCTTGGTCTTGGGTGCGTGGAGTTGATTAAGGATGTCCTCCAGGGGCACTCAGGGTGATGAGAGGGCAGTTGGAAGACAGAAGCATGAGTCACTGGGGCTCCTAACAGGTGAGTACTTAACCAGCCAGAGACAGCAGGTTTCACAAAGGCTTGCTGAGAACTCATGACCCAAGAGCTGAGGTTTAAAGGACTAGACAAAGAAGTGGGGGAAGCACATTTCAGGCAGAGCAGGTGGCATGAGCGAAAACACAGCTGTGTGAGACGGTGCGAGGGATACAGGATGTTTCACTGGGGTTGTGAGTTCATGCTTATACAACTGAAGTGCGAGGCGGGTGTCATGAAAATATATATATTTCATCTGTTCAAAAATGCTTTCACGTTTGCCTTTGCTTTTCTGACCTGGAATATTGGAGCTGGAAGGACTGTTAGAAACCAGCCAATTTTATCTACTTGCCCTGAAGAGGGGAAGGGCCATGGTCAAGGTCACACAGCTTGGAGAGCAGGAGTAGGAGGAGAGCAGGGTGATCAGGGGAATGTTTTGGGAGACTGTACAGAGAATATCTCATACTTTAATAGAGGCAGTTTGGTGGCTTCACCATTACCTTGTATCTAACTTTTCAGGAAACAAGGCCTTGCATCAATAACAAGGATGCTAACATTTCCTGAGATCTACTACTTGCAAGCCATTACGCTCAGTGTTCTATAATGCAATCTCATTGAATCCTCCCCAGACCCTCTCAGTTAGGTGTTAGTGACCCAATTTATAGAGGAGAAAACTAAAGAAGCACAAGTGATATACCAGTGACACCCAAAGGAAGGATAGTACAGCCATGACTCAAATCCATGTCTGCCTGACTCAATGTTCATTAGCTTTCCTCTTGATGAACTGCTATAGCATTCAGAATGATCACCCAGGATTTGGCCCCCATTCTGATCTGATCTAAAGATGGTTAAGAAAGTTTGAGCTGGATGGGGAGTGAGTATGTCTCAACAAATTTCTGCATTTTTACTTTATTCCCTTGACATCATCTTGGGAAATAAAATAGGGCCGCTAAAAGATACATTATAAGTAGATGATTACTTTAAAAGAAAAAAAGTTTCATTTTCTATAATGGGACCTCCTTAAATAGGTCACCCTACATCTGTCTAGTGACAAAGAGATAACTATAGATAAATATAGCCAGCCGTATATATCTATATCTATATCTATATATAAAGATAGTTGAGAATATATTTTTATACACATGAATACATACATACATGTATATAATATATATATTATATACATGTACATCTTTGTTGTTGTGCATTTATCCGCTCCTAATTGTTCATACGTGTAAACTTATCTCTTCATTTGATTCTGTGCTGGGATCTTTCATAACCTTCTGGGAGTTTACCTAGGAAAAAAATTACCACATAGACAGATTCATCTCTAATCCAGTGACAGAATCCACACCTCACTGTCACGTTGGCACTTTCTTTCTGTCCCCTTCCTGCCAATCAAACACCAATTCTTTCCACCCTGTGGTGTGTCTTATTTCTACCCCATTAGCTAACTACTCACTTCAACTGCCCTAATCTCAGATCTCATCTTCTCTCTCTTAGACCAGGGCTTCCTCAACCTCTGCACTATTGAAAGAAATAATTCTTTGTTGTTCCTGGCTATCCTGTGCATGTAGGATGCTTACAGATTTCCTGGCCTCTACCCATTAAATGCCAGTAACACCTTTTCCCTAGCTGTGACAACCAAAAATGTCTCCATTATCAAATGTCTCCTGCGGGGCAAAACTGCCCCCAGTCGAGAAGTGCTGTCCTAGACGACTGTGAATAGCTATCTCACTGGTCTCCCAGTTTCCAGTCTCCTCACCACATACATCCAATGTGATCTCACCACTCTACTGCTTAAAAAAAAAAAAAGTCTTGGACCCTTAATGCCTAAACAATAGTCATGCCATTTGCACTATGGCTCTGACCTATGTTATCATCTTATTTTCCTGCAGCTCCAGTGGCCATTCCCAGTCTGTGAGAGAGTGGGCCTGCAGTTTTACTGGAAATAGCCCCAGGTGGGAGGTCTTATCCCATATATCTGCCACTGTGTTGTGTATTCTCAAGCAAGTTTATCTTCCGAGCCTCCACTTTTTCATCTGAGCAGTGGGTATAATCATCTAACCAATTGGGGAGCTTGAGCATCAGTAACTCTAATACAAGGTAGAAAATGCTAAAGCTCCTGAAGTAAGGGTTGAGATGAAGTATTCTGGGAATTCAGAGGGTAAAACGATTCCTTCTGGCTGAGGCTGCAGACGGGGAGATCCCAGAGGAGTTCACCAAGGAGCTGGCAGTGAAGGTAGCCATGAAGTCTGCCTGATGTTTCAGCTTACAGATGTGGGGTTGAGGAATAACAAGGAGGGCAGTGTTGCAGGCAGAGGAAATCTCAGAACATTAAATAGGAACAGTGAGTTCCCATGTGGTTGAATACTTGGCATGGTGCCCTATCGTAGGTGCACAGAAGGGTTGGTGGCATGGATGGGGGAAGCATACATTTTGAGAAGATTATCTCAGAGGCATACATTTTGAGATATAAGTTAGGCAATTGATGAACATGAACTGTCAAGCTGCAGGACTTTCCAGCTTACTCAGTGGGGAGGGGCTTTGTTTCCCGCTGTGCATTATTTATGATAGAAGATGGGCTGAGTACAGTGAAGGAGATGGAATAAAGCCTGGGAGATGGTTCAGAGTGTATTCAGCTTATCATGGTGAAAGGTAGTTGTGACTGGGACATAGGATGGAGAGAAAGAAAGGTTGGGGAAAGAAACTATTTTGTAGATCCACCTGTCAGGATTCATGATTTCTCAGCAACTTTGGGGAGTGTTGGCTACATAGTCTGCCTCCAAAACCATTTCAGGATGTTCTGTGATCTTGGTCAAGTCACTTCTACTCTCTGTGCCTGTTTCCTTACCTGTAGCACCATGGGTTTGGACTATTTTCTAATAATCCCTCCAGCTTACACATAGTCTGAGGCCTGAAAGAAGATGTCCCAGAGAACTTGGAGACCCAGCCCCTTTCCCTGCTAGCTGTCACTCAGCAAACAGCCAGAGAACACCCAGTGGGTCATCAGGCCTCAGCTGTCCTGGGGCTGGCTGTCGGGACCAGACTCAAGTGACGAGAAGGGAAGGACATTACTTGGGAGAATATGCATGTTCACAGCTCTGAGGATTAAAGGCCCATGTTCTTATCACTGCCTAACAGAGTATTATAAATCCATTCTTAGAATACCAAATCCTTTTGTGGCTTGGCTGTTGTGAGGGAATATTAAAAAGGCCAAAGACAGAAATAATCAGTTTCCGAATGACACGTTGTCACATAAAGCATTTCTCACATTATCCCTTTCTTTCCTTTCTCTGGCTCCTTCTCCTGTGCCTGGATATTTTAACCGGAAAAATAGATTAAAATGGGGCCAGGCTGAATGGAGTTCTAACCTTGACTTTTCAGAAGGCTCTCTCGGTGTGGTGGTTTTGGAGGTGCTTTCTATTTTTCACCTCTGTGTGGTTTTCAGCGTTTGATACTGTGTGTTTAAGCAAACCAGCTGGAGGCACGAGCATTGCGATAAAGGCAGAGCAGCAAAGAGGGGCCATACAGGGTTTGATCAGGTGCCCTCTGGATGCTAGGGTCAGACTTAAATTCCTCTGGCAAAGTCTGGGCAAGATTTTAGGCTTCTGGATGATTACTAAGCACCTTCCTGGGCCAAGCACTATGTTTTAGGCTGGATAAATGAAAGCTCAGAAACTAGAGTGGGAAAATGGTCAACCAGATGGTTAGGTGGTAGCAGTGTAGCCAGAAGACTGACAACCATGGGGTTTGTGAGGGAAGAGAGCACAGCCTCATCCCAACATGCAGAGGCAAAGGTGCTCCCTGAGGAGGCGATGTCCAAGCCGAGATGGCTGGGTGAGTTGAGGTGAGCACATGAAGAGGAGTATATTAGCTTCCTAGGGCTGTCATAGCAAATTATCACAAACTGGGGGGGCTTAAAACAATAGGAGTTTATTCTCTCACAGTTCAGGAGGCCAGAAGCCCCAGATCAAGATGTCAGCGGGGTTTGCTCATTTGGAGGCTCTGAGGGAGAATCTGTCCCATGCCTCCCAATAGCTTTTGATGGTTGCCGGCAATCCTTGGTTTTCCTTAGCTTGTAAATGCATCAGTCTAGTCTCTGTCTTCATGTGATTGTGTGTGTGTGCACGTGTGTCCTCTATTCCTTTTCTTTAAAGTTTTTGTTTTGTTTTGTTTTTAGTATCTTTTCTTGCTGTGGGACATGTGGAATCTTAGTTCCCCGACCAGGGATAGAACCCGCGCCCCTTGCGTTGGAAGCGCAGAGTCTTAACCACTGGACCACCAGGGAAGTCCCCTCTATTCTTTTAAGGACACCAGTCCTTGGATTTTGGGCCCACCCAATCCAGTATGACCTCATCTTAATCAATTACAACTGCAAAGACCCTATTTCCAAATAAGGTCACCTTCTGAGGTTCTGGTTGGACATGATTTGGGGGGTGGGTATTATTCAAACCACTACGGGAAGGGAATGATTGAGTACTCTGGGCTGAGGAGGAAGCCACTGGGGAAGTGCTCAGAGCATCACACTTTGGGAGGATGCTAATCACACAGTGCGACTCCAGGACAGGGCATGAGGTAGGACTTGTAGGGAAGGGAGGCATGAGAAGGAAGCAGAGACCTAGGCATGAAGGGGCTTAGGTGCCAGGCTAGGGATCTGGGCATTATTCTGAGGGTGGGGGAAGGGTATGAAAGGATTTGATTTGAGGTAGAGGAATAGAGAGGCTGAAGGACTGAGGCTGGTGGTGTTGACATTTGTGGAGCCAGACTTTTATATAGATCTTTCATTGTCTTGTTTAATCCTTAGCTTAACGCTTCACATTGGGACCAATCAGCACATTTTATAGGTGAGTCTGTTGTAGCACAAGGAGGTAGAATGTTGCAGCCAACTTGTCATGGCCAACAGCAAGCAGGGACAGGGGCTCCCACGCTGGCCTGTGTGCCCCCAGGATACCTGCTTTACCCCATCACATCACTCTGCCCTTGACATTGCCCACGCTCACCCTTGCCTGGCTCCACGGAGGGATCTGAGACCAGTAATAGAAGGAGTGAGCTTCTGTTACTAGAGAGGCTTCTAGTAGGGAAGTTTCCAGGACGGATGGGAACACGTATTCCTTCTCCTGTCTCTTTCCCACTTCCTGCCTGACAGCTCGGTGAAATCCTCAGACCCATAAGAAGGTAAAACTAATCACCCGAGGCTTGTGCTGCTTGCAGTCTCACAGAAACCTACCCCTAACCAACAGACTGAGATTTTTATTTCTGCAACTCATGGCCACATCTCCAACCTTGTTTGTCTTGGGCTGCCTAGAGGAAACACAGTCCACATCAGATTTGGCTTTGGGTTGTCCCTGAGGCCAGCAGGACCTCAGCTTGCCACTCCTTGAGCCTTGGCCTCTTCTTAACTTGCTTTCTAAACATTCACAGCCTTCTCCTTACATCCTCTTTTCTCTCCTGGGCTCCCTGCGTGCCCTGCAGCATTTTCTCCTCCGCTGGGGTCTGTGGTTTCCCCTGGCAGGTAGCCTCAGTGGCTGGACACTCTGCCCTGCTCACCTTTCCAGAGACAGACCTGCTTTTCTGTTTGCTTGCCCTGGTGAAGGAAGACTGCAGAGAAGGGGGGGGCTCAGCTCTGCAGGAGTGGAGCAGCACAGCAGCCTGGACCGACCCAGGTGGACGCAGATCATAGTTTCTTCTTGATTTTGAGTGACTCGTCTGCTTTCTTTGGGTGAAATGTTCCGCTAGGACAGAGGTGGCTATGTGGTTCTCTTGAGCTCCTTTGCCTGTGCAGAGCACCCTTCAGTTTGCAAGGACCGTCACATCGGTGTTTAGATTTCATTTGCACAACAACCTTGCGGATACCATGAATGAGTATCATGAGCATCGCGGGTTTACCACGTGCCAGGCACTGAGCACAGCACTCCGTGTCCAGGAACTCACATCTAACCTCCCTCTATAAGGACGCTTTTTACACGGTTTCGTGAATGAAAAAATTGTGATTCAGAGCGGTTCAGCCCTTTGTCCGTGATTGCCCCATTTTTATGTGATAGCATGAGATTTTAAAGACGTCTTTCTGACCCCCAGCCTTTACCCCTAACTATGTGCTATACTATTCCAAGTATTACCAAGTTGATTTTACAGATGAGTGAACTGAGGGTCTCTAGGGCCTCTGGGAAATTCGAGATCACATAGTGAGTCAACTTGAATTCAGAACCTTTTCCTGCATGCTCTGAGCCTACCTCTGAAGATAGGGCTGGTCAGTGGTGCTTGAAACATCACCCGAGCTGCTACTGTGTCTTGGGTGAGGCCCCCTGAGCCCTTTAGGAGCCCAGCCTGGGGATGTCTGTTTCCGTTGGTCAGTGGCACAGTGAGACCTTGATTACTGGAATTCTCTTTTGGCCCAGTTTTCACAATGAAACCCTGATCTGTAATGGAAGCTGTGTGGTCATTGGCTTAGCTGAGCTGGTGGGAGCAGAGGTCAGGGGAGGCTGAGGAGTGAGGGAAGGGAGCCTGTGCCCCAGTAGGAGGGCTGGAGCCACTGGCCTGGGGTCCTGTCAAATGAATCAGCAGATCATTGAGCTAAAGGGACTCCCAGGCTCAGCTTCCATCAAAGTGGGGTGAGGGAGGTGGGTGGTCTTCCTCTGTCGCCTCCTTCTGGAAGCTCCCTAGGCTGGGAAATCTGTGCCTGAAGTTGCCGAGGTAATTTGAGGAGGCAGAGGTGAGGCTGGGCAGGGGCTGATTACACCTGGGGTGCGCCTGTCCCTTCCCACCACAAGCAAAACTGTGAAGCCAGGATGCAGTGAGTCTGAATCTCAGCAGCACTACCTGGGTAAACAGCCTCCTGTCTCTGGGCCTCTTTCCTCACGTAACATAGGTTAATGATGCCTTATGTGCACAGGTGTAAAGGTAAATGACAGAGCATACGTAAGTGTTTGGTCCAGACTGAGAAGGATTTAGGGACCCAAGACAAGGTTTGCAGAATGAACATTCAGGGGCGGAAGGTCAATCATTCATTCATTCATTATTTATTCATTCAACATTAAATATACACTTGTTGAATGCCCTTGGCAACAGCAATAGCGAACAGTCTGTGAGCAGTTACATGTGTCCCACATGGCACTAAATATTCTGCAGGCATCTCACTTAGCCTCACAATGATCCACTGAGGTGACCCTGAATACTACCCTTATTTAACCAATGAAGAAACCAAGGCTCTGAAAAGTAGTGACCTAGTCGAGGTCACACAGCCTCTTAAGCAGTAGAACCTGGACTAAAACTGTGTCAGTCTGAGGTCAGCTCTTAGCCTCTATGCCAAATATAGCTAGAGGGCTCTGGAAGCAAAGGAGGGGGCTTTCTGCCTTCCAGGAGCTCCCTGGGGGTGCTTTATGAGCTGATCCAGGACTGCATGGGAATCCAGGGAGGCTTGTCGGGATACAGTGGTGGGGAGGGAGGAGTGGTGGTGGTTACCTGTGGACAGATAGGTTAAGCCTCATCTTTCCCAGGTCAGTTTTGGTCCTGGGTCTGACCACAGCGTCAAACACCCATAATCAGGGTGAGCAGAAGGGGCCGGGAATGAAGGACTCTGGAACCAGGCAAGGTCTGCCCCTCACAGCGAGTGAAACAACCAAAGGGGAGAAGATAGAGGGCTGAGTCAGGCAGGGCAATTTCCCAAAGGGTATCCATGGACCCAAATTAAAAGCTTCTCTGAAGAGTTTGCCTCGAGATGTGCCCCCTGAATCCTGGATTTGAAAACAATGTTTTCCTTTTCCTTCTCGGGATTCCCTTTTACTTTGTACGCTCTCACCATCTTTCCCACTTTTCCTTTCCCTTCCTTTGCTCTGTAGAATCGCTACGCTGTCAAATAGCCACTGGCTATGCAGTGAAGAACTGGGTTCAAATCCCTGCCTTACCACATCCTGGCCTTTTATTCCCAGTTGGACCTAGGATCAAAACCTGTGTGACTTTAAGCAAGTTACTTAACCTCTCTGAACCACCTTCCCCTCATTTCCTTTATGGAACAGAAACTATTACAGAGGATTGCCTTAAAGATTAAATAAAATAACATTAAGTAAAAGTAGTAAGGAGAGGGCCTGCTACTGTTTTATTGAGTGACAGTGTTCTTCCTGCCTCCTTTTTCTCTTCACTTATCTTTCTTATTATCTCTTCTGTCCACACTCCCCCTTCTGTCTCTTTCCTTTCTTATCTCTGGTGTAAAAAACTGACAAATAATACCACATCACACATGATTTCTAGATGTAGAGCAATCTCTATTGTACGTTCTGTGGAGGGAAAAAAGGGTTCTTGTTTTTCTAGGGCTCCAGAGGTACTAAACTATGCACACACACACACACACATTTTTTTTTAATTTTAGAATTTTATTTATTTTTCTGTGCAGCAGGTTATTAGTTATCCATTTTATACATATTAGTGTATATATGTCAAGCCCAATCACACACCCACATTTTACATACACTTGACAGATCGTACCCACACACACACACATATACATAAATATGCATACTTACAGCTTTTTTTTTTTTTTTTTAGTATATTTATTTTTGAGTTCTGACATCCAGAGAAACCTTCCTGGGGATCCCACAGTAACTCACCACCAGAGTCAAGACGGGGCTGTCAGCCATACCTGCAACCCTGGTCACCTCTTAGCCCACTTACCACCCACTGCCCATCCCCCGTGGAGGTGATGCATTCTAGTTTAGTGAGTTGAAGGACTTGAAAAAGAAAATCATCCTTTTTTAATGTAGTCAGCAGGACAGCTGAATCATTTTAGTAAATAATGTTCTTCTTGGCCTAAGCAGGTATCCTTTACAGCAGTCACACCCCCACCCAAGATAATCTATTCAGGGTTAGTTAACATCTGTCACCTTTGCTAGATGTTATACAAGTAGTTTTCAGAAATTGTCCTCGCCTTCAATGCGATCATAATTAAGGAAGAACAATCAGCCACATGGGTGTGGTTGAAAGACTACAGGCTTTAGAGCTAAAACACCAAACCAAACACACACACACACACGCAGTGAGGCTCAGCGCTTGCTCTGCTGTGCACCATCTGAGTTCTAGAGTCTCTTGGTTTATTTGCCTCTCTCCCCCTAAACCACAAGCGTGATCCTCACCAAGTGCAGGGATTACACATCAGGGACTCAACAAAGTGGCCCCGAATCTCCCAGGCAGAAAGCACAAAGTATAATGAAGTGAAGCAAGATAACTGAAGGGGCTACCCCTGTTCCTTGGAGATGCTTCTGGCACGGGGGAAAGAAGGGAGGCGAGGAGAATATAAACCTTCCACCTCCAGCCCTTGACAGGTTCTGTGGGGAACACAGATGTGCTTTGGAAATACCCCTGCCCTTGAGGAGTTCACAGAGCAGGATATTTCATGAGTCTCATGAATCATGCAAGATCCATTGGTAAACACTTTAGCCTGTTTCAATTTAATGTATGGTGTGCAGACTCAACCAAATATATATATATATATATTTTTTGCGGTACGCGGGCCTCTCACTGTTGTGGCCTCTCCCGTTGCGGAGCACAGGCTCCGGACACGCAGGCTCAGCGGCCACGGCTCACGGGCCCAGCCGCTCCACGGCATGTGGGATCTTCCCGGACCGGGGCACGAACCCGTGTTCCCGGCATCAGCAGGCGGACTCTCAACCACTGCGCCACCAGGGAAGCCCCTCAACCAAATATTTACTGGTTGGATGTGTTAAAGAAAAATAAACTTCAGTATGCCTTAAATTTCTGATTAAGGGAGCCCTAGAACAGTGCATTTGTTCATTCATTCATTCAACAAATACTTATGAAGCGCCTAGTTTGTCCCAGGCCCCCTGTTGGGAATCAGTGTTTTTGATAATAAAAATATACATTATGCAGAAATTGTTTGACTTGACAACACTATTGTATATTCCCAGCAGGATGGAACAAAGGCTGCTGTCTCTTGAGCCCTCAGTGGACTCATTCTAGACGTGAGGAAGCCAGGCTGACAGGCTGTGAGCAAATGTCCTGGGGTCACTCAGCTGGTGGAAGGCGGATTCAGGACTCAGACGCTCTGTGTGTGAAGCCACAGCCCTGACTCATCCCAGTGTTTAGCAGTCGGCATCACTCTGGTGTGACGGTTATCCATCTCATTTGCTCCTCATGGCGACCTTCTGAAGAAGGAAGGGCAGGGGTTCTTACTCACCCTTATACATGTGAAAAACAAGGTTCAGAGAGGTGAAGCAGTTTGTCCAAGGTCACACAGCTTGTTGGTGAGAAAGCCAGGTTTGGAAACGGTGTCGCTCTGAGGCTCTGAGAGCCAAAGCCAGGGATCTGGGCTGAGTGTGGTGGACGGAAGACCCCCTCTGGCACTCCGGCCCAAAGAACAGTGGCCCATTTGCTTGTCCTTCTTCCCTCCCGCTCCAGGGTGGCCTCATTGCGGTGCTGCTGCTGCTGCTGGCGTTCACTGTGGCACTGTATGCCCAGCGGCGCTGGCAGAAGCGTCGCCGCATCCCCCAGAAGAGCGCCAGCACGGAAGCCACTCACGAGATCCACTACATCCCCTCCGTGCTGCTGGGTCCCCAGGCCCGGGAAAGCTTCCGCTCCTCCCGGCTGCAGGCCCACAATTCCGTCATCGGCGTGCCCATCCGGGAGACCCCCATCCTGGATGACTATGACTACGAGGAGGATGAGGACCCACCCCAGCGGCCCAACCACGACTCCCGTGAGGATGAGTTTGGCAGTCAGGTGACCCACACCCTGGACAGCCTGGGCCGACCAGGGGAAGAGAAGGGGGACTTTGAGAAGAAAGGTGAGTCTTCCTTCTTGCATTTCACCTTCCAGGGGGCATTTTGGGGAGCTGGGAAGAGGTGCGGGAGCTGGGCGGTTGGGGACACAGGAACTGTCTTCTGCGCTAAGCCATTTTTGATTTATGGCCAACTTCCAATGGGTTTTCAGAGTTTGTTTTCTCTGATTCTTCAGTGTTGATGGGAGGAAAAAAAGAGTGTCAGTGTGCTTGGAACTGGAGTTTTGAGGAGCATCAGAAGTTATGTAGTCCAACATCTCTCCAGTGTCTCTTGATTACCTCCCTTGATGGCCTTCTCACTACTCAGGAAAGCTCTCATATCATTTCCAGACACTACTATTGGAAGGTTTTTCCTTATACTGAGTTGCAGTCTGTTTCCCTGGCCCTCTGTGTCAGAAAGTGAATCTGAATTTTTCTTCTCCAAGGCAGCTCTTGGGAAATGTAACAAAAGGAAAAGAAAAAAACAAAAGGCATCCTGTAACTTTTAGAAATCAACCTCAATAAACAATCCCAGTTTCTTCAGCTACTCTGATGTGGCATATTTTGAGGCATTTCACCCTTTTGATCACTGTCCTCTAGATGAAGATTGTAATTTGTCATGTTCTGGAGTGTAACACCAGAACTGACAGGCGCTCCTCTTCCTCAAGGTGGGAATGCTCCTGTGCTGAGAAAAAAGCAATTTTCACCTCCCTCTTGCTACCTGTTATGCTTCTGTTGATGCAGTTTGAAGATCACATTTGTTTTTTGTTTTTTTGTTTTTGCAGTTTTTACTGGCCCATGGTTGGCTTTTTGATGACTAAAACCTCTCATTCTTTTTCACGTATGTTGTTGCAAAGACCCATTCCTTTTGTTCTGTTGGAGGACAATTGATTATTTGGACATAAGTGCAGGTTGTGTTTATATTTGTCTTTATTAAGTGTTATGGCTCCAGCTGGTTTATAGATGGAATTCGGCTATTTTTTCCTTTAGATAAATACTACAAAAGTACTCTTCTGCTTTTTTCCCATATTGTCTTTGTGATGCTGGTGGTGGGTTAAAGGTTTGGCCTTGAGGCCCCAGTGTTAGAACTACTCTTCTTTGTGAGCCATGAGGAACCATCATCACTGCTTGGCCCAGTCCTGGAGCTGTGAACTCGACATTCTTTTCTTCCACATCTAAGATGTTTCCTCTCAGATCCATGTTTCCGTGATACTCAGTGGGCAAATAGGAACACTGGGGACTTCTTAAAAAGGAGGAATTTTTGTTAAACTTAGAAACCCAGGGAGGGAAAAGAGTGGTAAACAAGCGAGAGAACAGGTTTTGGAGTTGTATGGACCTGGGTTCAAATCTCGTCTCCTTTGTTTGCTGGGTGACCTTGGAAAAATGGGAATTCAGTCCTCCAAGTCTCAGCTTCCTCACTGAAGGATTTTTGGAAGGATTAAATATAAAAATAAACCATGTGTAAAGTACCTAATGCAGGGCCTAGTATCTGGTATGTGTTGAATTCCTGAGAGCTGTGTTTGTAGACCTCAGGCCCTTGGTCTTTCCTGGGCCTCTAAGACGCTCCCTAATCCAGCTCCCTATCCTTCGCCAGTCTTCCTCTAAGTGCCAGCCACCAAGGTCCGCTCAGTGCTCTGGAATGTCTGCGTCATTTCCCTTCTCCGCCACGATCTCTTGTGCCTTTGAACTGTTGGTTTACTGACAGTTTCCTCAATCTTTGCTTTCTCAAGCATTATTTATCTTTTTTCATGTGACTTCTCATCTTGGCACAGAACAGTCTGCATTTATTTCATATCTTCACATTTTGTAGTACCTGCCTGGCACAGTGCCTCCTGTGTCAAGAATGTCCAGTGAGTGCTGGACAAGAAAGATGACCGTAGAGAATGAGGTTGTTTGGGAGCAATGCTGTTAGGCCAGAGCATCGTGCCTCTCTTGTCTAACGTGGAAAGTCTCTTGGGTAAGACACACAGCATCTTTCCGTTTGCTTAGATTTGGACTTCTGCAGCCTAATTGACTGAGCCTCACTGTGTTTATGTGGGAAATGGGTAAATTAGCAGCCAGTCTGACCATCTTATAGCTTTGCTGTGGGGATCAAATGATACATGCACGGCAAGCGCTGAAGAACGTTTCCCAGAAAACTTCTAGGAAAGTTGTGGGATTTGTTTTCCACACCAGAATCTTCCCCAGCCTAGCCAAGAGGAGTGCTCCATGTCTCCTTCAGTTCCTGGAGCAGGTTGTGATTACTTTGAGCTTCTTACTTATCACTGTTCAATAATAATCCGTTTCTCTTTCTGTTTTCTACACTAACTAGACTTGGAGATTTTTATTTATTTATTTTTATTGAGATATAATTAACATAGAACGTTGTATTAGTTTCAGGTATACAGTGTAATGATTCAATATTTGTGTATATTGAGAAATGATCACTGCAATGTCTAGTTAACACCTGTGGCCTTACATCATGACGATTTTTTTCTTGTGATGAGAACTTTATGCTCTTAGCAACTTCCAGATACACAATAGGGTATTATTAACTCTAGTCACCATGATGCGCATTCCACCCCCATGATTTACTTATAAGACTTGGAGATTTCTTTTTTTTTTTTTTTTTTTTTGCGGTACGCGGGCCTCTCACTGTTGTGGCCTCTCCCGCTGCGAAGCACAGGCTCCGGATGCTCAGGCTCAGCGGCCATGGCTCACGGGCCCAGCCGCTCCGCGGCATGTGGAATCCTCCCGGACCGGGGCACGAACCCGTGTACCCTGCATCGGCAGGCGGACTCTCAACCACTGCGCCACCAGGGAAGCCCAAGACGTGGAGATTTTTGAGAGCAAGGGCAGTGTTCCTTATCTTTGTTTCACTAGCGTCCAGCGCAGTGGCTAACACTTCATAGATGCTCTGAAAATACTTGTTGACTGGATGATTAACACAACCCCTCAATCATATGGTCCATCGGATAAATCCAGGCATTGGTTAGACTCCACAATTCTCAGTTCCAGACCTCGAATTATCTCATTGACCTCACATCTGGGGACCCTGGAAACCAAAGTGTTGACAGAGGCCATCAGTAGTGATGACCAGAACCCAGAAGAGAGTAGCCACTGGTTGGGGGTGAAAACCCAGGAAGAGTCACTGATGACAGGTGAGCAGCCCCCAAGGAGCAGAGCCAAGAAGCCGCCAACAGAGGCAAAGTCTTTCCCCCCTGCCCCCATCCCCACGCCCGCTGCCTCCACCGAGCTCCATATGGAGAACGGAAAGCATCTTCAGAATGGGGAAGCAGGTCACTGCCCATAATCCTGTCTGACTTCTTTTCCTTCCTGTCTTCCTTCTCTCCCCACTCCCTCCGCCCTCCCCTCCCTCTCCCTCCTTTCCCCCACAAGCTGGAACGTGATACAGTGTGGAGATAAACACTCTGCCCTCAGGAGGCGGAACAGTACAGAAACTAAGTTTACCACCCAGCTTACTAGCTCTGTGACCTTGGATAAGTCACCTCCTCCTCTCCTGTCAAAGGGGCACTATACTAGTATTCTACCTCCAGGGTGATTGGGAGACGTACATGAGGTAACACAGGTAGAGGGTCTGGTACAGTAAACATTCAGTACACATTTCTGTCATTGTTATTCATACCATCAGTCCTCAGAGTTGGCCCACTGTGCCAGAGGCCATGATACACTCTGGAATAGAGGTGAGGAAAGCAGAACCTTTGCCCTTAAAGAGCATGGCAGTAAACCTCCTTGGAAACCGAAGCTGAAGCTCCAATAGTCCTGGGTCTCTCTGTGCCACACAGCAAGGGGGTGGCAGAGTCGAGGTAAGAGCTCCAGCCTCCTGGCCAGAGAGCACCCTTGCTGTAGATAGCTGCCGTGCTCAGAATGGCCTACAAGGCATCATGATGACGGCCCATTTCATTGGGGTTGGGGCCTGCCAGGTCTTGTGTTCCTTAAAGAGAACCCTCAGGCTTGCCATTCTAGCTGCTGGACATTCCAGTTATTCACGCGCACAAAGTGTAGACCTGAGTCTTGAACGACAGAGACAGCACAGGGGACAGGATGGTGCTGGATCCAGAGGATACAGAGGACTAACTCCTGAGACAGGGGGAGGGGCTCTGGCCTCCTCTCCCCACGGGGTCCTCTAGAGTCTGTGCACTCTCAGGCTTACCACTGCGTCATAGCTGAAAGATGCCCCTGTCCCTTGCGTTTTCTTTCAAGCAGAACTCTATCTAAACAATAACAAAAGCAGACTCTTATTTTCTGAAATCTCAACTTTAGATGAGAAGCATACAAGAGAAATCTAAAGAGGATGAGTATGAATGCATGAGAAACAAGACCCAGTCCTTGCAAGGCAGCCTGCTGGAGTGGGGGTGAACAGATGGGCTTGGCACCCCGCTCTTGAGTGCACTGGCTGCGTGGCCCTGGCGAACCTCTTAGCTATGCCTTTGTCTCACCTGTTTTCACCTGACCACATTATTTTTTTTCACATTCCTCTGAGCTGGTTTTAAAACAAAGTACGATTTGGAATAAAACCAAGCACTTCATTTAATTCTGTATCCCAGCTGCCCTTAGATCCAATAAGGGTAGGAAAGGAAGAAACCTGGGTGAGAAGAAAGTAGAAGACACACTTTTCCTGAGTCCAGACAGGTTACTGGACACCCTAACCATGGGGAGGTGGTAGCTGGGGGCTGTGCTTGCAGCGTTGTGGCCCCTGAGCTCCTGTTCCCCCTTTCCTGGACAGAAGAGGGCTGATTCTGCCAGCAGATTGTGGAAGATGTAACAGCAGCAGCTCAGACCACATGTGCTTTCTGTTGCCTCAGGTGGCTCCTGGAGAGAACCATGAGACTCTTTCTTTCATGGGGGGACCTGGGGACAGCTATGCATTTTGTCCAGAGTGGGCAGGTATCAGAGGCTAGGCGACCCCTATAAAAGTAATACCAAAGGCCTTTGAAATTACATTGCCAAGGGCTAGTCCCACCTGCCCCTCTCACACTTAGAATTTGCCCATAGGTTCAAACTGCTTCATCATACTTGAGCACCGTCAGCCTTCTTTGCAGCTTGGACCTGCAAATAATAGAGGGACCATCTGGAGGCAGAGGGAGAAAGTTTCATTACCAAGAGACAACAGCTTGGGTTCCCAGACCCCAAGGGCACTGTACTGATGGGGCTGACTTGCAGCTGATACATACTCATGTGGACATACATCCCCTTTGTTCAACACTGCAGTTCTTCTGTGCCAGTCAGTAAGAAGCGTGCTGCCCTGTGTGCCCCTCCCCATGCCCTCCTGCTGCCTAGCCATCCCACCCCCTCCCAGGGACCCTCCTGAAGCCCCCACTGTCCAGAACAGGGTGGCTTTAGACTGCTTCCCCAGGATTATGGCTGGCATCCCGTCTTGGTGGTTACTGCCTGTGCCTTAGACATTCTCAGGTATTGTGAGCATCACCCTTGATATCACCTTAGCCAGTTGCTAGGAATTTAATCATGTCAGTATGTGACTGCTCAGCACTGCGTTGGGTCCATGACAGAAACTTGATGCATTTTAATTCCAATTCTCCTTATCCATCCTCAAATTTATGTTTCCCTTTCCTGAATATTATGCATGGAAGCTCAAGGAAATTAAAATAACAAATTTATCACTTTATCAAGGGAGAGGGTAGGGGATGGCTGAATGGATATTGGGTTTTCTTAATTTTGTTTTATTATCGTGAAAGAAATACATACTATTTGTAATGGAAGGGTGTGAGAGAGGGTGGGACAGGAGAGAGAGAGGGGAAGGGAGAGAGAAGGAGAGAAAAAGAGAAGGAAAGAAAAGGAAGAAAGAAGACAGGGAGGGAGCAAGGAAGGAATACGTCTGAGCTGTATAGAGCAAGAACTAAAAGCCCTGCCATCGTCTCTCCGTCCCATGCCACTAATGGGACCCAAAGGCTAGTCTTTGATAATAGTTTGATTTATATTCTTCTAGAATATTTTTCCAGTATACATATATATATATGGAATGTATGTGTATGTGTTATATATGTATGGTATAGATATAAATATGTGCATTTTGCACCCAGATATACACTAATAGGGCCATCTCAGCCACCTTCATCATGCTGCAGCAATTTCACAGTTTACCAAACAATGTATGAAAAGCATCTTTCCGTGTCAGCCCTACACACCTATCTTCTTTTTGAAAGCTCTATAGGATCCCATCATGGGAACACACCAAACACTCCAACATTTGCTTTTCTCCCCCGTTTTGTGGATCATTACCTCAATTTGCTGCACTTACAATGAGTCAGTAAACATCCATGCACACACACACATGCACACACACACACGTATATATTTTTGACAAGTTTGACTGTTTCTGTAAAACAGATGCCTAAAGGCAGAATCTCTGCCTTAAAGGGTGCACATTACACACTTGTAATTACAAATTACACATTTACAATTTGGGGAAGTACTGCCATATTTATTCACTTTAAAAGTTGTTTTGTACTCTCTTGGGAGCCAGTATATCCCCTCACACACAGATCTGCACAAACCACCCACTACCCCATCACATTGACTATTCATATATTAGCATGGACCCTTCTGGTCTTTATTTATATAGTTGCCATCATTTTAAATGTGCAATTTTCTCTTTTGATTTTTTTTTTTTCCTGATGAACTTTGGTCCAAATTCTTTTTTTTTTTTTTTTTGTCAGAAGTCCGTCCTCATGGTTACCCTGAGCAATGATTCTTTGGTGAAATGATGCCAAATAAAGGCTTTTCTTTGCTGTCCCACTTCAGTTCAGGACTTAGGGTGGAAAAAGGAAAGAGAAATGACATCGAATACCAGCAGCGGCCCACAGTGATAGATGCGGACGGGTCACTGTCTCTCTGACATGGACCAGTAGGCTAAACCTTACTGTTGCTCAAGATGGCAGGCCAGAAAGTTTCAGGGTGAATGGGACCTTTGTTGAGAGGATGGGGAGGGCAGGACTTTACTGAATCCCTATAGGAGCCCAGCTGCTGTCCTATACATTATCTCAGTGAGCCATTTGTAATTAACCCTGAGGGGAAGGCAGATGGAAGAGTTGGCTAGGAAACCAGTACTGCTGCTACTGGTGATAAAGATGACAGCTAACCTCCACTTAGTGGTAATCAGTGTCTGGGAACTTTCCAGAAATTATGTCATTTACACCTCACATCAACCCTATGAGTTACTTACTAATATTGCCCCACCTTACAAAGCAGGAGACTGAAGCTAAGAAGGGTTGAATAATATGTCCAAAGTCACACAGGAGAAAGTGGCTGAGCCAGGTTAAAACCTTGGCATGAGAGCTGCCATGCTAAAGGGCCGAGCTGGAATGTGAACACGTGACACCACGCTGAATTACATGATCCTTGGGAAGGCACTGAGCTCGCAGTCCCAGGGATATAGCTGAAGCATAGCGCCCATGAGCTTGCATCACTCACAAATATGGCAAGAAAAATAGGTACCTAACATCTGTTCTCCAGGCAGGATGCGGCTACAGAGTAATTCTGAGCTACTAAGTCGGCAGAAGGGACTTTGCAACAGGAAGATCCCAGTTTTTTAGAGTGTTTTGAGTGGTCCCCAAGGGTGCAGGGAACTCATGTTTGGTGTCAATAAAGCACTCTAGGGTGACAGAGGACTGAGGAGCTGTTTATTAACTCACCCTTCTGACATCCCTTGCGAATGTCATGTAAATGTCACCCTTGTGCAGCGCTTTCTAAAATTTCAGAGCTCTTTCATAGTCAACACCTGATTCAGTGCCTTATCTTGGTGTTCAGACTTCTTTACACAGAGACTCTAGCCTGTTTCCAGCTCCCTCATCTTCACCTCTACTCATCCATCCCCTCTTCAAGCCACATCAGTCTTCCTGATGTCTCCAAAACACCTCATTCTCACATACCTTCCTGCCTGTATGCCTACCCTCCCCTTCCATTCTCTACACAGCTTTCACTCTGTTGTGACCACAGTTCCACGCTTAAAGTTTTGCAGAGTCCTCACTGTTCTTGATCCTCATCCTCTGTGCTGTAGCCACAGTGACCTCCTTTCTGTTCTTCAAACTTGCTAAGCTTCTTCCACCACAGGCTATTTGCATTTGCCATGATCATCATTGTCTGCAAAAATCCCTCTCTTTCCTTCCCCAATCTGTCATGGCTGATTCCTTCTCCTCATTCTGGTCTCAGCTTAAATCCTACTTCATCAGACAAAGCTCTTTTCCCTATGAGTTCTCCCCTTTTGTCTTCTGTAACGGCACTTTTAAAAATTATTTTGATTAATTTATTAAATATTTTACTTCTTACTAGACTCAGGGTTCCATGAGATCATGTCCCAGGTCTATTTGCATTGTTCTGTGACTATCAGAGTGACTGGTACGTAATAGATGTTAAAGTATGTGTTGGGTCAATAGATGGAGGAATGGGTATGTGAATGAATGGATAGGGAGATATCTTAGTGTCTTTCCACAAGCTGGTAACCTCTGCATGGACTCTTTATCCTTTTTCTGAACTGTATGAACTGTGTTTAGTATTTTCAAATCAATGATTTGCTGAATCTTTCCATCCATCTCACAAGGGACAAATTATTCTCATCAAAATTTAGAGATCATCCCAAAGTTATACAGTTAAAAGTAATGGAATCATCATTTGAACCCAGCTTTGTCTAACTCCCAAACCCAAGCGTGTTCTGAAGATTGCACAGCATAATCCTGTCCATTTATTTGATCAGGAGAGATAAAACATGGGCTTAGATGCTAGCAAGCTAAGTCTCTCAGAGTTGTGTTTCTCAAGTGTTGAATACCAACCACAATGAGAAATATATTTTGCTGTGGCCACACACACATTCTTTTTTAAATTATAGTTGATTTACAATGTTTCAAGTATAGAGCAAAGTGATTCAGTTATATATACCTATATATGTCTATTCTTTTTTACATTCTTTTCCATTATAGGTTATTACAAGTTATTGAATATAATTCCCTGTGCTATATAGTAGGTGCTTGTTTTTTGTCTCTTTTATATATAGTAGTGTGTATCTGTTAATCCCAAATTCCTAGTTTATCCTCTCCCCCCATCCTTCCCCTTTGGTAACCATAAGTTTGTTTTCTGTGTCTTTGAGTTTTGTAAGTAGGTTCATTTCTATCATTTTTTTTTAGATTCCACCTATAAGTGATATTATTTGATATCTGTCTTTCTCTCACTTACTTCACTTAATATGATAATCTCTAAGTCCATCCATGTTGCTGCAAGTGGGCATTATTTCATTCTTTTTTATGGCTGAGTAATATTCCATTATATATATGTGTGTACTCCACATCTTCTTTATCCATTCATCTGTCGATGGACACTTTGGTTGCTTCCATGTCTTGTAAATAGTGCTGCTATGAACATTGGGATGCACGTATCTTTTCAAATTAGAGTTTTCATCTTTTCCAGATATATGCCCAGGAGTGGGATTGCTGGATCATAGGGTAACTCTACTTTTAGTTTTTTAAGGAACCTGCATATTGTTCTCCATAGTGGCTGTACCAATTTACATTCCCACCAACAGTGCAAGAGGGTTCCCTTTTCTCCACACCCCCTCCAGCATTTATTATTCGTAGACTTTTTGATGATGGCCATTCTAACCAGTGGGAGGTGATTCCTTATTGTAGTTTTGATTTGCATTTCTCTAATAATTAGTGATATTGAGCATCTTTTCATGTGCCTGTTGGCCATCTGTAGATGGCCTTCTTGGAGACATGTTCTTGTGAATGTGTGTCTTCTTTGGAGACACGTGTTCTTGTGACTGTGTGTTTGTGTGTCTCTAAAATAAGTTTGGCAAAAGCATCCTTCCCCTGTTACCTGTGGCATGATCTGATATTTTCTACTCTTTTTTGTCATCTTTTTGATGCTGGTGTGAACCACTGAATTGATTTCACAGTTTATGAGGAGGTCATAACCTAAAGTTCAAAGACCTTTCAGCCTCAGAGAGGCTGCATTGTGCTGGGATATCCACAGGGGGACAGATCCCTGATCACTGGGTCTGTGATAGCTTCCTGGAGGTGTTCCTTACCTGGAGAGCTGAAGGATGAAGATAATTAGACTCAGGGTAAGGGGTTGGTAGAGGAACTAGGAATGGCGCCTGAGACAGGCAAGGCCCGCATGATGGCTTTATGTCTTACACCACTGTCCCTGTGGCCAACCCATTGGGGTTTTTCACCCAACCCTCTGGCCCGCTGGTCCCATCATCTCCATACTTTCTCTCGAAACTGCTCAACCTGCCCTCCCAAAGGATCGTTTGTGTCACCTTTATCTTGTTTCCTTGTATATTTTCTCTTCTACCGTCACCCCCAACCCCCGAAGTTCTCCCCTTCTGCTCTCTGCTTAGAAAACTCCACCCATCCATTAAGGTGCAGCTCAACAGCTCCCTCTTCCCAGTTGTCCTGGAGCCCAGAAGGAGCTTCTCAAAGAGCTTGGGGAAACTCCTTCCTAACGGCAACTCCCATTTTTTTTTTTTTTTTTTTTTTTGCGGTATGCGGGCCTCTCACTGTTGTGGCCTCTCCCGTTGTGGAGCACAGGCTCCGGATGCGCAGGCCCAGCGGCCATGGCTCACGGGCCCAGCCGCTCCGCGGCATATGGGATCCTCCCAGACCGGGGCACGAACCCGTATCCCCTGCATCGGCAGGCGGACTCTCAACCACTGCGCAACCAGGGAGGCCCCTGCAACTCCCATTTTGACAGTGCCTTCAGGGTGCTGCCTGGGCTACCTGGGGACAAGAGAAAAGCAGAATGGGCAGCATCGTTTTAAACTGGTTTACACACTGGGATTCCACTTAAGATCATTTTTGAAAGATGGGCAATCCAGCATAAAAAGAAGAAAGGTTTGGATATGACTTTCTTCCACCAAACTCCCCTGACGTCCTTATACCAAACTGCCTTTCCCCTCTCATTATTCAAAACACCTTTTGAAGTCTGCATTGGAAACCGTTCCAGGGGCTGTTTCGTGTGCCTTCTGTTTCCTGTGCACCTTCATCAGCCATCTGAAGAAAGCTGACAATTTAGTCCCTGCATCTTCTCTTTGGGTACACCTCCCCCTCACTACTCAGTCATTCATTTATTTAACAGATCTTTACTGAGCACCTACTATGTGCAAGGCACTGTGTTTAATGCAGAAGATACAAAGCAAAAATGGAAAATAGTTTTCTCCTAGAAGCTCACAGTTTAGAGGGGTATAAAAAAGTAATAGCTGCTTTATTTTATATAGTCCTTTAACATTTATAGAATGGCTTCATAAACATTATATGATAAACCCTGTGTGTTACCAAATCCTTTTGAGAGACAGAGGACCTTACTCGGGCTCAGAGAAATTAAATCACATCCCACAGTACTTAAACCTACATCTCTTAATTTCAGGTTCACTACTGTCTTCATTTTGCCACACTGTATTTATCCCTGCAGTATCCTGAATATCAAGTTGCTTAACCTGTTACATCCACATTGCCTTCCCACTCTTAATTTTAAAGATCATAAACTCCTAGTCTTTGGAAGTATTCACACAGGATGGGGTAGCCATTTGTCAAGGATGGTGTAGCAGGGTTGGAGATTTAGACGCAATTTAAGTAATCCCTCTAATTCTCAGGTTGTAAAAGGGGGCTGAGATGTGTTTGAAAATATAGGTTCCTTAAAACTAGTTAGCCTGGAAAGTGTTCAGAATTGAGTCATTTTATTTTCTTTCTCTTCGAACTGCAACTGATCACTTGTAGAATGGTAGAAAGTTCATTTTTGCTCCAGTTAATCATACCACATAGTGGAGTTAACAAGGCTACGGAAGACAGACCCTGACTCTACGACAGAGCTTTTTGACTTGATTTCTAAGACCCTCCCCCTCCTGGACCTTGGCCCTGGTGCCTAAAAGCCTAGGCTGGCAAAGCGGGAGGGAGCAGTGTCTCCAAAAGACAGGAGCTCAGCATCCCCAGACAGCCATCCTCTGAGCTGTCTCCACACTCTCTAAAAGAAGATATAGACAGAGATTTGTCATGGAATCACAAACAGGAATGTCACCAAAGCTGTCACCAGAGTCCCTTAAAATGTCACTTCCCGGCATTAATTGCCACAATAGCAAAACAAACGGGTGTGCTCTGAACATTTGCTCTCCCCCTCCTGCCCCGTGATCCTCTCCCTACCTCCCTGTCTCCCCTCTCTCCAGACTCCCTCAGACCCCGCCCCCCTCCTCTTTGTCTCCGGGGACCCTCGGGGCATTCTGACTTGATTAGACTGTGCCCTGGGAGGCAGCCCCACCACACACTGACAGATGAGGGTGAAGGAGGTTTGATAAATGTCAGGGGCTGAAGAGACTGTTCCCTGATTGATCAGAGCTGGAGCAATTTCCCAGTAGCCAGGGGACTCTCTACCTCCCATCCTGGCCTCCCTTGAAATGGCTGGAAATCACCCAGTGGGGGCCTGACTGTCACACAGGGAGTCCAGGCAGCTCAGCTGCAAGTCCCCACGGGGACTCAGCCTGCCTCTGGCTTCCGTATCCTCGTCCACCTTGGGGATGCAATAAAATGCCATCCTTGTCCACAATTACGATTCGTCCTTATTTTTCCTAATACTTCCTGGTTATAAAAGTTATATATGCTTAATTTAGAAAACATAAAGTATAGATTATCACTTTTCAGAATACCTCAGTAAATTGCCACAGTAACTTCTTACCATTTTTTCCTTTTTTCATCTTCTCTTCTTTTACGTATTGAAAGCAAAAGCCTATATTATTTTACATGTTATACTTTTATTAAATATATTTCAATATGTTTATCATTCCATTGTAAAACTATCTCACAGTTGATTTTTTTTTTTTTTTTTTTTTTTTGCGGTACACGGGCCTCTCACTGTTGTGGCCTCTCCCGTTGCGGAGCACAGGCTCCGGACGCGCAGGCTCAGTGGCCATGGCTCACGGGCCCAGCCGCTCCGCGGCATGTGGGACCTTCCTGGACCGGGGCAAGAACCCGTGTCCCCTGCATCGGCAGGCGGACTCTCAACCACTGCGCCACCAGGGAGGCACTCACAGTTGATTTATTGATGAACATTTCAGTTGCTTTTTTTTTTTCCCCTTGCTATTTTGTCTTCATCAGCAACAAACATTTTTGTACTTAAATTTGTTTTTCACCATTCTTGTTTATTTCCTCAGGGTATATTTCCAGGAATAGAATTACTGGGTAAAATGGTCTGAATGTTTTAAAGTTCTTGATATATGTTTAGCTCAACACTCCTGGTGTCGGGAAGTCTCAGTAAACATTTCTGAAATAGGGAAACATTTGTTCATCTACATTTTCATTCATTCATTCAACAAGCTTTAATGAAGTACCTACTATATGTCAGGCACTAATTAGGGTGAGGATAAAGCAGTGAATAAAATATATACAAACCTATTTCTATTGAGCTTTTTATTGCGTGTGGAAAGACCATAAACAGATGAACAAGAAAAAAAAATATAGAATATATAAATAAAAATATAAATATTTTATAAATGTATATTTTGTAAGAATAAATAATATGTAAGTATATAAAATATATATTACATATATAATATCAAATCATGACAGTTACAGTGGGGAAGGAACAAAAGTAGGAAGGAAATTAGGACCCTCAGGAAAGGTCTGACTGATGAGGCGATATTCGAGAACTAATCTGTAGTAGATGAAGACGTAAGCACTTTGGATATTTGTGGAAAGAGCTTTTCAGGCAGAGGGAGTAACAAGTGCAAAGACCCTGTGCTAGGAGCACAGCATGCTGGGAGCATTCAGGAATAGGAAGGAGCGGTATGAGGAAGACAGTGGTAGAATACATTGGCTCACAGAGACATTGAAAAGCAGGGCAGAATCTAACCTTATCTGTTCACACTAATTTTGATATCTTGGACCAGTCGCTTCATTTTGCTAACCCAGTGGTTCTCAACCAGGGGTGATTTTTGTCACCTCCCCCCCCCTTACTGGGGACATTTGACAATGTCTGGAGACATTTTGGTTTGTCATGACTGGGAAAGGGTGGAGAATGCTACCGGCATCTAGTCCTGGACCCCAGGGATGCTGGTAAACACCCTGCCATGCACAGGAAAGCGTCTCACAGTAAAGAATTGTGCGGCTCAAAACGTCAGGAGTGCCAAAATTGAGAAACCCTGCTCCAAGCTGTAGTTGTCACATTGGTAAAATGGAGAAGCCAATTTCACAAGAATGTTGGAGAAACAAGCAATTGTAAAGGTGAATCCTTTTGTAAACTAACACACTACACACACATAGTGCAGTGGTAATGTTGTTGCATTGTTATGTTTTTTTATCACCTTCTATAAGGTTTTGTTTTGAGGGAGCTACCTCAGGGCCTTTGCATCGCTGAACAGTTCTGCCCCCAGGTATCTGCATGGTTTATTCTGCAGGTACCTCCAGGCAAATCTTTCCTTATATCTCACCTTGTCATTGAGGCCATCTCTGGCCACCCTGTGTGAAACAGCACAATATACACGATCACATGTACACATGCCATACTCTCTATTCTCCTGTACTTCCTCTTCATAGCCTTTGTCACCCTTTGATCCATCATAATATTTGTGTGTTTGTTGTCTGCCTCCCCCAGCTATTTTGTCTGTTTTGTTCAATGCTGTTCACTTGTTTAGAACATTGCCTGGCACAGAGCAGACAACAAATAAATAACTTCTCGAATGAATGGATAAATTGAATGAGTAAATGAGTCAATGCATGGCTGACATTGAGCGTTTTCTTCAGGTTGCTTAGGATTCAAAGAATGGACTGTTTGGTTTAGCTAATGCAGGTTTATGTTTAGTTGCAATAGGAGTAATATTAGCTAGCCTGTACGGACCAAGCTCTGTGATCAGCACTCAATAAATATTTATACATTTCATCCTCAAAAAATTTGGTGTGGTCAGTACCTCTAATTGCCCCCTTTTTCAGATGAGCCACCTGGGACTGGGAGAGCTCAGGTAATTTGCCCCAGATCACGTGCCAGGATTTGTACCTAGGTCTGCATGACCTTGAAATGCTCATTTCTCACCAGTACTCTGCTGCCTTTACTACTGGAGAACACAGGGTCCAGGGATAATATAAAACCGTCTCGGGCTTCATGGAGAGGGAGCCATTGTTAGGCTATAATAAAAATTGGCACATTGTTTCTGCCATTGTTGAGCTCTGCTAAATTCATGAATGGGTGTCTCTCTCTGCGACCCATTTGCCTCCATCTGGTAATGACCTCTCTCTATCTCCTAGGCTGTGCATGCCCACTGCTTGCTTTTGCTGCCTCACAGCTTCTGCTCCTGGCTCCTCTGTGTTCCTTGTGAGATATACACTGTTTGTCTCTATCTTCTTGGGTTTCCTATTCAAATAGCCCATGAAAGAATCTGTCACATTCGATATTGAAAGTCCTAATAGGCAAATCCTCACACCAGGCCACACCACCACCCACCCGTGAATCTGGGGCTGTCTGCTTCTGCCTCTGCTCAGATGTGGAGCTCTGGTCCCATCAGCTTTGCCAAGATGGTGGAGTCTCGGAGTCCCCAGCAGGGCACCCTCTGGGTGATGAAGCACCTACATCTACTTTTCACTAAAGCAGGCATCTGTGAGTATGATGCCTCAAAGCATCATATCCTGTCCAGAACAGTGGGGAGTACATCTGCTTAGAGCTGGGCTGGTGTGTTTGCTTCAAAAGAACCTGGTTTGTGAGTAACTCAGCTTAGTGAAGAGATAAATCAGAGAGTGACAGATTATTTCCCTAAATGGTTCTTTATTTTACAAAAACAGTCACCATAGGATCCCTTTCAGTACATAGCACCCCACCAGTGCATGGAAAAGAAGGTGGGATTTAACCAACTTTAAAAAAAAAAATTATTTATTTTTGGCTGCGTTGGGTCTTTGTTGCTGCGCGCGGGCTTTCTCTAGTTGCAGTGAGAGGGGGCGACTCTTTGTTGCGGTGCGCGGGCTTCTCATTGTAGTGGCTTCTCTTGTTGTGGAGCATGGGCTCAGGTGCGTGGGCTTCAGTAGTTGCGGCATGTGGGCTCAGTAGTTGTGGCTCGTGGGCTCTAGAGCGCAGGCTCAGTCGTTGTGGCGCACGGGCTTAGTTGCTCCGCGGCTTGTGGGATCTTCCCGGACCAGGGATCGAACCCGTGCCCCCTGCATTGGCAGGCGGATTCTTAACCACTGCGCCACCAGGGAAGTCCCTTAACCTACTTTTAGCCTACCAAAATGTTGAAATGTTTAAACCAAAGCAAAACCATTATGGCCTGGCTTTCTAAGAAATAGTCAGCAGCAGGGTGATGGGCTTGGAATGGGGCAGATGTGGGTGTGAATCATGTCCCCACATAACACCTCGATCTTGGACAAGTTAACTAACCTCTTTAAGTCTCAGATTCCTCCTCTGTGAAACTGATTTAATCATTGTGTCAGATTCCTAGGGTTGTTTCGAGAATGAAATTCAGTAATATATGAATAGCTCTGTGCAGAGGCCACCTGCTGTAAATATTCATGGTCTTGGAAAAATCTTATTTCCTTCCTGAAGCTCAGTCTTGCCATCTGTATAATGAGCAGCTTGGACTTTGCTGTTCAATTTCTACCCCTTTTGACACTGACCAGGGTTCTTGGCCTTCCCCAATCAATAGGAATTGATAAGAGGCAAGACAAGAAATTCAGGCAGGCTTTATTGAGCCCCTGCTGTAGTAGCGGGGAGCAAAAACAAGTGACACGTTCCCTTGCTCACTCCCCGAGACGGGGCAAGCTGGTTCCTTATATGGGTTGAGGGTAGGGGCGGGTCCAGGGGTCGGGCCAGAGGGGGTGCTTAGGTGATCTGCCCACCCCCTTGGTGGTGGTGTGTGCAGGGGGCATGCGCAGTACCCTGCTTTTGCTCCCGACCTCCTGTTTTTGCTCCCAGCTCTTCAGAAGTGGCAGTTGGTTTTCAGTCTTTTTGTATCTTGTTGTCCATAATTTGCCCCAACTGTGCATGCACGCAGTTATTTTTAGTCCCTTATAGTTTCTTTGTATTCTGTTGCTGGAGGAGACATTTGTCCAGGTGCAAGCACTGCGGCAAACGGTCCCAGGTCCCAGCCTGTCTCACTTCCACCAGAATTCTGGGGCTGTGGATGCATGGGAGCAGTGGAAACTGAGCTAGAACTCAGTGCCACATGCCTCAGTGGCACGACTAATGGTGTGTGAGTAGGGGGGAGAGGGTATTATAAAAGCCAGGAGGTCTCTAACAGGAAGAGAGGAAGACTTTCTGTCATGCAAACCCTTATCTCCTCATACTTCCTTGGACAGAAATGATGCAGAAAGAAAAGGGGCACCAGTCACTTGCATTCTCACTGGGCTAATGGGTGGCAGAGGCCAGTCTCAAGCTTCTTTTTATAGCCTCCTGGCTCCAGGACTCTTCCCTAAGTGTCCCAAGGAGGTCGGCAGAGAGAGATATCACTTCCTCATCATTTCCCTTGTGAATGAAGCCTTCCAGAGACCAGATGCATCCACTTCATTATAATTATGTTAAGTGCCGCCTGATTGGCGCAGTTCATACCCCTCTGGAAAGCAGCCTCGTCAGTGGACAAAAAGGCAGCCTGCTTGGGCTCAGCACAGCTCCCTCTCATTCAGCTGTGTCCTTGGCAATGACTGCTTGTGGTACCCAAGGATCTCCTCTGGAGAAGAGGAAACAGTGGGGCGCAGAGGGGAGGGCACTGACTTTAGCAGGGCGTGTGGCCTGAGTTGAGTCCTCCTCCTCCCTGGGCCTCAGCCTGATGATCAGATGCACCATGAGACCTCCACACCCTCATCCAGCTCTTAACCTGTCGGTATCTCAGGAGGCAGGTGACCTTGATACCCTTACAGGGGATGCTCCTGGGTACTATAGGTTAATTTGGTCCTGGGGGCTCTGAATGTGTGGGACCCTGTGTCCTCACCTTGTAAGACAATGAGGTCTGCCTCATCCTTCAGAAGGGCCAGAGCATGGTAGAAACTATTCTGATATCAGGGGCTCCATCTTGTAACCTCAGTTTTCTATGCATGGGTTTGTGGAAGGGGGATGTGAGTTTCCAGAATTAAGAGAGTGTGGTTGGCAAGCCAGCAAAGACTCCATGGGCGTATTTAAGGCTGAGAAAGATCCAAGAGGGAAGGTGTAGGGATGGAGCTGAGCTCTCCCTAAAGCTTGGTGGTTAGGCCTGTGGCTCTGGAGCTAGGCTGCCCCAGTTGACTCCTGATACTTTCTGAGATTTACTAGGTGTGCATAACCTTGACATAGGAGTAAATGTCCCCGTCTCTCACTGTCCTCATCTTTAAAATTGGGGAAGTCAGAGTTGCATCCATGAGTTTTCAGACTAAGTGACTTAAAACATGTCACAGGGCTTAGAAGAGTGCTTTTTACAAAGAGAAGCCTCCATTCATGTTAGTTATTATCATGTTGAGAATCTTCTGCAAATAGATTAGGCATTTTGTAAAGCTGCTTCATTTAGTTCTCACAACTACTCAGCAATTCATTTGTTCATTCGTTTACCAAAGACTCATTAGGACAGAGCAGCAAAAGTGACCGGCATGACCCTGCCCTGAGAGACATTGTCCTTTAATGGGAACCCAGGCTTGAGACCTGAACTGAATTATCACGGTTACTAATTTCACCAACACGAAGCCGCCAGGAAAAACATGTGCTGAGCGTGCTTGGGGAGGGGAGGGGGTACTTGGCCTCAGTTTGGCTGATCAGGAAGGCCTTTCTGAGAAAGGAAGAATTAAGGTGAAGTCAGAAGGATGCACAGTGTTTGGCCAGAAGAAGGACTGAAGAACAGCAGAAGAACTTTTGCAAAGAAAAAGCCTGGCCCGTTGCGTGACCTGGTAGGTCAGTGTGACTAGAACACAGTGAGGGACTGGGCCAGAGTGCTCTATTACACATAGATGGGGAAACTGAGGCGCGGCAAGTTAAGTGTCTTTCCAGAGGTGACCTACCTGGCATGGAAGGGTTGGGCTGTGCCTGAGATGGAAGCTTTCCTTCCTGCTTCATTAGGGAGGATACCGGGGAGGCTGGTTCTGGCTTGCTTGTACAGGGAATGGAGAGCAGCTGTGTCTGAGCTGAGGGATGTTGTAGACAGAGGGCAGTGACTTAGAGGGTGGTGGGGTGGGCCTCGAGTTTCCCAGCTGAGTTTGGACCTTATCTGTTCTAATTCCCTTAGGGTTACAGGCTAGAACTGGATTAATTTCTGAATAACCTTATCCATGCTCCAGGGTTTAATATCTCCTGTGTCCCCCTGGGTCATCCTTGGCATGAGAATCCCCTGCTCCGATCAGTTGTATAAAGTGTTTTCAGTTTTTCATTGTGTGTGTGTGTGTGTGTGTGTGTGTGTGTGTGTGTGTGTGTGTGTGTGTGTGTGTGTGTGTGTGTGTGTGTGTGTGTGTGTGTGTGTGTGTGTGTGTGTGTGTGTGTGTGTGTGTGTGTGTGTGTGTGTGTGTGTGTGTGTGTGTGTGTGTGTGGTTTTCTGCCCCAGAGCTTGCTGACTTCACTGAGGGAAATGCATGGGACGTGGGTGAAATCTGATTTATTTTTTGGGGAAGGCATGCAGTACAAAATCATTTCTCTCCCTGCATAAATATGCATGAGGCGGGCCTGCACTCTCCTCCTCAGGAAGCATGGGTTGTGTCGGGGCAGAGGGAGAGCCCCATGTGACTGGTGTCTCGGCCCTGCCCATGGCTGCTGGCACCCCATTAATCAGGGGGGAACAGCAGCCTCATGTACTGTGAAATTGGCAGCCCCCTGACAGCTCTGGGGCCAGTGGAGCAGGGACTCTATTTCACAGCTGGAAGGTGGCAGTGTGGAGTGGGCAAGGAGGGTGCCGGGCTTAGTGGGCCAGAGCAGCCATGCTCCCCTCCTGGCCTTCCCAGACCCCAAATGAGCCTTGCTGTTGATTAAGAGGAGACACGGGGAGAAAGAGAGAGAGAGGAGCAGGCAAGAGAAGGAACACCCTGAATGATAATGGCCATCATAACACATGTTTATTGAGTACCTGCTGTCTACGGAGGTCCAGGCACTCACTATGCTATGCACTTTTTTTTTTTTTTTTTGCAGTACGCGGAGCCTCTCACTGTTGTGGCCTCTCCTGTTGCGGAGCACAGGCTCCAGACGCGCAGGCTCAGCGGCCATGGCTCACGGGCCCAGCCGCTCCGCGGCATGTGGGATCCTCCCGGACCGGGCACGAACCCATGTCCCCTGCAACGGCAGGCGGACTCTCAACCACTGCGCCACCAGGGAAGCCCTATGCTCTGCACTTTTGATGCATTTATTTATTTAATCCCCACAAATATCCTACATGGTATCATTGTGAGCCCCATTTTGCGGACCATGAAAAATGGGACTCAGAGAGATGAACTGTTGCGTCTTCCCTGGCAGTCTGGTGGTTAAGACTCTGTGCTTCCAATGCAGGGGGCGCAGGTTTGATCCCTGGTTGGGGAACTAAGATTCTACATGCCAAAAAATTTGGTGCGGCCAAAAAAGAAAAAGAGAGAGAGAGATGAACTGTTTCAAGCTGAAAGATGTAATAGATATAGGATTGGGACCCATGTCTGTATGTCTGTCTGGCTCCAGAGTCTGCATTTTGTAGCCACTGCACCATCCTGTACTCTAGCATGCTTTTAAAACAAAAAAAGCAAGAGAGAAGTGTCTCATTCATTCAGTGGCCACCTACAGAGTGTACACTCCATGCAGAGACTTGAGTCACTGTGCCAAGTGCTGGGGTTCTCTGGGGATGAACACCTTTGACAGTTCATGGTGTGTGAGAGATTTGGTTCAACAGGTTTGCACAGCAGTATGACATATATTTGAGAGTGGAGCCCATGTACAATCTTAGCTCTGACATTTACCAGCTCCGTGGCCTGGGGCAAGTTATTTAACCTCTCTGGTATGCAGTTTCCCCATCTCTAAAACAGTTATACAGGAATACCCAGATTAAAAAATTGCTTTGAGGATTAAATGAGATGTGCCATGTAAGGTATTTAGAACAGTGCTTGGTGCCTAGTAAGAAATCCATAAATTGTTGCTGGGAAGGTGCTGAAATGTGGAAACGAACAGATATTCTAGGAGCACACAGGAAACAGCATTTAAACGTGCCGAGGGGGCCAGGGAAGGCTCCCCTCTGTAGGTGACATCTTGTAGATAAGAAGCTCATCAGTTAACCCAAGGGGCAAGGGGAGGGGATGTGCAAAGTCCCTCAGGCACCCAAGAAGGAAGGGCACATTCTAGGAGCTGCAAGAAGTCCACAGTGGCTGGAGCAAGGGGACATGCGCAGGAATAGCAGACTGGAGAGGAACACAGGGGCCTTGGACTTTATCTGGAAGGGACTGGGCAGTCATAAAAACTTTTGAATAGGGAGTGCCATGCCCAGATATTTTCCTTCCCAGAAGGATGACTGAAGTGGCAGGATAAGCATAGATAAGACTAAGGGCAGGGAGACTGATGGCAGACTGCCTCTGTGATTGAAATGAGAGATGAGGAGGTGGGACGCCCCAGTAGATGCCACAGTGTTTATGTGGGAATGGACCTCCCTGAGTTTGACTCAGAGCTCTTCTGCAGATGTGCCATGTGATTTGACTTAGCCGCCCTGCTATGGACCTCAGTTCTCCCATCTGTTAAATGAGACCCAGTGATCTCTGAGGGGACATCCACCTCCAACTTCTTACATCGTTGGGAGGAAAGGTAAAGAGGATGGAGCTGTCTGAAGTGAGAAGATGGCTAAATAAAAGGAGGAGAGAGTAAGATAAGTCCCTAACCACAGACTTTGCACAGATCTGAGTGATAGACCTGCAGTAGGGCAGGGAGGGAAACCTGGGGTTGGAGACACGAGGGTCAGACAGAAACACCACACCGCCACCCTTCCCCAGCAAGCCTGGATTGCAGCAGGCAGTCAGGGAGGGGACATCCCTGGTGTCCTTATGTTGCACCTTGATTTACTGAGGGAAGGAAGGAAATAGAGGGCAAAGGAGAGATGCACGAATGGAAGGCAACTGAGAAAAAGATGAGAGCCTTCCCTTTAGAAGAAAGGAGAATATCCCCCATCTCTTTCTTTCTTTTTTTAAAAAAAATAAATTTATTTATTTATTTATATTTGGCTGCGTTGGGTCTTCGTTGCTGTGTGCAGGCTTTCTCTAGTTGCGGTGAGCGGGGACTACTCTTCATTGCGGTGTGCGGGCTTCTCATTGCAGGGGCTTCTCTTGTTGCGGAGCACGGGCTCTAGGCACGCGGGCTTCAGTAGTTGCGGCACGTGGGCTTCAGTAGTTGTGGCTCGCGGAGTCTAGAGCGCAGGCTCAGTAGTTGTGGTGCACGGGCTTATTCGCTCTGCAGCGTGTGGGGTCTTCCCGGACCAGGAATCGAACCTGTCTCCCCTGCATTGGCAGGCGGATTCTTAACCGCTGTGCCACCATGAAAGCCACTCCCCCCGACCCCCTGTCTCTTTCCTATCGCTATAAACCATGGGGTCTTGTATTAGGATGACATCTCACAGTACATAGTCCATTTTACCTCTTGGGAAGACTGTTCCAGCATGTTGGAGATCCCAGAGAGTTGGAATCTGAGGTCTGTCCCAGCACTTGGAATACTTCCTGGCATATAGTAAGTCCTCAGTACATATTGGTTAAATGAATAAAATAAATGAGTGAATGGAGTCAGTGTAGACTGTAAAGGGTTGTGCACATGTGAATTAATCTGTTACTCCTCTTACCGGGGAGTCTCCATGTTGTCTACCATGTTGACAAATAGTCAAAGGAGGAGAAGGCCGGAAGGGCTGTGAGAGCACAGGGGGCAGCTCAGCCTGCATCCTCAGCCGTCAGCCTCCCGTCCGGCCAGCCCTGTCTGCGGGTGGCGGCCCAGGAGCAGCCCGGCCGCAGTGGTGTGGATCTAACAACTTAATTAGAGCTGGTGCCACTGGCGCAGCCCAGCTGGGCCCAGCCCCCTCCCCCTGCAGATGACATCTTGTCAGTGTTCAGTGCTCTGATTCCTGTGGGCTCCTTCTCTGGGGCCTTGTTAATTAGATCTAAGGGCAAGGGGTCTGGTGCCAGGCTGGGTGGACCTTGAGGATCCCATTCTTGGGACCCAAGAACCTTACCCTTTCAGAACATAAGTGACGTCACTTTTCTGCTTGCCCCGAGCAGATAGTTATGGGCGTTGGGGAAATTCTGACACTTTTTCTCTGTGATGTCCCCTGGCATTGCACACGCATTTTTTTTTCTTGTCCTTAGGAGCCCAGAGTGAAGCCAGTCTACCCTATGATGCGGTCAGGGTTGGGCACACGGACATGTCTAAAACAGTGTCCAGGAGTCACAATCATAAATCCCAACTAAGTTCTCTCCCTCCCCTCCTTTTCTTCTGTTCACCAGCACTCACTGAGCGCCTCCTGTATGCCAGGCACGTTTCCGGTGGTGGGGACAGAGCAGTCCTCAAAGTAGACACAAGTCTTTGTGCTCAGGAGCTAACGTTCTAATGGGGCGGTGGGGGAAAAGACAGACATTCATCACAGGAATCCACCTGTAGAAACTTCAGTGCAGGGCCGTGGGAAGTGAATGATGGGTGGGGGCATAAAGAGTGAGAAGAGGTGGGGCTCGGCTATTACAGAGAAGACGGCCAATCTGAGAACATAACTCCCAAGGCTACACGAGATGGGTTCCAACAGTGGGAGACACAGTGGGGGATGGAGCAGAATGAGAAAGGGGGAGAATGATAGGCTATGAGATTGGAAACTTCACGAGGGGCCAGATCACCCCAGGCCTTAGGGGTGATGACGAAGAGCTGGGATTTTCTAGGTGTGATTTGCAGGCACTGGGGTTGTAGAACAAAGCAGCGGCACATTCAAGTTCCTGTTGTTGATTCGAGTATAGAGACTGAGGGCACCAGGAGCGTGGAAGCTGGGAGAACAGTTAGGAGGTTGCTGCATATAACAGTAACAGTAGTCACTGCTGGGAACACAACGGTACTTACTGTGTGCTCTGTGTTCGTTGCATTAACAGTCCTCCCAAATTAAGAATACTCAGTGCTGAGAATGTATATCCATGGTTCACTGGATGAGAATATACAGTTTGTTCACTCCTTTCCAAAGTAGGGGGATTTTAATGTTTGAGTTGTTTCCTGTTTGAGTTTTCCCCTGAAATTATTTGCCAAACGGGGGCTATCTTCAATTTTGTGACCAAAAGGATCCACAGCTTTGTCACTCGATGAAAAAGCTCCCAGACATAAGCATGAGTCAGGAGCGCTCATTTCAGTTGCTGGAAAAGTCAGACCTTCAGGCAGCTGCACACCCAGACCACTTTGAGATCGTAAAACAACTTTTATGTAACTGGCTTTGCTGTAATGACATTAATACAGGGTAATGGAGAGCCAGACTGTCTAAGTTCTCTTCCAGGCTTTTCCACTTCATAGCTATGGGATTGAGGTAAACTGTTTACCTCTTTTCCCCTCAATTTCCTTATACATGAAACGGCGATCATAAAATAAGGCTAGTTTTAAGTATTAAATAAGCTATGAAGCATGAACTGTTTAGAACCGTGGCTTGGCCTACACAGGGACTGCTTTTGTCATTAGCCCTTGCTGCAGTTCACTCTGAGAAGGTCTAGTTGAGGATATTGTTTAATAACTTACACAGGGCAGCACATAATGAACTTTGATCTCAGGAATCAGAACCCAGATCCCCGTGTTCCCTGGCCAGGTGATTATTTTAATGTTATGGACATTTGAGTCTTGTAACCAGTTTCCCCTCTCTGTGCTGTCCACTGGGATGCTCAGAGTATCATGTGAAACTGAAACTCTAGGAAGTTGTTAATTTTTATGTGTTAATTTTGAGTGCTGCTCTTTCCCTTGGGTTCATCTTTATATCCTTATATCTATTGTTTTTTTTCATGGATTACATCTTTTTTTAAAATCCTCCTCAAATATATTTTATTTTAGAACATGAGCTACTTTAACCATGCAGTAAAGTAAGTGTATAATATACAATGCATGTACATACATAATATATATAAATATATATATTATATATACAGTATATATACAGTATACATATTCTTACCACTGAATTAGAATATAAATATTTTGTAGTATACATCAGATATATTTTTATAAATAAAATACTAAATTACACAGCTAAATCATTTTCTCCACTGATTGCATGCCTCACTACCCCAGAGTTCATGTTTCCTTCTATTTGAATGTTTATACTTTGACTTCATGATCATATCTGGGCTGGTCTCCCATGCTTTTAAATTTTCTATTTTATCACACTCCCACCAGCAGTGTATAAAATCTACTGTTTTCCCAAATTCTTAACAACACTTACTATCAGACAGTTTATACTTTGCCTGTCTGTAAGATATGAAATTACGGTTTCAGTGGTGATTTAATTTTCATGTCAGAGATTCCTAGAGTTTAAAGTGTATTTTCTTATATTAAGTTTTATTTTTCTGTCAATTTACTCATTTATATCTACTGCGCATTTTTCTAGTGGGTTGTTTTTTTTTTCTTATTGATAATAATAAAATTAACAAAAATAAGTAGCCCTTTGTCATTTGAAAATATCTTCTTCCAATTTATGCCTTACATATTGATTTTGTTAGGAGAATCATTTCCTCATTTTGACAATTTTCATTATAATGCTATAAAATTATTAATTTTATTTCTAGTTTATAGTTCTTGTGAATGATGGAAAAATATCTTTCACTCTCTTAATGTCTTAATGGTGTTCCTGTATTTCCTTCTAAGTTATTAAGATTTGGCTTGCTACATATGGGTCTTTAGACATGGGTATGTTTGTATATGGTATAATTTAGAGGCCTAATGGCTTTAATTTTCACATGGATAGCTAGTTTTTCTGCCCACTCCCCTAAGAGTCCATCTTTACATCTTTACTCCACTGGTTCATAATATTGCTGTCATGTAATAACAAGTTCATATATGTGGAGGACAGTTTCTGAGCTCTCTCTTCTTTTTCACTGGCTTAGTTACTGATCCGTGCTCTAGTAACATGCTGCTTTTAATTATTAGAGTTCTGTAATGTCTTGGTATCAGATAGGGCAGTGCCCCCTCACTGCTCTCACTTAAGTATCTTGGCTGTTCTTTTCTCTTGACTCTTCTGTGTGAATTTTAAGATAAATTTCTTCTATTTTAGGAAATGTCTTGCTGTGATTGGTATAGTGATTGCATTGAATTTACAGATCGATTTGCAAAATTCATAAAACTCAGACTTCCTATCCATGAAATAATAGGTCTCTTTCTTTAGGTCTTCTTTTATGTCTTTGAATAGAGTTTTAGAAACTTATCTATACACCTATCATACCCTTTTTTATTATATTTAATTTCTAGGAGCATCCCCACTTTCTATTATTATTGCAAATAGTATCTTTTCATTTTTATTACATTTCTTTTTTTTTTTTTTTTTTTTTTTTTTGGCGGTACGTGGGCCTCTCACTGCCGTGGCCTCTCCCGCTGCGGAGCACAGGCTCTGGACGCACAGGCCCAGAGGCGATCGCTCCGCGGCACGTGGGATCTTCCTGGACCGGGGCACGAACCCGTGTCCCCTGCATCGGCAGGCAGACTCCCAACCACTGCGCCACCAGGGAAGCCCTACATTTTTTTTTTTTTTTAGTTTCTGCTTTATAACAAAGTGAATCAGTTATACATATACATATGTTCCCATATCTCTTCCCTCCTGCGTCTCCCTCCCTCCCACCCTCCCTATCCCACCCCTCCAGGCGGTCACAAAGCACCGAGCCCTACATTTCTTAATTGTTGCTTTCTTGTGTATAGATATACTAGGTTTTCACTGATCTTGAATCTGGAAAATATGATTAATTATTTTATTACTTTTTGCCTATAGATTTTTCTGTGTAAAAAAATCGTATAATATACCATTAACAGTCATTTTGCAGATCTGTATGTCTTGTATTTGTTTTCTCTTGTCTTACTGCACTTACAGTCATTTTTGTTCCTGACTTTAAAGGGAAGAATCCTAAAACTCTTCCATTACATATTATGTGTCTGTAGGTTTTCCATAGATAATCAAATAGTAAAAGCTAGTAAGCTTTTAATAATAAGGAAATTTCTCTTCTATTCCTAGTATATTAAGAATTTTAAAAATCATGATTGAAGGTTACATGTTACTAAACAGTCTTTCTGCATCAAGTGAGATGATCATATTTTCTCTTTTAACCTGATTGGGTAGTGTCTGTATATACATACACATTCTACATATATACATATATATTCTATTAGTAAACCATCCTTATATTTTCTAACATCTTTGACAAGTTTCAATATCAACATTATTCTAGCTTCATAAAATATGAGATTAAGCAGCCTTCCCTTTTATTCTATCATGCTGTTATATATAACTATTCAACTACTGTATAACTACTGTATGAAATGAGGGCTATCTCATTCTAACATTTGTTAGAATTAATGCTTAATTCTATCTGGGCCTGACATTTCTCCGTCTGTATGTTAGATGGTAAATTCTGTCTACTGATTCAAATATTTTTATGGCTATTTCAATTGTCTGTTTCTTCTTAAGTCAGTTTTGATTTTGTATACTATTCCTTAGAGTCATTGGTTTTTGTCTACATTGTCCCATTTATGGACATAATGTTTTGTGGTTTTAGTCTTATGTTAAATATTTAGCAAATAGTATTATGTATGTATATGTGTGTGTGTGTGTGTGTGTGTGATAAGTATGAGTGCGTATGCATATCTCCCAAATATTTACCATACCTATAATTATATCCTCATTTTAATTCCAGATGTGGGTTTATTTGGGCCTCTTCTCTCAATCTTTTTGGTGTTATATCTATTTTATTAATATTTTTTAAATTAGGCCACAGTTTGTTGAAACTCTATGCTATTTCTTTTCTGTATTATTAATTTCTGCTATCTTAATTATTTTCTTTATATCCTTTATTATTACTCCATTATTCTTTTGTAAACTATTGAATTAAAAGCCTAGGTCAATAATTTTCAAACTTTCACTCACTAATATTTGCATTAGATATTTAACTTTATTCTATGTATTGTTTTAATCTCTAGAGGTCAGGTTTTGCTATATAATGTGCCTGCTGTTATCTAGTCCTAAATATTTTTAAAATTTCTTTTTTCTTTGAACAATTAATTATATCAAATGTTTTTTGTTTAAATCTCTAAATATACATTTTAAAAGCTTTTTTTGTTATTGACACTAATTTTATTATACTTTGTCAGAAAATATGACCTGGATACTATCCTTGCTTATTTGTTGAGACTTGCTTTGTGCCCTGGGACATGGCTACTTTTTATAAATGATCCCTATGTATTTGAGAAACATCATGTATTTTCTAATTATCAGACAAAATATTCATGTATAACCATTAGATCCTGTCTCTTAATTTTATTGACCAAAATGTCCATGTCCAAATTTTTGTCTGCTTTTTATATATATATATATATATATATATATATATATATATATATATATATATATATTTATTTATTTATTTATTTCTGAGACAGATGTGCTAAAACATCCCAATCAAAATCTAGGCTGGTAGGCTGGTTAATTTCACTTATTTCTGACAATTTGTGTTCTTTTATGTTTTAGGACTACATTGATAAGTGAATAAAGTTTGGGATTGCTAATGTTTTGTAGGGAGTTGATCTTTTATCATTAAATCATTAATATCTTTATTGCTGATGGTGCTTATTGATTTTCTTTTAGTTAGTATTTCTCTAGGATATATTCTTTCATCCCTTGTCTTATAAATGAAAGAGCTAGGACTTGGAAAACAAGTAAGTTAGTCAGCTCATAAGAGAATCGGGAATAAAATGTAGGATTATCTGGCAGGAAATAGATAACTGGTAGATGTTTAGCTGAGTCTGATTTTACACGATTTGGTCCGTGGTCAGATCACTTCAGGTCAGAGACTCTGTAATGGTGGCCAGAGTGAGGTGAGCAAGGATTTCTAATGTCAGTTCCAGGAAAGCCAGGACTTATCCCTGCTTTGTCCAAATATGTATTGAGTGAATGAATTGTTGAATGGAATCATCTCAGCAGGTCATTTTGTGATGCCTTTTTCCCATTTGTGAAAGGCTTGGATGGGCTTGCCCCCTACCCTGCCATTTACAAGCTACAGGACCCCTCACAAATCATGACCACCTTTCTGAGCATCAGTGTAGCCACTGCAGAAATGGACACCATAGGGATTGTCCTCCCTACGTTGCTTCAAGCTGCTTGTGAGGACCATATGATGTAATGCAAGTAATAAATTAATAGTCCTAGCTAATGTTTGAAGGATAAAGCAGGTAAAGTCTGTAAACTGCACAAATCTTAAGTATATCCTTGTTACTTTTTTTTTTAACATATGCATATATTCATGTTACCACCATCCAGGTTAAGATTTAGATTGTACCTGCCAAAACATGGGCCACTAGCCACATGTAGCCATTTAAATTTAAGGTAGTTAAAATTGACTGAACTCAAACAACCAGTTCCTTGGTCACACAGACCACATTTCAGATACTGAGCAGTCACCGGTACCTTTGGTTTTATACGGTGCCTACTGCCTTGCACAGCACAGAATGTGAACAACATTATTATCACAGAAAGTTCTAGTGGTCAGCTGTATGACAGGCTCTCAAAAGTAACCAATATTCTGACTTTTACCATCAGTTGGTTTTTCCTATTCTATATGTATATGGGATCCTACACTGTGCGCTCTTTTGTGTCCAGCTTTTTTTTAGTCAACATATCATGTGCAAGATTCATGCAGAGATACTCGTCTCCCTTGTCTTGTAGTTTGGTGTTGACCTCTCTCCTCCCTCCTTTGCTGGGAGCTCCCTCCCTTCCCTGGGAGGTGCATTAGAAACTGCCTAATTCATCTTTGACATCTTTGTCCCCCACTAGGGCTGGCACAGCCCCCATGGGACACATAGCAGGTGTCCTCAGATTATTTGTTAAAATGTGCTTTGCCAAGGGTTGGCTCTATGAGAAAGCATGTGCTGGCAATGCTAAGCCCATCTTTCTGGTGGCTCCCTTCTGCTGCATCATCCTGTCAATGTTTGGGGGAGCAGCCTGGTTGTTTTTTTCTGGTCTGTGTTTTAATAATTAATACCTTCTGCTTGGAAGTGAAGTTCATCCAAGAACAATCACAAGCAAATGAAAGCTAAGCTATGAAATCATGGCGGAGAGGGAAAACAGGGAGTCACTATAAATAACCCCCAAGCCCACATGCCTTTTTTTTTCTTTTTTGACTCTCACACACAACTATAAATGTTTGATGAAGCATTTTACTTATTTATAAATCCTGTCACAGCAAACAGAGGCATTTGGACCAAGGTCCCCTCCCCACAGCAAATAGCTACATTTGGAAGACAGAAAGACCCCCTGGGTAGAAAATGAATGAGATTTTTTTTCTTCTTCTTTTTCCTTTTTCTTCCCCCTGAGACAAAAGGGATTTAGCTATGCTCTAATACTCCCATTAGCAGCCTCTATTTATAATCAGTACCGTTTATTGAACACCTATCCTGTGCCAGGAAGTCTATGTAGTGATTTCCCAGGGTATTACCTTAATTCTCCCAGCTCTTAAAGTAGGCATTATTATCCCCATTTCACAGTTGAGGGAATTGAGGCTCCAAGAGGATGTGTATTGTCCGAGATCACATCAGGAATTAACTGACAGAGGCGAAACTCAGAAGCATGTTTGCCATTCTTGAAACAGTTTTCTAAACTGCAATTAGGTTCAATTTATTGAGTCGTGGTCAGCATTTAAAAATATGGAAAAACAAAACTGCAATGAAATAAGAGAACAGTAGAGTAAGAGAGAATTAAAAAACAGTATAGTATATCATATTAGTATTGCTTCATGCAGCTTTTGTTCAGTTGGGTCACAATTTAAAATGCATGTTTTACTATGGGTTCCAGTCTGACAAGTTAGAAAGGAGCTGCTGCGATGACTGAATGCTTCCTCTGCCCTGAAGGTACTAGCCTGATGTCTAAGGATGGACTTCAGGGCATATGTACCCAGAAACCAGTGCGGTTATAGACCAATGTCTTCCACCGAGTGTTTTTCTAAGGAAAGGACTCTAACTTACACTAGATTCCCCAGGATGTTGCGTTCTCACCTCCAAGTATAAGTTAAGAATCCCCACATGAGCGACTGTGCCCACAGGCTGTCACACTACGCTTTTTCTTGTGGAAATGAAGATATTGATAAAGCAACTTTTATTTCCATTAATTTAACATGCACAAGTTGTGAAGCATTTGCACACTCACCTCTTCTTAGCTTCCCCATCATCCTCAGAGCTCCTCCCACTATCATTTTAGCCCCTCCCTCCCTCTTCTTAGCCCCTCCCACTATCCTCTTAACTCTTCCCTGCAAATCTGAATGTGAGGCAGAAGAAGGTTTGAACCAAGGACCTACTGCATAAAACAGGGAACTGTACTCAGTCTTTTGTTATAACCTATAAGAGAAAATAATCTGAAAAACTATATATATAGTTGGACCCTGAAAAATCCATATATGTGTCCAGCTATATATATAGTTTTTCAGATTATTTTCCTTTATAAGTTATATGTATATATATAGCTGAATCACTTTGCTGTACACCTGAAACTAACACAACATTGTAAATCAACTATACTTCAATAAAATAAAATTTAAAAAAATCTTCCAGTTATAAGATAAATAAGTTCGGGGGATGTAAAGTATAGCTTGGTGACTATAGTTAACAATACTGTGTTGTATATTTGATAGTTGCTAGATCTTAAAAGTTCTCATCACAAGGAAAAAAATGTAACTATGTGAGGTGATGGATGTTAATTAGACTGATAGTGATGATCATTTTGTAATATACACATATATCAGAGCATTATGTTGTACACTTTAAACTTATATAGTATATCAGTATCTCAATAAAACTGGAGAAAATATATGAAATAAAAGAAAAATATTCCTAAAAAAAGAAAAAAAGTTTTGTAACCCCCATTTTATTTTATTTTATTTTTAAAACATCTTTATTGGAGTATAGTTGCTTTACAGTGTTGTGTTTCTGCTGTAAAACAAAGTGAATCAGCTATATGCATACATATATCCCCATATCCCCTCCCTCTTGTGTCTCCCTCCCACCCTCCTTATCCCACCCCTCTAGGTGGTCAGAAAGCACCGAGCTGATCTCCCTGTGCCATGCAGCTGCTTCCCACTAGCTATCTATTTTACATTTGGTAGTGTATATATGTCCATGCCACTCTCTCACTTGGTCCCAGCTTACCCTTCCCTTACCCTACCTTACCCCATGTCCTCAAGTCCATTCTCTACATCTGTGTCTTTATTCCTGTCCTACCGCTAGGTTCATCAGAACCATTTTTTTTTTAGATTCCATATATATGTGTTAGCATACGGTATTTGTTTTTCTCTTTCTGACTTACTTCACTCTGTATGACAGTCTCTAGGTCCATCCACCTCACTACAAATAACTCAATTTCGTTTCTTTTTATAGCTGAGTAATATTCCATTGTATATATGCGCCACATCTTCTTTCTCCATTCATCTGTCGATGGACACTTAGGTTGCTTCCGTGTCCTGGCTATTGTAAATAGAGCTGCAGTGAACATTGTGGTACATGACTCTTTTTGAATTATGGTTTTCTCAGGGTATATGCCCAGTAGTGGGATTGCTGTGTAACCCCCATTTTAGAGGTAAGGAAATTGAGTCTCAAAGAAGCTGACTTGGTTAATGGTCCCTATTAATGTTCTTCCCCCTGCAATACTGCCCACTGCCCTGTGGTCCTTTCTCCTCAAAGCTACTTAGCTAATATTTCTAAAATGTAGATAAGTCCTTATTACTCTCATGACTAAAATCCACTGCTTTTAGGATAAAGGCCAAGTCAGACACCAGCTAAAATATTCTTTCCTCAGGAGAAAGTTTGCTGACCACCCAGATCACATCAGATTTCCCTGTTGCATGCCCAGACAGCCTCCTATGCAGGACCTGCCACTCATGAAATTACTTGAGTTGACGTCTAGCTCCCTTACCAGAATATAAGTCCCGTCAGAATAGGGTCCATGTCTTCTTTGTTCAGAGCCTAGTATATAATAGGTGCTTAGTATTTGCTGAATGGATGATTTTGTTTTGCTTTTCTGACTCACAGTCTGTTTTGTCCACTACATACAGGTTCAAGAGAGACAGTAATTTAATATTTCTGCTAAATTTTCAAACTCTCAGAAAGTCTTTCCTTGATATTACGTTCAGCATGTACTGTAAATTGATTTGGGCCATTGTTCCTTTCCTTAGTGTCACGTCGTATTTGGGGGAAAATGGTTAAAATAAAGGGAGGAAAACAGTGGTTTTAAGGAATTTATTTAAGTCACTCCAAAATTTCCAAGACACTAAAATATGTAATTGCTCAATAGTATTTTAATGATTTAATTGCAGATGACTCAGAACTATACGGATTTCATTTCTCTTTAAACTCACAAGAATTTAGCAATTAAGGAAAGATGTTTTCAGGAAAAAAGCACGTGATCAAAACAATAGATAGATAGATAGACAGACAGATATAGAGAAAGATGTAGATAGTATATTGCACTTGTCATGAAATTTGGGGATTTTGCAGGGTCCAGCTGGTAGTACTTTCCTCTATTTGTCAATCCTACCTCTCCAAATCCCTTGTTATACTTTGATTTAGTTTGGTTTTACCTTTTTAGCTTATCTTCCTTTTTTAAAAAACATATTTTGTTTATGTTTTCATTTAATTTTATATAATTTTAAAGGTTACTTTCCACTTACAGTTATTACCAAATATTGGCTGTATTCCTCGTGTTGTACAGCACATCCTTGAGCCCATCTTACACCCAGTAGTTTGAGTCCTCACTCTCCCACCCCTGTAATGCCCCCACACACACACACACACTGGCAACTTCTAGTTTGTTCTCTGTATCTGTGAGTCTGCTTCTTTTTTTGCTATATTCACTAGTTTGTTGTATTTTTTAGATCCACATGTAGGTGATATCATACAGTACTTGTCTTTCTCTGACTTCTTTCACTTAACATAATACCCTCCAAGTATGTCCATGTTGCTGCATATGGCATTATTTCATTCTTTGTTTATGGCTGAGTAATAGTCCTGTGTGTGTGTGTGTGTGTGTGTGTACACACACACACACACACACACCCCACATCTTCTTTACCTGTTCTTCTGTTGTTGGACACTTAGGTTGCTTCCATATCTTGGCAACTGTAAATAATGCTGCTGTGAACGTTGGGGTGCGTGTATCTTTTTGATAGGTTATCCTTCTAAATTAAAAAGAAAATAAAAGAAGTATCTACTATGTGGACAGTGACTGGAAGTTTTAACAGGACTCTCTCATATGTGACCTTTTATCTTCTCACCAATCCACTGTAGCAGAAAGAATGGATGTTTTCAACATCATTTGGCCTTTGAGGAAAATGAGGCCCAGAGGGGAGGAGTCAAACATCAGACTATGTGCCTGGTACTGGGTTGGGCTTTTAGACTTGGGCTATCTTCTTTGGTTCTTGGGAAGTTTGCAGTTTGTGGAAAAGATCTTGAACCATAAGCATATACTATGAGAGGAGAATTAGGTGGCGCTCTACTGTTTAACAGGGGGACCCACCTGGTTCAGAGGGTCAGCAAAGATTTTTCTAAATAGCAGAGAGCTTCCTGAAGAGCTGAAGGACCAGTAGTACTTAGCTAGGGGAAAACAGGGCATGGGAAGATGCTGCAGGAACTTTGGTTTGGCTGGGTGTGGATCACAGAGGAACACATAACAGTGAATGGAGAGGAGGCTGCTGTGGATGAGGTTATAAAGGGCTCTCCCTGCAAACCATGTATGAGCACTTGACTTTGTTCTCAGGTCTTTGGGGGAACCATGCAAGGTCTTTAAACTGGTGAATCAAAAGATCCCATTTGCATTTTGCAGATCAGATGGACTACAGTGGGGAGGGTGGGTTGGAGAGGGTGTGACTAGGGAGGGAGAGACAGTGGAAGCAGCCAGAGGATTCGCAGGGCAAGAGGAACAGCCCCATAGGCCCTGGGCTCCTCCTCGTGACTTGACCCTTCAGACTCCATATCTGCATCTTTGTCTCCCTGTTTCCAGTCCACTGTTTCTAAATGAACACACTCTAAAGCCGTAGAGTGTTATTCATTTGATATTATCATCAGCACCATTTTTTATTCTATTGATAAGACCCATTGCCTGTGCATTGGGGAACCAGTTACCTGAGTAAGTTAAGAACTATTCGTTATAAGTGCTAAAAAGATGATTTTTAGTCCATGATTATGTTCCCGAGGTTTAGAAACCTCAGATAATCAGTGCTTCCAGTGCAGGTGTTCCTATAATAATAGCTTTTTCTTAAAACAAAAACAAAAACAAAAACTGGATCTTATTTTGTGTTAGGCATCATACTGATGCTTTTACATCTAGTTTCTTATTTCGTCTTCCAACCAATTTTATGGGGAGGTGGTATTATCCCATTTTGATAGACATGGAGAGTAGCGTTCAAGAAGTGTGAAGTGACTTGTTCAGCAAATCACAGCTGAATGTGTGGAGAAAAGGGACAGTGTCTTGCCACTGGAATTTCAAGTATCTGTGGTGAGCAGGGTTTTGGGCAAAGGGTTTGTGGGGAATATAGATTGAACATGCATGGCCCTTGTTCTTGGGAACCCACAGCCTCATGGCACAAATGGTTCATTCCTGGGAGTAAGTGCAGAACATCCATGCTGTATAAGGCTGTGTTCCATGAGAGAGGTGCAGGAAAGTGCCAGCTGAGAGGTGAGAGAATCTCTTCTTTGAGTTGGGACAGCCAGGCAGAGCTATACTGGGGCACTTGGAAAGGAGCCTAGGCCTCCCACTCAGAATCATAGCCTTGCCTCTTGCTGGCACGGCTGTTATTCCACCTCCCTGAGCCTCTGTTGGCTCATCTGTGAGACAGGGGCAACAATACCTACTTTGCAGAGGTTGAAATAAAGTGTTGAGTGTAATGTACCCAAATCATGTAAGACATGTGGTAGGTGTTCAGCAAATCACACATGCCCTCTGTGTGAGTACAAATGCATATGGCAGGACAGATGTGGAACAGCAGGGCAGCAGAGGGGAGGCACTTGGAGGAGGCGGCCATGACCTCCCCAAGCTATTGCACGGGCACCGTGTAGGCAGTGGGAGTTAGGAAGCTTAGTGGTCTTCCTCTGCCCTACGCTGGCCCTGTGACCTTCGGAGACTTAGTGAAACCTTCCTGAATCTCAGTTTCTTCATCTGTAAAATGGCTATAATAAGAAGTTATTTAACTCATAGGATTATCATGGGAAGTAAAAGACAATCCATATATGTGCTGAGTTCAGTGCCAATGTAGGGGAGGCAACGAGTCGACCTTGGCCATCACCATTTGTCCTCCTGAGAATAAGATGCCCAGTGGGGCAAGGGGGAGGATCCCAGCAGAGTTCACCCAAGACGTGAGGACAGTTCTACCAAAGCCTGACACCCGATGGCAAAGTCTCATCCCTGTGTCTTGCTCTTGAAGGAACCTCCCCTGCTTGGGCTCAGACCCACGCCTCATAAAGACGTTTCGTTCAAACCCAGCATGAGTAGCACATTTCAGGGCCCACTCTGGCTGCCTAGAAGAGATGGGGGCGGAGGTCTAGGGAGACCTGGAGGCTGAAGATCTGTTTTGACTTGATGGCTATTGATCTTTCCCCACATTTCATGCAGCATTAGCCTGGGATTTTGCTACACGTTCATTAATGCCAGAATGGAAGCTTCCTCCAGGCTTCTGTTCACTTTTCATTTACACCCAGTGACAGTCTCACCGGGTGATGCCATGAAGTGTGAATCCATAAAAACAATCAGCTTCAAAGGGCCAGAAGGTTCTTCAGCCAGCTCGGTGCAGCAGAAAGAGCCCTGGACGAAGAGGTGAACACCTACCTGCCTTCCCATCCTGACCCTGCCTCAGGTGTCATCCCCAATCTCTGGGACCTTCTCCTGCCATCTGTAAACGATATTTTGAAGATCTTCCAAATGGTGATACTTCTAAAACTGATTTTAAAACCTGATCAAGTGATATATTAGTTGGGAAGGTATTTTAAGACAGAACTATATATATTAAACCCATTGTTTTGAAGCCAGTGCTTTGAAACTCAGAATAAAAGTGGTGAGTCCCTGTTAGTTAATCCATTCATTCATTCACTTACCTGACATACACCAAATACCTACTCTGTGATGCACTGTGCACTGGAGAAACACTGGACAAACAGTAGTAAATTATACCAACGTGGTTTTGCCAATGTGGAGCTCATTTCCAACTGGGAGAGATAACAAGCATACATCATTGCAAATATGAGAAGTGTTACAAGAGCTAGGACTCTATGAAAAGATGGGAAAATATAGAAAAAGTACCTAATCCAATGGAAGAAAGACTTAATGGTTAACCCAAGTTTGAGCTAAGGAAAAAAGTGCATCATTTAGAACCATAAATTGTATATATCGATTGTCTCCTGGTATGGAGAATGATTCATGAATTGGGAGATACAGTCTCAAGTCAAATTTTCCCACTTCCCTGCTAAGTAATTTTTATCTGGATATGTTTTGATGATTTTATTAAATTAAAAACAAAAAGGAAGTCCTAGTTAGAGTGGAAAAGCTGTATTAAAATAATAAACTAGGGGCTTCCCTGGTGGAGCAGTGGTTGAGAGTCCGCCTGCCGATGCAGGGGACACGGGTTCGTGCCCCGGTCCGGGAGGATCCCACATGCCGCGGAGCGGCTGGGCCCGTGAGCCATGGCCGCTGAGCCTGCGCGTCCGGAGCCTGTGCTCCGCAACGGGAGAGGCCACAGCAGTGAGAGGCCCGCGTACCAACCAACCAACCAACCAACCAACCAACCAACCAACCAATAAATAAATAAATAAAATAAAATAAAATAATGAACTAGTGTGTAACAAAAATAGTACAGTAAGTCCCCTACATATGAACGAGTTCCATTCCGAGAGTGTGTTCGTAAGTCCAGTTTGTTCATAAGTCCAATGAAGTTAACCTAAGTACCCAACTAACACAATCGGCTATACAGTACTGTACTGTAATAGGTTTATAATACTTTTCACACAAATGGTACATAAAAAACAAACAAACAAAAAACAAAGAAAACATTTTTAATCTTACAGTATAGTACCTTGAAAAGTATAGCAGGGTATACCAGCTACATCACTGCTGCTTTTATGCTTGCTTCCGGACATCCTGGGCTTGAAATAAAGATTCTGTACTACTGTACTCTATACAGGACTCTACAGTAAAGTATCAATACATAAAAGCACAACCACTTGTAGAGGATGCCCACACATGACAGTGTACGCCAGACACGTGAATTAACTTACGTGCTCGGACGTGCAAACGCATATTCGCATCTTTGAAATTTCGCAGCTTGAATGTTCATATGTAGGGGACTACTGTATTAGAGAGTTGTAACCTAGTGTGTTGCCTGGCTATGTCCCATAGAACACAGTCACAAAGCATCTTAGTTTTGTCTTCTATCACTCCTTTGTACTTGTTGAGTAGTATTATGGTATTAGTTTCTTCTCTGCCCCTGAAATAAAAGCACAGTGACTTTTCTGAGGAGCATTAGGTGATAAAAGGCTGACATTTACTTAATGTAGCAAAACACAGTCTCAATTCAGGGCTGTCCAGTGTCTTGGAATAACCAACCCTTCAGTCTCCACTGAAAGGAAAGTCTCTGCTGCTCCCCCAATTAGGGCCAAAGTTATCTTGGCAGCTGAAGAAGGTCGATGAAACTTGCTTGCTTTCTCTTTCTCACTTACCTCCTCCCCTACTTTTTAGCTGTTGTTTCCAACAACAGTGGGGCTGGGGTGTGGCTGAGGAGGGAGGAAACATAGGAAAGCCGGGGAAGGCATTGTCATAACATGACTTTAACATAACATGACTTCAATTTCAGTGATCCGGGTAGAGTTAGAGCTGGCTCTCTGTCTGAAGGCATTTTCATGATCTGCTCACAGACCAGCCCCCATTCCTAATGATCCCTCCTCTGAGGTCCCTTAATGTGGTTGGATGCATCCCTGTTTCCATGTGTTGGTTCACTCATTCTGTCACTCTCATAATTTCTCCAGCTTCCCTCTGGTGAGATCTGTTCACCCTTCCAGGCAGCCTTGTTTCTCAGAATTTAAGATAATTTCGGTAGCTAACACTTGTATGGCACTTACAACGTGCAAAATATTTTACCTATGTTTACAGTATGTATTATTACGTGATTATCATCCCTATTTTACAGATAAACTGAGCCTTAGAAAGCTTAAGGAATGTGCCTAAGATCTCACAGCTGGAATGTGGAAGGGCCAGGATTTGAGCTCACATAGTCTATCTTAGAGTCCTTCTTTGAACAGCTATTTTGTACTTCAGCCCCATGCTAGTTTTTCTCTGGCTCATAATCCTGGGCCATGGAGAAACTTTAATTTGAAAAGATACCCACACCCCATTGTTCATAGCAGCACTGTTTACAATAGCTAAGATATGGAAACAACACAAGTGTCCATAAGAGATGAATGGATTAAGAAGACATGGTATAGATATATCATAGAATACTACTCATTAAAAAGGAATGAAATAATGCCATTTGTAGCAACAAGGATGGACCTAGAGATTATCATACTAAGTGAAGTAAGTCAGAAAGAGGAAGACAAATACTGTATGATATCACTTATACGTGGAATCTAAAAAAATGATACAAATGAATTTATTCACAAAACATAAATAGACGCACAGACATAAGAAACAAATGTATGGGGCCTCCCTGGTGGCGCAGTGGTTGAGAGTCCGCCTGCCGATGCAGGGGATACGGGTTCGTGCCCCGGTCTGGGAGGATCCCATATGCCGCGGAGCGGCTGGGCCCGTGAGCCATGGCCGCTGAGCCTGCGCGTCCGGAGCCTGTGCTCCGCAACGGGAGAGGCCACAACAGTGAGAGGCCCGCATACCGCAAAAAAAAAAAAAGAAAAAAAAAAAAAAAAAAAGAAACAAATGTATGGTTACCAAAGGGGAAAGTGGGAGAGGGAATGATAAATTAGGAGTTTGGGATTAACAGACACACATTACTGTATATAAAATAGATAATCAACAAGGACCTACTGTATAGCACAGGGAACTATATTCAATATCTTGTAATAACCTATAACAAAATAATCTGAAAAGAATATATATAAACGTATATACATATATTTATATAGATAAATATAACTTATGTTTATTTATATATATATATATATATATATAACTAAATCACTTTGCTGTACACCCGAAACTAACACAACATTGTAAATAAACTATACTTCAATAAGAAACAAAAAACCTTAAAAAAAAGTAATTTGTCATTCCCGTGATAGAAGTGAGGGGTTAAGTAGTTCACTCACTGGTTCCTAGCTACCCAGTTTTCACATGAGTTACTGGAGTGATCTATCTGTAACTCATTTTGATGTCTGATATGTGTCACTTTGGGGTCTCAGCTAAACTTGCCATTTCTCATCCAGCTGCCAAGTTAAATGATGCACTCTCTTTGAGCCTCTGTTTCTTCATCTATAACATAGTGATGATAACTCTTCTGTATATCGTACATGGTTACTGTAGAGATCACGTTATATAATAAATCCGGAATTGCTTAGGTAAACCTAAAATTTCTAAAAGAAGTGTGAAAGTTGATTGGACAGTTGTAACTGTTACCTCTGCCCTTTTCTCCCTCTGGACATTTTCTTGTTTTGTTTTCCTTTTCTGGGATTTTGCTCTCCCATCTCTCCATATATGAATGAAATGTGGTCTTTAAGAGTCAGTTCAGGAGCCTCTTGCTCCCTGAAGATTTCTTCAACTTGTAATCCCCATCCCTTTGCTATACCTGTTACGGAGTTTGATTCTACTGGCTTTTTCTACAGTTAGTTTTATATACCTTTTCCAGGAAAAACTACAAGTTAAGAGAATGCTCATCATCATGATGATCACCATCCTCATCTTCATCCTGTTAGCTACCTGGTTTATACCAGACACTTTAATAGATTATCTCAGAGACTTGAGATATTCTGGCAAAGTCTATATATGTAAAACAGTTACATAGATGAGATCACTGTGAATTGCTGATGTTAGGAGGCCTTCCAAAGCAGCACAGCTGGAAAGATATGAAACTGAGTCATCAGTATTTTTTTTTATTCCAAGCCTAGTGATATTTTAAATATGTATTATTTTAATTTCTGTTATATTTAGTACCAGCATCAAACCACAACCACCACTGTCATCATCATTACCATTCTACTGTACCCCTCAAAAAAACCTTGTCCCCCTTCAGAGCTCAAGATAGTACCTAGACTGGCACAGGTTGAGTTTGTTGTGTCGCATGCAAAGAGTATTTATAAAGTTGTGTTTATAACACTGTATTTCATTTACTAAAAAAAAAAAAAAATTGAGTGTGTACTACATTTTAGTCAGTCCCTTAGGTGCTGGTGATATGATAGTTAACGAAATAGACAATATCTTTTCATTTATTTAACTTACATTTGGAATGGTTAAGGGGGGAAAATAATAAAATAAATATATAACACAATGTCAGCAGTGGTACGTTTGATGAAGAAAAATAAAGCAGAGCAGTGCAGCAGAACATGAACATATGAAGAAGCATCCTGTTTTTAAAACTCTGTATCTCAGTCACCTTCCAACAGCCTTCTTAGGAAGACTGGCCAATATTACTGCCTTTTATACAGATGAGAAAAGCTCTAGGTCATGTACTCACTACCACTTCTGTGTCGCCATGGCCACCTCCCTTTGACATGAGCCCCTACAGTCCAGAAACTTAGACCCTCAGTGGTATGGTTTTCTTGGTGTTATGGAAACTTGACAGATTTTGGGGTGTGCTAGCTTAGATGATTGTTTAGCACATATTCACTTTCCATCTGCCACTGTGAGTCGGACATATTTTCTTTTCCTGTTGACATTGAGCTTGGCCATCTGGCCTACTTGACCAGTGAGATATTAGTAGGTGTAACACAAGCAGAAGCTTGATATGTGCTCTCACAGAGGAGTTTCCTTCTTGTGCTTTCTGAAATGTCCATGGGAATATGTCCCATACAGCCTGCTGGTCCAAAGAGGATGACAGGCATGTGAAGCAGACCTGAACTCAGCCTGCAGTTTGCAGCCAAGCTAATCCCAGCCTGAATAATCTCATCCTCATGTGGCCCATAGGCACATGAATGAATACTATCTTGAATGAAAAAAAAAAATTAGAGTGGTTCTTAATGGCAGTAACTGGCTGATACTAGAGTCGAGGATTAAATCTCACCTCACCCATTCTAGCTCTTCACTTGAGCTAACTTCCCTAACTTATAGACTCTGTTCCTTTGTCTGTAAAATGGTAATAAAAAACAAACTTCGTGGAGTTGACGTGATGAGTAAACCAGATGATATATGTGAAGCACCCAACATAGTAGATGCTTGATATGATTTTTCTCAATGTTCAAAAGTGTTGAGCATGCTTCCTGGTTGCCTTCTAGAAATATCCAAGCAAGCTCAGCTCCCCCAATGTGGACTCTGGCCAGGTTTTCTGGACGACTCTGGCTTGTGCCTACTGACTTCACCAGTCTTCATTCTTCTCACTCCACAGTGACTCCAACCCTTTTTTCCATTTTGCTTGAGAAATTTCAATAAGCACGTAGCACCAGCTGGATAGTCCATGCTGGCATTTGAGCTTCCAGTATGTGTTTATAACTATGCTGCATTATCTTAATTGCAGTGATACAAGGAAGGGAGTAGCGGGGGAGGATTTGAAAAGAAAATTGTTCAGAAAAACGCTTCAAGAAAAATAACCCACAGTTAGTGGACAACAGGCCTGCGATTGTGGTTGTAACTGAAAATGGTACTATTAATGCAATACTTATTCATTCTGCATCATAAAAAAAGGAAGCTCTTTTCACAGTTACCCAGTGCCAGAAGAAATTAACATCCTGTGGCAGTTCCCATAAACGGTTGTTTTGTGCACGTCGATGGAAACAGTTAGGTTGGAAGTGAATGAGAGCTGTGACTGGAGGATAAGGTAGGGAGGGTCAGGTACATCCAGAAGGACAAGGGTGAGAAAGGGAATTCAGACTTTGCTGAGGATGGGAAAACAGTGACGCTCAGAGCAGGCAGTAAACTTGGTATCCAGGAGGAACAGTGAGACTTTAAGAATCGGACTTCTCTTATGGGTCAGAGCCACAGAGACATTCATGGTAAGTTTGTTGAACAGGTGGGTGTAAGTATTTGCATGAGTTGTGTTTACTTAAGTTTCAAGTTCAGTCATCCACAAACCCTCCTGCTCATGAAACCAGTGCCATCCTTGGCTGTCTGCCTGAACCCTTACCTTAGTCCTGCCCAAATTCCAGAGTCTGGTCATGGTCTTGCCCAACGATCTCTGCCCTTCTGCCATCCCTCATTGAGGATGATGGTGAGATGAAGAAATTTTTTCATGCCATGACTTTGTTTTTTTTCTTTTCTGTAATGAATGTTTTAATTTAGTTCTGTAGGCAAGCTGATCATGGTAAGGAAAGCATCAATGACAAGTCATCCTTTTATAATTGAAAAGGGGAACATTCAGGCAACCTTTGGCTGTATTGGGGTATAGTTAACCCTGAAACCATATAATTATATATCATTGCCAAGGGGAATAACTAGGATGAGTCTCAACTTCTCTTATATGCTCCAATTTAGATCTAAGTCCTATCATTCCTGTCCATTCTAACCCCTAAATATATATGCTTTCAAATATAAACCTTGTTTTCTATTTCCTTTGACATTGTTATAGTCAAGATTTGTATCTTCTTTTGTCTGGACTTATAGAGACTTCTTGAATAAGTGCACAGTCACTAGAATTGGACCTGGGTTAGTATCTTGACTCCATCAACGTTAAGTATTGGGATCTTGAACACCATTTGAGCTCTAAGCTTAATTTTTTTCTTCTACAGAAAGCAGTTTATTGAAGTGCTTACCCCGTGTGATTGTTGTGAGTATTAAATTGGAAAATTCAGGTAAAATGCTTAGCACAGTTACTGGCACATGCTGAATGGCTGAATACATTTCAGCTCTTTTTATCATTATTATCATTATGTGTTATTTTCCCTAGGAACCCTCTTCTGCACTGACATCACATTGATCTTTCTTAAGTACTTCTCTGACGGTGCCACTCTTCTGATCAAAATCCATATATATATATATATATATATATATCTTATAATACATGCCCATATAATCTTCCCTACTGTACAGACTAAAGTTCAGATGCTTAGCTTGGCATTCAAGTCCCTTCCTGACATGGTCACAAGCTCTTTCTCACCTCATCTGTAGCAGCATCCCTCCAGAGACACTGAACTCTAGCCATACTAAGTGGCTCATCAGTTTTTGAACTGAAGATGTCTTTGGACTTGAGCTCTTTCTATATGCCACCCGGGAAAACCCTCTCATCCTTCTTTGATATACCACACCCAGCATCAAAGTGTTGCTTCAGTCCCTGTGCTTTGCAAGGGAGCGCTAAAGTCATCAGACAGGTAGCCATCTCTCCCTACTTGGCCTCTGGATATGAACTCCACATCCTCCTCTTGTCATTTTTTTTTTAAGTGCTTGAGTCGCCAGTTAATTGAACAATTCTTTTTGATGTCCAGTCCAACTTAGTCCAGCTTTAATTTAACTTCATCTTGGTGTAATGTATTGCATTGTCAAGCTCTATGGTAATGGTCTCTAAAATGTCACCTAGATGATTGGCTTCCAGCAGGTTTGCTCCTGACTTAGATCCATGCACCTTTGCTCATACCAGTCTCTAATTGATAGAGATGTGCACATCTTTCCTCCACTTTCCTCCTCTGTGTTCAAACACAGCTCAGGAAGTAGATGTCTTGGCCATGAAGAGAGGCAGGTGGGAGGCTGTGGGCTTCCCTCTTGTCAGTGTCTTCCTTTCTCAGGCACCATTAATTTATTACACACCAGTGGAGACTTGCCAATTTGCCGCACAGCTGATGACTTGCTATATTGTATCTCAGTTTCTTCTGCTTAGAACCAGATAATGGACCAGTTGTTTCTGAGCCCAGATGCATGGGCAAGAGGGTTTGTATCTGTGTGTGTGTTGGAGGGATGAAGAAAGGGAGTTAGGAATGGTATCTTCCCAGTCTCTTAAGTATAAGAGCAAGGCAAATTTCTTTGGGTTTCTACTAAGGATAAGGCAATTCAAATTATGATTTGTTTCTTCCTCTGTAATTATTGAAAGGCACTTAAAATTAAAGTGTCAAGTTGTAAATTCACAGAATAATGGATATTTAGGGTTATCATTGATCTGAGCTGTCTTTTAGTCCATCTTTTCTATTTTTTTTTTTTTTTTTTTTTTTGCGGTATGCGGGCCTCTCACTGTTGTGGCCTCTCCCGTTGCGGAGCACAGGCTCCGGATGCGCAGGCCCAGCGGCCATGGCTCACGGGCCCAGCCGCTCCGCGGTATATGGGATCCTCCCAGACCGGGGCACGAACCCGTATCCCCTGCATCGGCAGGCGGACTCTCAACCACTGCGCCACCAGGGAGGCCCCATCTTTTCTATTTAATACTTGAATCTCCTCTATGTTATTTTTGGAATGTGACACCTTTGCCTACTTACTTACAGTTTCAGAGGACTTAACCAGTCCCATTGGCTCTTCTTTCCATAGTTAGAAAGCTCTGTCATGTAGTGTGCTCATAAGTAATCAGTATTACTATCACGATTGTTATTGATATTATTATTCTTTTTTTTTTTTTTTTTGCGGTACGCGGGCCTCTCACTGTTGTGGCCTCTCCCGTTGCGGAGCACAGGCTCCGGACGCACAGGCTCAGCGGCCACGGCTCACGGGCCCAGCCGCTCCGTGGCATGTGGGATCTTCCCAAACCGGGGCATGAACCTGTGTCCCCTGCATCAGCAGGCGGACTCTCAACCACTGTGCCACCAGGGAAGCCCCAGTATTATTATTCTTAAGATCATGGTTCTTTGTACCAGACAGATCTGAGTTTGAATCCCAGCCGTCCCACTTACCACCTAGGTTACCTTACTCTAGAGGTTCCCAACCGAGGTGATGTGGCCCCTCAAGGGGTATTGGGAAATATCTGGAGATACTTTTGGTTATCACATCTCAAGGAGGAGGCTAATAGCATCTAATTGGCAGAGGCCGGGGATGCTGCTAAATATCCTACAACACACAGGACCATTCCCACAACAGAGAATTATCCAGGCCCAAATGTCAGTAATGCTAAGATTGAGAAATCTTGCCTTAGTCAAGAACCTGAACTGTCTCAGGGTCAGTTTTCCCATCTGTAACAGAGAGATGAGTAGAGTTTGCTTCACAGCATCACTGAGAATTACATGAACTTATATCTGCAAAGCACTTCAGCAGGTACCTGGCCCAGTATAAGCACTGAAAAAAATAGCTCTTGTAATTATAACATATATAATGCATGTATCATGGTGCGTGGGACATAGTTACAGTAATAAGAATATTAAACATTGGTATTATAAGTATAATAATACTACAGCCCTTCAAATAGTCGAAGGCAGGTGAGTTTACTTTTTATAGTGTCTTTATTGTTTCTTATGATTCCATTACAAGCTTTCATATTAGTCTATCTTCTCATCTCTGGATCTGCTCTATTTTGCTAATAATATTCTTAATGTGGCACTCAGATCTCAACACAGTTCTCTAGGTATGGTCTGAACAATGTGCAGTAGAGATGTCCCATTCTTCATTCCAAGACTTTATGCTTCTTTTAATGTAGCCCCAAAATACGTTACCTTCTCAGTGGTCACCTTACTGTTAACTTACATTGAGACCTCTAATGCCCAAATTATTGAATGGAAATGATGGGTAAGGAGAGAGAGGAATGATGCCCAGCTGAACATGTGTTTATAAAATTTATGTTATTGATGAGGACTCCAAAAAAACCTACTTGGACACCCACATCTAATCCAGGCATGCAAGGTCCAAATTCTAGACATTTAAATCAGGAAATGAGTGATGAGAGATAAAAGGTGAAGAAGGAGAGGCAGACTCAGAAGAGAAATAGCATGTGTTGTTTATAATCCTGGAATACCCGTTAATCAGAACAGTAGCTGGAGCGTGAGCCCCCTTCCAGGACCATCAGAATCTCCAGTGTTGCTACTGGCTGAGCTGAGTTTGGAGGTTCTATCACAGCCTCTGTGCCTCTCTCTCTGTCTCTCTCTCTTTTTTTTTTTTTTATCACATTTCTCTACTTCATTGTGCACATCTAGCAAAATGAGAGCATTCCTCAAGACCCATCCACCCGTGCACTCAGGCTCCCTGAACAAATGGCTCCCTAGGATGGATCTCTATTATTTCACCAAAAAACATCAGAGGAGGAATTTGTTCTGCTCCACTAAAGACATGATTTCCAGTCCTCTCTCCTGCCTTAGCTCAGTTTTTTTTGGCTGCTCCCTGGGAAAAGGATAGAGAGAAAAAGAGGTATCCATAGTACTTAGCTGGGCCAGTTTAACCAGGCTAAATAAGGAAAAAGAAGATAATTCAGGATTATCTAGCTTTGGAATAAAAATAATTCCTAAGATGCATATGTGAGCCCGGACAGCCCCGCCATTCCCCAGGCTGATCCCTTCTCTGCTTCTCCCACATCCTTCTTTTCTTTCTCCCCCTATTTGCATCATATCAGCAGTGGTTAAGATCAGAGGGTCAGGCCAACTTGGGCTCCAGGTCAGGCTCTGCTCCCATATGGGGATACTAATGTCACCCACTTTCCAGGCTGGTGGTGAGTGGCATATGAGGCAGCCGTGCCTGGCATAGAGTAGATACTCAACAGGTCAACAAACAGGAGTTTATAGTGTAACTGGGGTGCTTTTTTAATTTTTTAATTTTTATTTTTTGGCGGTACGCGGGCCTCTCACTGCTGTGGCCTCTCCCGTTGCGGAGCACAGGCTCCGGACGCGCAGGCCCAGCGGCCATGGCTCACGGGCCTAGCCGCCCCGCGGCATGTGGGATCTTCCCGGACCGGGGCACGAACCCGTATCCCCTGCATCGGCAGGTGGACTCTCAACCACTGCGCCACCAGGGAAGCCCCTGGTGTGCTTATTTAAATCTTTCTTATAGGTACCCTCATCTCCATTTAGTAAATGAACAGAATAACCAAGGTACCCTCATCTCCATTTAGTAAATGAACAGAATAACCAAGGTACCCTCATCTCCATTTAGTAAATGAACAGAATAACCAAGGTACCCTCATCTCCATTTAGTAAATGAACAGAATAACCAAGGTACCCTCATCTCCATTTAGTAAATGAACAGAATAACCAAGGTACCCTCATCTCCATTTAGTAAATGAACAGAATAACCAAGGTACCCTCATCTCCATTTAGTAAATGAACAGAATAACCAAGGTACCCTCATCTCCATTTAGTAAATGAACAGAATAACCAAGGTACCCTCATCTCCATTTAGTAAATGAACAGAATAACCAAGGTACCCTCATCTCCATTTAGTAAATGAACAGAATAACCAAGGTACCCTCACCTCCATTTAGTAAATGAACAGAATAACCAAGGTACCCTCACCTCCATTTAGTAAATGAACAGAATAACCAAGGTACCCTCATCTCCATTTAGTAAATGAACAGAATAACCAAGGTACCCTCATCTCCATTTAGTAAATGAACAGAATAACCAAGGTACCCTCATCTCCATTTAGTAAATGAACAGAATAACCAAGGTACCCTCAGCTCCATTTAGTAAATGAACAGAATAACCAAGGTACCCTCATCTCCATTTAGTAAATGAACAGAATAACCAAGGTACCCTCACCTCCATTTAGTAAATGAACAGAATAACCAAGGTACCCTCACCTCCATTTAGTAAATGAACAGAATAACCAAGGTACCCTCATCTCCATTTAGTAAATGAACAGAATAACCAAGGTACCCTCACCTCCATTTAGTAAATGAACAGAATAACCAAGGTACCCTCATCTCCATTTAGTAAATGAACAGAATAACCAAGGTACCCTCATCTCCATTTAGTAAATGAACAGAATAACCAAGGTACCCTCATCTCCATTTAGTAAATGAACAGAATAACCAAGGTACCCTCATCTCCATTTAGTAAATGAACAGAATAACCAAGGTACCCTCATCTCCATTTAGTAAATGAACAGAATAACCAAGGTACCCTCATCTCCATTTAGTAAATGAACAGAATAACCAAGGTACCCTCACCTCCATTTAGTAAATGAACAGAATAACCAAGGTACCCTCATCTCCATTTAGTAAATGAACAGAATAACCAAGGTACCCTCATCTCCATTTAGTAAATGAACAGAATAACCAAGGTACCCTCACCTCCATTTAGTAAATGAACAGAATAACCAAGGTACCCTCATCTCCATTTAGTAAATGAACAGAATAACCAAGGTACCCTCATCTCCATTTAGTAAATGAACAGAATAACCAAGGTACCCTCACCTCCATTTAGTAAATGAACAGAATAACCAAGGTACCCTCACCTCCATTTAGTAAATGAACAGAATAACCAAGGTACCCTCATCTCCATTTAGTAAATGAACAGAATAACCAAGGTTCAGAGAGGTACTGCTGTTGTACCTTGCCATCTTCAAGGGTGAGCAGATGCTAAGAGGCAGATCCAGGTTTTGAACCTCAGTGCAACAATAATATCATTTTGCATCGAGTTTTCACCGTGTAGTTTTGTCTTACCTCTTGGTATGCATGCTGTCTCACATGAATCTCACAGGCATTTTTATTTTCTGTGGCTCAGAGCGGCCTAGTGAGGGGTTCAAAGTCACACAGCAGCTGAGCTGAGACTGAAGATCTGGTCTTCTTTCTCCACATCTGCTGAGTTTTCAGTTCAGGATTCCCTGCTGTCCCCTCCCCCCACTGTTGCTCTCTAGCCTTCTGCTTGCATTTTTGTGCGTGGTGGCATGTAGTCGCACATGATAAAGCAAGACTGCTCTAACTGTCATGTGGAAATGGGAAATTGAAATTGTAAGTCATTAAATGGAAAATCCCAAGCCTTATAGTAATGCCAACTCAGCCTCAATCCATTATTGTCTATATATTTAGCCAGTCTATTTTTAAGAGTTTAATATTGAGAAATAGGACATTTTTATAATGCAGCTGCATTCATTTCACTCTAAAATCCCTGCCATTTGCTATAGTTGACTTACATGTGTTTAAATTTATAACCACTTTCTTGTGCTGGGAAGATTTGCCCTTAGTTTAAAGGAACATGGGTGGAAAATCTGCCAGTTGAAGAGGTGAGAACTTTCCAGGTTCCATGTTCTTCTCCCCAACATCAGCATGGGTCAGTAATGCACCTATGTCACCATGTATATTTTTCACACCTTTCCTTTGGTGCCCAGTCATATACAATGTGAAACATTTTTTTTTTCATTCATTCCGCAGGCACAGCCCAACCCTGAAAGCTCTGAATAGTTGTGCTAGCAGTCTTAATGCCACTGAAGAGAGACATCTCGGTTTCAGATGGATGTTATTTCTGGGATTATTCTTTTTTTTTTTTTTTTTTTTTTTTTGTGGTATGCGGGCCTCTTACTGTTGTGGCCTCTCCCGTTGCGGAGCACAGGCTCCGGATGCGCAGGCTCAGCGGCCATGGCTCACGGGCCCAGCCGCTCCGCGGCATATGGGATCCTCCCGGACCGGGGCACGAACCCGTATCCCCTGCATCGGCAGGCGGACTCTCAACCACTGCGCCACCAGGGAGGCCCTGGGATTATTCTTATAATTATTCATATGGTCTAAAGGGAAGCTGGCTAAGAGAGGTTCCTTCCATCCACTCCAGTGTGGAACTCAATTCATTAAACCGTGTTTATCGGTCCCATTCCAAAACAAGCCATGGTGAGGTATATGAAGCTATTTGTCTAGCTCTGCTATTTATAGGCTATATGACCCTTGAAAAATTAATCTTGTTGTGCCTCCCTTACCCAATTGTAAGATGGAAATTTATCAGTCAGTCATTGCCACAATAATGCTACATAATAAAAAACTGAAATCTCAGTGGCATCCAGTAATAAACATTGACTTTCCAAGTGTCTGCGGATTAGATGGAGTGTTGTGCTCATCTCACATGGATTGCTTATCATCTACAGATTGGCTGGTGTCAGTGACCTAGGCTGTAGGATTAGGCTGACTCCGCTCCATGCTGAAGAGCTGAGAGTTCACTATATGTCCATCATCCCCCTTGGACCGGTAGGCTCCTCATGGTGGTGGCAGGTATAAATGTGTGAGCAGACATATGTGTTGCCTCTTGAAGCCTATGTTCATAACTGGCACACACTGACCTCTACCCACATACCACTGGACAAAACAAGTCACATAGCCAAGAACAAATCAAGGGGCAATGAAGTACACTCCATCCACAGTGAAGTTATAGCAAGAGGTAGGTGCAGGGAGTGGTGAAGAGGCCGAAAGTTCCATGTACTGTAGTCATTATGAGAATTACATTCAACCATGGCTTGTTTACTTTAAAATACTACCTGTTACATTATAAACACTCCATAAATGGTAAATATTATCATTCTTGTGATTACGTGACTAATGAGGTGTTCTTGGCAAATTGGAATGCTACATTTAGGTGAACCTCAGTAACAGGTCAACCAGAAACATCTAAGCTAACTCTCTGGGGGAAGAAGTGAAACCAGGAGGAGGTGAAATTTCTGGGAAGGAAGAGAGTAGGGATTAGAGAGTAGGATTATCCCTTCCCTGCCAACCAGATGCCAGAGAAGCAATGTTCTCTGGCTCAGAATGATGGAGCTAGATCTTCATAAGCAACAGATCTCTCTCTCTGTCTCTCTGTCTCTCTGTCTCTCTCTCTCTCTCTCTCTCTCTATATATATATATATATATACACACACACACATATATATAATCCCACATGTTTGCCATAGTGTGCAGAGGTCACAGCACAAACTTGATGAGAACGAAAGAGGAAGATATGAGAGTGGACGGGGGGCCATGAGCAGAAGATCAATTTCCAGGCTTAGTGTAACAGCCATACCCAGGTCCCAGGTTAGGCTAGATCCAAGGTGTAACCATGGGGCTTGGCTGACGTAGAGTGCAAGCCCTGTGTGTCCCTGCGGTCAGGGAAGATGATAAGATTTATACATGAGAGCACAACAGGGAGTTAGAGTACTTAGTCAAAGGCACTGAGTTACCCAAAAGGGAAGTGGAGGACCTAGTCTGTATTAAGCTTTGACTCAGTGCAAGGCCTTCTGCAAGCTTATGTCACTTAAACTTACTAACAGGAATGATAATAAAGGCTATTACTTTGTTGAGTGCTTAGCCCATTTTACATACTGTGCTAAGCACTTTGCATATATTACTGCTTTGAATCTTAACCAAACCAAGTAAACAAACAAACAGAACCCCACAATTCTTGAGAGAGATTTATGCTCAAGGTTTTACATGGAGAACTGAGGCTTAGAGAACTTAAGTCCCATAATGAATAAGTGATAGAATGAAGGTTAAACCCAGGTCTGTCAGATTCCTAAACCACATGCCCTTGCTAAACCCAGGGTATCTGAGATAAATATAAAAGGCACAGGAAAAGGCAGTGAGGCTGGATAGCAGGGCTCTCAAAAGAGGTGAACCTTTTGCACTGTGGTCTGGGAAAGGAGGTAGGGGTCCGCAGAAAGAGCCAGACCAGTCTTCATAGCTCAAAAGATGGATTTTCTTTATAATAAAATCATCTCTCATGTCAAGCTCTTGAAAAACCAAACTGTGTGGGATTTTCTCTACAATTCTTGCCCCTTTTTCCTGCTGATGCTACTCTTTATGTCATCCTCTTTACCTGGTTCTGCATTCTTTAAGGGTCGGGCAAGTTCACATCTCCTCTGGGGATTTTCTATCGCTTTTCCACATGCAAAAGGAATTAGAGGATACATTTTCAGCCATCTCATCACTGGGCATTTAGCACACTGTGTTTTTCTTATCTTTATCTGTCTCTTCCACTAAGCAGTGTTGTGTTTTAAAGAAGGCTCGATGTTCAGTTCATTGCTGTGTCCCCAGTGCCCATCTCTAGATACAGCACCCAGTAATGGTGTTGGGTGAAGAATTCCAGTTGTAGAATATGGGTGGCCCTCTAGTCACAGGGAGTGCTGAGCCATGTACATAGCCTTCCTGTGCAGTTATAGAAAGGATGAATCTAGGAAAAGAATCTGACTAGTGACTGCGAGTTCCATCAGATTCTGGGCACGCACATGCCACCCGGGGTTGGGTAGAAGACCTGCATTTGCTATGTCTGACGGTTTAATATCTTTCTGGCAGTAACAGTATTAACTCTCATCTTTAAAATGCTTACTGTGTATCAGCATTTGTGATAAGCATTTTAACATCTCATTTAATCCAAAAACAGCTTTATGAATTTGGAATTGCAAGCCCCATTTTAACACTTGGGGAAGCAGAGGCTCTGAGTGGTTAAGTGATTTGCCCATGTTTTGCAGCTGGTAAGACACATAGCTCACATTCCAAACTATGGCCGATTCCAAAGCCTTTCCATAGCCATGCCTTGCCACCAAGGTGGTAATAAAGTGGCCAAGGAGTCTTTGGCCCAGCCTATCTAGTTGCTTGACCCTTTCTCCCTTGAATAGCACTTGCTGATTTGTGGTATCAACTCCAGCCCACCCTTTGGAAATCTCCTTTGCTTCTGTGGTCTCTATAAAATGGGAGGTGGTATAGACAGCATTAGCTGAGAGAGGTGAAAGTGCTTTGCAGACTGAAGCAAGCAGTGCCTGTGGTTATTGCATTCATCTTGTTGAAAGCACATTTCATTTACATTTATAACTACAAGGCCATGGAGCTGGAAGGAATCTTCAAGACCATCTGTGTCCTGGCTAGGAACTGTGGAACCGGCTCCACAGAACCTGGATAGTATTGTGTTTCTAACAGAGCAGAGGAAAATATCACTACATTTAATTCAGTCATTCAAACTCAATGCAGTTCTCCAGCAGAAATTATGATCAGTCTACAAGTCTGCAGTATTAACTGACAGACCCAAGATAGTGTATATAAGAAAAGGCTAGTCCCAAGTTTTCCAATTTATATTTGTTGCTGTTTGTTCATTTGTCTTCTCTGCTGGCACTTGTTTGAAGATAAGCTGTGCCAGGCACCAAAAGTTTAAGAAAATATATGGAAGAAAAAGCTAAAAAGTAAGAAAATTCTATCCATCAATTTTATCCCTGAGAATTGGGAAGAGCTGGCCATTTTAAAAAAATGCCTACATGGGTTTTAAATTTATTCTAGTCATGGAGCATTCTCATCTGGCTAGGGAACACTGGCTGGCTGTTTTCTTTGCTACTTTTTTCTTCTTTCATGAAAAGATGACTCCTATATGAAATGGAATGTTGGGTTCTGGAACTGGATCCTCACAACTTCCAAATTTGATGGTTCTTTGCATTTATACCAGGTCTTCCTAGATGAGGTGTTCTTTAGGGCTGGGATGTCTTCTCTTATTACCTATCCCCCCACAAACCTGACATTTGAGTATGCCCAGCCCAAAGCCTGGATATGAAAACTGAGGTCTATATTAGGGTTCTCCAGAGAAACAGTCAATAGGAGATGTAAATATAGACACGTGTAGATACATCATCTTTTGGTTATATACATCCCATCTGTCTTTCTATCTGTCTATCTATTGATATCTAGAGAGATTTAAAGAATCATCTCATGTGACTGTGGAAACTGACAAGTCCAAAATTTTCAAGGTAGGCTAGGAGGCTAGAAATCCAGGGAAGAGTTGTTGCAGCTCAAGTCTGAAGGTAGCCTGCTAGCAGAGTTCCTTTCTCCTTGGGGGAGGTCAGTCTTTTCTCTGTTAAGGCCTTCATTTGGATGAAGCCCACCCAGATTATGGAGGGTTGTCTTATTCAAAAGCTACTAATTTAAATATTAATGTCATCTAAAAAATACTTTCACAGAAACATCTAGGAAGATGTTTGACTAAACATCTGGGTACCACAGCTTTGCGAAGTTGACACGTAAAATTAATCATCATAAGATCTGAGGTTTAAATGATCCTAGGATTTGGGGAAATGGGGTGGAGAAGTAGAAATAGGAGACTTGAGTGCTGGACCTTGGTCCGCTGCTGACTTTTATCATGACTTTGTCTCATGGTGCCTCTGGTTTCACATCTGTGTAAAAGGGAAAATGTATATTCTCTAAAATAATTTTGAAAGTGAATATCTTAAAATGCAGATGCCTTTCACAATGAATGAATGAATGAATGAATGAATGAATGGATTGAGCAATCATAAAGCTGAAGAGTGAGAGAAAGTTGGGTTGTGACCACTGTTGATCACTTACTGTGTTCCAGAAGCTCTGTTAGACAATTATGTACATAATTATGTTTAATCCTCCCAACAACCCTGCAGACATTCAGGGAAACAGAGAGTTGTAAAAGAGAAGGGAGTGGCTCTAGGTCACACAACGGCAGAGCTGACATTGGAACTCGGGTGGGCTTTCTCACACTTTGCACTAGGCAGTATGGCCATGTAATACCCACCTGTTGCTTGGTTCTCTGAACATGGTTCTGTAGTGAGACAAAACTGACAACGCGGGGCATGAGCTGAGCCTAGGACCTCCAGGCTGGACAGTCTTGACCATCGACACTGAACAAGGTTCCTTGGCAGAGCAGGTCAGACTCCATCCAGTCAAGATGAGCCCCTGGCTCCAGCCAGGACCAGATTGCCAGGGGCTCCTTGCCCAGATGATTTAAGAGGGGCTGAGCTTTTAGAGTCACTTTCCAGGCTCAGAGAAGTCACATCCAAACTCAAAGACTGGGGTATCCGTGTCCATCCACCAGGAAGGACAGAAAGAGTATGTGTAGGTGGTGCAGTGAATGGAGCCCGGTCATCAGAGTTATCATAACCTGAATCTAAATCCCAGCTCTGCCATTTTTAAGGGTGTGACCCTCGGAGCTTATTTAACTTCTCTGAGCCTCAATTTCCTCATTTTTAAACAGCTAATGACACTTACCTTTCAAAGTTGTTAGGAGGAATAAATGAGAAAACATAAAGAAATGCCAGCTTCCTTGCCTGGCAGAGAATTGGTGAAGTTTTCAAGAATTGTTCATTTTCTTCTTAGGTAGGCTGGGTGAGTCTAGAAAAATTAAAGAGGGTAATGATAAAGGTGTTACAGGAACTTGAACCCAAACCCATACAAGTTACAGTGATAGAACATCCCAGGCTGTGCCGGGGAGAGAACAGCGCGTGAGTGTTTGAATGTGGATTAGGTGAATGCCAGTGTAGACAGGGCATGTACTGCCTGTTCTTCAGGGTCGAGTATCAGGCTGAAGCCTGCCTGGTGGCTGGAAACAAACACAACCCTTATGCCTTTGCAGTGGCACTCGGGGTCTGCCTTCTCCTTTCCCTTCTCCGCTGTCTCTGTCTCCTTTCCTGTCCTTCCTACCCTTCCCTTTCTGTTCCCTCTTTATTATTTTCCAGATCTCTCCACTCTTCTTTGCTCCCCTTTTCACCCTCTGCCCTTGATTACTGAGCTCAGTTTTCCTTCCCATTCTTGTTTTCTCTCCCTCCTCCTCTTTTCTCTCCTCTCTTCTCTCTCTGTCTTGGCTTGGGGGCCGGGGCTTCTCTCCTCAGCCCCCAGTGGTTCATTCCCATTAAGCTTGACAGTCTCTCATATGTCAATTAGAAAGGGCTTCTTCCCCCTCTTCACCCGCCCTTTCCTGGGCCTGCTGTGCTGCTCAGATCAAGCACCATCTGTTGCATTCATCCAGGCGACGGGTGAGCATTTTGCTGCTCTGGGGAGGCACAGCTCAGCGGGTCCCAGGAGGTAACGTGGCTTGTTTGGACAACTTGATGTATTGATATTGATAGAGCTGCCGAATGGGATCGAGAGGGATGGGGGCAGGAGAGAGTGGTACAGAGGCTGAGATAGGCCACGGAGGGGTTTGCATGAGCACCTCCCCCTCTAAGCCTGTCTGGGTTCTTGGCACTGTCGCCAAGGCGAGAGCAGCCAAACAGATGGAAGGGATTTGCCACAGTCGGGATCAGAAACCCTTGCAGCTCCCTGGCAGCTCAGGGGAGCAAACCTTGCCTCTCGGAGTGTCTTCCTCTCCTCCCAGCTGGTCAAATCCGCATCAGCTTAGGAGAAAGTAAAGCAGAAATAACAGGATGGGAAGAGACTGACCTTTAGGAATTGCTGAATGTCAGAGCCTCGATGAAAAGGCATGATGTATCAGTCAAGGTTCCAGCTGGGCAAAGAAGGCACCCTCCAGTGGGATTTTTAGGCGAAGTTCAACGAAGCTACTATTTATAGAGGTGTAGACAGAGTGAAGAGAATCAATGGGGAGGGGGTATTGAGGCACCAGGAAAAATAACTATCAGGAAGCCACCACTAATTCCTAGAACTGAAGGTGCAGGGAGAGGACATGGTTTTACTGGAGTCTGGGAAAAATGGATCTGTGGAAAAGGGGCCCTAGCAGAAGCTGTGATTGTTGAGTGTCCCTGTCTCCATCAGAAATACGATGCAGAAACAGGAGAGGAGTAAGGGAAGACATTCCCTCAAATTCCCTCCTCCCATATCCTGCCAGAGCATCTCCCTGGGCAAACTCACCTAGCAGCCAGGTAAGAAGGATCTGTGAAATAGCCCATTGAGGGTCTGCCTCCAGGCCACAGAGTGGGGCAGGATGAACCTGTGGGTGGAAGATGGATCTGGGGGTGCAAAGGGAGATCAGGCAGTGCAGATCAGGAATGGTTACATGTTCCACAGCCTCCACTGTGCCAGAAGCTAACATGCTTCGCCACTACACACACTCCCTCTCTGCCTGTTCCAAAGAACGCATGTGTAGAGCCTCCACGGGTCCAGTTCTCTCTTGTGAGTGTGAGACCCACATAACTTGCTGTCTGCTCAACACCTCTCCATGTAGATATCTGGGAGGCACCAAGTGCCCTCACCTAAAACCAGCTCAGTTCACTCCTCTTTCAGAGTCCCTCCTGTCACTGAGAGGTACTGTCGTTCTGCCTCTGTGGATGCCAGAAGGCCAGGCGTCATCCTCTCTCCCTCACTCTCCCTTATCTCCCTCTTCCAATAAATCACCACATTCTCAGGGAGGGGTACCTACAAAATAACTCGCAAATGTGCTCCCTGCTCTATCTCCACTGCTCTAACATCTCTGCCACTACTCTCTCTCCTGCTCTGTCCCTATCTCCACCTCTACTACCTAGCATCTCCTACACGGACTTCTGTAACACGGTACCGCCTTCCTAGTTGGTCTTCTCACTTCCATTTCTGTCCTTCTCCAATGCATCCTTTCTACTGCCAGAGCGATCTTCTCTAAGTGAAGATCCGATCAAGTCACTTTCCTGTCTAAAACCTTCAGTATGTTCTATTCTTAACAAGGCCCAGAAGAGTTAGGGTCAGGGTGGGGGTTAGGGTGAGGGTCAAGGTTAGCGTTAGTGTTAGGATTTCCTGCCTCTCTGGCATTATCTCACACCGCTTGCTTTCAGCACTTCAGCCGCAGTGGTGATTACACCCCTTGCATATTCCCTCTTCCCGAGGGGTCTTGGTTTAGACGCTTTCCTCTGACTCCTTTGCTTCCGTCACCTCCCCCCTCCCCCACAGCTTCCTTGTCACCTGATTCTCTCATACTCTTTCCAGATCTTAGTCACACTGCCCACTTCCTTGAAGCAAGTGTCCATGGTTTTCCTAGACAAGGTCATATTCCTCTACTAGAGCCTCTTATATCATCTTTCACCTCTCCTTGACAGTATACATCAGTTGTAAATTTCACATTTCTCTGTCATCTATTTCATTACTATTTTCCTGTCTGCATGGTGAGCATCAGGAAGGGGTTTTGTTTGTTGTTGTTTTCACCATCTTACCCTGCTATGGACTGAAAGTAAGCCTTATTAACCCACAATGTGACTGTGACCGCCTACTAGACCCGCCAGAGCAAAATGCCACAGACTGTGTGGCTTAAACAGCAGACGTTTACTTTCTCACAGTTCTGGAGGCTAGAAGACCGAGATCAGGGTGTCAGCATGGTTGGGCTCTAGTGAGGGCTCTCTTTTTGCCTTGTAGATGGCTACCTTCTCTTGGTGTCCTCACGGGGAGATCTTTCTGTTCTTCTAAGGCCACAGTGCCTTAAGATTAGGGCCCCGGTTTTATGATCTCATTTAATCTTAATTACCTCCTAAAGATCCCGTCTCCAAATATAGTCTGCTATAGACTGAATTGTGTACTCCAAAGTTCACATGTTGAAACCCTGACCTCCAATGTGACTGTATTTGGAGATGGAGTTTTTGATAGGTAATTAAAATTAAGTGAGAACATACGGGCGGGATCCTAATTTGATAGGATTGGTGTCCTTATAAGAAGAGAAAGACTTCTCTCTCCCTCCCTCCCCGTCTCTCCCTCTCTTTCCCTCTCTCTCCCTCCCTCCCCGTCTCTCCCTCTCTTTCCCTCTCTCTCCCTCCCTCCCTCCCCCTCTCTCTCCCTCTCTCCCTCTCTCTCTCCCTCTCTCCCTCTCCTCCCCCAACATGGATGCACCAAGGAAAGGCCACGTGAGCAGACAGTAAGAAGGCAGCCATCTTCAAACCAGAATCTGACCTCTTTCTGTTACCGAGTCTATGATTTTTGTTATGCAAGTCCAAGCAGACTAAGAAATATTTTCTGAAAATACTGTAGAGTGAATGAATGAGTGAGGAGACAAATGAATGAGTGAATTTTCACAGATGTGTGTGGGTCTCTCCCTTGGAGGATTCCAGACGGTGGCTTGCTCTGGACTTTTGACCACAGTTTAGCCCAGCTCTTAAAATTTTGTGCAAATCGCTCTCCTCTCTGGGTTTAAAGCATCTGGATTGGGCATGACAGTGCTTCTCAGAATTAGACTGTAGCCTCTTGCTGGAGGGTTCTGTATCATAGGCTTGGAGTAGGGGGCCCATGTTTGGGACTTTCTTCTTGGCTCACCTTTAAGTAGACCTAACTGAGATACCTGGGGAGACAGCAAGAGAGGCAGGTATGTTACACTACTACAGAGTCATTTGTATTGTCAATTATCTTTTCCTTAGCCAACACAGATGCCCCTCTGTGTCCCTAGAGATGAGGCTTCTGACAGAGCCCAATACTCAAACCAGCCCTCTGGGTATGACCTACCTTGCAGACACATGTGTGTCTAAGCTGATAAACTTTCCTGGGAAAACAGGATCTCCTTAAAATTGGTGTTGGGTTGTTCAGAAGCCTTGTTTGTCCACTCTGGGAAAAGCTCATCAAAGAAACAGGAATCTTTAACACATCCCATTCCCTGTCATCAGACAGCCAGTAGCTTAAACTGAAGAACTTTCCCAGCCTCTTGAGACATAGGTGGAGGGAGGGTTGAGTCTGAAGATTTCCAAGTCAGGACTCTCTTTGGGGATTTCTCAGAACAAAGACACTGAGATCATTCAGCCAATCTTCTTTTCTTCTTTCTCATTTCCTCTCCTTTTATGTTGGCTCTCTCCTTCGTTCTCAAGTTTGTCTGTTTTTTTTTTCTTTTTACTTTTATCTTCTACCTTTCTTCCCTCTGGTCTTCTGCCATCACACTCTCCATTCTCTATAACTTTCTACCAGTCTCAATTTTGAAATTTCTGAAATTGTGGCTACCAGCAGCTCCTTGGAGGATACTGAAACAAAAGGAATGTTGGAGTAGGATTCAGAAGGCTTGACTCTACCGCTTGCTAGCTTGGAGCTAGTTGTATGCCTTGTTTGGGGTGGGGGTGACTTCAGTTTCCCCTAGTAAAATGAGGCTCTTGTACCAAGTGATCTGCGTATCACTGCACTGCAGTTTTGTCTCCTGAAATATTGTTTGACCCATGTACTGCCGTCTACATTTATTGCCACTGTTCTGGTTCAGGCATTATTGCCTCCGGCTGGCTCCTGCAAAAGCCTCTGTACAGGCCTGTGTCCTTGCTTCTGTGTGTATTCTCCATACTCTGGTTAGTAATTGTTATCACAGGGGCTTAATTGGAACATGCCAGTTTCCGGTTTAAAACCTTTCAGTGATCATCTTTTGCCTTTGGGATAAAATCCGAGCTCCGCAAGGTGGCTTACAAGGCGTTCTGCCCTCTGCAGCCTCATCTGCTCGTTCCAGGCTCCACTGCAGCCACACTGAACTCCTTTCAGTTACTCAAGCACTGTGTTCTTTCTGGCTTCAGATCTTTGCACATGCCTCTCCTTCCACCCAGGGCACTCTCTTATCCCAAATCTTTTCAACAACTCCACCCTGATTCTATCTTCTTTGCTAATTCCTACTCCTGTTTAAGGTCTCAGTGGAGGTATTGCCTCCTCCTCCAGGAAGCCTGCCTTGACTCCCAGGATGGGTGAGCTGACCCTTCTTGGTGCTCCTCTGGTACTCTGTACTCCACTGTCACGGAAGTATTGCACAGTGTTGGAAATGCCTGAATATGTGTGCTACCAAGCTATGGATTCCTTGAATCATGGATTATGTCAAACTTTCACCATCATCTCTCAAGGGCTTGGGGCAGTACCCTTGAGAACACAGTCAGTGTTGAAGAAATAAATGTGTAAGCCAACAGATTCATCTCTACTGGCCCCTATGGCTTCTGCATCACCCCTGGGTCCGGGAGGGAGCTCCAGACACTCCGGGGGGCCAGGCCCAGTCCTCCAGGGGCTGAGGGTGGGCCGAGCCCTAACCTCAGCCCTGTTGCCCACCCCGTAGCGGCAGCTGAAGCGACGCAGGAGCCAGTGGAGTCCCTGATGCAGAAGTTCAAGGAGAGTTTCCGTGCGAACACACCCATCGAGATCGGTCAGCTGCAGCCAGCACCGCGCAGTGCCTCGGCAGGGAGGCGGAAGAGGAGAAGCAGGTCCCGAGGTAGGTCCTCCCAGAGCCTCTGGCCAGAATGTCCGCCCGCTGTGCCCAGGTTCTTAAGGTGCCAGGAAGAGCTATGCCCTCTTCCCCCTGCTTCCCTGTGCTCACAGAACCCACGCCAATATCCCCCTGATAAGTCATCTCAGCTGAGACCTTGGAGCGAGAGGACCTGTGTCCCTGGGTGTAAAGCTAACCTCTCTGAGCCCCAGCCGCCTCATCTGAGAATGGGAATGAATTGCCCATCTTCCAGAGAGGTTGAGAAGGTAAGCAACGATCTATGGAAAGTGCCCAGCACAGGACCAGGGTACAGCAGATGCTCTTCAAGTTGTAGCTGGTGTCACTTTGGAGAGTGTGACAAAGCCAGGATGTTCTCGTGAAAACATCCTCAAACTGGGATCACAGCACAGGGTTTGGACCCACTCTTTAATAGCCTGAGTAATCTAGTGGTCAAAGCAGGAGTGCTGTGTATTAGACAGAACTGGATTCAAATGTTGGTTTTGCTGTCACCTAACCCCGTCGCCTTGGGCAGTGCCTCCACTTCCCCAAGCCACTCCTCTCTGCCCAGCTTCCTGTAACATCTCAGCACAGTACCCAGCCAGCATGCGATCAAAAGTAGATTTTTCCCTCTTCCTCCTTTTCATCGTCCTTCTCCCTGTCTCTCCTCCCCAGCGTTATCATCATCATCATCATCGTCATCATCGTCTCCTTTCTCTGACCTTCTCATGACCTTGTGTATGGGATGAACCCCCTCACCATTTCACCATTGCCTGATTTCCCAGTGTCGTCTTTATCCTTCCATACACTCAGTGGTCTCCAGCCAGTCACTCTTCCTCTTGACTTTTACTTCTCTAGTTCCTGTAACTTGATTTTGAGTATGTCATTTCCCTTCTCCTGGAACTTCAGTGGTTGTCCAGGGTCTTCAGAAATGTTCGTGCTTATGAAAATGGCAATTGAGGCCCCCAAAGAGCTCCAGTCTCTCTGCTGACTCTTCTAAATCCATGTGTCCCCACTTCCACGTTTCTTCCCAGGCCAGTTTCTCTGCGTGAAAACCCCTATCTAGCCCCTACGAATAGTCATTGGCATTTATTGACACATACTCCAGCCAGCAGGCTAAATGCTGTGCATATCTTATCTCATTTGATCCTCAGCAACCCTATGAAACAGGTACAGTGATGATGCCCATTTTACAGATGGTATCACTAAGCCACAGAAAGCTGCAGCCATCTGCCTGAAGGAACATCCTAGCAATTATCAGAGCCAGAAAGAACTAAGCAGTCTGAGTCCCAGACTTTTTAAATCAACCATTAGGTTCTATCCTGGTGAAGCCCTACCTTTCTTTCCAAGCTTAATGTGTGTGACTTATATTGGCAAACACATCGCTGACTGTCACCATCACAGTTCACCCTGTGTTCTCCCATGTGTGAATTCTCCCACATCTTTATCTGTGTGTTAAGCACTGATTTCACTTTTGTGTAGTATCATTTGCTTTTGTCTGTCTCTCTCCTTAGCTAGACAGTGTTCTTTGAAGGCGGTAAATATCTTACTTGAATCATCTTTGAATTTCTGGGTCTAAATCAATGTCTGCACACATTGTACACACTTGTTATTTGCTGAGATAATGTCTAGGTCTTAATCCTGTGAACTCCTGTATCTGGTGAAAAACCGAGATCTACACATTTAGGTGAGATCATAAATCGAGGCAGAATTTGATGATGGAGTTCCTTTTTGGAACTCGTGGTAAACCCCAGGTTGAACCATTGTATAATGGTAAAGAATAGTTGTTTTGAGGTCAGCAATGTCTGAGTGCTAATCCAGCCCTGTCAATTTCAACTTGCTTAGCTTTGGAAGAGTCACTGGATGTCTCTGAGCCTCAGTTTCCTCTTCTGTAGAATAGGGATGCCAATCCCTACATCAGAGGATTGCTGTAAGGATCTGATGAAATGATGGATATAGACTACCTTGGAGTGCTGAGCTAATGTGTATTAGGAACTGAATAAATGCTATCTTATATTTGTCATGGCTTGGGCATTCAGGATCACTTGTAATTTCACTCAGCTTTAACTAGCCATCTTTATTGCTCCAATATTCACCAAGAATCTCCTTCCCATATCCTCTCTACAAATACAGCCCCCATAAATACACTTGACTCCAAGTCCATAACCTCCCTCCTCTTCACTATCAATCTGAATTTCTTTCCTTAGAGTCATATCCTAAACTTTTTTTTTTTTTTTTTTTTTTTTTTGCGGTACACGGGGCTCTCACTGTTGTGGCCTCTCCCGTTGCGGAGCACAGGCTCCGGACGCGCAGGCTCAGCAGCCATGGCTCACAGGCCCAGCCGCTCCGCAGCATGGGGGATCTTCCCGGACCGGGGCACGAACCTGTGTCCCCTGCATCGGCAGGTGGACTCTCAACTACTGCACCACCAGGGAAGCCCCAAATCCTAAACATTTTTATGTCAATGAATTCTTCCAAAAACAATCTCTTTTATGTACCATAACTGTCTTAACGAGGCCACTACAGAAAGGCATTTGGGCTGTTTCTAATTATTTGCCCATTATAAACAATGTCATGTAGAACCTTTTTTTTTTTTTTTGCAAAAAACTTGACCTTCACTTTGGAGTCTGTCTGTTTTCCCCTCTTGAATTACAGAATTAGATTATTCATGAAATCTATGGTTTGACAGACTCTAATTGAATATCAAGTTATTTTAATTTATAAGTTAGGTGGGAACTAAGAGAACTGATACAGGAAGAAATTCATTTTGTCCTCCCTTTCTTTGTCACCATTATGACCACTGCCACCTCTTATCTCCTGCTTCTGACTATACCCTCCTTGAGATTCTCCCCAAAGCAAGCCAGAGTAACCTTTTTAGAAACATAAACAAGATAAGGTCACTGTTCAGCTTAAAATTTTTCAGTGGTTTCCTGTTATCTTTAGCACACAGTCCAAAGTCTTTGCCATGGCCTGTAGCTTCTGTTCCATCTGAATCGGTTCCTGCCTTCTTCGCTCACTTGGCATTTCCTTGTGCTCCAGGCACAGTGACTTTCCTCATGTCCCAGGAACACAGCGAATGGAGCCCCAGTGTAGGGTCTGAGAACTTGCTGTACTTCTCCTTGCCATGTCGCTTTTTGTCCCCCAGGTTCTCTCCTGGCTGGCCCCTTCTCACCCTTCAGCTCTTAACTCAAATGTCAGCTCCTCAGAACCATTGTCCACGACTACAGAAACCTGGGTGCCCAAACTTTTACTCCTTTCCATCCCCGACCTGCTACTCTCTGTTACATAACCGTTTTTCGCTCCTTCCCTAATATTAGGGTCTAAAATCACTTTTATTTGTTTGCTTGTTTACTGTTTTCCTCTGTAAAATGTAAGCTTCATATTCATAAACCTAATACGTAGAAAGCGCTTAATAAATATTTGTAGAATAAAGGAGTGCATTAACCTCAAAGATTGTGGAAAAGTGGCTTAGTTTTACAACTTTCAAATTGATGGTAGAAGAAGGATCCAGGATAAAATAAAACCTCCCAGTACAGATCTCCAGGGAATCCTGTTTCCCCTAGAGATAGACTCATTGATGGATATTAGCACATGAAATGTGCTCACGTGGATGCTGTCAAAGCAGTTTTCAAAATGGCCTAATAACATTGTTCTCACGGTTTTGCTGCCACTATTGGGTAAGGTTTTTGCAAGAGAAAGGCTAGTATGTGCCAGTCCTAAACTTCCCAACTCACACACTTTCCACCACATGTCCTCAAGATTTTCTTGGACAGAAGAAATCCATGGTCAATAACTGTTTTGGAAATTCCGCACACTCCCTCTTTCTCTTGGAAATTCCCAAATGCATCTTAATCTGTGAAAGACCCTGGGAGATCCTGCAGTGCAGAGAGCTGGGCAGATTTGTTTAGTTCATCATCTGTAAAACCATCTTGACCACAGACTCTGTTTTTCCCCTTGGAACACGTATGAACATCTTGCAGCACAGAAGCATCCATAGAAACACAATTTTTTTTTTTTTTTTTACGGTACGCGGGCCTCTCACTGCTGTGGCCTCTCCCGTAGCGGAGCACAGACTCCGGACGCGCAGGCTCAGCGGCCATGGCTCACGGGCCCAGCCGCTCTGCGGCATGTGGGATCTTCCCGGACCGGGGCACGAACCCGTGTCCCCTGCATCGGCAGACAGACTCTCAACCACTGCACCACCAGGGAAGTCCAAGAAACACAATTTTGGAAGTGCTCCATGGGCTTCCACTGACCATCAAAAACCCCAGATATCATGGTCAAAATCCCCAGTCTTTCACTGTCTCTTCCCCCTGCCGCTGAAGTGGCCGTGGGCCTTCTGGCCCAGAGTGGGAACACCTGGCCTCTCTCTGCTTCATTAGGCTCTGTGCCCGGCCCATGGTGCTCAGCGGGTCCCAGCAGATGGAATGGTAGCAGAGAACCGGTGTCATGAAACTGAGCACATGCTTGAAATCAACTCCAATGTGGTTTTGTAGTTAGGGCTTCCTCCTGAAAGACCTGGCAGGTGCTGACGTTAATTGTCCTCAGGCAGACAGAGGAAAGTGGTGGAGGTCCCAATGCTGTCCTCTTGTCTGTGACAGTGTTTTATGAGGCAGCTGTTGGGTAGTCAGGTCCACAGGTAGTGAAGAGGAAGTGTTGGCTCTCAAATAAAGCAGAGGAAGATTTCTGTGGATGTGAGGAAAGGCTGCTGAGTTTCATGCAGTCTAGGTAATGGTCTTTGAAAAGTGGGACTTTATGTTTGAAATTGAATTCCACCACTGGCTAACTGATTGATCTTAAATAAGCAAAGAAGCTGTTTTTAGCCTCAGTTTTCTTATCTGTAAAATAGTGCTAATAACGCTGAAATCACATGTAGGGTGTGAGATAATACCTGCAAAATGCTTAGTACAGTGTCTGGCTCATGGTTGACCCTCAATAAAGAGTAGCTAAGGGGCCTCCCTGGTGGCGCAGTGGTTGAGAGTCCGCCTGCCGATGCAGGGGATGCGGGTTCGTGCCCCGGTCTGGGAGGATCCCATATGCCGCGGAGCGGCTGGGCCCATGAGCCATGGCCGCTGGGCCTGCGCGTCCGGAGCCTGTGCTCCGCAACGGGAGAGGCCACAACGGTGAGAGGCCCGCATACCGCAAAAAGAAAAAAAAAAAAAAAAAAAAATGAAGAGTAGCTAAGTTTATCATTGTCATCAGAGTCCCACTAATCTGGCCTCCAGGGGCTCACAAATCCATCCCCTCCTCCCCGGGCTGTTGCCTCTGACTTGGTTAAGGTTTCAGCATCCCTCATCCAGATTCCTGTGACAGCCTCTACATCCCCCAATCCATCTTCCACCCTGGTGGGTGAAGTGATCTTTTGAAAACACACTAAATCAGACCATGTCACGCTCCTGCCTAGAACATTTTCCTGATATTCTGTCACTTGCACTGGGGGCTTTTGAAGCTTTTGCAGTGAAGTCTTCCTGGAGGCAGACGAAAATCAACACCCCCCCAAACAGTCTGCAGCTGTGCTCACAAAACATCAACATAAGCCCCCAATTCCAGATTCTGTCTAAAAAAAAATCCATGCCATTCTATTTTGTAATATGTGCATATTCATTTTAGTTTAGATTATATTACTTGTCAGTTAAATTATTTAACATTTTCTCAAGTCTTTAGGTAATGTCGATGTCCCGAGAAGAAGAATCATACTTTCGCTGATTATACTAGGATAGTAAGGGACCATCTCTAGGATAGTAAGGTACCATCTTCAGTAGGTTTCCATAGGATCCAGTGAGATAATGCCTGTAAAGCACTGAGCACAGAGACAGGCAAGAGGTGCACACTGAACATGTGTTCTATTATTTTATTATTTACCACTCTTATGGCTACTGTTTTATTATTACTTTTACATTTGTCAGTATCACTATCATGACAGTGATAATGTCAACGTCATTACATTTTTCAATGTCCCATTAAGGATATACTTACCCAGTTTTAGAAGGAAGAGTCTGTAGGATTTAGGGCACACTGTTTAATAGGATTAGAAAGTTGCCAGAGCTGGCTACACAGGCTCCTTCCTAGCCTGGACTCCAGCCTACCTCTGAATCCCCCGAAGCCACTGTATTCTGCAGCCTCCAGCACACTGTCCATTTTCCTCTTCCCCCAAAATGACTTGGTTTCCAAATCTGTGTAATGATCATCCTTTACCTGAAAGCCCCTTCCTTTCTTCTCTAGGCAGCAAATTGCTACTCATGTTTCAAATTCTGGTCTCAAGGTTTTCTCTATGAAGACCCCACCCCCCAGCCCACCCTCGGCCCTAATCCAGGCTGAGTGAGCTGCTCCTTTGGGCACTTGTAGCCCCCGTGCTGCTTTCTATCACAGCCCTCATTACAGGACACATCTGCTTCCCTCATCATCTCTGACAGTCCCATGATGGAAAGGACAGTGATTTATGTCTCTCTGCAGACCAAATGCCTAACATAGAACTGGCATAGAATAGCAATTGGCTGAATGGGAGAATATACGAATAGGTGGGTGGATGCATGAATGCATGGATGAATAAAAGAAGATAGTTGCGAGCTTCATGGAATACAAAGGGTTAAGAAGATGTGGTGCAACTAGCACTTACTGAGGATTTAGTGTGTTCTAAATACTATACTCATCATATATTATCTCATTTAAAAGCGCCCCACATCCCATAAGGTAAGGACTATAATTATCCCCATTCTACAAAACAGGAAATTCAAGCTTAGGTAGGTTACGTGACTTGCCCAAGTGTACCCAGCTAACAGACTGTGGAATTGTGAATTCAAAGCCTAGACAGAGCCCGTATTTCAGTTCCCAGATGACTATAGTTTTTGTCTTAGCTAGCCTGGCTAAGATCTTTGAGCTGTGAAATTGTATCAGCCTAGTCTAGATACTGGAAGGAAGAGGTTGTAGTTCTCTTGCATTGGTAGGTGTTTCTGTATCATCAGAGCTTCTGTGAGGGTGATCAGGAGCTAGAAGGTTCTGGAAAGTGAGGGCTCTCTCTTTCTTAGAGTCAGGACTGCCCCCTACAATCTCCCTCTGGCCCCAGAGAGCCAGTTCTATGACCTGAGGGGCAGCAAACCCAGTGGTTATGCCATTGTCCAGTGTTCTCTGCATTTGAAAGTGACTCACCCACCTTTTTTCGCTAAGTCGTACAAATGTAGGATGTGCCGCCCAGATCCCTGCCAACCAGCACTTCATCATTTACTGAATGAAGCAGGTGATTAGACATTTGCATCACAAGGAATGCATAGGAAGGTGGTGTGAGCTGGCCTGGGGTGTTTACAAAACTGGGAGAATAATTAAAGAAGAAGGGTTCACTGTGGAAGTAGCCCTTGAAGAATGCATTGGTATCAACTGAGGAGAGAGATTGGGAAGGTATTGCTAGTAGAAGAAAGAAATATGCAGAGGTACATGTGAGTGACACTGTGCAGGGCATTATGGGAATATCTGGGGAAAACTGTGAACAAAGTGAGTGCTGGTGAAGTGGGCAGAAATCAGAATCTCCATCAGAGCCAGGCTCAGGATATCACTCCCACAATCCCCAGCTGCGTCCCCACGCTGGGAAGAGAGGCACATTCTGGCTTCCTTATCCTCCCTGATAGATGAGCCCTGATGTGCTCTTTTACTGGGGGACACTGTCCTTTAGAATGCAGGTTTATGTGGTGTGTGTGTGTGTACTCTTTACGTAAAGTAGCTATGGATTATTCACTTAGTTGGAGAAAAATATTCATAAATATTAAGGGCTTTAAGTTATTTGCCTTATTGGATTGTTGCTGTGCTTAAACATTAAAACGACAGCCAGCCAGATACGTCTTTATTTCTTTGGTTTCCATCTTTGTTCCCCAGCCCCTGTGCCCCTTAATAGCATCCCCTTCCTACCAGGGAGTTTTGGGTGGAGCTCACTTCCCCTTTTGCCAAAAGTAGTTTTTTTTTTTTTTTGCGGTACCCGGGCATCTCATTGTTGTGGCCTCTCCCGCTGCGGAGCACAGGCTCCGGACGCGCAGGCTCAGCGGCCATTGCTCACGGGCCCAGCTGCTCCGCGGCATGTGGTATCTTCCCGGACTGGGGCACGAACCTGTGTCCCCTGCATCGGCAGGCGGACTCTCAACCGCTGCGCCACCAGGGAAGCCAAAGGTAGTTTTGAAACTGCGTAATCAAAATGGCATTCAACTTGAAACCATGAGATAGTTACAGGGATAGAACGAAGACTGGATAGAACCCCCAGCTACCTAGAGTCTAGCGCTAAATCTATGATGAAATAACCCCTTGTGTCTCTACCTCTGTGACATTTCTCCTACTTGATTTTCCTCCCCGTCTCCATCGCTGCATGTCCCAAACCCTGCTCTTCCTTCCAAAGAAAACCTTAAAGCTACTTTCTTCGGGAAGTCTTTCAAAATTTTTCCCACATGAAAGTCATGCACACTTCCTCCAAACTTCGATAACCTCTTCTCTATCTTTCTTATGATATTTGTCACTTATTACCTTTTATGAGAGTAATTTAAGGCCACTTCTCTTCTCCCTTAATTAATCTCCTGAAGCACAGTGACTATGTACAGGTCATGCCTGTGTTTCCAGTGACTAGACTGGTCCTGACAAATAGCAGACCCTCAGTTAATGCCTGATGAATTATTAGACTAGGTTAATCACATGGGCTGTGTGATCTTGGACCCGACTTTCCACTCTCCAGGCATCATTGTCCCCATCTAAGAAGCTGTGTGGCTCTGGAAACGAGCTCAGGTTCTGGAATCAGATAGATGAGGATCGACAGTGCAGTTCTGCCTCTGACTCCCTCAACTTTTGGAAATAACTTGTGCTAAATTGTCATTACCTAATTTGTAAATCATACACTCGGCCACCTCATAGGAAGGCTGGGAGGATTAGACTTAATGTATGTAAAGTGCTCAGCAGGCCACACTAAACCTAATAAGTACGTAATAAATCTATGTTGTTGTTAATTTGGAAAGCAAAGGTGATGGGCTAGATAGTTTCCACAGGTCTTCTCCACCTCAAATGGTCTTTGACTATAAATCTGATTGGCAGGCATTGTTGTCGAGTGAAAAGTCCAGTATTTGGAGTCAGAAAAACCTGATTTGAACCCCAGCTCTTAAGTGCAGTGGGTCCTCAGAGGAATTAATTAATTTTCTCGGGATTCCATCCACAGCACCTGGAGATGTGGTAATATCTGCTATTCTTGTTCCTCAAGACTGTTGTGAGACTGTGATAGAATACTTATTGAAATCCTTTTTTAAAACACACTATAGATTAGCAGCATCCTGGAATCATAGCCTTGGCACCTTCAAAGACAGGGAATAACATGCAGATTTGAACAGGGAGCCTTTCCTCTGGGGCTCTGGCTTTCCTTTTTGGACCACATGCCCCTTCCAGGAGGTGCTGCCAGGGCCAGTGCTACCACAACCCAGTGATCCCAGGTCAGGTTGAACTGAGGCCCGGGAGAGCTGATTTATAGTCAGAGCACATAGCTGCCTCCATAAATCTTCCCTGATGTGTCTTTCAGAGAAGTTTGCATTCCTAAAAGTGCATGTCTCCTCCAGGCGGTTTTCCTTGTCTGTCTGAAATATGTCACGGGGCCCTCAGTCAATTCTGTCTGGTCTGGCTGGGTGGAGAGGCAACTGCAGGCAGCCTTAAGAGAAGGCTCTGGACCAGGTCTTGGCGGGGCCTGGGGATATAACTCTAGGATATTTCTTTCATCATCAGAATGGCACAATACCATGTCAGAGTTGTAGCGTAATAAACACCCTGAAACTTGGTGACTTAAAACAGAAACCACTTATTTGGCTCTTAATTCAAGTCAAGTCAAGCATTTGGCCCTGGACTCAGCTGGGCAGTTCTTCTGGTCTGGATCGGGCAGGCTCAGCTGACCTCAGTCAGGTACCTGTGGTCAGCCAGCTCTCCAAGGCTGGCTCACATGGGTTCCAAAAGCAGAAAGGACAAGAGCTGCAAGGCCTTTTGAGGCTTAAGCTCAGAAGACACACTTCATCCTTTCCACTTCGTTCACTTGCTCAAAACCAAGTTGTGAGGCCATCTTAGACACAGAGGGTAAAGAAACAGAGTTCATCTCTTGGAGAAGGGTCAAAATATTAGGATGACTTTTGTAACCTACAAGTACTCATATTTTATGAAGCCTCTATTTTATGCTAAAGCCTGAGCTGATCCTCACAACCTCAGCATAATTACTTCTAATTTGCTGATGGAAAAGTTGAGACTCACATATATGAAGGAAACTTTAGGATGTGGCACAGCTGGTCATGGGAGAACCAGATCCCTGATTCTAATCCTTGTAATAGCTGACCTAAAGACTATACTTTTTTTTTTTTTAACCTCTGCTACTTTGTCCCTCTTTAACAGTGCTAAAGACTTCATATAAAGCCATTGTTAGATACAGCCTGGCTTGTGGTGTATCAAAGGGCAGTAAATTTGCATCCTGGCTCCATCCTTGCAAGGGCTTATGGTCTATTGCAAGGTCAGTAAAATGCTTTAGTAAAGGGCCAGATAGAAAATATTTTAGGCCTTTCTGACCAAGAGGCAAACTTCAAGATAGTATGTAGGCACCTATATGATGAGAAAATTTTTTCCACAGATTTTTATTGATGGAATTTAAAATATAATAATCAAGTACCATTTTTTTGTAACAAAGTTCTAATGAGAAGAATGGAACTTATTTGACACTAAAATGTGAATTTCATATCATTTTCACATCTTAATATATTCTTCTTTTGATTTGTTTTTACCACTTAAAGATGTAAAAGCTATTCTTAACTCCTGGGCCATACAAAAACAGGCAGTGGGCCACATTTGGCCCACAATCCCTGGCATAAGGGAGCATCTCACATTTGGACTCAGAGAATCCTAGGTCCAGCCCCCCCATGGCTATCTAATTGCTCTGTGATTTGTGATGTGAGGCGAATCCTTAATGTCCCAGAGCTGCTGTTGCCCCAGGCTCCTAGGCACACAACAGAGGGGAAACAATTCCTTATGTTCTCTTAGTCCACCAAAGATGGAAGTGAATCTCAAGTTCATCTGATCCAGCTTCCTTGTAGATGTGGAAAATGGTGGAGCAGAAGACCTGTCTCTCTGCCGTAGACAGAAACTAGCAGACCCAGAGATGGAATGCCACAAAATTGTCCTTGTTTCATGCCATTTGAACATGTAAAATTATGTAGGCCATATTACATACATAAGGATTGACTACTGGGGAATTTGGATAAAACACATAGTGAGAAGCTGGCAGATTGTTCTCTTTTCTAATTCAACTGCAATCAAATGAGTAAATCATTTAGAAGATTACAAAGAGAAGGCTTTGTGTTTTCCTATGTTTGAGAAAGACATGGTGAACCACAGTGAGGATATGGGGTAGAGTTCACAAGCCATTAGCAGGAGTTTTGGGGTTTTTTTGTTTTTGTTTTTTATTTAATTTATTTTATTTTTGGCTGCGTTGGGTCTTCGTTGCTGCGTGCAGGCTTTCTCTAGTTGTGGCGAGCGGGGGCTACTCTTTGTTGCGGTGCATAGGCTTCTCATTGTGGTGGCTTCTCTTGTTGCAGAGCATGGGCTCTAGGCACGCGGGCTTCAGTTGTTGTGGCTTGGAGGTTCTAGAGTGCAGGCTCAGTAGTTGTGGCGCACGGGCTTAGTTGCTCCGTGGCATGTGGGATCTTCCCGGCCCAGGGCTTGAACCCGTGTCCCCTGCATTGGCAGGCGGATTCTTAACCACTGCACCACCAGGGAAGCCCAGCAGGAGTTTTTAAGCTGTGCTCCAAATAGGTGCTCAGGGGACGAGCAGGCATAGAGGGATATTGCTGTGCATGCAGGGCTCTTTCATCAAGCTCCTATTCTAGATTTATGTATCGGGCTTCAACATTTTTGGAGAAAAGCCCCAATTCTACCATATACGCTTTTAAAAACAAAAGTGTTTTTATGACAGAAGCTCCCATTCCTATATGGAAAGAAAGCCAGCAAGGGGCTTCTTCCTGTTACATACACACACACACACACACACACACGCACACACACGCACACACACATAGACACACACACAGGTTGGGTAAAATATAACTTTTTTTTTTAAACACAAATTTACCTCAAAAATGAAGAAAGGCAACTCCTCAGTTGTAAGGAATGAGGAGGAAATGCAGAACCCTAAGCTTTGAGTTTAGAAGCTGATGTCTTGGTGACTCCAGGTGGGCAGTGGGATGGGATGGGATAAAAATAAAAAGAAAACAGGAGCAAGGAAGAAATGAAAGATAACTTGGTAGAAAAAAGCCCTAAAGCATGAGTAATCATAATAACTATAATTTGCATATTAAAATTCAGAGCTAGATTATACTACACAAAACCTATTTATGTGCTGTTTACCAAAGAACTTCTTAAAACATAAAGACACAAAAAGTTTGACAGTGGAGGAAAAGAAAAATACATACTAGGCAAATACTAATCAAATGAAAGCTTTGGGAGAAGTATAAGTATATGACAAAATAAAATTTACAACAAGAAGAAACAAGAAATCCTTAGGAATAAAGAGTGTCATTAATTAATCATAAAAGGAATGGTTCACCCGGAGACAAATAAAACCTGTACTTACATATGCGAGCAACACAACTTCAAAACATATAAAGAAGAAATTGAAGTAGAACAACAAGTAGATGGATACCTAATCGAAGTGGGAGATTTTTTTATAGAAATCTTCCTATTAGATCAAGTAAGCAGAATGCTACAAATAATATGGACAAATTGAACTGTCCTATTAAAAATACAATAAAATGGGCATATATAAAATCCTGTCCCTAAGAATTAGAGTTTAAAGATTTTTCTCAAGAAGTGAGAAATTCTCTTAATGGTCTTGGCATCTTATGACCCGAATGTTCTGGCTTTGGCCCAATTTCCTGAAATTTCATTTTATTTTCAGTGATAACTCTTTGCAACATTTATGACTAAATGTGGATTCATTTTTATGCCTCTGAAAGACATATCTCTCAATCAGGGGTGTGAGCAGGGAGTAGCAATCTATGTGTACTGATTTTGTTTTGGTTTTGCTTTTTGAGGGGGAATAGGGTATAGGGGAGGCTGTGGTTGAAGGAGAACCCTTCCAGAAAAAATAGTCGCTGTCAAAACAAAGCACTATTATTTTGTTTCAATCCATATTCCTCATATTTTTCCTCAGGCCAGAGAAATAGTCCATTTTGTCAGGATAGCTTCTGGAACCAGAAGGGCTTTCTCTAGATTACCTGTATATGATCTAGTTGTGAAGGTTTGCAGGAAATAACTGTAGTGTCTGACCTCCTGTATCTGTGTCAGTCTGGTTACCTTGCACAAGGAGTTTCCTGAGAAGGGTCAGTGTGATCCCCTTCATGGAATCATGTGACATTAGCAGTAACCTTTATAGATTCCAAGATGGTAAAAGGTCTTGATGTCATTTCCCTTTTAAGCAGGACTGCATGGCAGTAACTCTGCAAGATCTTGAGAACTTAAGACTAGATAATTACACTGGTAATTAATATTATAAATAATATCTTATTTATTTTATACGTAATAGTTTGTACCTCTTATTTCCCTACCCCTATCTTGCCCCTCCCCCCATCCCTGTCCCCACTGGTAACGACTAGTTTGTTCTCTGTATCTGTGAGTCTGTTTCTTTTTCATTATAGTCACTGGTGTGTTGTCTTTTTTTTAGGTTTCACATATAAGTGATATCATACAGTACTTGTCTTTCTGTGCCGGACTATCTCTGGCCACATTCTGATGTAGATCGGCTTCTTTGGTCCCAACACAGCCAGAGAAGTCAGATCATCACTATGGCATCATCATTCCTGCCATAGGATGAGACCCTTCCTGTATGCTCCCTAGAGATGCTGCTGCTGATTCCCATTGCTTGGATTCTAGCCCCTCCTGCTATTATCCTGCCCAGGGCCTCCAACCTTACTGTCATCATTCTTTCAACTGAGTGCCTACCAAGTATGAGACACCATGCAGAGTCCTGAGACTTCAGCAGAAAACTGGGTATACGAGGTCCCTACCCCTGTGGGGGTCAAGGTATATAGGAGGAAACAGACAGGTTATCCATCAAGCAAGAAAGCATACAAGTACAACGATTACAGACTGTTGTAAGTGCACTGGAGGAAATGACCTTGGTGTTGGCCATCACAGTTGTCCACCAAGCCTAAGGTAAAACCAGCCAGGCTTCTTCTTCCTTGCCTTGGCTAGAAACCATCATCCCTGCCTGTGACTTCCCCAGCCAAGTCCAGAGGAGCAGATCCCGAGGTTGTAGTTTGCTTTTATTCTCTTTCCTACTTTAGGACGTATATCTGGTAGGAAACAGTAGCAATAATTGGCCACCTGCCTTGTGCCAGTCACTGTTCCAGGTGCTTTCAAATGTATTCTTGTAACCACCTTTCTTTAACCCTTATTTTGCAAAAGAAGTCGATATTCAGAGACGTGAAGTATGTTGCCCAAGCTCATGTGGTCAAGTCGGTGATGGAGCCTGGCTGTCAACTTAGATCTGTCTGCTTCCAGCACTGATGTCCTTTCTCCCACATAGTAGCTCTCTCTCTTTTCAGTGCCTGCCTCCAAACCTGCTTTCACATCACCTGTGTGGGGTCTCTGCACATACACAGGCCTCAGAGGTTAGACTGAAATTTGGCAGAAATAAAGTCAGCCACAAAAACAGACCCTTTTGGGCTTCCCTGGTGGCACAGTGGTTGAGGGTCCGCCTGCCGATGCAGGGGACACGGGTTCGTGCCCCGGTCTGGGAGGATCCCACATGCCGCGGAGTGGCCGGGCCTGTGAGCCATGGCCACTGGGCCTGCGCATCCGGAGCCTGTGCTCCGCAGCAGAAGAGGACACAACAGAAGAGACCCCAACAGTGAGAGGCCCGCGTACCGCAAAAAAAAAAAAAAACAAAAACAGACCCGTTTGAATCCCCTAATCATCCTAGTGGGATTTGCATTCATTTTCTTGCCTGATTATTATTAAGAATATGCCATCTGTGTCAATTACATTTCATGATTTTGTTGTAAACTTTTGTACAGTGTAACTTAAAAAATCTAGCCTTTTATCTCATTTCAGGATGGAAAATGTTGGTTTGATGTACAAGGTCTAATTGTCCTCACCACGTGTTAGAAATCCAAGTGCAGCTAAACATTAAGGTTAAATGATGATATCACAACTTACTCAGTTTGCATTTTACATCCAATTGAAAACACAAACCCCTTGCCTCATTAATCCTTTGCAATCCAATTCCCCCACCCCCAAACGAAATGATACTTTTGGGACACATTTATATCCTTTTAACAGCCGCCTGACAGTTCTGCTGATGGAGTTTGTATCCAACTTTGTTACTGGGTAGTGACAACTTACCCTGATGGCTATGTGTACATAATTATTCTCTCATAGTTAGATTTAATTAATGCTTACCCTCATCATGATCTTGCAGCTAGCAAGCTTGCTTTGCTTAATGGCAAAAGGATTTCCTTTTTAGCCAAGAGAGACTCCAAAGGGCTTTGTAAAACTCTTTTTTTTTTTTAAGAAGAAAAAAAAAATTGCACCTGAGCCTGTTTCATTTCTTCCCGCCCTCACATTAATGCCACATTGTGAATGGATGTGATGCTACATATGGGGATGGGTTATGAAACTTAATGTTAGACTAAGTATCGCTAATATGAACAGCTCTGACAGACCTACAAAGAAGATGTATAATTTTCAATATCTTAGTTTAGAATTGAAGTGTCCTGGCTTCATTTTGTTTGTCTCTCTACAAAATATGTATATGTGTATTTTTCTAACCACCTCCCCAAATGGGACCCAGAGTTCAGTAATAAATAACTATGAAAGTAAGGAGACATTAAGAAGAAATGATGGGAGAGACAAAGGGAGTTTGAAGATGAGATTTGGAAAGAGATTATTAGAAAGTTCATAATAAGGAGAGGGTGTGTGTACTTATAAAACCCCATAAGATGGGAATACTTTACAAATAATCTGTCCCAGTCCACGCCTGTGAAATATTCATGTGCTATTTGCTTTTTGTTCCCATAATGGCAATGCCTTGTGTTTGCAGAGAGCTTAACAGTTTACAACAAATTTTCACATCCATTATCTTAGGTGATCTTTTACAACAGCCATGTGATGTAAGCAGAGAAGCATTCACAGATGAGGAGACAGAGGCTCAGGGAGGTTGAGGCATTGGCCCATAGTCACATACCTGCTCAAATAGCAGTCCCTCTTTGCCTTCATTTGTCCTGCTAAAGCATCAGCAGACTCTTAGCTAAAAGATAACATCTGGAGGCAGCAGAAGCAAGAAGAACTACAATCCTACAGCCTGTGGAACAAAAACGACATTCACAGAAAGGTAGACAAGATGGAAAGGCAGAGAGCTATGTACCAGAAAAAGGAACAAGATAAAACCCCAGAAAAACAACTAAATGAAGTGGAGATAGGAAACCTTCCAGAAAAAGAATTCAGAATAATGACAGTGAAGATGATCCAAGACCTCAGAAAAAGAATGGAGGCAAAGATCGAGAAGATACAAGAAATGTTTAACAAAGATCTAGAATTAAAAAACAAACAAACAGAGATGAACAACACAATAACTGAAAAGAAAAATACACTAGAAGGAACCAATAGCAGAATAACTGAGACAGAAGAATGGGTAAGTGACCTGGAAGACAGATGGTGGAATTCACTGCTGAGGAACAGAATAAAGAAAAAAGAATGAAAAGAAATGAAGACAGCCTAAGAGACCTCTGGGACAATATTAAATGCAACAACATTCACATTATAGGGGTCCCAGAAGGAGAAGAGACAGAGAAAGTACCTGAGAAAATATTTGAAGAGATTATAGTCGAAAACTTCCCTAAGATGGGAAAGGAAATAGCCACCCAAGTCCAGGAAGTGCAGAGAGTCCCATACAGGATAAACTCAAGGAGAAACACGCCAAGACACATAGTAATCAAATTGGCAAAAATTAAAGACAAAGAAAAATTATTGAAAGCAACAAGGGAGAAACGACAAATAACATACAAGGGAACTCCCATAAGGTTAACAGCTGATTTCTCAACAGAAGCTCTACAAGCCAGAAGGGAGTGGCATGAGATACTTAAAGTGATGAAAGGGAAGAACCTACAACCAAGATTACTCTACCCAGCAAGGATCTCATTCAGATTCGATGGAGAAATCAAAGGTTTTACAGACAAGCAAAAGCTAAGAGAATTCAGCACCACCAAACCAGCTCTACAACAAATGCTAAAGGAACTTCTCTAAGTGGGAAACACAAGAGAAGAAAAGGACCTACAAAAACAAACCCAAAACAATTAAGAAGATGGTCATAGGGACATACATATAGATAATTACCTTAAACGTGAATGGATTAAATGCTCCAACCAAAAGTCACAGGCTTGCTGAATGGATACAAAAACAAGACCCATCTATATGCTGTCTACAAGAGACCCACTTCAGACCTAGGGACACATACAGACTGAAAGTGAGGGGATGGAAAAAGATATTCCATGCAAATGGAAATCAAAAGAAAGCTGGAGTAGCAATACTCATATCAGATAAAATAGACTTTAAAATAAAGAATGTTACAAGAGACAAGGAAGGACACTACATAATGATCAAGGGATAAATCCAAGAAGAAGATATAACAATTATAAATATATATGCACCCAACGTGGGAGCACCTCAATCCATAAGGCAACTGCTAACAGCTCTAAAAGAGGAAATTGACAGTGACACAATAATAGTGGGGGACTTTAACACCTTACTTACACCAATGGACAGCTCATCCAAACAGAAAATTAATAAGGAAACACAAGCTTTAAATGACACAACAGACCAGATAGATTTAATTGATATTTATAGGACACTCCATCCAAAGACAGCAGATTACACTTTCTTCTCAGGTGCGCACAGAACATTCTCCAGGACAGATCACATCTTGGGTCACAAATCAAGCCTCAGTAAATTTAAGAAAATTGAAATCATATCAGGCATCTTTTCTGACCCCAATGCTATGAGATTAGAAATGAATTACTGAGAAAAAAAATGTAAAAAACACAAACACGTGGAGGCTAAACAGTACGTTACTAAATAAACGAGATCACTGAAGAAATCAAAGAGGAAATCAAAAAATACCGAAAACACGACTATCCAAAACCTATGGCATGCAGCAAAAGCTGTTCTAAGAGGGAAGTTTATAGCTATACAAGCCTACCTCAAGAAACAAGAAAAATCTCAAATAACAGCCAATCAAGTCATACATCCACTTGTATCTCACCTTGAACCTCACCTTTGTCCCCACAAAGTGGATGGCCAAGTGCACCCCTTGAAGTCTGTCCTTTGTGCAGAAGTGACATTTTTTACTTGTATCCATATGTATGAAGCTAATATCTCTCCGTGAAATCAGCTTGGCCTTCCACCCCCATGCCTCCCCCCAACCCCCACCATTTACATAAGCATAAGGAAGGGTGCCAGTGGTGGATGGCATGGGATCTGGGCCATCCACGTGTGTAGTTTTGTTGCAGGAAGGGGGACCCCTTCCAGGGCCTGAGAGTGGGCTCTTGTCTAACACTTGGAAATGAATTGTCTGAGAAGACACACGTGCTGACAAAGCAAGAGACTTTATTGGAAAGGGGCGCACGGGTAGAGAGCAGCAGGTAAGGGAACCCAGGAGAACTGCTCTTCCACGTGGCTTGCAGTCTCGCGTTTTATGGTAATGGCGTTAGCTTCTGGGTTGTCTCTGGCCAGTCACCTTGCTTGGCCCATGGTCTGACACAGGGTCCTTCCCTGCGGTGCATGCATCTCTCAGGCAGGATGGATTCCAGCAGGAAGGACTCTGGGAGATTGGTTGTGTCCTCCCTCTTTTGGCCCCTCCCAAATTCTCCAGGTTAGTTTTTGGCAGCAGTACCATGCTCCTTATTGGGACCTCCTGTTGTGAGACAGCTCGGGCAAGTGGGCCTGGCCAGGGCGGGTGGTTTCCATCAGCAGTTCCCTAACAGTTTACCTGTGCCCTCTGAACTTGCTTGGGCCTGATTCTGGATGCGCCACTTTCATCTTATGCCATCTCTCCCACATGGCTTGGTGGATCTGACAGACTCCAGCTCATGATAGGCAGCTCTGGCTTCCTAGGCTCTTGTTAGGACCTTGTATCATACCAGGTATAGGCCCCACCAGCCTCCTGCAAATGCATAGCTCTGTGCGGCATATGGTATGGCCTCATTCCAGAAGCTTGGGGGGGTTTACATTGTGAGTCTCCTAATTGGCACCTGCTATAAACTCCACAGAGTATTTATTTCCACCAGTGACTCTCATACTATAGGGTCCACTGGATCACATAATGCACATAGCAGGGTTGTTTGTAGCACAGCCTGCCCCACTCTAGATCCTTTTCCTGCTCTGTGATCTACGTAGAGCTGGCAGCCTTCCATGCCACTGGGAAAATGGGTCAGGGTAATATCCCCACGTGTTTCATATGCTGCTTTCAGAACCCAAAGAGGCCTACCAAGCATTCTGCTTCCTTCCTGGAGTTGTGAAGTGTAAGATGCAGGAATTTCTTCTTTATTTTGGAACAGATATATAGCATACCGCAGACCACAGAAACCAGCAACCTTCACTGATGTGGCAAGCCCCCTGTTTCTTCATAGGATTTATCTTGTGCTTTCTCGAGTACATATATCTCACCAGGCTCTTGAATGTACTTTCCCTTTTTTGTTCTTCTGGTCCAGCTAGCAGGATACATCAACATAGTGGGCCAGTGTGATATTCTATAAAAAGTCCAGGTGGTCCATGTCCCTTCAGACTGTTATGACAGAGGGTTGGATAGTTAATACAGCCCCGGGGAAGGACTGTAAATGTGTAGTGGTGCCCACCCCATGTGAATGGAAACTGCTTCTGTTCCTTCTTCGAGAGGGATGGGAAAAAACTTATTTTCCAGATAGATGGCTACAGACTAAATGCCCGAGGCTGTGTTAATTGGCTGTAGCATAGACACCACATCTGGCAGCTGCAATTAAGCCTACAGTTTGTTTGAGTGTGTGATAGCTCACTGCCATCCCCCTGGACCCATCTGAGTTGTTAAAGAACAGGGCTGGTGGATTACATGGCGATGTGATGGAGACCACCATCCCTGCATCCTCAGGGTCTTTCAGAGTATCCCTTACCACACCTACTTACCCTCGGGATGTGATCCTGGTTTTGCTTTCCTCTGTGGGCTGGAGATGGAGATGATTGCACTTGCCTTCCCCACTGTGATAGTTTACAGTAGAGACCAAGGAAACAATGAGACAAGGATTCTCCCATCTACTCCATATGTCCATGTAAATTATCCACTTGGGGACCAGGGACATGATCATCTCATGGTGAAATAGACCTAGGTGAGGACTCCATTTGTTACCTGGCAGTCCATATTTCCCCCACTCTAACTATACCTTGGGTCCCTGGGTATCAATGTCAACTTGTATTCAACTCTCTTTGAATAGTCTGGATACTCCTCTTACCTGGGTATCTGATTACCTAAATAAATGGCCGTCAATCCCCTGGGGAAGACCTGGAGGAACCGTGGCCACGTACACTTGCTATGCTGTCGGAGCCTTCCTCGTGGGTACCCAGGCTCTCCTTTGGTCAGTGAGTTCAGGTCTGAGAACTGGTTTAGATCCAGAAACAGGAATATAGTAGAAGCTTAGCAAATACTTGCTGTCATAACATGATGACTCACTTTGCCGGAAGTGCTCAGAATGTGCGTGGGAAGGTAGAGTCTTCAGTCCTTCAAAACAGAAATGATAAAATTTTCCTATGAACCACCACCTTCTTCTATTTCAGGGTTTTTCACCTCTCCCCCATACCCAATAGGAGCCAAAATATTTTATAATCATTCAGCGTTTTACCGTTACATAATCTTTGAATACAAATAATTTCCTTTAATGTGAAATAAGAGTTGGGCTATGTTAAGAAATTACCTTTTCATGTTCCAGTGCTACTTACCTCTTCACCTCCACTCGGCAACATCTACCCATGGAAAAGATTCTAAAGTCAGGCTCCATCACCTTCTGGGAAAATTCGGGGTAACGGACATGTCACAATGGGATCCCCTCATGTGTGTCACTCACAAGGACCTTATCTCAAACAAGAGCTAGTGAGGCAGGAATAAGTGTCCCTGTTTTTCACATTACACATTTTTAAAAATGCAGAAAAGAGTCAAAGAGGTTAAGTAATTTTCTCAAAACTCACTCAGCAAGGAAGAGGCTGAGCTCACATCATGTGTTCTTTCTAGCACTTGGAAGGGTAGACTTTGTCATTAACTGTGGAGTGAAAAATTCTGGAACCAGTGGATGAGGGAGTGTGGTGAGGGAGGTGTTGGGAGGGGCAGGGACACTGGAGGCCACTCTGTGCTCTCTCCCCATCCCCTGCCCCCAACACAAGCCCATCTGGTCCTCAGTAGGGGCCTTCCTGTCCCGCTGCACCTCGCCTTGGCACTCTCATCCCCTCCGCCTGAAGGCGTTTCCTGTGAAATCCAGCACAATCTGGGAAATAACACACCATGCCTAGCAAAACAAAATGCGTTTTTCATTTCCTTCATTTCCCCAGACAGTTCCTCACATAACCAAGCAGGCGAGCTGTTCCTGAAACGTCTACATGTTGAAACGTATATGTGTTTACAAGAGATTTCCAAACCTACATATAAGTCTTTTTCTGTTTGGAGTGGGTAGGGACAGCTATAATGTATAATTTTCCCTTCAGCTGTGCAGCTTTGAACTTTTCCACATGTTTTTACATGCATTAGCTATTCATTGGTTCCACAAATATTTTATCGAGTGTCTGCTCTATGCCAGCACTGGACTAGGTGCCGAGTACGGTGATAGAAAAAACAGAGATCCTAATCTCCTGACAGTTCTATTCTGATGGAAGAGAGAGGCAACAAACAAAGACATGGCATCATTTCAGATATTAATAAATGTTATGAAGAAAAATAAAGCAGGAAAAATAAAGTAGAGCGTGTGGGAGTAAAAGAAGACTAGTATCTTAGATAGGGTAGTCAGGGAAGACTTCTCCAAGGAGGTGACATTTGAGGAGAGCCCTACATGAAGTAGAAAATGACCATTCCAGACGAGGAAAGAGCAGTGTCATGACCCTGGGGCAAGAACAAGGTTAATGTGTTGGATGTAAAAGGCCAGGGCGAATGATTCCCTGTGAGTGACAAGGCGGACAGAAAGAAATGAGGTTGGATTGTCTTTTCTCTAGGAGAGAAAGAAAGGGCCCAGTGATGGCTGCCATGTTTTGGCCTGAGTAAGTAAGTGCATGACTAGAGATCATTTGTTTTATTTAAGATGGGGAGCCTGGGAGAGTAGCAGGTGGGGGAAGACCCATCAAGAATTCTGACTTGGCCATTTAAGAGTTTCTCATCTGAACTGAATAGTAACTTTGCAAAATCTATGGGGAAGATAACCATTATTTTTCTCTCATAAGAAAATAGGGAAGTTAAATGAGTGACCAGAAGCCACATGGCAACTTTGATAGAACCGGGGTGAGGACCCAGGAATCCTAGGTCTTAGTTAATGAGTCTGTGTAACTTGCCAGTGAATCCCTTTTGGAATGACAGTGAAATTCCCTGGTGCTTGTAGCCTTGTAGGAAGTGGAGAGAGGTTGGAAATCATGTGGGTTTTTTTTTTTTGCATAACAGTGCTTTTAAAAAGGGATTTCACCTGCCTTCTGCCCAGCTGTTGTAAGATGCAGGAACCTTTGGGTGGAATCTTACACCCAGAGGGATGCAAAGTGTGCCCGTAGATGGCCATGTCTGAAGAAAGACTCAGTTGTGGTGTCTGCTTTGAAACGATGCTGTCTTCTTCTGGGATGGAAGTGTGGGAGGGCTGAGGGGGGAACGGTAGCAGAGGGAACTGAAAACGCAGACTCTCAGGGCATGGTGGAGTATTTCTGTTTGCGATTGAAAGGCTAATAACTCAGCAAACAGGATTAATCTGGAGAACGTCTCTTCAAAGCATCTGTAGCATCACACCTTGGGGGTGCTGGTGAGAACAGTTCCTCCTGCTTCATTCTTTCTGGCCAGCCCTTGCTAGCACCTGCTGTGTGCCTGGTTCCACACCAAGAACTAAAGGAGGGGAAAAGCCCCTGCCTACATTTTGAGACATTATGGGAGAACTCTTCCTGCCCCCCAAGAAAGCCCCCAACTCTTTCCTAATACAGCTGTATTGGCACCCCTCTGGGTATTACAGCTGCTTGGTCTTTCTTTTTCTTCCTCTTTTTCTAACTTTACTTCCCCGCCCACCCAAGCTGTCTAAAAACTGTAAACTTCTGCAAGGGAGGAAAGAAGGAGGGCAAATAGCAGATTGCACTGAGTTCATTTCGCATGGATCTGAGCTCAGTAAATTAGGCATCTGTCCAGAGCCCTTCCTGTCTCTGCGGCAGAGAGTACTGGACCTTTCCCAGTGAAGGGGAGACTGAGGTCCCTCGTTCCACACAGGTCCCCTTCTCTCTCCTCTTCACCTGCCTGAGGCCTTGAGTACCCTGAGAACCTCACTGTAGTCACCACACATCACCATTCTGAAGTGCTAAGTTATCATATTGTCCACAAGAGGTATAGGGGAAGACCCCTGCGTGCAGACACCCAAGAGCTGGTTGTGAATCACTTGTTCTTCTGTCATCTTCTAGACACCTGCCTTACACATTGGTAATCACCATTCTGCTTATTCTGCTTACGTCGTGGAGTTGTTAAATGGACCTACTTAAATGACGAATGGGAAGGTGATGTGTTTTTTTATTTTTGTTTTTGTTTTTTTGCTGATGCTTAGATTCTCCTTGATCCCCCCCTCCCCTACCCGCCCCCCACACTTTCTGAGTATGATCATGGTCATCTGACAATCAAGGAATAACTCTACTGGCTATGGCACAGCCATTAGGCCTAAGGCAGGCCTATCCCTGTGTAACTCTGACTTGGAAACAGGGGCTTTGCAAAGATTTTGGAGCCAGGCTTCCATGGTGGCCTCCTAGTCTTACCATTCTCCATCCTTGCATTGAGCAGAATGAGAAGTTTCTCGTGAAATCTTGTACCTTTAACCTTACCTCCTGCTTTGCTTGTCCAAAGTGACAAAGATTATTTAAGGGTAGCAATTATGTGAGTCTGTTGTTCTTGATTATTTGTTTGCCTATTTATTGTTTTATTCTTGTGTGCCTAGACAGATGCACGGAAGGCACTACTCTGTCATGCCACATTGTGAAGTCTTCTTTCACCAAGATTTACACAGGTCACAAGAAACCCCCTTCCTCTGTACAACAGTCCACTTTCCTTTTTTAGTTTCAACTCACTGACGATTGAGCTAAGCCGGATGCTCTGCTACTCTTATGCAGTGGTGTCTCCTCCACTCTCATGCCTCCCCGCGCTTCCACACTTCTAATCGGAATCCTGACCATTCTCTGTGCTGCCCCCAGGATGGTAGGAACGAGCCCCTACAATGTGTTCCACAGTTCCTGCACTGACCCACGTGGTGGCCTTTCCACACTTGAGTCCATCTCCTGGTTTCCTGACCACTTCCTCCATCCAGATCTGAGTTATCTGACTGGAGGGACTGTATCCTGTTCATGGTGATACCCTAGCCTACCACACAGGCTTGACATACAGTAAGCATTCAATAAGTGTATTAAGTCAACATATACATAAGTAAATAAAATAAAACCACAAGTATTAGCTCAGAACTCCGAGGTTCACAAGATCCTTTTCATCCTTGCAACAGTTCTAACATGATATTCGGTTAGAGATGTAACACTTCAGAGTTTAAAGATGTCAGGTGACTCACCCATGATCACTGTGTGAGTACAGGTATTATTGCTGCATAATAAATTGCCCCACATGTTGTAGCTAAAAGCAACCACCATTTTATCTTACCCAAAATTTTGTGGGTCAGAAATTTGGGAAGGACTTGGCTGGGCAGCTCTGGCTTGGAATCTTTCATGTGGTTAGTCAGACACCAGCTTGGGCTGCAGTCGTCTGAAGAGTCAGCTGGTCAGGACATCCAAAATGGCCCACTTGCATGGCTGGCAGCTAATGCTAGTTGTTGGCGAGGAGCTCAGCTGGGGCCGTTGACTAGTGCTTCTACAGGTGGCCCCTCCAACATGGTAGTCTCTGGAGAGTCAGACTTCTTAGATGGTGACTGGCTTCTCTCAATGCAACCCTCCCAAGAGAACCAGGAGAAACTTCATGGCCTTTTCTTTCTTTTTCCTTTTTTAAAATTTTTATTGGAGTATAGTTCATTTACAATGTTGTGTTAGTTTCAGGTGTACAGCAAAGTGAATCAGTCATACATATACATATATCCACTCTTTCTTTTCCCGTATAGGCCATTACAAAGTATTGAGTAGAGTTCCCTGTGCTATACAGTAGATCCTTATTAGTTATCCATTTTATATATTGTGGGTTGTGTATGTCAATCCCAATCTCCCAATGTATCCCTCCCACCCCTTTCCCCCCGATAACCATAAGTTTGTTTCCTATTGTTACATCTGTGACCCTATTTCTGTTTTGTAAATAGGTTCATTTGTACCATTTTTTTAGATGCCACATATAAGCAATATCATATGATATCTGTCTTTCTCTGTCTGACTTATTGCACTCAGTATGACAATCTCTAGGTCCATCCATGTCGCTGCAAATGGCATTATTTAGTTCTTTTTTATAGCTGAGTAATATTCCATTGTATATATGTACCACATCTTCTTTATCCATTCCTTCATGGCCTTTTCTGACTGAGCCTTGGAAGACATACAGCCTCACCTCTGCCATTCTCTGTTAGTCAGAGCAGGAACAAGCCCACACAGATTCAAAGGTAGGAGATTGCACTTCTCAATGAGAGGTGTGTTAAACAATCTGGGGGCTGTGTTTAAAACCACCACAGTAAAACAGAATTAATGAACCAAGACTCAAACTCAGGTATCCTGGCTCCAAAGCCAAGTGTTTTTGGACCTTCCATGATGGATGGAGATACGTGTGTGTGTGTGTGTGTGTGTGTGTGTGTGTGTGTGTATAATGAATTTTGAATGCATAATACAGTTCAGAGCTAATGCAGTGTATCAATGAAGGCCTCAGTTCTTCAGATAGGTACAGGAAGACTTATTCTGCTAACAACATTATTTATGATAAATTATTGAATTGTCTGTGTTCCAGTTTCATGCCTGAAATGTAGATGAGGAGAACACTTATCCCTCTGGGATTACCTCTTTGCCCTTGATTCTGACCAACAAAAAGAGTATTATTTGGAAATAATATGTCTTAGACAAAAATGCATATCTTAATCATACATGTAACCAGGAACAGGAGGCTGCTCTTAATCCATGTCATAAACTTGTTTATTTTTTAAAGTTAAACTGATTTGTGTTCATTAAAGCAAGTCTCTAAAATTCCTAAAAGTGCCACCAGAAAAATAAAAACTTCCTGTAACCCCATTATCTAAATATTACCAACATTTAAATTTTGCTGTAGTTAATTTTCAAGCTTGATTTATATTTTTCTATATGCAGTTTAAAAATCAACTAAATTAAGGTATATTTTATGTACAATAAACTGCATCCATTTAGAGTACACAATTTATAATACATCACCTTTTTATAATACATCCTTTTATATTCATCCTTCTTTCTATCCACAACATCAGGCAACCACAGATCCTCTTTTTGTCACTGTAGATTGGATTTGCCTCATCCAGAATTTCATTTAAATGGAATGAGACAGTATGTATTCTTTGTGTGTGGTATCTTTCATTCTACCTAGTTACCTTGAGATTCATCTGTTTTGCATGTATTGGGAGTTCCTTTTAAAATACTGGCTATTATTCCATTTATATGGATATGCTTTATTTTATGTATTCACCTGTTGATGGACTTTGGGGTTGACTGCACTTTTGTGCTACTGTGAATAAAGCTGCTACAAACATTCATGCACAAGTCTTTGTGTGGCCATATGATTTCATTTCTCTTTAGTAAATAACTAGGAATGGAATATCTGGGTCATATGGTTGTTGTGGGTTTAACTTTTCGAGAACTTTTTTTTTTCAAAGTAAGTACCTGATGCACATTCTCATCAGCAGTGTATGAGAATTTCACATGCTTCAAAACTTTGTCAAAATTGGTAAGGCTGATCTTTTTTTAAAAATTAACCATTCTAATGGTTGTGTAGTAGTATCTCATTGTGGTTTAATTTTCATTTTCCTGACGAATAAAGAGTTTAAGCATCTTTTTATGTGCTTGTTGCCATTCTGAGATTTGTTTTTTTGTTGAAGTATTTCTTCAAATAAGTTGCCAATTTTTCAACTGAGTTTTTGTTTCCTTTTTATAGAATTATAAGGAGTCTTTATATTTTCTGGATACAAGTCCTTTGTCAGATATATGTATTACAGACAATTTCTCCCATTCTATGGCTTGTCTTGTCTTCGTGATCTCTTTAGAAGATTTATTTTCATTTTTATAAAGTTCTATTTATATATATATTTTTTTATTTTATGGTTCATGCATTTGGTTCCCCATCTAAGATCTTTGCCTACCCCAATGTCACAAAGACATTTTTCCTGTTTTCTACTAGAAGGCTAATAGTTTTAGTATTTACTTTTAGTTCTAGGATACATTTTGAGTTAATATATGTATACAGCATGAACTAAGGGTCTGTGCTCATTTCCTCTAGCATATGGCTTTCCAGTTGTTCCAGCAACATTTGTTGAGAAGGTTTTCCTTTGACAACTTTACGAAAAATCCGTTGTGTATATTTCTGAACTCTCTATGCTGTTGCATTAATCTATATGCCTATCCTTTAGCCAAAAATGCACTATAGCAAGCCTTGAAAACAGGCAGTGTTAAGTCCTCCAGTTTAGTCCTGTTTTAAAATTGCTTGGCTATTGGAGGTTATTTGCACTTCCATATACATTTTAGAATCATCTTGTTGATTTCTACCAAAAAACAAAAAAGCTGCTGGGATTATAAGTAGTGTTTCATTTAATCTATAGATACGTCTGGGGGTAAATGGCATCTTAACAATATTGAGTCTTGCAACCCACAAATGTGGTATATTTCTCCATTTTTTAAGGTTTTCTTTCATTTCTCTTAGCAGTTTTATGTTGTTTTCATTGAAGAGATCTTGCATGCCTGTTGTTAAACTTATTATTGTGTAGTTTAGACTTTCTTGTACTGTTGTGTGGAATTGTTTTTTAAATTTTATTTTCCAGTTGTTTTCTGCCTGTATATAAAGATACAATTAACTTTCTTATATGAAACTTTCATCTTGCAAGCTAAAGTCACTTATTCTAATAGTTTTGTAGATTTCTTATGATTCTTTTTCTAAACAGTCATGTCATCTGCAAAAAATATGGTTTCATTTCCTTTATACTCTGTGTTTTTTATTTCTTTTTCTTGCCATATTGAAATGGCTAGAGCAAAACTGTTTCTGTATGTTTGATTTTCAGCTGTTTGACTATAAGGATAGGCTTTTTTCCCCCCTCATATTTATTCTGTTCCCTGAGCTTTACAAATTTGCTAGTTTATATCTTACACTAAATTTGGTGCATTTCAACCATTATTACTTTAATTTTTAAAGTTATTATTCTGTTTTCTCTCTTTGCCTTCTGCAACTCTTTTTATCCATATTTAGAACTTTTGGTATTGTCCTGTAGATCCCTTAAACACTGTTTAATTTTTTTTCAATCTTTCGTTTCTCTCTTCTTCAGATTAGAGAATTTCTATTAATCTGTTTTCAAGGCAATGATTATTTTCTCTGTTATCTCCATTCTATTAAGCCCATACAGTGGTTAAAAAAAAATCACATATATGTTTAATTTTTTTTGCTTTTAAAACTTCATTTGCTGTACGTATGTTTGTGTATAATTTTCCTGCTCATAATTCTTATATTTTTAATTCATTATAATTATCTTCTTCCTTACCCCCATTGAGCACAATTATAGTAGTTGTGTTAAGGTCCTCGTCCATCTGCATCATCTTAGGTTGACCTTTGCTGATTGTCTTTTCCCTTGGGAATGGATGAAACTTTCCTGGTTCACCATATGTTGAATAATTTTGGATTGAATTCTAGAAGTTGTGAATTTATTGTATGAAGATTCTTGGATTCTTTTTCTCCAAAGAATGTTGAATGTTGTTTTGCAGGCAGTGAACTTGGTTAGACTCCAGCTGTCTTGCCTGTGGTGAGCAACATCTTAAATCTCAGTTATTATTATTACTTTTTTCCTCCAGCTGAGCTGGTTGGAGTCTGCCTTAAACATATATAGTTCAGAGGTCAACCAGAGATGTGGACAGAGACTACAGACAGACTACAAAACCCTTCTCTAGGTCTCTCCATTTTTTGGGTCTCTCCCTCACTCCCTGGGAGCATTCGGTTGATCTGGGATCCGTCTACTGGGTCCTCAGTCCAGAAAAAAAATTGGTCTTTGTCCTGTTGTTTCTGTTGCCCTGAGCCATACGGAAACTGTGACCTACCCTCAGGACCAACCCTGAAACATAGGAAATTCACCCAATGCTGCCTGCCTTCTCCAAGTTTCAACTCCTTCCCAAAACATACCTGCTTTTATTTACTTTCCAGAGCCCTCAGGTAGCATTTTTTTTCCTTTTTTTTGTCCGAAATTTATTGTTGTTATCTGCAAGAGGGTTGGCCTGCTAATATTTTATTCCTTTATGCCATAAGCAGAATCTCTACTATATTCAATGATTATTATTTTATAATATAGAGTTTATGTTTTTTACCCTCCTTTCTCAAAATGGATATTGGGCAGGCACAAATAATTTCTATAACATCTCATCCTCATCAAGACCCTTTTAATATTCAGCATAATTAATTATTCCCCTCAAGTTGGATATTTCCATTTTTCTATATTTGTAAATAACATGGCAATGAGTGTAAAGCTGCATAGGCAATGAGTGTAAAGCTGCATAAAGCCTTTCCTATATTTAGGATGGTTTCCTTAGGGTGAATTCCCAGAAGTGGGTCAAAAGGGATGGAGATTTTTTAAGGCTCTTTTTTATATTGCCAAATTGCTTCCCAAAAGGGCTGTGCAAATTTGCACTCCTTGCAGCAATTTAGGAAAGTGATCATTTCATAAAACCCTTGCCAGCGCTGGATATTATTAAACCAAGAAATAACATTTTTCTATTTGAAGAGATGAAAAATTATAACCAAGAATTTATGAACACATACACACATAATATTTTAATGCCAGAAGATAGATTGTTCTGGTTCTATGACCGGAGACTCTAAAATGAAATAAAGGTATTACAGAGAGGAAGACTCTGAAAAATGAAATTCTGAACAAATAATCACAGAGAATTACAATGAAGGAGGAATTTGGGAAGCATAGAGGGGGAAGCTATATTTGCACAGGAAACTAATACATGGAAAAAAGGCCAAAATGTGGAACAGTTTAGCCTAAACTTATGAAAATACTCCCAGAAAGGCTGAGACTTCAAATTTGTCAGTGCCTGGTGGGCAAATTGGAAAGAAGACAAATAAAACAAGCTTTTAAAATTGCTTTTGGAACAGTAAGAACAAGAAGATGATTGTCCCATTGCATGAAACAACTGAAACCTTACAACCAGATGAAAGTATAAAACTAAATTCATTCTGAGTCTGTCAGATCTGTCACTTATATCAAGAAAACAATCTGAAAACTAGTAAAGGGAGAATAAAGATGTTTCGTAAGGAATGGAGTTCTAACACACAGAGGAGGTACTAAGTATTTACTTTGAAGTGTCTTCCTCAAGTTCAGTCTCTCGACCCAAGCAAATTACTTTTCCAGGGCTAAAATAATATGAAGATATGTTTTCAGAACCACAAAGTTACTTACACTCTTGGAGGAATAAAGGTAGGCAGAGAAGCCAAAAATCCAAAAATCTGAAATGCACAAATCTTATCCTGATTTCAAGTAAGTGGTGAAGCACTTTTGAAACATGATTTTGATCCTCAAGCACAATAAGATGAGTTGGCCAAATTTACATAGTGAGTGTGTGGGATCAGAAGTTGGGAGCGTTAGAAGCCATCTTGGGTTCACTGCAAATAAATCATGCCAGGTGAATTGCAGTTCTACTTTGGATATACTTGTTGCACAGGTAGATCAGGGAGATACCATGAAACAGGATATCTAAGTGTCAGCAAGATATTTGACAAAGCTTCTCATAGGTGTATTGCTTTTTACATGTGTTTATCTGAATATTCCATCTTCCCAATTAAGTGCCAATTCTGTGATGGCAGGGAATATTTCTGTTTACTGTCTACTGCATATCCGTTACCTGGTATATTATAGGCTCTCAACAGATATTTATTGAATGAACAACATTTTTTTGTTGGTTTTCAAAGGAGGAAATTGTAGAGTGCTTGATAGTATAGTCAATTTTATTCAATTATATGTTTCCAAAGAGTTTTCATTAAGGGACTGATGTCAATTTGAAGAGAGTTCTATAGCCATGAGCTATCAAGTTCTATTCTCCATCTAGTTCTCTTCAGCACTGATGTCCTTGCCTTAGGTAAGGGAAGGCCTGGCATGGAACTCTGGGAATAGCAAGGACCACAGTTAGACATCCCAATGCATTCCTTCTCTGTACTGGCTGTACGGCCTTGCCAAAGACAAATAATCTCTGCACACATCAGTTTCTTAATATTTGAAACAAAGATGCCAGCATCAACTTCATTATACTCTTAAACGTACTATGTGATTTTAAGTTACATAAACATCTAATCTATGACTTGACATGTTGTAGACACTCAGTAACCTTTCATTCCTTTTCGTACCTACTGTTCCTTTTCATATTTATCCAATTCACAGGGGACATATAGTCAGGGAATAATGAAAACATGAGATCACAAGATTAGGACCAAAAATATCCTGAGATACTAGAAGAAAGGGCTGAAATAGATACAACTTGGTAGTATAAAATGTTTTTTACTTTGGTTTTAGAAAAATCAATTTTATAAATACATGATGGAAAAGACCAGATTTATTTGCAGTGCATGTGAACAAAGAACTGAGGGCATATTGAACACAAGTCAGCTGCCGGTAAAGCGGAAGCAGTCCTGGATTGCATTATTATAAGTTTTGTGTTCAGAGAAAGGGAGGTGACAGTCCGTTTCTGCTCGGTGTAGGTCAGAACACACCTGGATTATCATGCCTAGTTCTGGACATCAAAACTCAAAAAGGAGTTGAGCCAATTGGACTATGTTGAAAAGAATCTGACAAAATGAATTTGAAATATGGGATGCACATCAAAATCACAAAGATTGGAAAGCAGTGATGCAATACCCAGTGTTACAGAGGAAATAGTGAAATAATCACTCCTATATACAACTGATCAGGATGAAATTGGTATAACCTTTCTGGAGGACATCTTGACAATATGGATCAAAAGCTTTAACTATGTCAATACCCTTTGACACAGCGATTCATCTTTTTACTCTCAAGAAAATTCTACACATGGATGCATAGGGATGTGCCGAAAGATTTATCTTTAGGAAGGTGTGATGCAATATTACAGTGAAAATTGGAAACAATATAAAATGTAAACAATAGAGAATTGATTTAAAATATACATCGATAGAGTGGAATATATTGCAGGCATTAAATGATATTGGAGTCAGTACTTAATGATATGGGATAATGTGTGTGACATAGTTTATTTAGCTTTGTCTTAATTCCACAAGCCATCTCAATTCATTAAGAAAAAAAAACAAAAACAGGAAGGTGAACAAGAAGAAGAAAATCTCAGTATTCAGAGAAAATCACTATTAACACTTTGGTGGTTTTAGGTATCTAAATATGTATAGATGATTATATTGATATACATATAAATCTAGATATAGATCTAAATGTGTGCATATGCACACACATTTGATATATGTAATTTATGTAATAGCAAAAGTGTGAAGAGTATAGTTGGATCCCAATATGTATTTCTGACATATAAGTGAATAAATCAATATATGCTTAGATATTTTTAACAAAACTCACAAGATGTACTCATGTAAAAAGACCATAAAATCTAGTTGTAAAAACGTGCATATAAAAGGTAAAAACCTAGAAGTAAGAAAGGTCAATTGGTAGTGATAGTATTTGACTTGGTTATTATTTTCTTCTTTGTGCTTTCTTATTTTTTTTCTAATTTTCTACAATAAATAGGCATTGACTCTGTAATCCAAAAAATCATAATTTTTGTAAAATGTGAGATATAAGGAATGGCTGAAGGTATTAGTAGGGATATTTTTCTTGGATGGAAAGATTATAAATGGGCACATGAGCAGTCTTCATACAGCTGAAAGGCCATTGTATGGGGTCATGGGACAGCCTGAGCCCATGATTCTAAAAGGTTGGACAGAATCTAGAGGAGAAATTATTTATTACAGAATCTAGAGGGGAACTTCATTCTTGGCCAGCCTCACGGACCCGAATCTGCTCTCTTATTCTCTTGTATATACCTTCTGGGCCTGACACTGTATTCTAGTCTTTGCCATTTATGAGCTTTGTGACCTGGAGTAAGTCATTTGTAGTGTCTTTCATTCAGTCTCCTTATCTTTCAAATGAGGATAACAATAGCTCATGCAATTACTGTGAGAGTCAAATGAATTACTATCTTTGGGAAGAAAGTAAAGCATTGTTAGGTAATACTGGGTTGGCCAAAAAGTTCGTTTGGGTTTTTCCATAACATCAACCTTTTTAGGCCAACTCGGTATTTACTAGATGTTAATGCTTTTTTTTTTTTCAGTCATACAGTATGTTATTAACAGGACAGACTTAGGATGTGGGTCTCTGGACACCCAGTTCATCTTCCCATTGCTCAGGGCTGCCATATGGGGACAGGTTGGAAGGAGTGTGGATGTTTTTGTAGGACTAGACAAAGGGGAATGTTGTGGTTGCTACTACTTCATAGTATACCACCCCAAACTCAGTGCCTTAAAACAACAGTCTTATTATGCTCATGGATTCTAGAGTCAGGAATTCATAAACAAGAAAGGGAAGATAGACTGTGTCAGCTTTACAATGACTGAGACTCAGCTGGAAATACTCAAACACCTGTGGGTGACTCAGATGTCTGGAGGCTAGAATCAACTAGAAGCTTCTTCTCTCACATTTTTGCCACCTGGACTGAGATATCTTTTTTTTTTTTAACCATCTTTATTGGAGTATAATTGCTTTACAATGTTGTGTTAGTTGCTGCTGTATAACAAAGTGAATCAGCTATATGCACACATATATCCCCATATCCCCTCCCTCTTGCATCTCCCTCCCACTCTCCCTATCCCACCCCTCTAGGTGGTCACAAAGCACCGAGGTGATCTCCCTGTGCTATGCGGCTGCTTCCCACTAGCTATCTATTTTACATTTGGTAATGTATATATGTCCATGCCACTCTCTCACTTCGTCCCAGCTTACCCTTCCCCCTCCCCACTGGACTGAGATATCTTGAAAGCTGGGCTCAGCTGTGACTGTTGACTGGACCACTTACACTTGGCCTCTCCTTGTGGCTAAGACTTCTCACAGTGAGGGGCAGGTTTCCAAAAATGGAGTAAGTGTCTAGAGAATCAGCATGTCAAGAGAGCCAAGCAGATGCTGCATCGCCTTTTATGACCCAGCCCAAAGGTTATGCAGAGTCATGCCTCTTTATTAAAAACGCATGCCTAAGGCAGCCCAGATTCAAGGTGAGAGAAATTAGCCTTCACCTTTGACAGGGGAGTGGCAAAAGTCACATTGCAGAAGAGAATGTGGGATGGGAGATTTTGTTATGGCTATCTTTGGAAAATCCAGCCTCCCACAGGAAGCAATGGGATATTCCAGAAGATAAAGCTTTACTGTCATGAGATACTGAGTTAAGCTTGATCGGAGGGCTTCCCCTCCACAGGCAAGCAGTTCTTTGAGCCAAAATCTGGGGATAAATTGAGATTTGTCCTTTCTTGGATAGTAGAATGATTACCTCTGGGATGGCCATATTACACTAAAGGTCAAGTGAGGAATAGCTTAAGCTGGAGCAATAAAGACAATCCATTTAAAAAAAATAAACATAACTTTTATTAAATATGTTTTTTATAGTAACCAAGCATTAGATATTCATTGGAGGAAAATTATAAAATGCAGATGAAGAACAATAAGAAAAAATTTTTAAATACTCCAAATTTTACTACCCAGGGAATAACCACTAGAGCATCTTCATATATTTCTTTCAATATCTTTTTGTGCATGTGCGTGTGTGCATATAAGTATATATATATATGCATACATTTACATACTTTATGCGTGTGTGTATTTTTAAAACAATAGGATCGTTTTGCACTTACCGTTTTGCAATATGCTTTTTTAAGCTTGGTTCATAACCCTAGATCATGAATATCTCAGAATGACTTCTACTTTCCTCTTCTTTATTTTTTAAATTAAAATATATTTAATTTTATTACACGTACTCAGTGGAATTCACACCAAATATCAGCAAATATGTATAAATTTACACAAGTGAAATCCCTCTTTGTATTCTTCTCTGTTTACTTTTCCATTCAACAATATATCATGGGGAGGTTTGCATGTCAATAAATAGAGATTTATGTCACTGTATTTAATGATATCATAAAAGTCTGTATTAGAGATATGCTACCATTTTTTTAAGCAGTCCCCTATACATGGGCCTCTAGGTCATATTTTTTTCCCTGAAATTATAAACAATCATGTTTAATTATATTTTACCATAAAGATATTTTTTAACCATAAAGATCAATTTTTAAAAATTCAACATAGGGCCTCCCTGGTGGCGCAGTGGTTGAGAGTCCGCCTGCCGATGCAGGGGATACGGGTTCGTGCCCCGGTCTGGGAGGATCCCATATGCCGCGGAGCGGCTGGGCCCGTGAGCCATGGCCGCTGGGCCTGCGCATCCGGAGCCTGTGCTCCACAACGGGAGAGGCCACAACAGTGAGAGGCCCGCATACCGCAAAAAGAAAAAAAAAAAATTCAACATAAATCCCAAGAATGCTGCAGGATCTTCTTCTCTGGCGATCAGATAAACCTGGGTTTGAATCCAGGTCCTACCACTTCCTGACTTTGTGACTATGGACAAGGAGGGCTATGTCTCCCAGACACTGTTTCCATGTTGGAGGAATAGGAATATGTGTAGTCACCTCTGGGTGAAGTGCCTGGCCCTGTGCCTGGCCTATAGTGGTACCTGATGACAGGTAGCAGTTGTGGTCAGAGCATCTCCAAATGGTGGATGTGTGTGAACATCTGTGGTTTAGCCCTAGAGCTCAGAGCAATTGTGAGCTGTGTGGTTTAGGGTGTGGGAAGTTTAGCCACTTTTGTCCTCTTCCCTTGACTGGTACCATTTGTATTCCCTGGACAGTTGGGGGTCAGATGGGTTTTGCATTCCCAAGCTACATATTTCTCTATCTGGCACAGTTCTGGGCAATCTAAAAATGCAGTATTGCTGTCACCAGCTCGAGGAAGACACAGAGTCTGAATAATTTAACATGTCACCACCATCCATCATGATACCAAGAGCACGAGAGATGGAGTGTGGAGGAGTGGGTCATCTGGGGGCTGCAGAGCAGGTCTGTGGACAGGGCAGCCCAGTAAGAGAAAGTACATTGGCAGTGAGTTAATTCTCAGGCCCAAGATAGACTATACATCCTAACAATTGCTCCGGCTTTTTCCATAATATGGCTTTCAAGTTGTTCGGATGCCCTGATTTGCCTCAGAGCAAACCTGGGGTCAGGTCTCTCCTTGCCACAAAATATCTGTGTCATCTTGGGGGAGTCTCTATAAACTTCTGAATGTCTCCGTTTACTTATCAGCAAAATTGAGATAATTCCCATGTAGAGGGCTCAGCATCATGCCTGGAATATTTTAACTGCTTCCTCACCAGGAAGGAAACTCCAGAACAAACGTCAGGAAGTTTTGTCTGTTTTATTCACTGCTTTATCTTCCCTCAGTGCCCAGAAACAATGTGTTTTTTTTTTTTTTCCGTACGCGGGCCTCTCACTGTTGTGGCCTCTCCCATTGCGGAGCACAGGCTCCGGATGCGCAGGCTCAGCGGCCATGGCTCACGGGCCCAGCCGCTCCGCGGCATATGGGATCCTCCCAGACCGGGGCACGAACCCGTATCCCCTGCATCGGCAGGCGGACTCTCAACCACTGCGCCACCAGGGAGGCCCAGAAACAATGTTTTGATACAGAGTGGACACTTGGTCAATAATCGTTGAATGAATGAATGAAAAAATGAGTGTTGTGGTTATTTGAGGTGACTACTGGGTCCGGGACAGACTGGTCACCCTCTGTGACCTCAAACACTGGGTCAGGGTGCCTTGAGCCTGGACGCTTTCAACAGGGCTCTGTGATGTCTCCACTTTGCTCTCACAGTTCCCCATTATACAGTTTTATCATGAGTCTTGCGATGCTGCAAAGCAAACAGAGGGTTTCTCTCTCTTTTTTTAAAACATTTTATTTATTGAGGCAAAATTCACATAACATAAAATTAACGATTATCTATTTAAAAGTGTGTAAATTCATTGCCATTTAATACATTCACAAGGTGTGCAACCATCACCTCTGCTTAGTTCCCAGACATTTCCAGTACATCAAGAGGAAACCCCATAACTCATTAGCAATCACTCCCTATTCTTCTCTTCCCTCTGCACAGCCCTGGCAATCACTATTTCTTACTTATTTCAGATGTTTTCTATAAATAGAACCATATAACATATGACTTTTTATGTCTGGCTTCTTTCACTTAGCAAAATGTTTTGCTCAGATCCAAAGTGCTGTTTGCAAGGTCCATCCGTGTTGTAACATGTGTCCAGCATTCGTTTTTGTGGCCGGATAATATTCCATTGTATGAATAGACCCCATTTTGTTTATCTGTTCATCAGCTGATGGACATGTGGGTTTCCGCTTTTGGCTATTGTAAATAGTGCTGCTATGAATATTCATGTACCAGTATTTATTTGAATACCCTCTCCAATTCTTTTGGATATGCCTAGGGGCAGAATTCCTGGGTCATGGGTAATTTTATGTTTAACTTCTTGAGGAACCAACTGTCAAATTGTTTTCCACACTTTCTGCACCATTTTGCATTCCCACCAGCAATGTGTGAGTGTTCCAGTTTCTCTATATCCTTTCCACCACCTGTTATTTTCTTATTATTTTGATTGTGGCCAACCTAGTGGCTAAGAAGTGGTATCTATCTCATTGTGGCTTTGATTTGCATTGCCCTAATGACTAAGGGTTGTTTTTTTTTTTTTTTTTTTTTTTTTGCGGTACGCGGGCCTCTCACCGTTGTGGCCTCTCCCGTTGTGGAGCACAGGCTCCGGACGCGCAGGCTCGGCGGCCATGGCTCACGGACCCAGCTGCTCCGCGGCATGTGGGATCTTCCCGGACCGGGGCACGAACCTGCGTCCCCTGCATCGGCAGGCGGACTCTCAACCACTGCGCCACCAGGGAAGCCCTAAGGGGGGGGTTTGAATCAGACAAAATCCAGGTTCAAACTGGGGGGCTCCGTGACTTATAATTTGTGTGATCTTAGATAAGCAGTACTGAGGTTCTGCAGGTTGGTTTGCCCCTCAGTAAAACTGGGATGATTTTTACCTCTCAGACCCCATGTGAAGTGTGGATGGGATATTGTGTATAAGGTGTCCAGAGCGGTGCTTATCCCACTATGGTATGTGCTTTGCCCGTCTTCTTCGTGCTCCATCCCAGACCACTCAGGACCAGAAGGAACAGAGGCCTATGGAACAAGGGCCAAGGAGCTGCTGCTTCCTCTCCTTTCCTCTTGCCAGCCTCTGCCATTCTCACTTTCTCTCGGCCCCTAAATAGAAATACTTGAGTGGCCCTGTATAATTAATGGCTGTACTTTAGTTCACTGTATCACCAATTTCATATTAAAATGCTAGTAGAGGGGGCCCTTTTCCATTTGTCTGAATCATCTCCAAGTCAGTCTGTAATTGGCCTGTGGCCCCTGCAGATTCTATGGACACTCAGAGGCTGTTCGCCTTGGGTGGCTGTCACCTCCCTACAATGTCACAGAAGGCAGGGAGTCGCCACTCCCACTCAGTGGCATTTCCATTTCTTCTCCTAAACTCAGACAAGCACTGAATGAACGAGGAGTGTGCCCTCACTCTCACTTCTCTGATCTTTGTGCTGTTTACATACACCGTATCATTTTCCTCATAGTGACCGTGTGAGCTGAGAGTTACTGTCCTCTTTTCAAAGGTGAATTCAGACAGTTTGGGGGCCTTGCCCAAGCCCACACACCTAATAAGTGGGACCATGGTTAGAACGCATATCTGACTCCAGTACCCTAATTTCTTGTACAGAAGTGCATGACCTTTCATGACTCATGGATTAGACCAATCTAAAAACCTACTAGCCTTTAAGTGCCTGAGGGCAGAGACAATGGCTATTGTCTTTTTTTTTTTTTTTTTTGCGGTATGCGGGCCTCACTGCCATGGCGTCTCCCGTTGCGGAGCACAGGCTCCTGATGCGCAGGCTCAGCGGCCATGGCTCACGGGCCCAGCCGCTCCGCGGCACGTGGGATCCTCCCGGACCGGGGCACGAACCCGTGTCCCCTGCATCGCTAGGCAGACTCTCAACCACTGCTCCACCAGGGAAGCCCGGCTATTGTCTTTTAATGGAATCTGAACTACACCATTTTTCATCCAAATCACATTTAAAAAATTCAGCACCTTAGTGGGGCCCATGGCTTATACATCTCTCCAGATTCTGGTCCTTAATTATACTCAGGAAATGTGTCATATAAGTGCCTTCAGAACTGTGCTCTCTGGTATGATAGGCAATTGAAATGTGCCTAGTCTGTGCTGAGATGTGCTGTGAGCATAAAATATACACTGGATTTTGAAAACTTGTGAAAAATATATTAAATATTTCAGTAAAAATAATTTTATGTTAATTACAAGTTAAGAGGATAATAGTTTGAATATATTGGTTGAATCCAATATATTCTGAAAATTAATTTTATCTGTTTACTTTTTACCTTTTTAATGTGGCTAGTAACATTTAAAATTGCATCTGTGGCTTGCATTATATTTTGGGTTGATGTAGAGGCAGCCTCTCTGAGCCTCAGTTTCAACTCTGAACATGGTACCTTGGGACTTACAGGAGGGACGTGAGGGCCAGAGTTGTGGGAATGGAGGGGGGACCTGGAGAAGCCAGGGACTTGGTCTTGGGGTATGGGAACATGTGGAATGCTGGAGGCATCACTAGGATCTAGCTGAGTGTGATGAGAGTTTCCTATCTATAGTAGAATTGCTGAGGTTCCAGGGAGGAGCGGTGAAGAGTGGAAAAGGTGCCCTGGTGCTGGGGACAAGTGACAGACCTGCTGATCCTCAGAGGTCAAGATCATCAAGCTTTTGCTACCGCTGTACCTCTGCTCGCTCTATCTCTCTCTCTGTCTCTCTCTCTCTCTCTCACACACACACACACACATACGCATGCACACACACTTTCCCAGGTTTTCGTAGCCATGACGCAGGCTTTGCAGGCAGACCTGATTTCAATCCCAGCTCCCTCAGCACGTCTCTTCAGCTCTCTCTGAGGCTCGGCTTATTCATCTGTAAAGCAAGGTTCACAATGCCTTCCTTACAAGGATGGCTGTTCCAGGGAGAAGCGGTGAAAAGTGGAAAATGTGCCCTGGTTCTGGGGGCAAGTCACGGACCTGCTGATCCTCAGAAGCCAAGATCATCAAGCTTTTGCTACCGCTCTACCTCCGCTCTCTCTCTCTCTCTCTCTCACACACACACACACACACACGCACGTACGCACGCACGCACGCACACACACTTTCCCAGGTTTTCGTAGCCATGAGGCAGGTTTTGCAGGCAGACCTGATTTCAATCCCAGCTCCCTCACTCAGCACCTCTCATCACCTCTCTCTGAGGCACAGCTTATTCATCTGTGAAACAAGGTTCACAATGCCTTCCTTACAAGGACGGCTGTGGGCATTAAATGAAGTCTTTACTCATATTTTATTGTACATCAGCCTCGGGACTAAGGGAATCGAGTGCAGCCACTGTCTGAATTTGAACTGGGTTTATAGCTTATGAGCTGTGTGACCCCGGGGAGGTTACTGACTTTCCTTGTGCCTTCATTTCCTCATCCGTTCAAAGGGGAAGGAAAGTATTAACCTGCTTCTTAGGGTTACTGTGAGGATTAAACAAGGCAATGCAAGTAAAGGGTTTAGAATCGTGCCTGGCAGAGGGACAGTGCTATGGAAGGCTTAGCTTTTCTTATTATATCCGAATTGCCTGGTGACTTTTCCATCCCCCACTCCCCCTCACCCGCTGCCACAGCTAGACTGTCCCAGTAGGGAAAGACTCCTGTCTGAATTCTGTCTTCCACGTTCACCATAATAGGCCATTTGTTTGGGAAAGGAAGGAAGATGAGAAAGAGGAGGAGAGGGAGGAAGGAAGGGAGGGTTTAGCTGGAATGTTTAAAAGTACTGCAGTAGCAGTAAAGGGCATGGAGTAGACTCCTGACAGGCAGATCCCTGCCTTTTCCTCTGCTGCCCAAACACAGCAGGAAGTATGACAGATGCTTCCTGTACTTAAGGCAGCTGTTTCATCACATGCCTTCATTTTCCCCTTGGCCAAAAATTATGTGTAGGTGAATGAAAGTCCCTCCCTCGCTCCCTCCCTTCCTTCTTTCCTTCCTTCCTTCCTTCCTTCTTCTGTAACAGTAAAATATTTTAATGGAAATGTTAAAAGCCTACGGGTCTCTAAGACCTCTGCTCTTCCACTGCTTCCAGAATCTCCACGGGGCGTCTGCCAACTCCATTTCAAAGGAGAGCCTTTAAATGGGGAATTGCATCCGGTAGAATCTGGAGTCTCCTGCTGTCTCCAGGTCCTGCTTTTAGTTGCTGGGGATTGGGGAGATGAGCACTAAGGGACAGGGACAGGTAGTGGCTGAAGACACATTTGGGGACAGTGATTAGGTATTGTTGTCCCTTGTCCTCTCCCGTTCATTACAACATACTGTCTCCAGGAAGGAGGAGGCCAAGTATTCATTTTTTTCCATTTTACAGAGCATTAAACTGAGAAACAGTGTCATAACGGTTAAAAATTTGAGCTTGGCCGTCGGACACCTTTGGGTACCAAGTCTGACTTCACTCATTGTTCACAGATCACCTTCCTTTCTGAACATTGGTTGCTTCATCTGTAAAGTTGGCATCATGATACCTCCCTCCCATGAGGACTATGAGTTTGGAATGAGATGATGTATGCAAAGCTCATAACACAGCACTTGACACCTTGATGCTTAAAGGACAATCTTCTTTCCCCAAGGTTCCCTCTTGAGTTGTTTGCAGGGAAAGCAGTTTACATACTGGAGAGCCCAGATCTGGAGCTGGACAGTGTAGCCCTGAGTCATAACTCTCCTACTCATCAGTTGTGTGACTTTTGGCAAGTAACTTTGCCTATGTGTGTCTTTATATTATTGTCTTGTATGTTAATTATGCTTTCCTTATGAGTATGTCACAATGAGGATTGTATGTAATAATGTATAGACATCTTCTAGATACATAGTAGCTTGCTACATGTGTTGCTGGAATGAATGAATGTGTAATAACTGTTACAGAAAGCATGTCTAAGAGTGGGATTTTTGTGGACTGAACGTCATTTCAAATGCCCACCAGAGGAAGTGACAAAGTAAATCCTTTCACAAATTGAACAACATTTTCCTCTATATTTTTCTTTTCTTCAGGTGGAAATTTTGGAATAGGTAATAGGTTTGCACAGTGCCTGATCCAAAAGATACAAAACATTTACAGGGAGAAGTAGTCTTCCTCCAGCGCCATCCTTCAGCCACTTATGTCTCCACCCAGGACAACCATCTTTACCAGGTCCTTGAGCCTCCTCCCAGATGTAGTCTGTTGATGTAGGTGTCTGAAGCTCCATTCACTAAACAGTCTCCTAAACCAAACTCCCTCTTGTTTCCCACCCCAACATGCTCTGAGGCTCTCCCATCACCATTTCCTCTCTAGGGTAAAGAGTTCAGCAGTCCTTTAAGCCCTCTCTTTCCACATCCTGGACTAAAAAGAAATAAATAAATAGAGCACAGAGAAAATAAAAATTACCCATATTTCTCCCTGAAGAATTAACCGTTATTAGTAATTTGGTATTTCTTCCTAGCCTTTTTTCCTTTATCGGTTTTGTAATCAACCATTCCTAGCATATGAATGCATCGCCTTTTTCCCCCTCCACGTTCCTCTGAGTTTCTCTCTGAAGCATCCCTTGCACTCATCTCTTCCTCTCCATCCTCACCAGCCCTGGCCTCACCTAGACCCCCATCTCCTCTTGCCTGGTGATCCCTGAGACTCCTGGCTGTGCTCCCTCCCTGGCACCCATTCTGAGGTCTGTTGGCCACCATCATGTCCCTCCTGGCATGCACAGCTGCTGAACTGATTCTCTTGCTTCAGAACCTTCCGTGACATCCAAAATTAAGCCCCCAGTCCTCATTGTGGCACTCGGGGACTTCCCCTGGGTGGCTCCAACAGATCCTTCCCAGTTAGCACTCTGCTCTGGTGCCTCTTCCTGCACGCACTCCCCCTTCCCAGGGATGCTCCAGTTCTTACCTCTCCTCCCAACTCCATTTTCTACCACTGAAGCCCCCCATCCATCCTTCCAGCCCTGACCTAAAATCTACCTTCCTCCATAAAGCCTTCCCGGGTCCTCCGTGTTGGGATGGATTGCTCTCTCCCATATTCCCCATGTCTCATTGTGTGGGAAACATGGCCATGATTAAAGGTTCCTTAGGATCCCATTTGTCCCCATGACTAGCTTATGATCCCCTGGCTGGCAAGGACCGGGTGGTATCTATCTTTGCTTGTCCTGTGTCTGGCTCTGGGCCTGGCATAGAGGAAGCACTTGACTGAAACGTGTGTGTGAAATTAAGTCACCTGGAATGTTTTCTCAGAGATAGGTTCATCATTCTAAGCAACAATATACCTAACAATGATCTGGTACCCACCCTGGACCAGGTATTTAAGTATCATATCTCCTTTAATCTTCAAAGCAACCCCACAAGGTTAATAGCTTTTCCCCTATTTTAGAAAGAAAGAACCCAGGACTCAGAAAGGTGAGGCACCTCCTCAAGGTCACACAGCCCCAAGGCTGCCAAGCCATGGTTAGAACCCAGGTCCGAGCCATGGCAGAGCCTGAACGCCTTCTATAAATCATGCCGACTCCTGGGTCACTTGGGATTTACAGAAAGGAGTCTGGGGATGGGGTTGCTGATCTTTGGGTTGGATGAGAGATTTAACAAGCTTCTGGAGGCCTGTGATGACTGATGGCTTGTGATTTTTGCACAGGGGGAATCAGCTTTGGGAGAACCAAGGGGACGTCGGGTTCAGAGGCAGACGATGAAACGCAGTTGACATTCTACACGGAGCAGTACCGAAGCCGTCGCCGCAGCAAAGGTAACAGAGTCCTTGAGAAGGTTCCAGAACCAGGGTTTGGAGGAAAATCTGGGAAGCAGCTTTTGTGCTTCACGACAAACCCTAAATCTTCTTCAGCCTGGTCCCTATCTAGTTAACACTGAACTTGGCGTCTGATACCCTGAATACCCAGTCTCTATTTGCTTTCTGTCTTACCCCATTCCTCAGCGAATTTAAGTTTATGCAGTTTTTTAAAAATCCATCACAATAGAGAATCGGATTGAAAGGAAAATCGGAGTAAGGAAAATAATTCAAATTCAGCTTAGATGTATTCACGGTAATCCGTGCCATGCTGTGTTGTGTAGTTCTTAGAAGGAGCTGACAGCTTAACTCAGAGATTCTTAGCAACCAAAGTGCGAAAGGAAACATACAGCAGTAAAATGCACAGGGTCTGCAGGATAAAACTAGCAATTGATCAGGAAATTCTATTTACCTGACACAGAGACCAGACAGAGAGTTCTCCAGTTGGTTCCAATAAACAGCACTCTGGGAGGGCTTCCTGGAAGTCGAAGCTGGACAATGACCTGGGCCCAGACTTGGCTCTGTCACTGTTCATCCACAGAACAGAAGCAGTAATCCTAACATTCCCATGTTTAAGATGGGGTAGCAATACCTCCCTCTCAGGGTAATGGTGGGGACTGATGGAAACATGAGCGTCTCCTGTTTTTTTTTTGTTTGTTTGTTTGTTTATTAGTTTTTTTAAATTAATTTATTTTTTAAAAATTTGTATTGGGGTATAATTGATTTACAGTGTTGTGTTAGTTTCACGTGTACAGCAAAGTGAATCTGTTATACAAATACATATATCCACTCTTGTTTAGATTTTTTCCCATATAGACCATTACAGAGTATTGAGTAGAGTTCCCTGTGCTATACAATAGATAACTAATAAGGGCCTACTGTAGAGCATCTCCTGTTTAACTACAACTCCCGGCAACAACTTTTCCCTTTCTCCACGGCCACCATCCTAATGCCTGTCCTCTGCATCCATTGCTTAAAAACTGTTACAATCACCTTCTCAACATTCTCACCTACTGTTTCCAACCCATTTTCAACCCTGCAGCCAGAGTGATCATTTTAATAATGGAGATAGGGATCGTGTTGCTTCTTCTCTGCTTAGAAGCTTTAATCCGTCCTTTTGCATTTGGGAGAGAATGTGAAGTTCTTGCCACACCTAGGGTCCCCTCAGTGGTCTGGCCCTGCACATCTCTCCAGGGCTCCGTCTGCGCTGCTCCCCAGCTCTCTTCTCCAGCACTTCCCCATCTGTCCCACCAGAAACTTCACAAACATTCTCTCCCAGAACACTTCCCCCGCCCTCTCCGACTCACTTCTCCTCACTCTGACATCTCCATTTAAATGGCATGTCTTAGCTGAGCCATCCTACGTCTGATTTCCTTGTTTCATTCTACACCAGCTCCTGTGCCATTCCCTCTGCAGACTTCACCCCTGGAATTTTACATTTACCGATACGTTCTCTGGGCAATGTTTGTACCCTCCACTGAACTGGAAGTTCACGAGAATAGGTACATCCATTGTCCCTTGTATCCAGCTTTCCATCCCTGCCCCAAACACAGGGATGGGTCCATATTTTTGGTTCAACTATAGGTTCATATATTGTAACAAATGAAGGATTAACAAATGAATGAAATCAATTCCTAGCCCAGTGTCTGGATTATTACGAGTGCTCAGGGCGAATGGTGGTTTTCCATCTGGCCCCTCTTGTTTTCTCTTACTCCATTCCCAGGTACTGGAAAAAGAAAAAAAAAAAAAAAAAGGTCTCCTCTCTTTTCCCCTTCTCTTTTCCGCTCCTGGTGAGTAGAACTAAGGCCTCAGGCCTGCCTGTTCTTCCACCTCAAGCCACCAGGGAAGGATGTGCCTGGTAGTTGGAGGAGAGCCTGAGTACTGATGTCAAAAGCCAGTTCTGCCTGGGTTCTTCAAGCATGGTTGGAGCAAGTGCAACCTGAAGGGATGTAACAAGTCTGGGAGGTTCTCTGGCAGAGGAGGATGCACCCAAGCCTGATGGTAGAGAGAGGACATGAAGTGGGAGGAGAAAAGAGACACCTCACAGGTGTTTCCTCCCTAGGTCTCTCTCTTTAGCCTGTCCCATGAGAGAAATAGAAGCGGCATTGGATTCAGCCAGTCCTGGCTGTGAATTCTGACTTCACCTCATCTGCTTTGTGTGGCCATGGATGGGCTTTTCACCTCTGGGTACTTCTCTCTGTATAAAGTCGAGCTATTGATAACTACCTCGCAGAGCTAGCAAGTCTAGAGATGGAAGGTTATGGGACTCCCCCAAAGGTGCTCAGAAAGTTTTGTTCTTTCCCCCTGAAACTCCCCTTCCCTTGAAAACAGTCTGCACCCCACAGTAAATCAGCTAAAATCCCAATTTTGGCAATAGAGTCTACTGGAAAAGAGATTTATGATATAGTCTGAAAATCAACCCTTTCTCCCCTGAGCCTCAGGTTCTTTGTCAGGGAAATGGGACTGTTATTCCAAGGTGTCTGCTATGGCCAGGTAGAACCCCATCCCAAAGCAAAGAACTGTAGTCATCAATACGGTGAGTGGGTGGAGAGGAAGAAAGACAAAGAGACTGAGAAACAGAGACTGAGAGACATGTGCATCTGGTGGGATTTCCCTAATCAGAAATCAGCAAACTTTCTCTGTAAATGGTTAATTAGTAAACATTTTCAGCTTTGCAGACCTTACAGTCACGATTGGAACTACTCAACTCTGCCATCTTACCTTGAAAGCTGACATGGACAACACATAAAGGAATGAACATAATGCGTCCTCATCAAACTTTATTTCCAAAAGCAGATGCTGGTCCAGGTTGCACCGGTGGTTCACAGTTTGATGACCCCTACCCTAAACCATCCATATCATACAGGTCACCTGTAGGACGGATCCAGGAAGCAGGAGCGAAATCTCACAATGCTTTGTGGAATGAATCTGATCTCAGGGCACACATGGTCTTGCTGCTGAAAGGAGTTTTTTGTGAAGCAAAGAGTTTTATGTTTGCTCAAGTGAATACCCGTCTACTCCGTCATTTGTTTGGGGTGTGCCAATTCTGATGGTATTTGACAGAACTAACTGTTGAGGTAGCTGGATGTGGTAGGTTCCCACTTGGCAGAATTCCACCTTTATTAACTAGAGATGACACCGCACACAACAGAAGACTCTGGACTCATAGTCCGGAGATGTGGAGTGAAGTCTGTAGTCCCAGCACCAACACACTCAGAGACCCTTGGCTAGCGTGTGCCCTCTTGGGGCCTCAGTTTTCCTATCTGTGAAACAAGGATATTTACATGTCATGTCATCAAGTCTGAAGCTCATTTTAATCTAACCTACATTTAGGGAATGATGCTGGGCAGAGTGGGACGCAGGGCCCGGGCCCCCCAGCCTCAAATCAAGGTGGTTATAACCTCCTTGCAGGGGAAATGCGGCTCACACAGAGAAGCAGTGCTCATCAGGATAAGCTCATGTATAACTGAAGGTCCAGATGAGAACTGCAGATGGCGTGTCCAGCCACAGGCACAGGGCTGAGCAGGAGACACAGCAGTACAGCTGCTGCTGATCCCAGCAGTACAAGCACCCAGCATCAACCTCCCAGCCCAGCTCTGCGCGGGTGGCTGCGTGGCCTTGGGCAAGTCTCTCTCGCTCTCTGGACCTCTGCTGGTTGCTCAGCCAGCTCTAGAAACTCAGGTTATCTGATTCCCAATCCCATGCACTTTCCTCTAATCTTTGCTGATGAGTTCCCCAGCAAAGAGAACCAGGGCATGAATGCCCCCTGCTTTTGCTTATTTTTTTTGTTTTAGTTTCTTGTTTTAATGTCATAGTTCTTAAGCTGAGATTTTCTGTAGTAATAAGAACTCTTGAATGTAAGCAAAACTTTGTATGAATGTGTGAATTTTTTTTTCTCCCCCGCCAACACACACACACACACGTGCGCGTGCACGCACGCGCACACGCACAGTTTAATCATGTTTTAGAGGCAGTGGACAGGTGAGGGAAAGTTCAAGCCATATCTGCAGAAAAGGAGGCCTTTTGGGATTGAGGGAAGGAGACTGTTCTGAAATTTAATCCGAGAATGCCTGGATGGAGCAGACACTCCAGGAAATGGGGATGGAGTGGGGCGAAAGCTGAACGTCAACGGAACAGTACCTGCCATGTATGAGGGCAGAGGTACAAGGTGTTCTGAGGGTGGGGATGGGAGAGATCCCAGAAGATAGGTAGAGCCCAAGGCTGTAGCTTCGGGAATAATGGCAGATGGGCTGGGGAAATAAGCAGGAGCCATGCCTTGACCACTGGGGCACCCATCCCATTCTTTTTTTTTTTTTTAGGAAGGATTCTTTTTTTTTTTAATTAATTAATTTATTTATTTATTTTTGGCTGTGTTGGGTCTTCATTTCTGTGCGAGGGCTTTCTCTAGTTGCGGCGAGCGGGGGCCACTCTTCATTGCGGTGCGTGGGCCTCTCACTATCGTGGCCTCTTGTTGCGGAGCACGGCCTCCAGACGCACAGGCTCAGTAGTTGTGGCTCACGGGCCCAGTTGCTCTGCGGCATGTGGGATCTTTCCAGACCAGGGCTCGAACCCGTGTCCCCTGCATTGGCAGGCAGATTCTCAACCACTGCGCCACCAGGGAAGCCCCCCATCCCATTCTTTATCCAACATTTCTCATCAAGCCACAGCATTTCTTTCAGCCCTAAAGATCATCCATCCAGTTGTCCATTTTATGCGCCCACAAAAAAACAAGGCTCAGAGAAGGGAAGCATTTTTCCCAAGGTTAAAGTGTCATCTCTTCAAATGACAAAGCAAATGGGGCAAAAGGTTAACAATAGGTGAATCTGGGCAAAGGATGCATGGCTCTTCTCTGTACTCTTCTTATCCTTACAGCTTTTCCATAAATTTGAGATTATTTCCAGACTAAAACAGTAGGTAAACAGTAGTCCTTCTAGGTTGATTACAGGTTTCGAAATCAGCACCCAGGGGTTCAAATCCTTGCTCTGCTGTTTCCTAGCTGCATGACTTAGGGCAAGGCACTTTCCTTCTCTGAGCCTCAGTTTCCCCTGGATAAAGAAAGATAAGCCTAGTGTTAGTCCTTGTACTCTTCCTTAGGCTTGTTGCAGGGATTAAAGGAGGGAATGTATGCAAAGGACATGCTTAGTGGAGCGCGCCTGCCATGTGATCAATGTTCACTAAATGGTAACCAGTTAAGTACAGCAAATCAGTGTCTGGGCCAGGCATGACTCCATGGCCTTTTTCCAATGTGCTGGTCTGCAAATTGGTCTTGCTTCTAGGGGGAAAAAAAATGGCATTTTAGGTAAGAACGTAAACTTGGTGGGCCCGTCCTCTTGGGGACATTGTGATATGGTTTTCATCTTTACCATCTTGTCCCTTGCTGAGGTCAGCCTCTTTCACAGGAATTCTTATAGAATTCCAAATAATACCATAGGAAGGGATTATTTTACCTCTGTTTTACAACTAAGGAAACTGGGACTTAGGTCACTTACCTGAGACTACCATGAGGTAAGGGGAGCTGAGATTTGGACTTAAGCTCTTTGGTTTCAAAATCTGGTCAGACCATTATATGACTGAGATAATATACGTGCAGTGCATACCACAGTACCTGCATAAGATATATACTAAAGAGACAGGAGGGAGGTACCCGTGTCTTGCTGGTACAAAAGCCTGATCAGATCCCCGAGAATATCCTGGTGCAAACTCTGTAACCCTTCAGAGAGCATCAGCCCTGGAGGAGCTAGAACTGGGAACAGGGATGGTCAGAACTAGCTCAGACACTGAGAAGTTAGTTCAGTGTAGAGGGGAAAAGGCAGCATCCATATGGACCAACCCTCCCAGGGTCCTGGTATTTGGTCAGGGAGGAAAACATAAGACAAAGAGGTCTTCCAGTGCTGTGCTGGTGCCATCTCATACCAGTTGTGAGAGCCAGTTTTGTTCATCGTTTCCAACTCCGCTGTGAGTGATGTCACAACAGTAGCCTATAAGCAACCATGCTAGAAGTATTTACACCGTGCAAATTGGCAGACAATGCAATGGAAGCTTCCCTTTCCTCCTCAGAGCCCACTGTTAAATATTTACTAGCACACCACTGAGAAGAACAGTCAGGAAGAAGTAAGAATTAAGCTACAACCCAGAGTGCAAGGGCTTTTTTCTAGAAATAGAACAATCCAGAATCTTTCCCAGAGGACAATGCGCTGGGCCTGGGACAAAGCAAACTACTAAGTCTAAGGCTTTGGACAGAGGATCTCTTTTCAGAAACAGAAGACAAGGTCAGCTGGGGAGGCTGGATATTTAGGGCCTGCGTAGGAGGTTGGAAACTCTGGTGTTACCCGCTTGAAGGAGCGATGAGTCATAGAATCTGGGTCAGGTCAGAGCCAGCAGTGGCTCAGGTGTCCTCAGCTGTGTGGTAAGAGGGGCTGTCAGAGGCTAGCCAGTTCTATGACCTCACCGAACCTCAGAATCACTTGGAAAACTTAAAACAAACAAACAAACAAAAAACCAACCCAATTCCAAATACTTATCTCAGACCCATTATATGGCAGTGTCTGGCCAAGGGGTCTGGTATAAAATTCTTCGCAGGTTCTCATTTTCAACCAGAGTTGAGAAAAACCACTCTACAGTTCCCTTTACATATTAGCTAACAGTGCATCCCTGTTCTTATTCTGGCATTGGCTCCCACTGCGTGTATCCCCCTTTCCCAAGCCAGGAACTCGACTCCCAGTTCTAAGAGGGATAACGACTTAGAGCAACCATTTATTGCCACTTTTGTGCCGCATCTATTGCATATTCACCAGTCATCCTGTGTGATCTATTACTGTCCTTGTCTCTGTATGCAAAAGAATGAAACAAAAACACGGCAGGGTCACTTCTCCAAGGTCATAGAATCAGTAAATTGCAAGATTGAGTCTTGAACCCCATTCCAGTTGTTTCCAAAATCTATTGTCACCATACCCCAGCATCAGCCCCTTAGGAGAATCTTACAGGTTTTAACTTCTTCCCTCTTATCATAACTCTTGCCCTGGTCATTAGCTATTTGTTTTAGGTAGATACCTTCCTCCAGAATGTTCTAGCAGCCCCTGCAGGCTTTATAGAGAGATGCTAGTTTCTCTCATGAAGAAATGAGACTGGGAGTTTGGATTTCTCTTACTGAAGGAACAGTAAAATGCAGAAACCTAGCTTTGATCTATGCCTGCATTTGGCCCCATTTAACGAGATGTTAGTGAAGAGAAAATTACGTATTCAGAAGTTGTTATAGACTCAGAAACTCCTGTCTGATGTCTCGCTTCTCTCTCCTCCCTCAAACCTCAGAGGAAATAGACATTGGTTTTTTTGTTGTTGTTTTTCTCTCTTAAAGGTCCCTCCCAGACTACCTGTCCCCAGCCTACAAACGTCAAGCGGTCTTGGCAGACAAGGGTTCCCTGAATTCAGTGAGAGAGTCAAACAACTTCAAAAGCTCCCTCCCCAAGCTCGTGATGGTCCCTGAAATATTGCTTAAATTGTTCTTTCTCCTCCTCCTTAGCGATGCCAACCAGCTCAGCACCTGACAGCCCGGCATCCAAGGGAGGGAGAGGGCTGTCAGGAATCAAATGGGAGACCAAAGGCAATAAAGCAAACATGTCGTTTTTAGTTGCTTACACTAGCGAGAAGGAATAATCAGTCTCTCTCACTTCCTTGTTTTTCAACTAGGCTCAGCAGGATTCCTTCACCCCCACCCCTTTTCTTCACACTGAGGGATTGTGACTCTCTGCTTCCCACCCAAGCATTAGCACTCTGTCATCCCTTTTCTTCACAATCCTGTGGGGTGACCAGGATTCTCCTACCCTGCAAAACTCTTTCCCAGATAAAGAGGTGAAACTACCTGGCATGATTGCCAACTGTGTGCCAAGTGCCCTGTGAGATGCTTGCATGCATGACCTTTTGTAGCCCTGACTCTTAGTTGCTTTCCAGGCTTCAGTTTCCTTTTCTAAAAAATGGAGGTGAGAATCCCAATTTATAGGATTTATGCGACGATCCAGCAGAGTCTTGTGTCACTAGAATACAAGGTATATGAAGGAAGATAATCCAAACAAAGCTGGGAAGGGTGAATTGACCCAGATCGAGAAAGAATTTGATTGTCAAGTTCATTCACCTGTTCATTCATTGAATCAACTAATGTTGCCTAAATATCTAATTCTGTTGAGACTATATGCTAAGGCTCAGGTCTAGAGTGGCAAACAGACCAATCATGGGACTGACCTCATGAATCTTATGGTCTTGTCAGGGAGAAATGGGGAGGGAGAGAGGGTCTCACAAACAAACATGTAAAGAAATATATCATTTCCGACTGTGAGAAGTGCTGCTAAGGAAAATACAGGGGGAAACTCATATCATGGGGAGAGTCATGAAAGACATCATTCTTTTTTTCTTTAAACAACTTTTTGAGATATCATTTGCATACCATACAATTCAATGGTTTTTGCTATACTCACAGGGTTGTGCAACCATCACCACAATCTAATTTTAGAACATTTTTGTCTCCCCTAAAAGAAACCCTGTACCAATAGCAGTGCGTCCCGAGTTCCCCTTCCCTCCACCCCCTGGAAACCACTAATCTCCTTTCTGGTTGTACAGCTTGGCTTATTCTATACCTTTCATATAAATAGAATCATACAGTGCTATCTTTAGGGATTGGCTTTCACTTAGCATCATATTTTCATGGTTCATCCATGTTGGAGCATCTACCTGTGCCATGTCATTCGTTTTCTTTGCCAACTATTATTCCTTTGTATGGATATGTCACATTTTGTTTATTGACTCATCAGCTGTTGGACACTTGAGCTGTTTCCACCTTTGAGCTATTATGAGTAATGCTGCTGTGAACGTTGGCACGCTCAACCAAGTAACATCTAAAATTGCAGTTGCACTGATTATCCCACAACTTCAAACCCTGCATATCTTTCTTCTAACCTAACAGCGTATGAAAACACACTATGCTTTCCATCTTATCTTTTCCTAAGAAAAAGGCAGTTTTGTGTGAAGGGATTGTGGCAGCCTGTGAGTTGGAATAGTGGAATTTGTGAAGAGACAACACCTGAATGATTTGGAAAAACAAACTTGCTTAGCTAGGCAATGCTTCTTATGTGACAGCTTTGCGATGTGCGTGAATTTGCACATCTGTACGCTTATGAGACAGGCCATATGCAAAAGGTGCAAACCTGGGGCCCAGAGGCCAAATTCATCCCCACAGGCATGCTGTGTTGGATAAAATTATTGTATCCAACATTTTAAAAATAAGATAAAAATCTTGATTTCTGCTTTCTCTTGAAAATGTAGGAGCTCTAGCCTCACAAGTACTTGCCCTTTCAGATGGGGTCACCTTATCGCAGTTGCCAAGACCCCATGGTTCCCCATGAAAGACATCTTTGAGGAACCAGCAGTAATGTTGAAATCTGAAGGATGAATGGGGGGTGGCCGGGTACTAAGAACACATCTCCACATGAGCAGGAGAGAGCTTGAACTTGAACCTATGTGAAATGGGGAGTGCGGTTTTTGAAGAAGAGAGTTGCATCACCCTGTGCTTTTTTAAGAAGATCACTCTCTCCAGAGTAGAGGAAGAGCTGGAGGGGGACAGACCGGTTAGGAGGCTGTTGAGGTAGTAGGGGGGCCCTCTGGGAGAGCGTGGGACAGGATGGCTGCTAGGGATATGTTCAAATACAGTTAGAGCTGATGATTGATTGGCTGTGAGGAGGGGAACCCGTGAGCATTGCTGAAGATGAGTGTTGGATTCTGGTGGGGGAGCTGGAGAGAAGCACAGCGCCAGGGAAGGGAGTAGCCGCAGGCCTTCAGGAGGGGGAGGGATGAGCCCAGCTGTAGAGCTGCTGCCTTTGGGGTGTCTGTAGGCCATCCAGATGGACACACTGCCAACCAACTCTGAGCCCAGGAGAGGTCTGACTGGGGAATGGGAGTAAGAGTCAGCACTCCGTGGCCATGCATTCACTTTTTGTTTCTGCTTAACAAATGGCCACAAACTTAGCAGCTCCAAACAACGTACATTTATTATCTCACAGTATGTCTGTCATTAAAAAGTCCAGTTATGTCATTGCCAAGCTCTCTGTTCAGGGTCTCAAATCAAGGAGTCGGCTGGGGCTTTGATCTCAGCTGAGGCTCAGGGCCTTCTTCCAAGCACTTGTGGTTGCTGGCAGAATTCATTTCCTTGTAGCTGCATGACTGACATGCCTGCTCTGTGGCTGCTGTCAGCCAGGACCACCCCCCAGTTCTTATAGGTTACTCCCTGGCCCTTCTCACAGCCCCCTCCGTGGCAGTTCACAGCATGGCTTCCTCAAGGGCAGCTGGCGAGCACCTCTTACACTTTGACTGTCTTTCTTCAAGGCCCCAGTCTCTCTTAAGACTCATTTGATTTGGCCAGACCTATCCAGGGTAAACTCCTATATGATTAACTCAAAATCAACTGCTTCTGGACCTTAATTTTATCTGAAAAAAAAATCCCTTCACCTTTCTCAGATAACATCATTTAATCACAGAGTGATATCCCATCATATTCACAGACCCAGCCACGTTCAAGAAGAGGGGATGTACAGAGGGTATATAGGGTGTGGGAATCTTGGGGGCCGTTTTAGAATTCAGACACCCCCCCCCCACTGGATGGTAAAGAAGGCACAAGAGGAACCGACTCTCCTAGGAGAGAGTGTAGACTGGAAACTGAAGAGTTCCAGGTTGTTCGGCTCAGTCATGGATTCTGGGTTGAAAATGTCCTTCTCTCAGCATCCCAGGTACCGTCAAACCACCTGGTGCACCATGGGGAGGAAGCAGATGCCACAGCCCAGAGGCATTGGTCATGAGAACAGCTTAGGGGCTGTGGGACATAGGGATTCAGGGGAGATCTGTAACTAAAGTTCACTAGTCAAACCTATTCTGTGTCGGACTGGAGAAGGACTCTTCCTTCATGGCTCCTGTTGAGCAAATTCACTAACCATCTGCCTCTTTTAATTAGAGTAGATTTTGGAAGAAGTGGGGTCAACTCTGGTTCTTTTTTTTTTTTTTTTTTTGCGGTACGCGGGCCTCTCACTGTTGTGGCCTCTCCCGTTGCGGAACACAGGCTCCGGACGCGCAGGCTCAGCGGCCATGGCTCACGGGCCCAGCCGCTCTGGGGCATGTGGGATCTTCCTGGACCGGGACACGAACCCGTGTCCCCTGCATCGGCAGGTGGACTCTCAACCACTGTGCCACCAGGGAAGCCCTCAACTCTGGTTCTTGCACTCAAATGCTGGGGAACATTGGGAAAGTCTCTTTGGCTCTCCATCCATTCAGTTGGGGTGTGGTGTTTGAATAAATTACATCTGAGGCCTCTTCTAGCTCTGAAAGTCTATGCTTTTATTCATTGGACATACATTGTACATTCCAGGAACAGTATGACTTTTTTGGGAATCGGGGGTTAATAAAACATGGTTCCAGGGAATTTCTTGACAGTCCAGTGGTTAAGACTCTGCACTTTCACTGCCGAGGGCATGGGTCAATCCCTGGTTGGGGAACTAAGATCCTGCAGGCCATGCAGCATGGCCAGAAATAAACAATAAGATGTGGTTCCAGCCTTTAAGAAGCTCCTCTTCTGGCTGCTGCCTGTGGAAAAAGTCAAGACCACTGACTATCCCAAGCTCATCTCTCCATGGTGAGAACACTCAGGGAACTGAGATATTTCAACAACATCGGGGATGGCATGCTTATTGTTTCTGTCATTTTTCACCAGTCTAAAATCATGTAATTGTACTACTAGAGGAAAATAGAAACAAACAAGAACCTTCTAGACCAAAGAGCTTATTTCATTTTTCCTCGTCCTCATTTACATATATATTTTTCTCATCATTGTAACTGTAATCAACACACACATTTCACTTGCTTGTCTTTTTTTTACTAAACATTATATTATGACCATATTTTTTCCATGACACTCTAAACCTGAAGATACTCATTGTAGCATAATCTGTAATAGTGAAAAATTAGAATGAGCCTGAATGGCCAACAATAGGGAAATGGCTAAGTGAATTACAGTGCGTCAACTTGATGGAACATTATGCAGCCAGATAATTGTTGAGAATGATTTTTTAAGAAGGGCGGAATTCACAAACCACAGTGCTTACTTCCGAGGACAGACAGAACAATTCATTTAAAAAATATGCTTGGGTGAATCACAATATGTTATATATGTATGTATTTATTTATCCTTTATCAGTTATACTCTGCTGGTTCTCAAAAGGGATTTCAGGTGAGTGGATTTGCTGCAGGTAATTGCACCAGTGTGCAATGCTTGATTCATGGTCTTTGGAGGTAAACAGGTGGTTGAAGGGACTTTGCTGGTGGTCCAGGGGCTAAGGCTCTGAGCTCCCAATGCAGAGTGCCTAGGTTCGATCCCTGGTCAGGGAACTAGATCCCATATGCTGCAACCAAAAGATCCCGCATGCCACAACTAAAAAAGATCCCACGTGCCGCATCAAAGATCACACGTGCTGCAACTGAGACCCGGTGCAGCCAAATAAATAAATACAGTAAGTCCCCTATATATGAACCTTCAAGTTGAAAACTTTCAAAGATTCGAACATGCATTCCATCAACGTCAGGCGTGAGTAAAATTGCAGCTTGCCCTCCGTCTCCTGTAGCTGACGATCTCTCAGCTCTACCATTTCCCACCTCCTCTCCCTCCTCCAGTCAGTAACTCTTCTTGCCTGTTCACTCGATGCCAGCCCCTGGATGCCAGCTGTTGGACTGTACTACTGTACTTTTCAAGGCACTGTCCTGTAAAATTAAACGTTTTATTTTTTGTTTGCTTGTTTTTTATGTATTATTTGTAAAGTATCATAAACCTATTACAGTACAGTACTATATAGCCGACTGTGTTAGATGGCTACCTGGGCTAACTTTGTTGGACCTAACAAGCAAATTGGACTTACGAACGTGCTCTCGGAATTGACCTTGTACGCGTATGTAGGGGACTTACTGTAAATAAATAAATAATAAAACAAAACAAAACAAAACAAAACAAAGGTGGTTGTGAGTCCTAACAGAGTGATCTTGGGAAGACCACTTTAACCCACTGGCTCCTGCTTTCCTCAGCTCTGTAGTACATACTTGTAGTTCCTTCTTCTAAAAGTGGTTTTGAGGTTGAAATGGAATAATACAAGTAAAGCAGTCAGCACAGTTCCTGGCAGATGGTAGGTGATGGATAAATCTGCCCACTTCCCTTTCTACCCTAGGGTACTGTGTCTCAGTAGCTAGGTCAGATGATCTCAAAGGTCTATTCTGTCTTTAAATTGATCTGGAATCTTGAAAAACGTTGCCTTTCCCTCTTTCATTATTCATTCAGATCCTTGTGTGTCTGGTCTTGGGATCCCTGGAGGCATGAATGCATTTCATCTTTACCTAATGGAAAAACATATAAAAGAAAGAAGATGAAGAAGAATCAAAACTAAGTGTCCAGGTGGAAAGGGTCCTGAACCACAAGAATGATCTCCTTGTACTCTGTCTTTGAATGATGTTTTGAGTAAAGTTACTTTCCCCTTTAACATGGTTCCCAGCCCTATGCGTATAGGAAGCATGTTCGGGTTTAAAAAACAGATACCTACCTTTGGACTTCAACCCAGAGTTTTATTTAATAAGTTTGGGGTGGAGCCTGAGCATTTCTGAGTTTTTATAAAAAGCTTTCCAGGTGCAGCCGTGGTTGAGAATCACTGCCTTGGGGGAACGACACCAAAGAAGAGTAAGAGTGGTGGTCCATGTGCTCCAGGCATGTTCAGCCTGGTAGAGCGATACAAGATCCATCAAATTCAGTGGCTTCCATTTCTCTCTATTATCTCTCTATAATCAAATAGCTTATAATTCTAGGATGTCCTCTTGGCTCTGCAATTCTATGATTCTAATTGAAGGATACCTTTTGTTTTGTTTTTAGCAAATGTAAGAAAATGTAGTATTAGCCACGTGCTGATAGCTGAGGCGGTTTAGAATGATGCGTTGGGATACATAGGGTCCAAAAATAAAGGATGGCTCTTCAGAAAAGGAAAATCTTGAAACACACATCTAATGAAATAATTTTCTTTCTGTTGGAGAAACTAGAAACAAGGAGAAGAGAGACTCCTCCTATTCCAGAAGAGATCTCCAGCAGGCATTCCACCATTTAAGTCCAAGGTAATTTCAGTTCACAAGACTCGTACTGGAAGCCTGCTGCGTAGGCCCTGGGAATACAGAGACAAGTGAGGCACAGTCTTTGCCCTGTGGGTCACACAGTCTGGTAGGGGCAAGAATCAAATGGGCAATTACAATAGAGTGTGAAAAGGGCTGTGATAGAGGCTGGTGGTGATTTCTGTGCTGGCACAAAAGAAGAGCACCTGACCAGCTTGGTGGGATCCGAGTAGGGATGCTGGCATGGGAAGTATCTAGGCTGAGTTCTGTAGAGCAGGGTGGTGGTGTTAAAGGGAAGAAGGTCAGAGAAGACTATTGCATACAGAGGAGACTGTGAATAGAGTGAGATTGAGCAAAATGCCTGGCATACTATAGGGCCTCAAAATAATTCCTGTTGAAAAAGAAGGAAGAAGAAAAAGGATGGGAAGGAAGGATATGTCTACTTCGTTTCACTGAAATGTAAACTTTGAAGAGCAGAGAGCTAGAGGTGACATTGGCTGAGCGATTTGGACTTTATCATGATGACAATGAGAAGCCATCAAAGGATTTCAACAAAGAAGTGATGTTTTCTGACTTGTGTGGTAGAAAGGTCACTCTGGCTTTTGTAGAAGCTGGGATAGAAGGGGACAAGCATGGGGTGAGAGAGAGTAGGTAGGAGGCTGTTGCAATAATTCAGGTGAAAAATGATACCATCTGGCCTAAGACAGGGATGGTGGGGATGGAGAGCATCTCCTTTATTACAGGATGTAGTCACAAGCCCCACCCACTACCTGCCTCATGTGGTCCAGCCCCATCACCATGGCAACATCCTCTTTAAAATCCCTGACCAGAGAGAGCGGTAACAACTCTTACATCTGTTCCTGGAGGTCCTGCCTCTAAGTTTTTTGCTTTCTTTTTCTTCTTTTTTTCCCCTTTGATTGTATCTGATCCAGCCTCACTGGGTAATTGAGTGTTTGAGAGTGAAAAATTATCTCAGCAGCTTGGCCCTTATCTTGACAGCGAAGCAGTACTTTTAATTTAATTTTGTTCGGAAACGCATGGGTAACAAATTTCACTAATCGCCCGGCTGTCGCCTTCTGCATGGTAACGAGCCGTTTGTTACCAGGCAGCCCAGTGTAAATACATATGGGGGAGCAGTCGGGGGACAGAACAGGGGCTGGGGAAGAAGGAAGGGACAGCTGCACTCAATATTAGCCAGGGGCTTCCCTGGTGGCGCCGTGGTTGAGAGTCCGCCTGCCGATGCAAGGGACACGGGTTCGTGCCCCGGTCCGGGAAGATCCCACATGATGCGGAGCGGCTGAGCCCGTGAGCCATGGCCGCTGAGCCTGCGCGTCCGGAGCCTGTGCTCCGCAACGGGAGAGGCCACAGCAGTGAGAGGCCCGCGTACCAAAAAAAAAAAAAAAAATTAGCCAGGCTGGGGCTGGCACCAGGTGTAGAATCAGAGATGGGAATCCGGCCGTGTAACAAAAAGAGGGGCTTGGGAGTTAGGTTCACAGAGCTCCTGGCCTTGCTCTGCGTCCTTCTGTCTGGCTGCACCTTGAGCAAGTGACTTCACTCTCTGCATCTTGAGTTTCCTATCTGAAGGTGGAGGTGGATACTCCCTACCCCACTGGGTGATGAGAGTTAAATGAGAAACAGTACAATCAGTTACTACACCGCTAAGCATTATGCCATGATATTTTCAGTGCTGGTGAGGACCTTAAAGGAAATACTCTGCCCCCCCCCCACCATCCAATGTTGAAATTCCTTTCAGAACATCAGCTCGAGACTGTTGGCCAGCTTTTGCCTGCATTCTCCAGAGATGGGGAGCTCACTCACTATTGAGGCCGCCCATAGTTGTGACTCTCAGAACTGTCTTGGTACACTGGTGTGAAACATGCATCTTTCAAGATGTCCACCCTACCTCAGCCCCTGCCCTGCCCCTGGACCCCTGCAAGGAGTCAATTTGCAACCTCCTCCCTAAGTAAGCTCCCTCCCGCCCAGATTTGGTTAACTCTTCTTGTATCCAGATAAAAATGCCCAGAGGAAATCAGTGCTAGAAAAGCCCTTATAAGTCATGTGGCACAACTTTGCATTTTACAGATGGGGAAACTAAGGCCAAGAGGGAGGGAAATAAATTTAAAAATAGCTGTTATTTATTGAGCATCTATTACGGGCCAAGCACTTTACCTGTGTTCTCATTTAATCCTTTCAGTACAGGGTCTTCTCCTGATTTTGTAGATGGGGAAACTGAGGCACAGGGAGAAAAAGCAATTTGCTCAAGTCACATTTTAAGTAAGGATCACAGAATAGAGATTTAAGCTCATGTCTAACTCCAAAACCTGCAAGCTTTTGTATTGTGATTTTGGTCTCAAACTGCACAGCAACTCAGGAACTAGAAATGAGGTTCCCTGGCTTCTGGTCATACAGCCACACTAGAAAAAGGTGCATCCCAGGGATTCCTGTGTAAAAGGTGACACAGATTCCCATCTTCTCTGTAGTGTCTGGACCAGAAAGCAAGGGAGACTTTGAAAAAGCTCAAGAGGTAGCCAGTCAGTCTGTGCCTCCCCCTCCTCCCTGCCCGCTGCCAGACTGCAGCCGATGGATCCTTGGTTCTGGATTTATGAGCCTTCTTGGTGTCTCTCTTTCTTTCCATCCTAGAGGGCTTGACTCTTCCCTCTCTCAGCTAATTAAAAACCCCAGCCTGGGCTGCCAGCCTTGGATCACAGGCTGCTGGGCAGAGGCGCTGATGCTGCTGATAAATCACTCCCTGGGGCCGTGGGAGGCTGGAGCGTTTGTCAGAGGGGCTGAGCTCATCCAGGGCCCCTCTGGGACACTTGGGGACTGCTACAAATGGACCATGTCCACCCCTACTTACCCCAGAAGGGACTTCATTAGGAGTAAGAACGTAGGAACCACCCAAAGCTGATGGCGTATGTGTGACACCAGAGTCATCTTCTGAAAGCATTTGTTAGATCGTGTCATTCCCTCATACACTTCTAACAGCTCCCTCTTGGCCTTCGTCATAAATTCTCCACTTTTTAGCCTGACGTTGGGTGAGGTGTAGCAGAGCATTGGAAAGCATTGTCTTTGGAGATGGGCAGTCCTGAGTGTAGATCCTGGCTTCGCTGTTTCCTTACTTTGGATGTGTTACTTAACCCCTCTGTGTTTCATGATCTTCACTTATGAAATGGAAATTAAAAACTACATATTGACAGATAGATATACTTATGCATATGTGTGTGTATACATATGTAGGACTCAGTGAGGCATCGTGTACACAGCCCTTAACGTCATCCTCAGCATTCTGCTCCATGATTCTGTCCCTGTGGCTGCAGCCATTCCCACTCGCCATTGCTACTTCCACTGTTCTGACTGCTATTACCTGTGGTTAATTTTAGCCAAACCTGCCTGTCTAACCTGAAATTCCATTCCATCTTCTGCCCAAACACCCACCAACACACCCTGTACGTCTTCACCTGCTAGTGTTTGCTGGTGTGGTTCCATCAGCCTAGAGTGCATTGTCAAGCCCACTCTAATAAAGCCGGACTGTCCTTCTGGGTCTGGCTGGAATAAATGTCACCACCTTTCTGAAGCTCGCCCTGATGCCTCCAGACAAAATGTTCCCGTGGCATGTCACCTATATCTCTCTTATCATCGAGTCCTTGTCTCTTCTTCAAAATCATGGTTAGTCCTGTATATCTCTACTCCCCTCCTGAGTGGAGACCAGGGGCGGTGACTTTGCTCACCCCTGTATTGCTAGTGTCTGAAATCATGTTTGAGGTGGTAGGTATGCAATAAATGTTCCCAGTTAGAATAAGAATCCCAGATACGCTCATCCCCTATATTAAGGTCTTTTCTTCCTGATAGATCAGGATGCTTTATTGCTCATTCATCCTGTTCTTTCTGGCAGGTGGGGGCTGGTGATAATAGCGGCCTCGCCTGGGCTTGGTGTAAATGGAGTGAGCTGTTGCCCTTCCAGGATGAGTGATTCCCCAAGCCGCAAAGCTAACCAGTTCCACAGACTAGAGTCCCGTGCTTCTGACTTTCATTTTAGTCTTTAATCCACCAGGGCAGGCTCTGTTCCATTCTCAGCCTCACCTGGTGAAGTCTAAAAGGATTCCTCCAGTTTTGAATTACTCTTCTTTTCCTTCTCTGTTTCGCAGAGATGTTTGGTAGCAAGAAATTCTACTCTTGTCTCCTCGCCCAGGGTCCATTGCTGGAGTTACCCAAGAGCGCCTCCCAGTGGTTTTAGAAATAATTTTTCACTCTGAGAGCAGGAGCCCTTTGTGCGATCGTGCATTCATCAGTCAGGCATTCACCAGTCCTGCGTTCTGCGTAATTCATGCTTTACCCTGCGGTAGGTGCTGGAGATATAGGATGGATCGAACCTAGTTCCTGGCCCTGGGAAATTTAGCCTACTGGAGGAAGCAGGGTAACATGAAAACAGAGATGTAAAGTCCATTGTGATAAATAGCACGATGGAGGCTTATGGGGTGTTAACAGGAGCACAGAGAAGAGCCTTCCAGCCCTGTCTGGAATGGAAGGTAGTTAACAGGAAGCAGGGGGAGGAGAATTTCCTGAAGGAAAGAAGAGCTTAAAGATTAGGTGAAATGAACCTAGCAATATCTAGGAATGGAATGGAGGAGAAGGCCAATCAAGGCGGAAGGCAGTCCTGGAGGCAGAAAGCTGGGCTGGGGGTTAGGGGTGGGTGGGAGAGGTCAGCCAAACTCAATCACAGAAGGCTGGGGACCTTGGTAAGGAGCAAGGACTTGGTGGATGCAAGCACGGGGAAGTGTTAGAGCATCTTCATCAGACAATGATGAAACAGTTATCTTACCCCTTATTTTTATTTCTGCCATCTCCCTGTGTTTGAATTTTTCCTGCAGTATATTGTCTTTGGCTTTCGCTGTTTTCTCACGCTTTCTCTGCCCCCGTCTTCACGTTCCTCATCTCTCGTCTTCTCCTCCTGTGTAGATGTCTTCTTGCCTTACTTCCATCTCTCTAATCCTTCTTCCTCTCTTTTCTCCTCAAAAGTCTTAAGGCTGTTTTGTCTTCCCTGCAAAATTCCCTTGGTCTGTACCTCCAGTTTTTTTGTTTGTTTGTTTGTTGTTTTTTTTTTTGGATATCTAACTTCCTGTCTACTACAGAACAGCAGTTAGAAGTCAGAGATCCTGGTTCTACTTTTACCTTGCTGACTAGTTGGAGAAGCCACTTAACTTCTCTCTATCTTGGTTTCATCCACTGTCTAAAAAAATAATGAGTTGCACTGTGTCTCTGCCACCATATTCTACAACTCCAGCAGCCACCTTCAGTTCCTGCGTTCCAGCCCGTAGATTCAGGGGAACTGGGCCCCTGGAACTGTGCTACAAGGGCCTTGAACAAGATGAGCTCTAAGCATCTGTTCAAATATATGATTGCATTGTATTTTTCCTTCCCCTCAATGTCCCCCCATCTCCTTCTCTCCCCATGTCCGTTCTCTTTATTTCTTCCCAGTCCTAACTAGCATCAGACTGCAAGATGCCTGTATCCAAAGGGAAGCACTTCCAAATGGGGAGAGTGATCTGTAATTGAAAGATGATGGTTTGGGCCGAAGGCATTTGTTTTCATACTCCCTGCATTACGATTCACAGTGTCTCAAACCAGCTGAGACTCGGAAGACTGTATTAGATACGAATTCAGAGGCCTCCCAAGGAGCCTCAAGACTGAACGAGATAAATTCAAGGATATGTGCTATTTGGGGGAAGCTTCATTCTGGGAAACAATAGAATATTCTTTGTCATGCAGCACGTGGATTAGGGGGTCTTGTTGGGGTGGTAGAGAGCCTGGGATTCTGTATAATATGTTGTTCAAGAGCATGGACTTGAATGCTAGTCTGAAGTTCAAGTCATGCAATGTCACTTACTGACTGTGCCACCCTGAACAATTCACTTCTCTTGGATTCAAGGTCTTAATCTGTAAAATGGGGGTGATGATGTTATTGTCTGAGAGGAGTTATTGTCCAGATTAATTGCATTAACCCATTTAATCTTCTACTTACATTTCAGAGATGAGGGCTCTGAAGTCCAGAGAGGTTAAGTTACTTACTAAAGAGTGATAGCATCAGGGTGTACACCAGGTTGACCCCAAAGCTGGTGCTTGTATTTTGACATTATACTGTCTCATGCCTGGTCCTGAAATTCTCTAAGTTTGTTTGTTTGTTTGTTTATTTGCGGTACGCAGGCCTCTCACTGATATGGCCTCTCCTGTTGTGGAGCACAGGCTCCGGACGTGCAGGCTCAGCGGGCATGGCTCACAGGCCCAGCCTCTCCATGGCATGTGGGATCTTCCCGGACCGGGGCACGAACCCACGTCCCCTGCATCGGCAGGCGGACTCTCAACTACTGCGCCACCAGGGAAGCCCTCTAAGTTTATTTTTAATAGACTTCAGGTAGGGGAGGAGGAAAGGTTAGTAGATGGGCCTGGAGATGCAATAGGTATGGGTTTCTATAATTGGAAAGGAAGGGAGAGAACACAGATTAAGTCATTCATTTGTGCTCACCTTAATTCTGTAGGAATTTCCTAAGTACTTGTTTGAGTATAATTAGTTCTGGGGCCCAAAACTGAATCAGATGTAGCCCATCCTCTCTATGCCCCAGAATTTGGTAGGAGGGAAGGACAAATTACTAAAATGACAAGTTAAAGATGCTGAGATGAACTTTATGGGTATATACACTTAGGGACACCAAGGAAGTTGGGATCTATTCTAATTGGAGGTGCAGTCAGGAAGGCTCACACGTAGGCTGGCAGCAACATTCAAACTTAATCTTAAAAGTAGGTCCTCACTGCATGGAAGAGGTGAGGAAGGACATTCCAGGAGGAGGCCAATATTAGTTTCCTGTGGCTGCCATAACAAATCACCTCAAACTGGGTGGCTTAAAACAACAGAAAAGCATTCTCTTACAGTTCTCAAGGACAGAAGTCCAAGATCAAGATGTTATCTGAATGAACTTCTTCTGGAAGCTCTGAGAGAGAATTCATTCCTTGCCTCTCTCCTAGCTTCTGGTGGCTAATGACAATCCTTGACATTTCTTATCTTGTGGCTGCATCATTCCAATCTCTGCCTCCATCTATACATGGCCTTCTCCTCTGAATGTCTCAAATCTCCCTTTGTCTTTGTCTTAAAAGGACCCTAGTCATTGTATGTAGGGCCCGTCCTACATCTAGGATGATGTCATCTTAAGATCCTCAACTTAAATACATCTGCAAACACTTTTTTTTTTTCCTAAATAAGATCACATTCTGAGGTTCCAGATGGACATATCTTTTGGGAGCTACAGTTCAGCCACTACAAGTGGAAATCAGAGAAAAGGTTCATAGGTGTTGGAAAGCAGCCAGATGGGACCCTATGCCAACAAGAGGGGGTTCTTGGGAACATCTCAAAGAGCTTCGATTCTTGATGCTGGCTGAAGCTGGGTCACCCCTTCTCTCTAGACCCCAGTTTCCCCATCTTTAACAACAAGGCTCAGCTGAGATGATCTTTAACATCTTTCCAGTGTTGATATTCTGGGACCTTGGGACTCAGGCAAAGACTGTTTTTGCCCAGTAGACCCCAAAAGAGCAATCTGGACAAGAGCTGGACCACAGCAGGTTGGAGGAAACACCGGCCGTCCCAGCGGCCCTGGCTGGACCGTGATAACAGCTCTCCAATACTGCTGTTAATCTTTAATTGGTATTTGATTTGATTTAACATGATCTTCTGCTTGTAAAACACCCTGAGATGTTTCTGCGTTGTGAGCGTGTCCTGGAAACGCGGGTTTATTGTATTAACAAGTCTCGGCCTGAACATAAAGGGAGATAATTAGAAACAGCAAAGTCCCTTGGCACGCTCAGGGCAGGCAAAAAGCTCTCGGGAAAACAACCCTTTCAGCTGCTTTCATGTGTCCGAATGAGAAATCTGCTGGAGCAGCCCCAGTGGATAGGAGAGCTTGTTAGGGTCACTCAGCACACTACTTCTAGCTCTCAGCCTGTGCCGCCTTTATACAGCCCTTGTTGTGCACCCCTCTTAAGTTTTTGCTACAACCCCTAGGAGCTCAACCTAGGAGCCCTCTGGGTGGCCAGCAGTTTGTCTGTAAGATCTTTTGGCATGCAGAGTGTGCTTTCTCATATAAAACAAATATATCAACAGTGGCAAAGTTTCCAGGCTAGCCCACAAAAGTTGACTAACCTCCTAGTGGATCAGAAACATTACCATAGGGCTTCCCTGGTGGCGCAATGGTTGAGGGTCCGCCTGCCGATGCAGGAGACACGGGTTCATGCCCTGGTCCGGGAAGATCCCACATGCCGCAGAGCGGCTGGGCCCGTGAGCCATGGCCGCTGAGTCTGCGCATCCGGAGCCTGTGCTCCGCAACGGGAGAGGCCACAACAGTGAGAGGCCCGCGTACCGCAAAAAAAAAAAAAAAAAAAAAAATTACCATATTTTACATTTGGTAGTGTATATATGTCCATGCCTCTCTCTCGCCTTGTCACAGCTCACCCCTCCCCCTCCCCATATCCTCAAGTCCATTCTCTAGATAGCTAGTGGGAAGAAGCAGCCACATAGCACAGGGAGATCAGCTCCGTGCTTTGTGACCACCTAGAGGGGTGGGATGGGGAGGGTGGGAGGGAGGGAGACGTGAGAGGGAAGAGATATGGGAACATATGTATATGTATAACTGATTCACTTTGTTATAAAGCAGAAACTAACACACCATTGTAAAGCAATTATACTCCAATAAAGGTGCAAAAACAAAACAAAACAAAACAAAACATTACCGTACTATTGAGATGCCTACCAGGTGCCCAGATGATCCCTAAATGGTTCTTTAACCTGAAAAAAATGTACCTTAAGGGTGGCGAGGTTATAAAGTGTGGTTATTTCTAAGAATAGCCCTACTTGGCACTCTACCATGCGATATATTTGAATTAGACTTATGCCTGACATAGCAAGTATATAATAAAAGCCTGTGCAAACTAAGGTGGTTGGGTTCCAAGGCAATTTCATAAAAAGAGTACTTATGTAGAATGCACTTGAAGTAAGAGAATACACCAGGGTTGGTTAGCTTCTAAGGCTGCACACAGCATTCTGTCTAACCTCTACCCTGGTGTGCCTGAGCTATGGCAATAGTAAAAGTGGCAGTTTGGAGCCAAGGTTGGCCCCTCAAAAGGTTGCATAGTCTTCCTGCAAATTGATAAGATTCTGAATATGGATTAAGTTTCCAGTCTTGTCTCCAAACCTAATTAATCTGTTATGTATGAGAAATATGAATAGTATCACATTCACTACATATAAATATCCTTTATGAAGTTAATTTTAAAGAAATACGTCTTCTGTGTTTCTATACAGTGTGCTGGAAGAGGATTTGTGGGCGTGGGAGCACGCACGCACACACACAGTCAGACACACACCATCACCATTGCTCTGAAGGTATCAGCATCCATGGGCACCCAAGGGCATGGCTTGGGGCTTGGGTGTAGATTCCACTGAATGTACAGCTCATCTGTATATGTTTTGTTTTTTTCTTTTTCTTTTTCTTCCTCTGAATATGTGAATTTTAATTTTTAAAAAATTTTTTGCCATAAAAAGGAACAAAATTGGGTCATTTGTAGAGATGTGGGTGGACCTAGAGACTGTCATACAAAGTGAAGTAAGTCAGAAAGAGAAAAATGAATATCGTATAGCAACACATATATGTGGAATCTGAAAAAATTGGTATAGATGATCTTATTTACAAAGAAGAAATAGAAACATAGACAGAGAGAACAAACGTATGGATACCGAAGGGGGAAGGGGGGGTTGGGATGTTTTGGGAGCTTGGAATTGACATATATACACAATTGATACTATGTATAAAATAGATAACTAATGAGAATCTCTATGGGTTTTTTATAGGAATATTTTAAAATTAAGTTTTAGTGGAGTATAGTTGATTTAATAGTACCTTTCTTTGATTTTCCATCTGCAGGAATAATGGTGAGCAATTCTAGGAGGAAAAAAAAAAGTTTAAATATCAGATTTCTGGACCTCACCCCAGAGAGTCTTGTTCAGTAGGTCTTATCATGGGGCCAGAGCACTGTATCTACAACAAGCCCTGTAGGGGATTCTGAGCTAGGGAGCAAGCAAAGCTGGATCTGCTCAATAAGGTGAAGATATGATTGAAAGAGAGCTGCTTTCTAGGGTCTAGGTATCGGTTAGTGGTTTAAGAGTGGCTGTGTAGTGGTAGTGGTGGCCCTGTGCTCCTGAAAGGTGAGAAGATGCTCTAATGGTGACTGGATCAGGCAGGTAGGCAGGGGTGGATGACACCTTAAGTCCATGAGAATGGCGTTGGGGGCAGGCTGGGCCACTCAGCAGCCTCACTGTGGGGCCAGTCCTGATGGACTTGGCCCCAAATGGGGTCATGCTCCCTGCTGTGCAGAGTTCAATGTACTGCACAGGGAGGGCTTATCCTTTGAACTTCAACCTGGTGTAAAGTCCCAGCTCCACCCCACTTAGCACCTTCAAGGCTTCGGGCAAGTAACACAGCTTCCTTGATCTGTAGAAGTACTGACAGCGTTGTAATGAGATTGAAGCATAATAATGTGGGTAAAGAAACTATTAGACTAGATGGCTCCTTGCCCAGAGGCAAGAAAGGCTTCTGAGGACTGAACTGAGGACCTTCTCCCCCTTTTCATTCTCCCACTGAAAGTTCAAGGATGACAGTATTTATTTTCATGTTCAGAGAATGTAAACAAGCCACAGCCTGGACTGGTATCAATAATTTATACAACAAATCACATAATGTACATAATACACAATTTTTAAAAAATTTATTTTATTGATTTACTTTTTCTTGGCTGTGTTGGGTGTTCGTTGCTGTGTGCGGGCTTTCTCTAGTTGCGGCGAGCAGGAGCTACTCTTTGTTACGGTGTGCGGGCTTCTCATTGTGGTGGCTTCTCTTGTTGCAGAGCACAGGCTCTAGGCACGCAGGCTTCAGTAGCTGTGGCACGTGGGCTCAGTAGTTGCGGCTCGCGGGCCCTAGAGCACAGGCTCAGTAGTTGTGGCGCATGGGCTTAGTTGCTCCGCGGCATGTGGGATCTTCCCTGACCAGGGATTGAACCCATGTCCCCTGCATTGGCAGGCGGATTCTTAACCACCATGAGGCATGTTTAGCTTATATTTATCAGATACTTTTGTAAACATGGAAGACACGTTGATTAAGTTGATCTTTGACAAATACCTATAGAGTACGAATATACAAATGAGGATATTAAAGCAAAGAGAGGTTACATAATTTGCCTGAAATCACACAGCTAGTAAATATCAAGCTGGAATTTAAACCCAGGCCTTCTAGTCCCAGAGCCAGTGGTCTCCTTTTACAAGTTCATCAGCAGAGTAGACACAATTTATATTGCACTGTTGGTTGTTTTGGTCTATAGCCTTGATGCAACTTGAATAATTTAATGTGGATGTAGCAAATATTTTCATAACACGTTATTAGATAAATGAATACTATTGGTAGAAATTACACTGTCTTCTGGTTACAAAATTATCTTTCTTATACTCAGAGCTGACTAGAGATGTAATGGGTTGCAGTGAGAGTTGTGTGATTCCTGCTCCAGGGAGTGTATAAGTTAAGGCTGGATGCTACTAAGGATATCAAGAGTGAAATGGGTTGGGAGAAAAGGCTAGAAAATAATAGGGGGGAAAAAAGAACAGTAATAATAATGCATAGCATTCATTGAGTGCTTACTAAATACCGGGCACTATGCAAAGCACAAGCATATAGTATGTATACATTGTCCCCAATTTAAAGGCAGGGGAATGAAAGTCAAAATGGTAAAGTAGACTGCCTGATCTGGATCTTCAGTAAGTGCTCACAGCAGGATACACACCCAGGTCTGTCTGACTCTAGTCTATGATCTGGCCCTGAAATGCTTAGAGTTCTTAAAAAAGATTGGTGTGTACTCTGTACCTGTGACCTAGGCTTCTGCACATATTTCTGAATTCTCTGAACTTGGAAGATGAACCCACAGACTGCCAGCCCCATTGAGGCAACTTGTTCTAACCCAGTGGTATGCTGGCAGGCTGGCTCTCTGAGAAAATGTAAAAAGGCTTACTTACAGCATTTGCTTATTTCTATGGTGTACATTCTCCTACCATGTCATTTCAAGTCATAGATTTAACAAGTACCAAGCAGCATCCCTGAATATTTAACAATTAGCTCTCTTGAGTCAGCTGGAGCCAGTTCCAGTATGCCATTGCTCCAGTCCCACTGACCAACCCGGGATGTATCTCCTAGGAATTGCTATCTTGTCTTTCCCTGCATCTCACATAGTCTGGGCCATAGAGGAAATACAGAAACTCGGTACATATTTGTTGATCAAAGAATAAATAAACAATTGAATGATTCATGAATAATCAAAACTAGAGAGGAGGATGGGAAATACTGTCTTCAGCCCTGAAGTAAGAAGAACACAACATCCTCTTACTAGGAGATTCTGTGTGCTTATCTGTACTTCTCTATGACAATGAGATGACCTGTTGAAGAAATTCTGCCTGAAAGTACAGTTTGGGTGGAGATGTCAAAACCCTACTTATCCCTGCTTTCCCTTTCTGACCCATCACAAGCCAGCAACTCTGCCTTCAGACATGCTTTGCATTTGATGATGTTTCTCCAGCCCCAGTGTTGCCACCACAGTCAAGTCATGCCACCTCTTTCTCCTCACCACCACTCTGGTCATAACACCACTGTCCCCCAGCAGCCAGACTGAGCAGCATAACCCATAACTTCGTCACGCCCCCTCCTTCTCAGCACCTTTTAGTTGTTCTCCTGTTCCTTAGGGTTAAGAGCAAACCTCTTAACCTGGCCTGCAGAGCTTTGCATGTTCCTGCCCACCTATCCATCCTCATCTCATGTCACACATCACGGTTTCCACTGCATTCCACCCTGGAACATCCATCCTGCTGCTTGGAACACCCCTCCTCCCCCTATCAGGACTGGGCTTAACTGCCCCTTGCTAAAAGAGGTCCCTCATCCCACCCTGTTCTTCTGCGCTCTAGCATGAAGCAGAGTGCCCATGATATATTCACATCTGTCAATGCCCACCCTCACCAGATGGAGAAATTCATGAGAGTGGGGGCCACATCTGTTTCTGTGTTGACTCCATCTGCCCCGCAGTGCTGGAGAGGTAGCTACATAGGCTTGGGAGGTCTCCCCTCATGGGTCAGAAGGCTGTCACCTGGGAGGCAATGTGACAGAGAGTTTTGGGGGCTTCACTGTGGGGTCAGCCATCTTCAGTTTTAAGTTTTATTAGCTCTGTGATCTCAGGTAGGCAGTTGCATTCATAGGGCTTCCTTTTTTTGCCTCTGTAAAATGGGTGTCTTAACAGTAACTCCATCACAGAGTGTTCTAAAGATTAAATGAAATAACTCCATGTAAAGCCCTTAGTCCAGGACTCAGCACAGAGTTAAGTGCTTAACCATGGTAGCTATTATTATTTTATTGGGAGACAAAGTGATATTTCATCTGAAACTCATGCTTACTTCATTCTCTTCATCAAGGGGGAGGTAATGCCTGGATTTTATTTTTCCTCCTTGGAAAGTACCCGTGAAAGCTGCTCCTTCTCTTTAAAATAAGTCATTGGTTGGAAACTTTTCTGTTCATTGGTTCATCCATTTGTTCATTAACCAAATATTAATTTAGCTGCTACTCAGTACCAGGTCCAGTGGTGGAGAGTATAAGGCAGGGTACATGCCTTTGAGCAAGGTGGAGTCTCATGGGGGGAATGGCAGGTTTATATTCTTCTCTCCCTAGTTATAGGATTTTGCTAAATAACTTTGCAAATAGCCAATTGGACGATTAGTCTATAAAAAACAATGAACTTTCGCTATATCCTATCCTTTGTAGGTTGAAATACGAAGGCAGGGAGAGAAGGAAGGAGGGAGGATCTACTTCCCACACTAAACTTTGAATAGGACCAACCAAGACATTCTTACGCCCATTTTATCATTTGAGGAACCAGACACTACAAAAAAAGAAATGAGCATCCCGAGGTCATGTAGCCAGAAACTGGTGAATCTGGGAATTTGAACTCTGCTGACTTTTGCAATGGTATTTTCTATTCTTTGAGCTGGTGACTACTAGAAAACCAAGAAGAAAGCAGCCTTGCTAATGGTGGCCCTGGTGGATGATGGAAGGAGAAGAAGAAAGTCATACTTACGATTCCCAGGGCTGCTGTTACTTCTCTTCTAAGCATACATACATCCTACCTCAATTCCTATACACTTACACATATATTCACACCCTCACATATATTCACAGATTTCTCTGCAGTTGAGTAGGGCTTCTATTTTAGCTCTTTAGGATGTTCACATGTGGACATTGTATAAATAAATATGCGCTAATGTTACTGTTACTGCTGTCCCATGAGTTTAGCGGTACATGCAGGAAGCTCCAGGTGTGTGTAGCACCTGAATTACAGTTACTTAGGGAACCACTGCTACTGTGTCCCTGCCATCTCTATCTGAGTGATGCCTCTGCACAGCTCCTGCTGCAGAAATAATTTGTGTCCTTCCATCCCAGCACAAGGAACTAAGTGCCCCTGGGGGTGGGCTAGGGAGCATTTTTATAAATACACAAGGATGGGGCTTCCCTGGTGGCGCAGTGGTTGAGAGGCCGCCTGCCGATGCAGCGGGCACGGGTTGGTGCCCCAGTCCGGGAAGATCCCACATGCCGCAGAGCGGCTGGGCCCGTGAGCCACGGCCGCTGAGCCTGCGCGTCCGGAGCCTGTGCTCCGCAACGGGAGAGGCCACAACGGTGAGAGGCCCGCGTACCACAAAAAAAAAAAAAAAAAAAAAAAAAAAAAATACACAAGGATGTGTGACTTGAATGCATCATTGCTGGCCAGCCCTTAGTCTGGGAGGAAGCCTGACAAACCATTGGGTCCAAGGCCTCCGCTGGTAACATTAACAGGTAGAGCAGCTAAGAACACGCAGTATATACCATGCAAGGTGCTGAGAACTTTGCAAGCATAAAGACACAGAAAAAGTTAAGTAACTTTCCCAGCATTACTCGCTGTCATTGCACCTTTCTTATTATCAGCCACTGTGCTGAAAACTTTTTGTTTTCACTCAAGTAATCTTGTGAAGTAGGCATTTTAATTATTCCTATTTTATAAATGGGGACACTGAAACATAGAAAGATCATATTGAACCAGCAACTTCAAGTAGTAACGGGCAGTGCCCGTGCTTGATCCCAGCTCGGTGCGAAGTTAAGGGCTATGATCTTAATCCTTCTTTTTTATTGACTTCCTAAGTTCACACTGTTGAGAAATTATTGAGTTGGGTTTCAAGCTTAATTGGTCTGACTGCAAAGCTCATAAGCCTTCCATTTCACCAACTTCACTTCTGGGATCAGTGTGTGAACACAGGATCTTGCAGAGAGAGAGATGCCTTTATACAGATAAAAGGAGCTTCCTCCCCTGTGAAGCCAGCCCTGATTTTGTCAAGCACGCTTCAGCAGCCCCTCCCTCTCAGCTCTTACTAGGGTGTGAAGTGTTTCGTAAAACAACCTAGCAGTTATCCAGGTACATTGCAATTCTGTCGTCTCCTAACCTTCTCGCGTACCTGACTGTGCCCCTGCAGGTTTGCGCCGTGCCCGGCTCCCTGGCGAGTCCTGAGACTTGCCCAGGGCATAGCACACACAAGTGCTCAGGCACCCTTTGTGCAATGACTGGAGGTCTCTTCTGAACCTGAAGGACCCCGAGTTTCCTGCTAGGGATGCCGACTCTGCAGCCTCTCTCAGTCATTCATTCAAGTAGGCCCCAGGATTAGTTATCTGTTCCTATGTAACAAATTATCCCAACATTAGCAGGTTAAAACAGCAGACAGGTATCCTCTCACTTCTTATCTCAACCAGCATTTATCTATTAACGTTTATTACCTCAACCAACATTTATTCTCTGACTCAGGGGTCCAGGCACCACGTAACTGGTCCTCCAGCTCAGAGTTTCTCTTGAGGTTACAGTGATGTTGTCAACCAGGGCTGTGGTCTCCTCTCCAGGCTTCGCTGGGGAAGGACCTGCTTCACAGCTTCCTCATGAGGTTGTCGCAGGATCTGTTCCATGAGCCACCCTCAGCTCCTTGTCTTGTGGGCCTCTCTAGGGGGCAGCTCACAACATAACATCTGGCTTCAGCAGAGCAAGAAAGTGAGAAAAGCCAGAGAGTGTAAGAAAAAAGGAAGGCGCAATCTTTTGTACCCACCCTACTGTTGGAAGTGACATACCATAATTTTGCTATAGACCTCCTGATGGAAGCAAGTCTGTAGGGGAGGGGATTATACCCGGGTGTGAATACCAGGAGGTGGGAACCACTGGGGCCCAGTTTTGTTTTGTTTTTTCTTAATTAATTAATTTATTTTTCACTGCATTGGGTCTTCATTGCTATGCGCAGGCTTTCTCTAGTTGCAGCGAGCAGGGGCTTCTCGTTGCATGCGGGCTTCAGCAGTTGTGGCGCATGGGCTTAGTTGCTCCGCGGCATGTGGGATCTTCCTGGACCAGGGCTCGAACCCGTGTCCTCTGCACTGGCAGGCAGATTCCTAACCACTGCGCCACCAGAGAAGCCCCTGGGAGCCATTTTAGAAGCTGCCTCCCTTTGTCCACTTGCCCTCTTTCCTTTTCTCCAAACCAGGTCTTTCTTTGATTTCAGGCGACTCGTGCTAACTTGCATCCATACACTTGAAGAACGATTTATCACCAAGCTTCAGGTTCTCAAATTCTATCCAGGATGTTCTTCAGCCTCCTCTGGTGTAAACGTCCTCTGGTGTGTTATGGAGTATCTTTGCAGGCTAAGTTTTGTGCCTCTAACCCAGTGCCTCTCCGTCTCCTCCACTCCAGAGGTACAGTTGTAGATCTCATCCTTTGTCACAAGGTCTTTGGGTCCCACCCCTTGAGATCATGAAGTTCCTGCAGCATCCCCAGCACTCAACACAATGTTTGGCACTTACTAGATACCTAGAACATCTTTGTGGATGAAGTGAATAAATGAGGGCATGTTTTAGCTTTGCACAGTGCCGGGGAGAGCTGGCCTGAAAGGACTGACTACATCATCTCAGATAAAGCCCACTCTCCTGGCAGTGGACCATGACTTTCTTTGTGTGCCCCTTAATATCTCTCTTGCTTCTTCTGCCTACATTTTACTACAGGTACCCCGTGCCATTCCAGTTGATGTGCAATGCCCTGTTCACCTTTGCTGTTCCATTCTCCTGGACCACAGGCTCTGTTTTCCTACTTGGCTAAGTCTCACGTTACAAGCCTCAACTCTGAGGAATGATTCTCTGACCTCCAAACCTGCACTGACCTCTGCCACCATGGTGATCCCCTTGCATTACTTTCTCTGTTCGGAGACCTGCTATCCCACTGAGCATTGAGGCCCTTGATGACTCTGATCTCTGGATCCCCTACTCACAGAGCTCAGTGAAGAATGGACTCTCAGTAAATATTCATTGAATGAATGGATTTCTCCTGTTACAGGCGGGGAGACGGAAGTCCAGAGAAGGGAGGGATTTTCCGAAGGTTTCATAGTGAATGGTGGCAGAGTGGTGTTCAAGTTTGGTCTCTAGACTTCCAGAACAGAGCTCTTTGCACAATACCCTTAAGCCTGCCCTTGTCACTGAAGGACGAGACAGAATGTGGGTCTAGCGTGGCCCTTGGGCAGAGACCACTATTGTTCTGTTGGAGGTGGCATCTTTCAACCAGCAGGTTTGAAAGGTTTAGGCCCAGAATGTCAGCCTGAAATGGGTAGAGGCCTCTGTATGGAAATGTATTTGGGCAGAAACGCTTCACGGGAACACTTTTTCCTCTTTTCTTCTTTTCTTCTCCTTTATATTCCCTCCTCAAAGGTCTAAAGGCAAAGGTGTTTATCTCCAGTTGGCTGTTTAAACACAGTGCCGTGTGCTTTTGATAAAATTTAGTGGTCTGAAGAGGAGACGGCGGAATTGAAAACCAAGGAGGAAAACGCCCCTCTATGTAAAGAGCTAGAGACGAGTGCGTCTTTCCTAATCAAGTTCCCAGGTGATGAGCAGCCCAACTCCTGCACCCAGGAAAGGGCAGAGTCCTCTAGTCCCCTCATGGGACCCCAGTTCCTTCCTTTATAAGAGTGAGGCTTTGGGTGCGGAGCAAGACCCTTGGTCTGAGAATCTGCTTCCTCGGGCCAAAGCTCCTTCTAGTTTCTTAGGTTTGCAAGAGTCTTATGGTAAACAAGCCCTGGTATGAAGAATAAGGGTATTTCTTGGGTCAGGTGGACCTAGGTTGAATCCCAACTCTGCCTCTGATTGTTTGTGCAGCTTGGAACAAGGGTCTGATCGCTCTGAGCTTCATTTTCCTCATTTATAAAATAGAGATCATGGTACTTAACTCAGAGGGCTGTTTTTGAACAATACAAGTCAAGCTCGGAGCCTTGGTTCACAATGGTTGCTCATGTGGAATATCGTTTTCCTTTCCCTTTTGCTACATTTGTGTGTCTTCCGCAACATCCTCGTTAAGAGGCCCCTCTGCCTGAATCTTCCTTGTTTCCAGGCTAAATATCCTGTATCCTTCCTCTGGTGTCCTCTCCTGACATAATCTCCAGTCTAACCCTGGTTACTGTCTTCAGACCATGGACCACTTGTCTGTGTCTTGCTTAGAGCATCACACAGACCTGAGTTACATTACCAGCTCTGCAGCTTACTAGGCCTGTGACCTTGAGCAAACCATTTCTCCTCCCTAAGCTCCATTTCCCTGCTCCATAAAATGGGGACCCAAGGGTTGTTGTGAAGAGCAAACTGAAGAGTGGGTGCAAAGGGCCCAGGAGAGGCTTAGCATGTAGTAGTTACTCTGTATGTGTTTGAACCTTCTCTTAGTAGAAACTCACTGCCCTTTTGACCACATGATCTTTTTCCCACTTCTGACCCATCCTGAATTTATACAGATAGTTTCCTGGATTCAAAGGTCAGTCTCTACATTTATTGGTCTTATATTTAATGATGATGATGATAAAAGTTACTATGCATTGAGCACCCACTATACAATGTATATTTTCCTACCTAATCTTTCTAATGACCCTGTGGAGTAGATGCCATTCACATTTTATGGATTAGGATAATGAGACTTTTTGAAGGTCAGCCAGAAAATAATGCAGCGAGTTTCTCTAACCTCCAATGCCCCCATTTTTACTTTAATCTACTGTGCTTTAGACTTTGCACTTTGGGATCTAGATGTGGATTTGAATTCTTTGGGGCTCGATAGCCTTCTAGACTTGGGCTAAACTCAATTTTCTTATTTGTAAAATGAGGAGCTGACAAAACTTTATGATCGATTGACTCAAGTGATATCTGTAAAGTATTTTGCACCACATGTCATACATAGTGAGTGCTTTAAAAGAAAAGATTATCAGCAGCAGCAGCAATTAAGTGGGTTTTCTTCTGAGCTAATCAGCTCCCCGTTTAGGTGATATTCAAACACAGGTTGGATGACCATGGCGGGGAGCATTGTAGGAAACTACCTGTATTATTGTGTTATATGTTAGGGTCAAAGCCCTTTTAGTCCCCTGTGATCCTGAGTTTCTGTGATTCAAATTAAAACAGATGATACATGTGGCAGGAGTTAAGGGGAATTTGGCGTTCCTGTGAGTTGTGATGCTTAGGGCAGACTTCCAGGAGATGGGAGTTCTCTGGTCTTGACAAGTTGGTCTCCCTTTGACATGTTAAGAAAAGTAGGCAGGACAACACATAGGTGTAGGGAATGCATGCAGCTTGATACAAGGAAAGGGACAGGCAGATTTAACTGTGGCAGGGGGTTTATGGAACATCAGGCAGAGCCTTATTTCCCGTTACTTCTCAGGTACAATCTGAGAATCAGGAGAAAGAGGTGGGGAGGAAGGCACACGGAGGTTTGAGGAAGCCCCCTTCCTTTGGAGGCAATGCGATACAATGGAGGAAACATTGAGTTTGCGGGTCAGTAGGTCTTGGTTGCTATTCCATCTCTGCCCCTTGCTAGTTCTGAGCCGTTGGGCAAGTCAGTTAAACTCTGAGTTTCCATTTCCACCAGTGTCAAATAACAGCCTCATTGACAGTAGACATGGGAAATAAAAGGGTTTCTGGTGGTAAAAGCCACCACCACAGACCTCGTAAATATGAAATGCACAATAAACAGCATTCCTCTCCTCCTGCTTTCACAAACCTTGAACCAAAGTTCAGTGACATCTTCTAAGAGAATGGAACAGTAACTTCTTTGGCAAGCTCTGAGAAAAAGCAGCTAGAAATGTGTCTTTCAAGAAGATGGGAGGTGATTGGCCCTGATCTTCCTTGGTAGCCATGGAAACCCGTGGCTGCTTTTTGCTCTGTCCGTTTGCACCCACTGCTTGGTCCCTACTCTTCCTTGCCACTCCCCTTTGCATCAGTGATGTGGGCTGAAGGTGGTGGATGCAGTGAAACAGCCTACAGTCTAAGAGGGTGAACCCAGGGATCAAACACAGGTATCTTAACTTTTTTTTTTCTTTTGGAAGTCAGTACCAGCTGATGATCACCTGTGAATCTGAAACTCATGTGTGACCTTTTCTTCCTCCTTCTTTCCCATTTATTTCTGAGCCTTTCTAGAACTTTATCTCTTTTGAATCATCTCACGGTTTCTCATTCACACACTGCTATTTCACCTAGGGAGTATAGCATCTTTTTCTTTCCCCTAATGCATTCCATCAGCCTGTTAAATTGTTGAATAGTATTTAACTTTCTACACTGGCCTCTTGTACCTGCCCCTTTTCCTTTCTTGCACATATTTTCTTGTGACTCTGAAGTCCATTTTCCTTAAAAAAATTTTTCTAGCTTTGCTGACATATAATTGATGTACATCACAGTATAAGTTTAAGGTGTGCAACAAAATGATTTGACCTACCTATTTTATAAAATGATTACTGCGATAAGTTTACTTAGCATCCATCATCTCAGACACAATAAAAAGAAAAAGCAAAAAAGAAGGGAAAAATATGTTTTCCTTGTGACAAGCACTTTTAGAATTTACCCTCTTAACAGTTTCATATATATTATACCTCAGGGTTAACTTCATGTCATCATGTTGATGTCATCAACCCTAGTACTTATTTATCTTATAACTGGAATTTGTACCTTTTGTTCACCGGTCTTCCAATTCCCCTTCTTCCCACCCACCAGCCATGGTAACCAGAAATCTGATCTCTTTTTGCATAGTTTTGTTTTTTTTTTTTAGATTCCATAGATAAGTGAGATCATACAGTATTTATTTTTCTCTGGCTGACTTATTTCACTTAGCATTATGCCCTCAGGGTCCATCCATGTTTTTGCACACGGCAGGATTTCCTCATTTTTTTATGGCTAAATAATATTCTGGGGTGTGTGTATGTGTATATCTCATAATTTCTTTAGCTGTGGATGGACAGTTAGGTTGTTTCCATGTCTTGGCTATTGTAAATAATGCTACTGTGAACATGGGGGTGCAGGTATCTTTTCATGTTAGTGCAAAACTATACCTAGGAACCAGATGGGTACAGAACTTGTAGTCAGGCAAGACTGACTATGAAACTGTCCTCCATCACTTGCCAGTGGTTAAGGCTTGGTTTTCCCCCTTTTAGACAGAGACAGTCATCTCCGCCTTGCAAGACTGTTGAAAAGTTTAAGTAGGCAAATGTAAGGAAAATCTTTAACCCAGTGTCTGGCAAAGCAGCCATAGTTAATTAGTGGGAACTGCTGATATTCCTAACAGTCACCTTTGTATGAACTATTAAAGTAGCTCATTATTTTCCCTACTTTGTTCCATAGAACAATGGTTCTGCAGTATAGCAATACTTTGGGGAAACACTGGGTTAAATTCTGCTAAAGAGAATTTAATGTAGACCTTTTCAGAGAGTTTAATATCAGATATATACTCTTGCACCTTAAGAGTTGATTATAGAATAGAGCATATCCCAGAAATTTTTGAAAACTGATGTCTTTTTTCTTTTAAGATACATTTTGTTTTGTGGGCAATACCGCACTGGCTCTGGGGGTCATTTGGATTCACTTGTGTGGTCAGTGGTTCTGGAGGTAGGGCTCACAGATTCTAATTCTACCTTCACATTTCACCAATGAGACCTGGGTCAAGTGTCATGGAAAGAGCAGTAGGCTGCAGGTCAGGAGATGTGGCTCTCAGGCCCAGTTATTCCCTTGGTGCCTAAATGTGAGTTCACCATTAAGTCTCTTGTTCCTCATTTGTATCCTGGAGATAAGAGCAACACCCACTGCACTGGATTTTGGTGCAAAGTGAATGAAATATGTGTGAATAATTTGTAAACTAACAAGAATTGAAAAAATATGGCGTGCCATCCTCATCACCAACACCATTGGCACCACACCACTGTCATCATCTTGAAGTTACCTTCACACTTCCAGGAACAGGTGTCTGCAACTGCCACAGAGAAATCCAAAGAGCCAGCTGTGTGTAGCCCCATTCAGTGTCTGCTGTCAGTGCCTTTCTTGGGTGATCCAAGCCTGCACTACAGACACGCTCCTCATCCACGGGGCAGAGCCAGCCCAAGGGGCTCCCCAGGGGCCTCATGGATAGTGACTGGCCCCAGGCAGCTCAACTGAACTATTTTCTCGGGCTTAGAGAGGAAAAGAAACAGCCATCTAGCTTGCCCCTCCCACCATCTGCCCTCCTTGTAAGCCTCTCTCTGGTGATGCAGAGGTCTCCTTAAAGACCTGAGGTCAATATGAGGTAGGACAGTGAAGCCACCATGCATCCACCCATAGTCACCATAGGTCCACAGGGCAAGCTGAGGTCTGTCAGCAGATTGACACTTAGGGTTGATTCTGCTTGGCTCAGGCCACATATAGCATACTGATGGAGAAATTGTGGAGCATAATGGTTAAGAACTTGGGTTCTGAAGTCAGTTTTTTTTTTTTTTAATTTCAGCCCTATTACCTTTGAGCTGTATGGCCTTTAGCAAGCAGTGGCCTCAGTTTCCTCTTGCTTCAAATATGGGGGAGAGTAGACAGCATCTCATGAGGTTTCTGTGAAGATAAGTGAGATATTACGTGAAAAATGTTTAATTATATTTTCTGGTACAAAAGTGTTTTTTATAAATGTTAGTTATGATGATGATGATGATATTCTTTGCTAGGAAAGCCATTGTAGAAAAAGCAAATCTATGCATAGTATAATAAGGAGACTCAAAATACGACTTCAGAGAAATAAAGTAAAACTAGCAATATTTGGTTTGGAGGAAAGAAAGCCCAAGGCAACTGCATTGCCACCTTTAACTAACTAAATAGCCTGAAGGAGGAGGTCTTGGGTACCTCCTATTTGACTTGGAGAGCAGAAATTGGCTCACAGAGTGAGATTCTGGGACTGTTTGGTACAACTGTCTGAATATAGAATTGCTGCTTTGCAGGGGGTGAGTTTGCAGTCTCTGGAAGAATGCAAAGGCTGGATGAGCACTTGCACAGATCTTATAAAGGAAAATCCTAGGGAAGATGGGAGATTTTAAAGGATACTATGGATTTGAGAGCGCCAGGTTCAAAGTGCCAGAGAACACAAGAAACTAGTTCATGGCAGAAATAGAGGGGCAGGGGGTGAGGAGAGACTTGGCCCCTGATGAGCAAGACAGGAAAAAGGATGCCTCAAAAAAGATGCCCCATATTGACACATCACACTGAAGAAGTGTGTGCAGAATGTAGACACGAGGCAGGCTGAGGAAAGGCGGCTGCCTTCCCCAGAGTTCTGAGAAAGCCCCAATTTCAAATATTCTTTCCTTCTGCCTCCAGCGTGACACTTGCACTTGTCAGAGGATGTGTCCCAATTTTAGTTTCCAGAAATACACAGAGAAGCACAGAGGCGCTGGAGCTCAGGTGTGGCAGGAATCCCATGAGGTCTTCAGTGAGGTTAATGGAGCACCCCACCAATCTGTGGTGGTCACCCTGATATGCAGGAGGCTAGGTGGCCTCTCAAGGGCTCTTTGTATGATTTCTGGCTCGCCGGGGACCAATCTTTGCTGAAGAAAGTGAATGAATGCATTTGACTAGAAAAGTACCAATAGCAATATTCCAATACTGACACCTCTTGGTAGAATGGGGAATAACATTTAAGCATTTATTCATTCACTCATTCTTTCAATAGATGTTTATTGAGCACCTAGTATATGCTTATACTCCAGACATGCTTATAGACACTGGAGCTAATAGGAGGACATAAAAAATGAGGTCTGACACATAGTAGATACACATTAAATAATTACCTATTGAATAAATTAATTCCCAGATAAGGACTGAGACTTAGAGAAGTAAGGTGACTTGTCCATGGGGGCCAGCAGCTAAGGTTAAAAGCCAGAATTCCAGGGCTTCCCTGGTGGCGCAGTGGTTGAGAGTCCGCCTGCCAATGCAGGGGACACGGTTCATGCCCCGGTCTGGGAAGATCCCACATGACACGGAGCGGCTGGGCCCGTGAGCCATGGCCGCTGAGGCTGCGCGTCCGGAGCCTGTGCTCCGCAGCAGGAGAGGCCACGACAGTGAGAGGCCCGCGTACCGCAGGAAAAAAAAAAAAAGCCAGAATTCCAGCTTCAACCGGAGTATTACTGGCCTCTTGATATCCATGTAGATGCCAAGTGTTGGGCAGTGGGGTTTTAAGGAATTGAGATAAAAGGAATGACACCAAGAGTGTATATGGATCCCTAAGTATGTGTGCTTGGTGTTATAACTGTGATCTCTCATTTAATCCACACAGTTTGCCTACCAGTTAGGGATTATCACTGTCATTTTATAGATTAGAATACCGAGGCTCTGAGAGTGTAGGTGACTTGCCAAAAGTTAGAAGCTACTAACAGGAGGAGTTTGGATTTAAATCTCTATGTCCAGAACCTAAAGCGAACCTTTCTTTTGTTCTAAGTGGCATGTCTACCGTTTGGTCTCCTTTACCCTAAGGTCTGGGTTCCTAGAATCTCTGTCCCTCACCCCAATTCCATATGCCATTTAAAGAAAGAAATGAATTCTCAGCCTAGGACCCAGCCTCTCATGCCCCGTGATATCAGGAGGAAGCAATCAGTGGGAGTACAGCAGCTTTTAAGTTTTCCACACACAGGGGTCTGATGGGGTTAGATCTGTTTTCTTCATTGTAAAATGTGATTGATTCAATTCCAAATTTAACTTAAATTTGCTTTTCCTCTCTCAACCTGGCATTTCCAAACTGAGAATTAATCAAACCCCAAATTATAGGCAGCATGTGGATCAACAATGCCGAGTTATTTCCGGTTGAATTTCTCAAGCAATGAATTTGATGCCGTTCTCTGCTGCCATGAGAGCAGTTGAGGGGTAAGAGGGAGGGGAAATGAAAGGGAAATTAGATTATTAACTTTCTCCAGTTCCAGCAATCAATACGCCCTGGTGAGATTCTATTCCCACAGCACAGCTTGCCCCCTTGCAAGTGATGGGGAGGGAACTGTAAACTGGGGTGTCAACCAGGGATAACCATGACCCTAGCCATCCAAGGATGCTCCTGTTATGATATGGAGCTATGATTTATTGTTGTTTTGTTTTGTCTTTTTTACCAATTATGTGCATCATCTCATTTTGTCCTCAAATCAGCCCTGAAAGAAGACCATTGTTCCCATTTATTCAGATGGAGACATTGTGTCTTCTCAGGGTTAGGTCAATGGGCAAGTGTCACATGAGATTTTGTGGTGAGGCAGGATTTGAACAAAGGCATACCTGTCTCCAAAGGCCATGCTCCTTCAGCAACTACATGATACCATCCTGGGACACTTATTCTGTGGGGAAGTGGGAGGTAGTATGATATGGGGGAGAGGATGGAAAGAACTGGTTCTAATCCTGACTCTGCTACGTATGGATTGAGTGACCTTAGAAAAGTCATCTTATCGCTCTGCCCGTCTGTTGCTGTGCCAAACAGAGACGGTAGTAACAGTTTGCTGTAAGAATTAAATGAGATACTTTGCCTCCACTAAAATGTAAGCTTCAAGGACTTTGGCTGTTTTGTTAACTGTCCTTTCCCCTGTGCCTAGAACAGTGTGAGGGAAAAGTTGATGTTCGATAAAAATTTGTTGGATGGATGGCGGGAGGGATGGATGGATATAAGTGTTAGGCATAGTTCCTGGATCGTAGTAAGCAGCCAACAAATGGAGGTTCTCTTCCCTGTCTTTGCTTACTGTGATGCAGTGCAGAGCCTGGGTGAGGAGGGGTTGGGTATCATGGGATAGATAGTTTCTACCTTGCCGCTGTCTACAGCCCCTACTCAGAGCTAAGTGCTGATGATCAGTTCCCTAGGCCAGGAACTCTTAAAAAGTCACCTCTGTTTGAGTCCCACTGTGAAGTTTCTGCCAGGCCTAGTTGCCATGGAAACCCCCAAGCCCTAGTGGCTGCTCCACGGGCATCTGGCCTGAGTGCAGACTTGACCTGCGTGCGTTCTTCTTCCTGGACTTCAGAGACAGCTGTGGTGTTTCAGGCATTCTCTGAGTAAATGGCTACCTCAGGATGCTGTTACTTTGCATTCTCTCTTCCACTCCCTTTGCTTCTTAAAACTCTCCCTGCACTCTCCACTCTGTGTATCTTTAGTTTCTGTAAAGAATAATTCAATCCCTAGGATGTTCTGATAATGGGTTGGACAAAGAGATAAATAAGTCCTGGTTTCTGCCATCAGCTAGGAGATGAATACCAATGTCTGGCTTGGAAAGATCATTTACCAAGGGCCTATCTATGTGCCAGAAACTGTGCTGGTCATTTGACATTTTCTGTCTCATTTAGGTCTTACAACACTCTTGAAGGAAATGTCATTTTATTCCTATTCTCCAGATAAGAAAACGAAGGGCCAAAAAGCTAATGTGACTTTACTCCCCACCGTATTGACTCTTAAAGACCTTGGATTACCATGGAGATTTAAATATAGGGGATGCAATTAGCCCAGCATGAGCCCAGGGAGCTAGTACAAGCAATCCTACTCCTACCCGTCAACCCTCTTCCCCCAAATAGAAATCAGCCCCATGGAGCCTGGGTGGTATGTCTGGTAGTTGGTTAATTAGTGAAAGGAATGTCTTGGTCACATCTGTTTCTGCTGCTGCATAGGCCAGTCTGAGAGATGCCTTCTTGGACACTCACAGGGCACAATTGTCCTTCCAGGGAGTCCACTCCCCAAGGCCAGGCGCCTCTAACCACCTTTCACTTCTCACACTCTGGACCTGGTTCACCTTCCCAAGAGCTGGTTCCTGCTGGACTCATGTTTACATGTTCTTTCTCTCCGAACAGCCTCCTTAGAGTCTAGACTGGAAACTCAGTGCTGCTGCTAACTGTTATCTGGGGACGGGGGTCGGGGGGGTGGGGTGGGATGTTAAATATCTAGGCTAGGAGTCATATGTTGACTTTTTAAGGAAAGACCTATGCGACGCAACAATGCCTAGTCCATACCCTTTCTGGTAGAAAACATCAACGTTAGCTTGCTTCTGCTACTTAGTTATGAAACTGTTGATATTATCAGAGTTTGAAACAGCTTCTTGTGGCTCCCAGATGAGAGAGAAAATGTGTTCCTTTTTTTATGTGGTCCTTTTAAGTTAAGAGATTTTCTGTCTCCTGACACCACAACCATCTTTTTATCTTAACTGCTCTTCTAGTTAACTAATATTCACCAACTATAGCAACCACAAATATATGAATCGTCCCTACCATAGGCTATGCCTTATTCTAAGACTGGCAATAAAGCCAAAGCCCCGGGCTTCCCTGGTGGCGCAGTGGTTGAGAGTCCGCCTGCCGATGCAGGGGACATGGGTTCGTGCCCCGGTCCGGGAGGATCCCACGTGCCGCGGAGCGGCTGGGCCTGTGAGCCATGACCACTGGGCCTGAGCGTCCGGAACCTGTGCTCCGCAGCAGGAGAGGCCACAACAGTGAGAGGGCCGCGTACTGCAAAATAAAGCCAAAGCCCCTATTCTTTTATTTATTTATGTATGTATTTAACATCTTTTTGGTTTTTTTACATCTTTATGTAAAAAGATGTATACGCCCATGTCATGCTCTCACTTTGTCCCAGCTTACCCTTGCCCCTCCCCATGACCTCAAGTCCATTTTCTACGTCTGCATCTTTATTCCTTTCCTGCCCCTAGGTTCTTCAAAACCTTTTTTTGTTTGTTTTTTAGATTCCATATATAGATGTTGGCATATAGTATTTGTTTTTCTCTTTCTGACTTACTTCACTCTGTATGGCAGTCTCTGGGTCCATCCACCTCACTACAAAAAACTCAATATCGTTTCTTTTTATGGCTGAGTAATATTCCATTGTATGTATGTGCCACATCTTCTTTATCCATTCATCTGTTGATGGACACTTAGGTTGCTTCCATGTCCCGGCTATTGTAAATAGAGCTGCAGTGAACATTGTGGTACATGACTCTTTTTGAATTATGGTTTTCTCAGGGTATATGCCCAGTAGTGAGATTGCTGGGTTGGATGGTAGTTCCATTTTTAGTTTTTTAGGGAGCCTCCATACTGTTCTCCATAGTGGCTATATCTATTTACATTCCCACCAACAGTGCAAGAGGGTTCCCTTTCCTCCACACCCTCTCCAGCATTTATTGTTTGTAGACTTTTGATGACGGCTATTCTGACCGGTGTGACGTGATACCTCATTGTAGTTTTGATTTGCATTTCTCTGATGATTAGTGATATTGAGCATCCTTTCATGTGTTTATTGGCAATCTGGATATCTTCTTTGGAGAAATGTCTATTTAGGTCTTCTGCCCATTTTTGGATTGGGTTGTTTGTTTTTTTTGATATTGAGCTGCATGAACTGATTGTAAATTTTGGAGATTAATCCTTTGTCTGTTGCTTCATTTGCAAAATTTTCTCCCATTCTGGGGGTTGTCTTTTCTTCTTGTTTATGTTTTCCTTTGCTGTGCAAAAGCTTTGAAGTTTCATTAGGTCCCATTTGTTTATTTTTGTTTTTATTTCCATTTCTCTGGGAGGTGGGTCAGAAAGGATCTTGCTGTGATTTATGTCATAGAGTGTTCTGCCTATATTTTCCTCTAAGTTTTATAATGTCTGGCCTTACATTTAGGTCTTTAATTCATTTTGAGTTTATTTTTGTGTATGGTGTGAGGGAGTGTTCTTATCTCATTCTTTTACATGTAGCTGTCCAGTTTCCCAAACACCACTTATTGAAGAGGCTGTCTTTTCTCCACTGTATATCCTTGCCTCCTTTATCAAAGATAAGGTGACCATATATGCGTGGGTTAATCTCTGGGCTTTCTATCCTGTTCCGTTGATCTATATTTCTGTTTTTGTGCCAGTACCATACTGTCTTGATTACTGTAGCTTTGAAATATAGTCTGAAGTCAGGGAGCCTGATTCTTCCAGCTCCGTTTTTCTTTCTCAAGACTGCTTTAGCTATTCGGGGTCTTTTATGTTTCCATACAAATTGTGAAATTTTTTGTTCCAGTTCTGTGAAAAATGCCATTGGTAGTTTGATAGGGATTGCACTGAATCTGTAGATTGCTTTGGGTAGTATAGTCCTTTTCACAATGTTGATTCTTCCAATCCAAGAACATGGTATATCTCTCCATCTGTTTGTATCATCTTTAATTTCTTTTATCAGTGTCTTATAGTTTTCTGCGTACAGGTCTTGTGTCTCTGTAGGTAGGTTTATTCCTAGGTATTTTATTCTTTTTGTTGCAGTGGTAAATGGGATTGTTTCCTTAATTTCTCTTTCAGATTTTTCATCATTAGTGTATAGGAATGCCAGAGATTTCTGTGCATTAATTGTGTATCCTGCTACTTTACCAAATTCATTGATTAGCTCTAGCAGTTTTCTGGTAGCATCTTTAGGATTCTATGTATAATATGATGTCATCTGCAAACACTGACAGTTTTACTTCTTCTTTTCCGATTTAGATTCCTTTTATTTCTTTTTCTTCTCTGATTGCTATGGCTAAAACTTCCAAAACTATGTAGAATAATAGTGGTGAGAGTGGGCAACCTTGTCTTGTTCCTGATCATAGTGGAAATGGTTTCACTTTTTCACCATAGAGAACAATGTTGGCTGTTGGTTTGTCATATATGGCCTTTATTATGTTGAGGTAGGTTCTCTCTATGCCTACTTTCTGGAGGTTTTTTATCATAAATGGGTGTTGAATTTTGTCAAAAGCTTTTTCTGCATCTACTGAGATTATCATATGGTTTTCATCCTTCAGTTTGTTAATATGGTGTATCACATTGATTGATTTGCATATATTGAAGAATCCTTGCATTCCTGTTATAAACCCCACTTGATCATGGTGTATGATCCTTTTAATGTGCTGTTGGATTCTGTTTGCTAGTATTTTGTTGAGGATTTTTGCATCTATGTATATCAGTGATATTGGCCTGTAGTTTTCTTTTTTTGTGTGACATCTTTGTCAGGTTTTGGTATCAGGGTGATGGTGGCCTCATAGAATGAGTTTGGGAGTGTTCCTCCCTCTGTTATATTTGGAAGAGTTTGAGAAGGATATGTGTTAGCTCTTCTCTAAATGTTTGATAGGATTTACCTGCAAAGTCGTGTGGTCCTGGGCTTTTGTTTGTTGGAAGATTTTTAATCACAGTCTCAATTTCAGTGCTTCTGATTGGTCTGTTTATATTTTCTGTTTCTTCCTGGTTCAGTCTTAGAAGGTTGTGCTTTTCTAAGAATTTGTCCATTTCTTCCAGGTTGTCCATTTTATTGGCATATAGTTGCTTGTAGTAATATCTCATGATCCTTTGTATTTCTGCAGTGTCAGTTGTTACTTCTCCATTTTCATTTCTAATTCTATTGAATTGACTCTTCTCCCTTTTTTTTGTTGATGATTCTGGCTAATGGTTTATCAGTTTTGTTTATCTTCAAAGCACAAGCTTTTAGTTTTATTGATCTTTGCTATCGTTTCCTTCATTTCTTTTTCAGTTATTTCTTATCTGATCTTTATGATTTCTTTCCTTCTGCTAAGTTTGGGGTTCTTTTGTTCTTCTTTCTCTAATTGCTTTAGGTGTAACATTAGGTTGTTTATTTGAGGTGTTTCTTGTTTCTTGAGGTAGGATTGTATTGCTATAAACTTCCCTCTTAGAATTGCTTTTGCTGCATCCCATAGGTTTTGGGTTTTGGTGTTTTCATTGTCATTTGTTTCTAGGTATTTTTTGAGTTCCTCTTTGGTTTCTTCAGTGATCTCTTGGTTATTTAGTAGTGTATTGTTTAGCCTCTGTTTGTTTGTATTTTTTACAGATTTTTTCCTGTAATTGATATCTAGTCTCATAGTGTTGTGGTCAGAAAGCATACCTGATACAATTTCAACATTCTTAAATTTACCAAGGCTTGATTTGTGACCCAAGATATGATCTATCCTGGAGAATGTTCCTTGAGCACTTGAGAAGAAAGTGTGTTCTGTTGTTTTTGGATGGAATTTCCTATAAGTATCAATTAAATCCATCTTGTTTAATGTATCATTTAAAGCTTGTGTTTACTGTTTATTCTCATTTTGGATGATCTGTCCATTGGTGAAAGTGGGGTGTTAAAGTCCCCTACTATGAATGTGTTACTGTCGATTTCCCCTTGTATGGCTGTTAGCATTTGCCTTATGTATTGAGGTGTTCCTATGTTGGGTGCATAAATATTTACAATTGTTATATCTTCTTCTTGGATTGATCCCTTCATCATCATGTAGTGTTCTCCTTGTCTCTTGTAACACTGTCTCTTGTATTTTAAAGTCTATTTTATCTGATATGAGTATTGCTACTCCCAGCTTTCTTTTGATTTCCATCTGCATGGAATATCTTTTTCCATCCCCTCACTTTCAGTATGTATGAGTCCCTAGGTCCGAAGTGGGTCTCTTGTAGACAGCATATATATGCATCTTGTTTTTGTATCCATTCAGCAAGCCTGTGTCTTTTGGTTGGAGCATTTAATCCATTCATGTTTAAGGTAATTATTTATATGTATGTTCCTATGACCATTTGCTTAATTGTTTTGCGTTTGTTTTTGTAGTTCCTTTTCTTCTCTTGTGTTTCCCACTTAGAGAAGTTCCTTTAGCATTTGTTGTAGAGCTGGTTCGGTGGTGCTGAATTCTCTTAGCTTTTGCTTGTCTGTAAAGATTTTAATTTCTCCATCAAATCTGAATGAGATCCTTGCTGAGTAGAGTAATCTTGGTTGTAAGTTCTTCCCTTTCATCACTTTAAGTATCTCATGCCACTCCCTTCTGGCTTGTAGAGTTTCTGCTGAGAAATCAGCTGTTAACCTTATGGGAGTTCCCTTGTATGTTATTTGTCGTTTCTCCCTTGCTGCTTTCAATAATTTTTCTTTGTCTTTAATTTTTGCCAGTTTGATTACTATGTGTCTTGGCGTGTTTCTCCTTGGGTTTATCCTGTATGGGACTCTCTGCGCTTCCTGGATTTGGGTGGCTATTTCCTTTCCCATGTTAGGGAAGTTTTCACCGATAATATCTTCAAATATTTTATCTGGTCCTTTCTCTCTCTCTTCTCCTTCTGGGACTCCTATAATGTGAATGTTGTTTTGTTTAATGTTGTCCCAGAGGTCTCTTAGGCTGTCTTCTTTTTTTTCATTCTTTTTTCTTTATTCTCTTCTGCAGCAGTGAATTCCACCATTCTGGCTTCCAGGTCACTTATCCGTTCTTCTGCCTCAGTTATTCTGCTATTGATTCCTACCAGAGAATTTTTAATTTCATTTATTGTCTTGTTTATCATTGTTTGTTTGCTCTTTAGTTCTTCTAGTTCCTTGTTAAACATTTCTTATATTTTCTCCATTTTATTTCCAAGATTTTGGATCATCTTTGCTATCATTACTCTGAATTCTTTTGTAGTTAGACTGCCTATTTCCTCTTCATTTGTTTGGTCTGGTGGGTTTTTGCCTTGCTCCTTCATCTGCTGTGTATTTCTCTGTTTTCTCATTTTTCTTAACTTACTGTTCCTGGGGTCTCCTTTTTGAAACCTGCAGGTTCATAGTTCCCGTTGTTTTTGGTTTCTGCCCCCGGTGGCTAAGGTTGGTTCAGTGGGTTGTGTAGGCTTCCTGGTGGAGGGGACTGGAGCCTGTGTCTTGGTGGATGAGGCTGGATCTTGTCTTTCTGGTGGGCAGGTCCACGTCTGGTGGTGTGTTTTGGGGTGTCTGTAGCCTTATTATGATTTTAGGCAGCCCCTCTGCTAATGGATGGGGTTGTGTTCCTGTCTTGCTAGTTGTTTGGCATAGGATGTGCAGCAGTGTAGCTTGCTGGTCGTTGAGTGGAGCTGAGTCTTAGCGTTGAGATGGAGATCTCTGGGAAAACTTTCGCCATTTGATATTACATGGGGCTGGGAGGTCTCTGGTTGACGAGTGTCCTCAATTCGGCTCTCCCACCTCTGAAACTCAGGCCTGACACCTGGCTGGAGCACCAAGACCGTGTCAGCCACACGTCCAGACAACGTTCAACCAAAGTTGTGGTACTTATTTCCCTTGTAGGAGTCCACATGATTTTAAGAAGCACTGTGGGAGGAGTATGTTAATAGCTACCATGTCTTGGGTCTTGCGATTACCTTTCCCCTTAGCGACATCACCTCCCGGCAGGTCCTGAGGAGACCAGGCTCCTGTGAGAGAGAACTGGACCCCCCAGTTTCCCAAAGCTGAAACCCCAATGGGTCCTGAGGAGACCCAGCTTCCGTTAGTGTGGACTCAACCCCAGGTTGTCCTGAAGCCCGGGCCGTCAGCATGGACTCAGCCCTGCGTGTTCCAGAAGCCAAAGACCCAGCGGGTCCTGAGGAGATGGGCCTCCTGGCAGCTGTCCAGAAAGCCCTTTTCTTAAATTAAGCAATTTCAACATTCTGAGCAATGAACCTGGCAGGAGAGACATAAAGATGGTAAAGATGGGATCCCTTCCCTCAAGCAGCTCACTGATTATTAAGAAAAATAGATACCCGTACAAAAATCTGAAAGTGGACTGTCAGGGGCTCCTGTTCCATTAGGATCCATTTATCTGGGAGTGTTGGTTGTCTATAGTTGGCATGATTTTTTTTGTTTGTTTGTTTGCTTTTTGCGGTACACGGGCCTCTCACTGTTGTGGCCTCTCCCGTTGCGGAGCACAGGCTCCGGACGCGCAGGCTCAGTGGCAATGGCCCAGCTGCTCCGTGGCATGTGGGATCTTCCCGGACCGGGACATGAACCCGCGTCCCCTGCATCAGCAGGCGGACCCTCAACCACTGCGCCACCAGGGAGGCCTGTTTGGCATGATTTTTGATAGTTCAGTGCCTGTGTCTGGTTGCTAATATAGTTATTATCACTTCTGGAAGATATGATGCATTTACTGAGATGCTACCACATTCCAGACACTGTGGTAGGCATTGCGATACAGTGGTGAGCCGAAGACGCAGTGCCTGCCCTGAAGGAATTTACCATCAAGTTACTAGATTCTAGTGTTTGAATAAGATATTTTAGGAAGCATAACAAATGTAGGCAGTCTTTCTCCCTAGAGGGAGAGGGATTTACACTTATGATTAATCTCAGTGAGTGACGGGAAACAAGGAAACAAGTGGATTTCTATGCAAAAGAAATAGCTCCTATGGTAATATTAACGTGATGAAGAGCACCCACTTTGGCATCACTGCAGGTATGCAGCCCTGCCAGCTCCTGGGCTGGGTAGGAGAGAGCAGCAAGCAGGTATGAATGTAGGGACCCACTGTGAAGGCCTCAGATGCCAGGCTAGTGTGAACCACATCCTGTGGCCAGTTGCTCTATAACAGCTCAAGGGGGTTCCACCAGGGAGTGAGATGGGAAGATGTGCCTACACCTCCCTCATCTCACAAGCAAACAGACAACAGAAGAGATGAGGGGTAAGAGGTGAAAATGCTAAGGACATAGAGTACATAGGACTGCATGCTGTTTAGTTGCTGTAAAGGAGGAAGACAGAAGACTGAAAGTTGACATCTAGGTTTCTGGCCAGTTTAAATGGCAGTGCTTTCAATACTTAGGGGAGCCCAGGAGAAGGAGGAAGAAGATGCTTTAAGGAGACGATAATGCATCCAGTTTTGAACATGTTGTTTTGTCATACTCGTGGGATATTCAGAGAGAGATGTTCGGGAGGTTTAGGCATAAAGGTTTGCTCCAAATAAGAGCAGAGTGGGTAATAGAAATTAGGGAAGCATTGTTCATCAAAGCCTTGAAATTGGATGTGAATAATAAAGCCAAATAACGAGACCCGTTGGGGGCTCAAGATGTAGTCCTTAGAATTTCTTTGCTGGCCCAGCACTCTCCTTGCCAGGCAGATCCAATCTACTCATTGTACTGTGACCGTGAAATTGTCTTTAATTTTCCCAGGCAAAACTCCCCTCCTCATCTTGTGCCCTCTCTACTAGCTCTTAGCACAACTTGCCTTGCATTCTAATTAGCCATGGATAAGCCCGCCTTTGCCCCCTAGCCTGTAAGCTCCTGCAGAGCAAGAACTATTCTTATTCTGCTCTATGTGTGTCTCACCAATAGGTCATCAGTAGATGCTTGGGAAATGAACTTGAACTGATCGGCCTCTAAGTCTGTGAAACCCTTCTAGATGACAGACATTGTATATACACTATGCCACATGATCATCACAACCACCTGTGAGCTGTCTATTATTATCCTCATCATTCACATAAGAAAACTGAGGTTCAGAAATTGAAACAGGTCACACAGCCAGTGAGGGCTGAAGCCCAAATTTGAACCCAAGATGGTCAAACTCCAAAGCCCATGCTCCTTTCCCTAGGCCCTATGAATTCAACAACACAGTATCTTCTCGGTTGCTTCTAAAGTGAGTAGAAAGTTTAGTATCATCTAAATATTATCAAAAATGACCAACCTAATTGAGAAGGGAAGAGTAAGAATTGCCACAATTTTGAGGAAGTTTGTTTCTTTTCATCTATACCAAAAGGGATAATAAGCCCATTTTGCAGAGAGTTAAACAAAGACCCAACAGGGGACAACCGAGCTGTCACTACAAGCACAGAGGTTGGAAAATGTGGTTTCTTTTTCCAGCTTCTCATTTGGAAAACAACAGAATTCCCAAATTCCATGCTATTCCTGTTTCCTCACCTCATGGACCTATGTATCTCTGTGTGTGTTTATGTCACTAGGTTTGCTGAAAAGCCCAGTGAACAAGACGGCCCTGATGCTGATCGCTGTGAGCTCCTGCATCCTGGCCATGGTGTGTGGCAGTCAGATGTCCTGTCCACTCACTGTGAAGGTGACTCTGCATGTGCCCGAGCACTTCATTGCAGACGGTAAGAGCTGAGTGTCAGAGATGCCCCACATCTACTCGGCACCTTGCACCCCTGTGTGCTCCAATGTTCCCCATGCGTGGCCCAACCTCAGAATTATATTACTAAAAAAGAGAGAGAGCATTCAAAGAACTTAAAAGAGGTCCTTATCTTTGAAAATCCTGGATTATTTGAATGGAACTAAAGACTGCTTTTATTCCATGGGCAAGGGTAAGGTTTGTTAATAAAGAAAGAATTCAAATGTGCGTGCAGAAAGATTGAGCTACTTCAGAGAACCTACTGTTTTCTTATCATGCGTGTGCATCCTATGCCTAACTAAAAATACCGCCCTGCCCCCCAAAATAGTCTTTCCTATTTAAAAAATACGACAAAGAAGACTGTATGAGCTTTGTTGGAACTTCCTAAGTGTCCTGGATTATACTCCTACCTCATTTGCTGTAAATGTCCTTTACAAGCATGTTATATCCTACCATTTACTCCTCACCCAATTAGTTTGAATTAATGAGACACTATAGTTGCTGTACTCATTTGCAAAGCATGGTCCAAGAAGTTGATTAAGGTGCTTGATATCTATTGCTAAAGTGCCCTCCAGAAAATTGTTCCAGTTTATATACTCCAGCAGAATGCGACGTGTTTCCCCAAATTCTTGGCATTATTATTTATTTATTTATTTTTACAATTTACATATATTATAACTTTTCCTTTACATACATTACAAAAAATCATGTTTTCTCTATAACAGAAATGTATCCATTTGGGGGAAGAATTTTTTTTTATTGAAGTGTAGTTGATTTACAATGTTGTGTTAATTTCTGCTGTGCAGCAAAGTGATTCGGTTATACATATATATACATTTTTGTATTCTTTTCCATTACGGTTTATCTTAGGATATTGAATTTAGTTTCCTGTGATATACGGTAGGACCTGGTTGTTTATCCATTCTGTGTATAATAGCTTACAACTGCTAACCCCAACCTCCCATTCCATCCCTCCCCTCCCCCCTCTCCCTTGGCAACCACCAGTCTGTTCTCTATGTCCATCAGTCTGTTTATGTTTTGTAGATAGGTTCATTTGTGCCATATTTCAGATTCCACATATAAGTGATAGCATTATGATATTTGTATTTTTCTTTCTGACTTACTTCACTTAGTGTGATCATCTCTAGTTGCATCCATATTGCTACAAATGGCATTATTTCCTTCTTTTTTATGGCTGGGTAGTATTCCATTGTATATATGTACCGCATCTTTTTTTTTTTTTTTTTTTTTTTTTTGGTACGCGGGCCTCTCACTGCTGTGGCCTCTCCCTTTGCAGAGCACAGGCTCCGGATGCGCATGCTCAGTGGCCATGACTCACGGGCCCAGCCGCTCCGCGGCATGTGGGATCTTCCCAGACTGGGGCACGAACCCGTGTCCCCTGCATTGGCAGGCGGACTCTCAACCACCGCGCCACCAGGGAAGCCCCGCATCTTCTTTTTTATTATTAGTTTTTATTGGAGTACAGTTGATTTACAAAGCTGTGTTAGTTTCAGGTGTACAACAAAGTGATACATATATACATTATATATATATACGCACATGCTCATTCTTTTTTCAGATTCTTTTCACATATAGGTTATTACAGAATATTGAGTAGAATTCCCTGTGTTATACAGTAAGTCCTTATTAGTATTATTATTTTTAAATGTATTGAAAGTTATCATAAATATAATAAAGAAGAAATATTAAGTATGCAGCTTAATGAATTTTTACATGAGTTCACCCAGATCAAACATAAAACATTTCCAGCACCTTCAGCTTCCTTATGCCCCCTCCCAGTGAATCCCTTCCCAGGGATAACCACCCTTCTAGCACCATATTAGTACCATTGTTATTTTTTAAAATCTTTTTCCCATTGGATATGTATCAGATGTTTTTGAGATCCTTTATATTTGTCAGCCATATTTTAATGCAACTCGATTTTATCTCTAATTTTTTAAGTTACAATGTTCACAACTTAGCACCAATCCCTTCAGTATGTTCTGTGCAGAGTGGCACTTCCACCTCCTTTCTCTCCTAGACTTATACTAAAGCATCCTGTGTTCACTCCTACTTCAGCATAGTGAACTAGCCCCTACTTTAATTTTTTTAATTATATTTTTATTGAGGTATAGTTGATGTGCCATATTATGTAAGTTTCAGGTGTACAATAAATTTTGCACAATTTTTAAAGACCATATTCCATTTATAGTTATTATAAAATACTGGCTATATTTCCTGTGTCATACTATATATCCTTGTAGCTTATTTATTTTATATGTAGTAGTTTGTACCTCTTAATCCCCTACCCCAGTCTTGCCCCTCCCACCTTCCCTTTCCCCTCTGGTAAACACAAGTTTGTTCTCTATATCTGTGAGTCTATTTCTTTCCTGTTATAATCACTAGCTAATTTTATATTCTAATTTTTATTTCTATTTTTCAATTGAACTGCAAGTAAGTTTAGTATTTCTCATCTTATATGCACTCAGTTGATTTTTTGACCGAAGCAGAAGACTTTTGGTTCATCCCTATCAAATCGTATGTGCACATAAGACAGGAAAATATGGGAATATGAAATGGCAGAAGCATAGCAGAAGTAGAAGGAACAAAATTTACTGAAGTAGCTAGGCACGTAGGCTCATGGAGCTTGGGACTGGAAAAATTGCCAGAACCTGGGTGTGGCTGGAACATGGGATGGGAGAGTAAGAGTGATGAAAACCAATAGGGCAAATTTTGACCATTGTTGGAGGCATGTGAACTTACTTTTTATCACCACCAGTCACTATTCATTAACTGTAGAATGTCAGGTCTTAGAGACATCCACATTTTGAACACTTATTTTCACGCATGTAGAAATGGAGCTCCTAAGAGGCTAAGTAACTTGGTCAGGGTCATGATAAATAGTTTAATGGCTGAGATCAGAGACTATAGAATAATACAAACAAAATTCAAATACTTGCCCTATTACCTGCCACTTCTGTAGCCAAGTGAATTATTTACCTCTCTGAGTCTCAATCTCTGCGTCTATAAAATGGGAATGATAATAATACCTATCTCATAGGATTATTGTGAAGCCTACAATTCCCTATTTATCAGATTTTTAGATAACATGTAGGTGGGAAATAACAAAATCAAAGGATTACCCAAGAAAACTGTAAAACTACTGTGGTGGCTTCAAAGGATAGACAAAAATGTGGTAAATTAAAAGGTGCCCTTTCCCGATAATTCTTATTCTGATCTCTGTCATAAACTTAAAGCTTTATAACTACATGTAGACTTGTCTGCTTCTGCCTTTAGACTGGAATGTCTGTGAGGCAAGAATATCCCTGGTGACAAACATACTGCATGGCCTGTGATGGATGCTCAATAAATATATGTTGAATGAATGAACAGGGCCTAAATTAAAGCAGAATTATGAAAAGTTCTGTGGGATTCTTCTACCAGGTGTCTAAGCAGAAAGGGGAGACTGAGTGAAGGAAAACTAAGGCAGAGGATTCATAGAAGTAAAAAAAAATGGAAATAACCATGGAATATACAAGATTAGAGACACAATTTAGCAAATATGGTACACATAGTTAGGAGGACCTAACCCAAAGTGTGTCAGTCTCAAGGCATAATGGAACCCTCTTTCCCTACATGCTATAATATCTTTGTAAGGAATGTACCCTCTGAAATGGGACATGTTTGTGTAAGTCTCATTTTGCTCATCTGTAAAATGGGGATTATTTTGAAAAGATTGAATGACATAATATGTATAAAATACCAACAGAGAATCTAAAACACTGGGATTGCTTAATAAATAACAGCTTTTATTACTCTTATTCCTAAAATGATCCATAAAGGAAGAGACATCAGAAGCTAGACTATGGTCAAACAAGAAAGTATAAGAAATTATATAGATGTGAGTAGCTATTCTCAGGAAAATGGAACAGGGAGTCCATTATATGCCCCCCAACCCCTGGCCCATGGAAGTCTTGTAATGTCTTCCCAGTGGAAGACATTAACACTTGAAGGTCCTCCATCTTCTGGGGATCTTCAGGAATCCAGAACACAACCAACACTTGAAGTCAGGTGGACAGCTCTCTAATAGCTCTAGGCAAGCAGACCTTCCACAGCACAATCCCAGTGCCTCTTGTGGGTGGATAATTTCTGTGCATTGCTCATTCCATTCTCCCAACAGGTCTCCAAAGTGATCTTTATTATCCCTATTTGACAGATAAAGAAACCAGGACTTGAAAAGCAGTAGAGTCTTTCTTTCCATGGGGGTGGAACATGATGTGACAAAGAAAAAATCATATGGGTTGGACTTAGTGGGGTCTCTAGCTCTGATTTCTGGAGATATGAGAGTGCTATGCAGGGAGGCAAGAGGGGAAATGATGACGATGGTGCCTATTTTCTTGAACCCTTATCATCACTTGGCATTAATATTTATAAATGCATTGAGATATAGAATAAATAAAGAATGCAGATTGCATGTGTGCAATTAAATTTTTTTTTACATATATTATACAGCCAGATCAAAATATAGGCCCCCACCTAAGGCCACTGGCTGAGTTATAAACAGCAGTACCGTCATAATGGGGCTTATCAGGATGAGAGAAACCCCTGTCAAATGGGAGAGAGTCGATTGAGACAAGGCCACCCAAGGACCATGGCCAAGGCAGCTCTCACCTTTCTTACCTTCCCCCATGAAGCTTAAGCTGCTAAGCTGCTAGCCCTTTCTTAGCAGACAGAGCTCTCAGCCAGCCTTGTGCATTGGGCTATCTGTGGTGCTGAAGTATTGGAGATGGCTGAGTAATGGGTTCGGTCTTCAGGAAGAAAATGAATTTTGCACTTGTGTTACAGCATAGTTGTACTTGATGCGTGCTGCCCATTACAAGAAAAAGGTCAGCATGATATAGTACTTGTCCAGAGCTCAGCTGGTAAGAACAATAAATACTAACAGGGTCACCATCCAAGCCCTTGGCAAATATCATCTCTTCTTTGTCTGTGCCTTCTCAAGGCCACTGGTGGCTTTTTGCTCTGCTAAGCACATAGTGAAGAGATAGACTAGGTTTGTGTCCAAATTTACTGAAGTTGGCACTTGTTTTTCATCTGAGGCCTATAAGTGACCTTCATTTGGGTTATCTGGGCTCATGATCCCCAGAACTAGTGAATCACATTTTCTAGGAGCAGAGCCCAAGTATTAATATTCTCAACAAGAACTTGAGGTGATCCCTTAACAGAAGTTTGAGAGCTGCATCAGTATGTCTTTAAGTGTTACTTTGCTTTCATCTAACACATTATCAACTCCTTGTGATCTCTTGGAGCCCTGATAAGGGGCTTTCGTTTCTTCCATCTTAGACTTGATCAATGCCATATTAATGGAGCTGCCTTATGGTACAATTCCAGTGATGGCCCATAGCACTGAATACCATGTGAATGGTCTGATGTGAGTTTTATAACAAGGCAGCTCTCATCACATGGATTTGGGCTTCACCCAAATTGCCCTATAGGTAGCATTATTGATGAATGGTTATTGGTTAACATCAAAAGCTCATATGAGTTGAGATGTTAGTTTCTTCATCCCTCGAGGCTCCCATTGTATAATATGTCAGGACATATTCACCAAATATCCTGGCCCTAAAGTAAGCCAGTAGAAGAGACAACATTTAAAGGAATAAGCTGTCTAGATGAAATGGGTGATATGGTTCCACTCCAGTGTAGATAGACAACACTATACCTAGAGTTCTCTGTTCCATTTTGTTCTGGTAGTTGTGCTTTAAGAAGCACAGAAGGTCAATGATATATTGGAAGGCATCCAAAATAAAGGAATTGCAGCCAAGGGATTGGAAAAACATTGTCAATACCTAATAATCCCTTAAGGAAAGGGTGGAGGAAAATCATTCTATAAGAAGAGTTGAAGGAACTTAGACAAAAAGTGAGCTTAGAATTATTGAGCATATCTGTTATGAATATGGCAGTGTTCAAAACACTTTACATGGAGTTACTAATGTAATTCTCATATCAGAACTCTGAGGCAGGATTTAGCATCCTCTTTTTGCGTAAATGGAAGGTAGTTTTTGGAGATGTTAAGTGATTTGGCCAGATTAACACACAGAAGTGAAGCAAGGTATGAAAACCCAAGACTACCTGAACCTCTCATCCAAGTTTTCTCCATGTCCCATGCTTCCACAAAATTGACCATGATAATTATCATTTGTCTTGAAAAGGGAGCAGGCTTGTTACTGGAAGTCCCCAGGAAGCAAAATTAGAGCTATATGGGTGAGGAGGGTGGTCAGAGATGGGAGAAGATTGAGTCTTAATCTGAAAATGTCTTCACTTTATAAGCTTTAGTCTCATCTATAAAGTGGGGGATTATAGCAGTACGTATCTCCTACAGCTGTTGTGAAGAATAAATGAAATAATGCTCATAAGGCTTTCAGCTCAGTACCTGAGACCTAGTAATGGCTCAATAAATCATATACATGTTAGTAGTTGTGATACTACTTTTTTAATATTGGAAGGGGGTCCTTGCAAGGTAATGAGTTCCCCATCATAGGGAATTTCCTGAAAATAGATGACCACATTTATTTCCATGAAGCCGTAGAAGAAAAGTGAAGGAATGTGTTTGGCTAGGGTACAAAATATTTTGAATCAGAGCCATTTTATCAGACTATAAATTTTTAAAACACTTAAATTTTTAGGACCTTTAGAGTATGTTTGTTTATTCTTCACTTCCTCATCCCTGAGTATCACCCATTCTTTGCCTAGGCTCAGAAATGGAGTGAGACCCAGGAATGGGTTATGGCCAGTGATGTCTCTTGACTAAATACAACCCCTACCCAAGCACAGACTGTGTTCTTTTATGTTGATATGCTCATTGCATAAATATCTATGCCAAAATATCTGTTTGTGAAGGTCAAGTTAATGTGTTAGCCTTGACTTTTGGGTTGGACTAAGGTGTATTCAAGTCTTCTCTATTCCCTATGACTGAGGAATTGGGGATTATGGATTCCTTACCAGCCTATGAAATCCTCAAGTGGAAATGTTCATCATTAGGATGGCCTGGTTCATTAATATGCCACATGTGTAGCTGCTTTTGAACACAAAATTATATACAATGAATCTTGTTCTACATCTATTTGCTTGCACCCCTACTTTATGTCTTTCAACCCAAGAGAGTGAGCTAGTGTGTGGCTGTGCTGTTAATAAGGAATGAGGTTCATAAGTGACTTCAGAGCAAATCTGCAGTGATTTGAATACATGGGAGGAGTATTTTCAATTCTTAGAAGTGAAAGTTACACCACACTGAAGGTGACCGCTTAGTCACAAACCACCAGGCAACTTGCCTAAAACAAGTAGTTTCTTGGACATCTTGCTATCTGGAATCATCCGGAGCTTTGTTTTAAAGTGTTCAGTTTTTATTTCAGACTTTTGAGCACCATGGAACATGTTCGGGTATAGAAGTGCTCCACAGTAGGACCTCTCCCTTTTCCATTCTTAACTCCTTTGCATGCACTTAATACTATTTAGACAGATAGACTGCCTGGCTTTGGATTACCTCATTTCTATGTATTGCAATCCTACCCATGTCTAAGACCTCACTTAATTTTCTCCTTTCTCCAGAAAACCTTCTTCACCAAAAACCCCAAAACTTCTTCAAAGGAAATGCCCAACAGAAATAATCTCTCCTTCCTTGAAAATTACATAGAACTGTATTTGTATCTTTCTAATAACCCCACAGTCTAGTTTCCATCACTGTTATTGTTATGTATATGTCACTGGAACAACTGACATAGTCCAAAGAACTGGCCTCCTGCATTAAATCAAGTGCCTCTCCAGTCTTTCCTTGACATTGCAAACAGAGCAATCTTTTAAAATGAAAAATATCACCATGTTGCATCATCCCATAAAACTGTTCAAATACTTCTTATTGTACTTATTATAAAGATTGAACTCTTTAACATGGCCTTTAAGTCCCAGCAAGATCAAGCCCCTGCCTGCCTCTCTAACCTCACCTTATACCAGTTTCTCTACATTGTTTTCTTAAATATCCTTGGCTGTCTCCTGCCTCAGGGCCTCTGCACATGTCCTTCTTACTCTCGGAAAATTTCTCCCCATTTCCTCAGTTTCTTCGGTACAAATTCCATTTACCCTACAGTGGCTGACCTCCCTTTTCATTTCCCAGTCTCTCTTGGGCCCATAACTATTCTTTCTCCTTGAGCCCTGCTCTATTCCTTGATTGCACTCATTCCTATTTGTAATTATAGTCTTACCTAGTTAATGTGAGCTCTCCCACTAGGTTGCGAGCTCCTTAAGGATAGGCATCATATTTGTTTGTTTGGAACATTATATTCAGCACCTGGGACAGCACCCAAAACCAGAGTGCCCCCAAAGCTTTGGTTGAATGAAAATAAATAAATAAATAAATAAATAAAAATGATTTAATAGCTAGTCTGAAATTTCCTCAAGAGCAAAGCCACAGTTTATTCATTCCCTAAACTATTGTGAAGCCTAACGAAGGTTCTGACTCAGTAGACATATAATAAATGATGACTGTGAAATGAATGAAGGGAGAAAGGGCAGGCAGGTGGGTGCAGATGCCCTAAGAAGATACCTTCTGGGGAATGACGGTGCAAGAAATCTGAGGCTGCCTCCTCTTCTTATGACTGACTTCACTTCCCAAGGTTTTTGTTCCCATCCCCAAAGATAATCAAACTCACATCTCTCCCCCTCCAACACCAAAATGAAACAAGCCTTATCCCAGAGCCCAGGAAGAGGGGAAAATATAAATTGAGCTGAGATTCAGTACACCCAGGGGGGAGGTGGCAGTGAAATACCAATAAACCATATTAATATGCTGAAATCAGGAAGAATAGGTTGAACTCCAGCCCAGATTTAATAACTATACGTGCGAGAGTGCAGGAGAAGGCAAGCCTAGGTTTCAGTCAGAATTAAAATGAGATCTGTGATGAAACTGGTAATATAATTATAAACTGAAAAGTTTTTCCCTTCTCCCTCTTCTTGTACTTAATGGGCAGCTTGCTAAGCAATGACCTGGAGCTGGTGCTGGGAGCTGTGGAGAGCCCCTAGAGTGGATTCTGTTGTCGTTGTTGTTTTCCCCTCAAATCTCTTCATTAGAAAAGTCTAAGTCCACAAAACCACAGAAGGAAAAAATGCTTCAAGCTTCCTTAGATAGTAACTGATCCCCAGGTTAAAAGTGACAAGGGGCTTGAGGGGAGAACAAACCCCGGAAAACCATTCTAAGAACCTGAACATGTTCAAGCTTTTAAAGATATCACAACAGCCATTTCAGTCGCGATTTTTAATGGCACTTTGTGCTACGATGTTAACTTGGCTTCCTCCCAGGATGAATTGTTACTAATTCCCCTTCTTAACAAAAGGTATAACTGAGTTTGACATCCAAATTTGGAGACGAATTTCTGTGTTTTGATAGCAGATCAAGTCCAAAAATATTTTAGTAGGAACTAGAGGCAGAGGATGGTTGCAGGGGGTAGGGGAATTTAATTTATTCTTGTTAATAATTCTGCTGTTGTGAGCAGAAGCCCACTTTGACTTTTTGACTAGGAGGAGAGAATGGCAGGTGGGAGCTTTGATGGGATGGAACTCAGGACTGTGGAGTTAGATGTTCCATCATTTGTTGGCTTGTTGTTTGCAGAGTGGTGTAGGGTTGCGGAGTGGTGCAGTGCTGGGATAGAGAAGGTCACGTGGTACAGAGGTTAGGTGCACTGCTCTGTGACCCAGAGGATGTGAGTTCTACTCCCAGTTCTTCTGATTTCTAGTTTTCTGACCTTGGTAATATTAATTCACCCCCCACTTCTCACTTTTCTTTCCAAAAGCATTGTTGATACTCCTTGCCTCAACTGAGTGTGAGTGGGGCTGATGAGTGTACATGCACTTGGCCAGCTGTGAGAATAGCTGTGATGATGAGAACATTGTGCTTTTCCCTTTCTGTTTGTTCAGTGTCTTATTATTTTTGAAGACAAAGAGATTGAGAAGAGGTCTTAGTGGGTATGGCCAGGTAAGAAGAAGGTACAATTTTAGAGAGGCTTAGCTTGGCCCCAAGGAAGAAATTAAATAGTTAAAAATTCATTAATAATATCACCACGTGTTTTTTTTTGTTTGTTTGTTTGTTTGTTTGTTTGCGGTACGTGGGCCTCTCACTGTTGTGGCCTCTCCCGTTGTGGAGCACAGGCTCTGGACGCACAGGCTCAGCAGCCATGGCTCACGGGCCCAGCCGCTCCGCGGCATGTGGGATCTTCCCGGACCGGGGCACGAACCCGTGTCCCCTGCATCGGCAGGCGGACTCTCAACCACTGCGCCACCAGGGAAGCCCATCACCACTTCTTGATTCATATATAGTGCCTGTTACTTCCCTTCCTTCCTCCCTCCTTCCTGTGGTCAGCAAAGATAGCACATCGCCTTCTCTGTGGCATGCTTCGTTGCTCAGGGATGCAGAGATGGATAAAACAGTATCTCTGGCCTCCCCCAGTTTGGTGGTAGTAAGACACTAGCAAGCAGATGAAATAGGAAACACAGTGTGGTAAGAGTCTTAATGGGGTTTGCAGTGCGTGCTATGGGAAAATAGGGGAGGAGCAGCCAAGTACCCCAAGCTGGAGATGGGGGGTGGTGCTAAGGAGAGGATGTCTCTTAAGGAGGTGCTACCTGAGTTGGGTCTTAGAGCCACTGGTGCTTCCCTGGAGGTGGGTGAGGATGACACAGGCTTTCCAGAGGGGTCATGGACACTTTTCACCACATCCCTATAGACCCTGCTGCTCAAGCCTCCTGGTAATTGTGATAATAACAATGCTCTGAATTGGTAACATTTACAGAACATTGCTACGTGCCAGGCCCCGTGCTGAGTGCTTTGCAAAGCATTACCTCATTTAATTCTATTACCATATGTGGTAGATCCAGGCATTTTCCCCATTTTTAAATTTAAGGGAAACTAAAGCTGAGGGAGTTTATGTGACCACCTCAATGTCACACAGGCAGGAACGGGTTGAGCAGAATTATTTCAAATTAGTGGCCACAGGATGTGGTAGACAGAGAATTATTCAATGACAAGATCAGGTTCCACCTCTGCCACAAATTCACCTTGACTTTGGGCAAATCTCTACTTCTCCAGGCTTTTTCCAGGTTTTTTCACTGTAAAATGTGGGAAAGGGAGCAAGATGGTCTTAAAATTCCTCCCTGGCCTAACATTCTAACAGTAGAATGAGAAATACTGGGGTTCAGAGTCCCTCTTTACTCATCCCATTAGGTGTGTGACCTCCGGAGTATGTATTCAGTCATTCCATTAGCATCCTCAGTCCTCTGCTTTCTGACTCTTGTATGGGACAGTCTGTGGCTAGGCAGCCCCTGAGCGAGGATCTTGGGAGCAGAGGCAGCTGAGCAAACCTTTCACAGCCCACAAGTTGCCATTTGAAGAATGCTTACAAGGATCACAGCCAAGCTTGTGCAGGGACCGCAGGCTCCCGGGGCTGCTGGGATGAAACAGAAAGTGGTGGGGAGCTGGGCCATGGTGGGAAAGATGCCTCTCAGTCTTTAACCCCCAGCTTCAGCTGCTGAGGGACCTTGAACATCTCGGATGCCAGCAAGGGCCTGGGAGGGGGAGGACGCATCATATTCAGAAGGAAATGATGAGATGGGAGGAATAATTAAAACCTGTGTATCCCTCCTGCTTCTCTACCTCCCCCTGCTCATTCCTGCCCCCTTCCCCCTCCCCACTCCCGGCCTGTGGTGCCCAGCAGAGCCTTGCTGTTTGGCTTTCCTCCCTAGCCACGCCTCTGAGTTATCTAACCCAAATATATCTGCAGCTGCATATCCTTGTTTTTTTGTTTTTGGCTGCTGTTGGCAACTTCCTGGAGCTCTGCTAAAGTCCCTGGGCATCTCACCCTTACTTGGAATTATTCCCAGAGCCTGGACCTCCCCTGAACTTTCCATGTCTTCCCTCCCCTGTTTTCACCCTGATTCTCATTTGGACTTTATCAGTGAATCCATCCATCAAGACCGTCAGCTGACACTGCTGAGTGTCTGCTCAGTGCCAGGACTCATGCTCTAGAACTCACTCAGATACTTACCTGCACTAAGGGAGTGTGAGGTAGGGGAAAGAACAGGAGATTTAGAAGCAGAAAAACTCCAGTACGAATCTGCACTCCTCCACTTACTAACTATGGATCTTGGATGAGTCACCTCACTTCTCTGAACCATCAATTTCACCATCTATAAAAGTACAGCTCTTTGCCTCTATTTCACAGGGCGTTGATGAGGTTGAAATAGAAAGCGGTATGAAAATAGCCTATAACAGGTGCTCAGTAAATGCTAAGCATGCCCTCAAAGGGATTGCACTTGTTATTTAAAGTGATTGGATAGCTATAAAGCAAAAGACAACACTAGAAGGCAGATCATAATCTGGACCAGGAGGGGCATATAGTTAAGAGTCAGCAAAGGCAGAAATAGAGACACAGTTGTAGATGACAAACGTATGGACACCAAGGGGGGAAAGCCGCGGGGGGTGGGCGGTGGTGGTGGGATGAATTGGGCGATTGGGATTGACGTGTATACACTGATGTGTATAAAATGGATGACTAATAAGAACCCGCTGTATAAAAAATAAATAAAATTCAAAAAAAAGAAAAAAAGAGTCAGCAAGATTGCCAGGGAAGCCTGGTATTTTCCACTGGACAGATCTGGGTAAAGCTTCAAGGAGCTAGAGGCTTTAATTTGCCTTGGATTTGTCCCATCGGAGGAAGCTGGATGGACAGGGATTGGAAGTGAGACTCTATGCTTTGTTGGAGATGATGAGAGAGAGTGACGGCAAGAAGGATGACCTTCCAGGCAGAAGGGACACTAAGAGCAAAGGTGTGGCAGGAGCAGATAGCATCCAGAGCGTCTACAGCTCTGGGGGGCTTGAACGGGACTAAAAGCAGGAGCAGACGAGAAGAGCAAGGGTCTCTGTGTTGGGCTTTTACCGTGGAGGTGGTCGGGGGTCACAGAGCCGCTAAAGGTTTTTGTTTTTTTTAAAGAAGATGTTGGGGGTAGGAGTTTTTATTAATTAATTAATTTACTTTTGCTGTGTTGGGTCTATCGTTTCTGTGCGAGGGCTTCCTCTAGTTGTGGCCAGCGGGGATCACTCTTCATTGCGGCGCGCGGGCCTCTCACTATCACGGCCTCTCCTGTTGCGGAGCACAGGCTCCAGACGCGCAGGCTCAGTAGTTGTGGCTCACGGGCCTAGTTGCTCTGCAGCATGTGGGATCCTCCCAGACCAGGGCTCGAACCCGTGTCCCCTGCATTAGCAGGCAGACTCTCAACCACTGCGCCACCAGGGAAGCCCCCGCTAAAGGGTTTTAAGCAAGGGAGTATAAGTAAGGTAGCTGCTTAAAAGACAATGCAGTATGGCAATTCAGAGTTTGGGCTGTAGAGTCCGATGTATCTGGGCTCAACTGCTGGTTCCATGACTTACTAATAGTAATTTGATATTACAAATGTTACTTAACCCTCCGGTGGAGTGGACATAATTTTTTTTTCTTTTTTTTTTGTGGTACGTGGGCCTCTCACTGTTGTGGCCTCTCCCGTCGCGGAGCACAGGCTCCGGACGCGCAGGCTCAGCGGCCATGGCTCACGGGCCCAGCCGCTCCACGGCATGTGGGGTCTTCCCGGACCGGGGCTCAAACCCGTGTCCCCTGCATCGGCAGGTGGACTCTCAACCACTGCGCCACAAGGGAAGCCCTGGACATAATATTAATAGCTCCCTCTTAGGAAATTTAAATGAGATAATATCTCTCTAGTATTTAGTAGAATGTTTGGCAAGCACTAAACACTGGGTAATACTTGTTTTTATTGACATCATCATCTTCATCACTCTCTCCTAGTCTAAGTTAGTCTCCCTCTTAAACAATCCTGAACTTTTCTTTTTTGCACTTAGCACATTCACAATTGCTTATTTGATGTCTAATTTGGTTAAGAGTCTGAGCTGTAGATTCACACTCCCTGGGTTCAATACCTGGCTCTGATGTTTCCTAGTCATGAAGCAATGAGCTAGTTATTTAATTTCTAAGCCCTTGTTTACTCATCTTTGAAAGGGGGATGATAACAGTAAACCACCACAAAGGGCAATCAAATGATTGTATATGAAGCACTTGACAAGGACTCGGCACATAGTTGAGACTTGGGAAACAATACCCCTGATAATGCTACTTTAAACCCCTAAGAGCTAAGATTGTAGCTGTCTTGTTCTTGTGGAGTCTCCAGTACACAGCGTTCAATACAGATCTGTGGACAGACTGACCACAGTGTAGAAGGTGAGTCTGAGGGCCCAAGGCAGAAGGCAAGCAATTTATTAGGGGGCTGTTACATTTAGTCTATATGGTTATGTCTGAACAAGGGCATTAGAAGTGAGAGTGAAGATAAGGGAGTCCTATGGAACGAGAGCAAGGAAACTTAACAGCTCATTGCAAGGAGAAGCCAAAGAGGGAAAGGAGTCAAAGACTACTTGACATCTGCCTCCTGGGATCCCTAGAGGCTGGTGACCCAGACATCAAAATAAGAGTACTTTTTGCCCAGCTGTGAAGTGCATGAACACCAACAGCAGGGTGCATGGGTTCAAGTCCTAACTCCACCTTCCCTAGGATGCTACTTTGTCTTCGGAAAAACAGGGATGCTAATGCACCAGGAATCAGACTGGGATCCTTGGGATTAAGTGGTTGTTAAATGCAAGAGCCTGGCCGTGGTAAACACGCCCAAAAGCTAGCTATTATTACTATTCTGCTCACGCACCAGCTTTCCTACGTGAGATCAAGAATCAGGTGCCCACCTCTTGGTTATGTTTGTAGAAAAGAAGGAAAGAAAAATGCAAGGAACTTTGAAGAACACACGGGCTTAGGACCTTTACAAATCCTACCTGGATGGAAATTATTAGTGAGAGATGTCACTGTGCTCTCTGAGCAAAATTAATTTGCCAGATCTCTGAAGGCTGCGCTCTTGAAGGTTTGAATCATTTGAGTAATATTTCAGGTGAAGTCTCACCACAGTCTTCGGGCCAGGATGGAGAATGGAGAGAGTGACCAGTCCTGGCCCTCACACAGGTGCTGACATGACCGGTGAGTGTGAAGTCTCCGGGGGTGGCCGTTTAGTGAAGAGACTCCAATGCAACATTAACGTGCCGGGCATGCAGCCTGCCATGGAAGCAGAGGCTGGAAGGGAGGCCCAGGGGCCCAGTGATTGGAGCTGGTGTCACATTTGAAATATGGAAACAATTAACAGTGGCAGTTTCCGCCTCAAGAGAGAATGTAGGTGCAGGGGTGAGGGCACACAGTGGCCATGTGGCACATGGCAAAGCAGCCAGCTTGGCAATTTTCTAAATTGTAGAATGTGAGAGCCAAAAAATATTTTCAGCCTTATCTTTACTCGTTTCCTTTCTCATTAGCACTCCAGCCAAATGAAATGGCTGTTTCCTGAAGGCCCAGTTTCTCTTTTTTTTTTTCCTTTACAGCCATTCCTTTCCTGTCATCTAAATCCTCTTTTCCCTCCACTCCACCTAGCTGCTGCTTCCTAGTACTTAAATGTTCATCTCAGATGTGGCCACCTTGACTTTGCAGGGGAAACAAGGGCCCGAGCTCTGTGCCTCCAAAGCTCCCTGTTTCATCTTCATCACAACCTTGATGATGGTCTGTAGTAACTGTCTAGTTATCCTGCAACACTACTTTTAGGCAGGGTCTCTCTCCTCCACCTTGATAGCCTCCAAGTGTTGTCACAGTATCCAACAAGGAGTGGGAACTCTGTAGTTTTATTTTTTTCTTTATTTCTCTGTTTTTAAAAAATTTATTGGAGTATAATTGCATTACTGTGTAGTGTTAGTTTCTGCTGTAGAACAAAGTGAATCAACTATATGTATATATCCCCTCCCTCTTGAGCCTCCCTCCCAACCCACCCCTATCTCACCTCTCTAGATCATCACAGAGCACCCAGGTGAGCTCCCTGTGCTATACAGCAGCTTCCCACTAGCTATCTGTTTTACACGTGGCAGTGTATATATGTCAGTGCTACTCTCTCAATACATCCCACCCTCCCCTTCCCTCCCTGTGTCCACAAGTTCTCTACATCTGCATCTCTTTTCCTGCCCTGCAAATAGGTTCATCAGTACATTTTTTCTAGATTCCATATATATGCATTAATATACAATATTTATTTTTCTCTTTCTCATTTACTTCACTCTGTATGACAGACTCTCGGTTCATCCATATCACTACAAATGACCCAATTTCTTTCCTTTTTATGGCTGAGTAATATTCCATTATGTATGTGTGTGTGTGTGTGTGTGTATATATATATATATATATATATATATATATATATATATAATATATCTTCTTTATCCATTCATCTTTCGATGGACATTTAGGTTGCTTCCATGCCCTGGCTATTGTTATAGTGCTGCAATGAACATTGGAGTACATGAATCTTTTTGAATTATGTTTTTCTCAGGGCATATGCCCAATAGTGGGATTGCTGGGTCATATGGTAGTTCTGTTTTTAGTTTTTTAAGGGACCTCCATACTGTTCTCCAAAGTGGCTCTATCAATTTACATTCCCACCAACAGTGCAAGAGTGTTCCATTTTCTCCACACCCTCTCCAGCATTTCTTGTTTCTAGATTTTTTGATGATGGCCATTCTCACCAGTGTGAGGTGATACCTCATTGTGCTTTTGATTTGCATTTCTCTAATAATTAGTGATGTTGAGCATCTTTTTATGTGTTTCTTGGCCATCTGTATGTCTTCTTTGGAGAAATGTCTATTTAGATCTTCTGCCCATTTTTTGATTGGGTTTTTTTTTTTGATATTGAGCTGCATGAGCTGCTTGTATATTTTGGAGATTAGTATATATGACAAACCCACAGCAAACATTATTCTCAGTGGTGAAAAACTGAAAGCATTTCCTCTTGATCAGGAACAAGACAAGGGTGCCCACTCTCACCACTATTATTCAACATAGTTTTGGAAGTCCTAGCCATGGCACTCAGAGAAGAAAAAGAAATAAAAGGAATCCAAACTGGAAAAGAATAAGTAAAACTGTCACTGTCTGCAGATGACATGATACTATACATAGAAAGTCCCAAAGATGCCACCAGAAAACTACTAGAGCGAATCAATGAATTTAGTAAAGTTGCAGGATACAAAGTTAATACACAGTAATCTCTTGCATTCCTATACACTAACAACAAAAAATCAGAAAGAGAAATTAAGGAAACAATCCCATTTACCATTGCAACAAAAAGAGTAAAATACCTAGGAATAAAACTACCTAAGTATGCAAAAGACCTATATGCAGAAAACTATAAGACACTGATGAAAGAAATTAAAGACAACACAAACAGATGGAGAGATATACCACATTCTTGGATTGGAAGAATCAACATTGTGAAAATGACTATACTACCCAAAGCAATCTACAGATTCAGTGCAATCCCTATCAAATTACCGATGGCATTTTTCACAGAACTAGAACAAAAAATTTTACAATTTGTATGGAAACACAAAAGATCCCAAATAGCCGAAGCAATCTTAAGAAAGAAAAATGGAGCTGGAGGAATCAGGTTCCCTGACTTCAGACTATACTACAAAGCTACAGAAATCAAGACAGTATGGTACTGGCACAAAAACAGAAATACAGATCAATGGAACAGGATAGAAAGCCCAGAGATAAACCCACACACATATGGTCACCTTATCTTTGACAAAGTAAGCAAAAATATACAATGGAGAAAAGGCAGCCTCTTCAATAAGTGGTGCTGGGAAAACTGGACAGCTACATGTAAAAGAATGAAACACTTCCTAACACCATACAAAAAATAAACTCAAAATGGATTAAAGACCTAAATGTAAGGAACTCTGTATTTTTAGATCTATTTCCCATTCAAGACATCAAAACAAAACAAAACAAACAAAATAAAAACAGGGCTTCCCGGGCTTGCCTGGTGGCGCAGTGGTTGAGAGTCTGCCTGCCGATGCAGGGGACACAGGTTCGTGCCCCGGTCTAGGAGGATCCCACATGCCACGGAGTGGCTGGGCCTGTGAGCCATGGCCGCTGAGCCTGCGCGTCCGGAGCCTGTGCTCCGCAACGGGAGGGGCCACAGCAGTGAGAGGCCCGCGTACCGCAAAAAACAAAACAAAACAAAACAAAACAGGGCTTCCCTGGTGGCACAGTGGTTGAGAGTCCACCTGCCGATGCAGTGGACATGGGTTCGTGCCCTGGTCCGGGAGGATCCCACATGCCGCGGAGCGGCTGGGCCCGTGAGTTATGGCCACTGAGCTTGCGCGTCCAGAGCCTGTGCTCCACAACAGGAGAGGCCACAACAGTGAGAGGCCTGCATACCGCAAAAAAACCCCAAAAAACAAAAAACAACAACAACAAATCTCAAAAGGCAGTCTGAGACATTTACTATGTTATTTTGATGATGATCCCTATTGCAGTTTTATTTTGAATTCCAGAATTAGATCACATGATCTGACAATGGGATGGCCTCTTTAACACCAACCTCAAACCCAGGAAACATAAGCTGAATGGTTTCCAAAGCTACACCAGAAATAGAATGGGGGCTGGAGAAGAGAATTCTCACTGAGGTTGATCTCAAAGGATTCTTAGAGAAGGGAGGGGTTGAGTTGAACATTAAGGGTAGGTTGGGCTTGGACACATTCATCAACGCCCTCAAAGAATTTGTTTGAGGAGAGGATGAAACTGGTTTATGCAAAAAGAAATTGAGCTCAGCTTTTCCCCCTCCCTTATCAAGCTGCTGAGTCAGCCCTCAGCAGCTCCCAGTCTCACATCTTCCGCATCCTCACACCCTCCCCATCCTCACGCTGCCAAGATCCATCTATACAACAAGCACATACTTATGGCATATCGGGTATTTCAAATATAGTGTGAGACAGCAAATTGGCCTTTGGAGCCCTCCAGTCACCTTTTGAATCTCCATGCTTCTGCCCTCCCAGGATCAAGCTCACTATTAGAATCCAAATTAACGTAATATTGGTTAATTATAAAAATAATCAACTAAAAGTCATCAATGTGCCCCTGATGTGGCAGGCAGTGAACCAGGTGTTTTACCTACTATGTCTTAATCTTTCCAGAACCTATTCACTCGTGGAACAAATATTTATTTCATGTTCCTTATGTGTCCTGGAGCATTAGAGATGGTGTCTTGGAAAAAAAAACAACACACACACATATTATAAAGACCCTGCCTTCATAATGCTTTCATTCTCAGCAGCAGACACACACCAAAGCAAATTGGCAAAATAATGGAATATGTCGAGGCGATGAAATAAGTGAGAGCTGCTGTGAAAATAATTAAAATGGTGTAAAATAATTAAAACAAAGAGGAGAGTTGGGATGTCATCTCAGATAGGGTGGTCAGAGAGACCTCTCTTAGGAGGCGGCTTTTTTTTTTTTTTAACAGCTTTATTGGAGTATAATTGCTTTACAATGGTGTGTTAGTTTCTGCTTTATAACAAAGTGAATCAGTTATGCATATACATATGTTCCCATATCTCTTCCCTCTTGCGTCTCCCTCCCACCCTTCCTATCCCACCCCTCTAGGTGGTCACAGAGCACCAAGCTGATCTCCCTGTGCTATGCGGCTGCTTCCCACTATCTATTTACCTTACGTTTGGTAGTGTATATATGTCCATGCCACTCTCTCGCTTTGTCACAGCTTACCCTTCCCCCTCCCCATATCCTCAAGTCCATTCTCTAGTAGGTCTGTGTCTTTATTCCTATCTTACCCCTAGGTTCTTCATGACATTTTTTTTCTTAAATTCCATATATATGTGTTAGCATATGGTATTTGTCTTTCCCTTTCTGACTTACTTCACTCTGCATGACAGACTCTAGGCGTTTAAACTGAGATGTGAAGTGAAAAAGGAAGAAAGGGTACTTCAGGTAGAGGGAACAGCAAACCCAAAGCCAGTGACAGAGAAGCTGGGACAGGGTGGGCATGGCTGGGTGGATGGGGTGAGGTAGGGTTGCATAGGTGAGCAGGAACCGGGTCTTCTGTGGCACAGGCGTTCTTTTGCCTTTCCATCTGATGCTCAGCAAAGTAGGGCTCTCATGAGCATTCCTTTGTTCAGAGGCACTTCCTGTCTGCCCCAACTTTGTATGTTTAAATTAAGCTGGGCCACCCCATTCCTGGCCTGTCACCATTCATGAAAAGTTTCAGCATCCCTGCTCTGGTCACTTCTCCCCATGACGTATCGCTTCTTCCCTCATTTATTGCCCTCAGTTCAGTTCTGTGTCTGCCTGCCTCCTGACATAGTTTTTGCTTCTTTTCCTCTGCCTGTCTCCATGCTGCCCTGAGAACCAGGGGCGGATTGACCTCTCTTTGGGACATGCCTCCCAGGTCTATCCCAGACACAGCCCCACTGCCCACTCTGACTCCATGCACGATGGCACCCAGAAACCAGCTCATCTGACCATCCTGACACCCAGTTCCCAGTTCCCAGTTGGGAACTTGGAACATCATTACTTGTCACATCATTATTTGAGGTCCATAATTTGAGAGGGATTAGAATTTGACTGAGCAACCTGAGTATTTGAAATTTCAAAGGATAAATGAATTGGTAAGATGGAATTTCAGGCAGTGAATGACGATTATTTTTTTTTTTTTTAAAGAATTTGCCCCCATCTCCCACTCATTTAAGTCTGTTTTTCAAAACCCTTCTCCGTTGCCATAGAAGATGCTGCTTGGGGAATCTCAGGGCACTTTCCCATAATGGAAATCAGAAAGTAGAAAAGAAACACACCAGCAAATAATGTTCCTTTTTGCCCTGGGATACTGTTTGTGATTATTTCTCAGAAGTGATCTTTAATTGTTTCATCTAAAGAGTATGCGTCTTCTTTCCTCTGACTCTCTTCCTAGAGGCTTGTGAATTAGATCCAGCTATTAGTAGCACTTACTAATTTCCTCTGAGTCTTGCTGGCTGAAGCGCTGGGCTTGAAACAACTTTTAATTTTGTTTTTAATTAAATTTCAGTTGTTTCAAATCACTCACTTTTAATGTCCTTTCTTTGCAGCCCTCAGAAGCAACAGGAGCTGTGTGTTCTTGTTGATACACACACACAGTCTGATGTGCATGTATCCATGGCCTGGCTAATGACTGACTCCTGGCTGAGGTCCAGAGCAAGAGCAGGCAATTAAGAAAATAGAAATGAGTCACAGAATGAGCCTTTGTTTACCCTGTTATATTCAAAGCTTAAGGAGTCTCTGTTATTGTGGGTTTTTTTGCCAAACTGTATTTGAACAAGGCAACATTCCCTTGTATTTCACAATAGGGTTATCAAATATGTGTAAGTAAAATTAGTATAAGAATAGCTAACACTTATTAAGCATTTATTACGTGCTAGGTACTGCTTTAAGGACTTTATGTTGATGACCTCATTTACATTAAAAGTGAGTAATTTAAAACAACGGGAAATTAATTTACATATATTACCTCCCACATTCCTATGAGATTCTTATCCACAGTTTTATAGCTGAGGAACCAAGGCCCATATAACTGGATCATTATCTCTGGGTTAATTTCGTGGCTGGGCTGGAACATGAAAACTGGCCACCTGACTCCATGGTCCTGCTCTTAAACACTGCACTGGACTCTCCATCTATAAAAAGACAGGAAGGGCCTCATCATCTAAATGAACTTAACAACAAAAAATAGAGGAAATTGACTAGTTCTTTGCAAAAGTCAAATTATGTTAATCTCTATTTGGTCTTTTATGTGGCCTCTGGTAAAGCCCGATCCTATTGTGTAAATTGTAAACTGAACTGTGGGGTTGAGTTCATATTCACAGAATCCTAGTTTGGGTATTTAACTGCTCTTTCAGATACTTAGCACTGCAGAAAGGACAATTGAGTTTGAAAGCAAAAAGCATAAATACACGCCAAATCTTACACATCCCCTAGTTTAGCTAACATCATTTGCTTTACTGCTGGTTCCAACCAAAAATATTTAGAACCCAATGATTTTCCGTCTTAGAACTTCACGTACTTTATTATTATTATTATTATTTTTTGCAAGAAACATTATTTAACTGATATCACCACTTTCCCTTCTCCTCCCCAAATACACACACACACACACACACACACACACAGCCTGCTGGGTACTCACAGCAGCTCCTTTCTTTCTCCGCAGCACTCCTTATTTGTAGTCCTGTACGTGTTGGTGCATTTGCTTGTTTAATGCTCATTTCCTTGTACATTCGCTACAGCCAAGTGCTGTAGTGCTGTGTCTTTTGTGTTCCCTGCTGAATACCCAGTTCTTCCAAACAGGCCTGGCATATGTATGGCGCTCAGTAAACATTTGTCAACTATGTGAATAAATATGTTCAGACTTAAACTCAGTAACCAGACTGCTGAGAAGTAGTGACAGTTAGATGAAGCACAGGAATGAGGAAATGAGGAAACCGAGTCCCAAAGAAGGTAATAGGTTTGCCCAAGCTTCCACAGCTGCTGAGCAAGATCTGTCTGACTCCAGGAGCTCTCATATCTCTTGCTGTGAGGATTAAATGAGCTATTGCATGTAAAGGTGTTAGACAGTATCTTAAATGCTGAACAAACATTGCCTGTTACTAAGACTCATTAGTGAGTCTCGGTGAAATTTGAAGCACTACTGGAGAAGGTAGGGGGAAAACTGTGTGGTCACCTTCTTTTGTTCCATTTGATAACATCTAAGGTGGTGTTCTTAAAAGAGCTGAAAGCACCATTTGTCACTTCATCCATCCGAGCATCCATCCATCCATCCATCCAGAATGTTTACTGATCACCTGCTAAGTGCCAGACACTGTGCTAAGGAACCATAATTTGAAGATGAGTTAGATACGGATTGTCCTTCCAAAGCTCAATCTCTTCCAAGGTAGATAAGACATCAACTTGCCCAAACCTTGCCACATGGGGGATCCTCAGTAAGTTTGTGCTGAACTCAAATCCCTTACTAGTGACCATCGTGTAAGGAGAGAGGTTCATATGCAAGGCCATTGGGGCAGAAGAAGGACAGGCCACTTCCAGGTGAGAGAACCAGGGAGGACAAGTTGCCTTTGACAGGGACTGGGAGGACAGGTATGGTTAGGAGGATGCTCCAGGATATGGGAACAACCTGAGCAAAGACGAAAGGACGGGTGGGCTAGAAAGGACATGCATGAGAGCGGGGAGCAGAACCATTTAGTCAGTTGCTGCCTTTTTTATCCAGTGCCTCTCCTAGTCCAAGGGAGAGAGAACAATATTCCTTAGTTGCCAGGGACAAAAAAAATAAATAGCAAGCACATTTTGGTCACCAACTATGTGTTTGACTCAATACTATAAATATGTGTGTGTGTGTGTGTGTGTGTATTTTCTTCTTTATTCCTCCCCAAACCTTCTGAAGTTGTTGGTATACTAGCAGCAGTAGTAGTAATAGTAGTAGTAGTAGTAGTAGTAGTAGTAGTAGTAACAGTAGTAGTAATAGTAGTAACAGTAGTAGTGGTAGTAGTAGTAGTAGTAACAGTAGTAGTAATAGTAGTAGTAGTAGTAATAGTAGTAGTAGTAGTAGTGGTAGTGGTAGTGGTAGTAGTGGTAGTAGTAGTAGTAATAGTAGTAGTAGTAGTAGTAATAGTAGTAGTAATAGTAGTAGTAGCAGTAGTAGTAATAGCAGCAGCAGCAGCAGCACTCTTATTATTAAAGTAATACAGGAGTGATTGTAGTACATATTAAATGTGCCCTCATTCATATTCCTAGTCCTAGTCTGTTGGGTTGATGACTCTCTCAGTGTATATTCTTCCAGAATTTTTGCTACTCCTACACTGGCACAAATACATACATACACACATGCATGAACACACACACACACACACACACACACACACACCCTGAATTGTTGCTTGTTTGTTTGTTTCAAACCTGAGATAAGATCCTACATATTCTTAGGCAACTTGCTTTCCTTATCAACCATGGACATCTTAGTGTGGTATGTGGAGTATGTGATAGGTGTTATTGTCCCCATTTTATAGAAGAGGAACTAGGACTTTCCTGGTGGCGCAGTGGTTAAGAATCCGCCTGCCAGTGCAGGGGACACGGGTTCGATCCCTGGTCCAGGAAGATCCCACATGCTGAGGCACAACTAAGCCCGAGAGCCACAACTACTGAGCCCACGTGCCACAACTACTGAAGCCTGTGCGCCTAGAGCCTGTGCTCTGCAACAAAGCGAAGCCACCACAGTGAGAAGCCCGTGCACCAAAATGAAGAGTAGCCCCTGCTCGCTGCAACTAGAGAAAGCCCATGCACAGCAATGAAAACCCAACGCAGCCATAAATAAAGAAAGGAAGGAAGGAAGGAAGGAAGAGAAAGAAGGAAGGAAGGAAGGGAGAAAGAAAGAAAAGCCCTCAAAGTCAGATAATGGGCATAAAGTTCATCAGCTGGTAAGTGGCAGGGTTGAGGCACCAACCAGTCCTTTCTGATTTCAGAGCCTGGCTCCCTTAAGCTACAGCCCCTGAGAACAGAATGAAAGAACTCATCCTTCACATGCCATGTGCCAGAAATGTGGATCTCAGTCATCCTAAATCCTGTTTGAGCCTCAAGACTTTCATTTGGTCCTCAAATAAAAATCTTACCCTTTCTCTCCTCACCTTTCCCAGAATTCATAGTAGGCTCAGCTGGTGCAGGG